>NC_080070.1:109301244-110501244 GCF_949987535.1 Balaenoptera acutorostrata
AAGGAGACTCTGGAAAAACACCACGGGTGAAACCAAAGTATTTCTACCTCTAACAAACACAGGGTCATATCCTAACTCTGTATGGGAGATGCTTCCAATGCTGCTATGGAATTATTTCTGTTAGATTTTAAATTTCTGAGGCATCTTTTATTTGCTGGGTATGTCTCTCTATGGCATCCTATTATTTCACCACTATTCCTTTAAGACATACTTCAGGTTCTCTGATGTTTTCTTCTGCCTTCATAACCTGTTTCCTACATTTTTGTGTGTTTCAGTCTCTCTTTCTCATTTTTTATTTATAAATTTATTTTATTTTATTTATTTATTCTTTTTTAAAAAATTTTTGGCTGCGTTGGGTCTTCATTGCTGAGTGCAGGCTTTCTCTAGTTGCGGCGAGCAGGGGCTACTCTTCGTTACAGTGCGTGGGCTTCTCATTGCGGTGGCTTCTCTTGTTGCAGAGCATGGGCTCTAGGCGCACGGGCTTCAGTAGTTGTGGCTCACGGGCTCTAGAGCCCAGGCTCAGTAGTTGTGGCACATGGGTTTTGTTGCTCTGTGGCATGGGGGATCTTCCCGGACCAGGCCTCGAACCCGTGTCCCCCGCATTGGCAGGCAGATTCTTAACCACTGCGCCACCAGGGAAGTCCCCTCTCTTTCTTATTTGAATTGAACATTTGCTGTCATCTAAAAACTCTGCATCTGTGGATGGGGCTCGTCTCCTGGGGGACAGGCTGAGCTGTTAATGGGGTGCCTCGACACCTCCCTTTGGGGAGGTGCCCCATCTCCTCCTGGGGCTGTGGGCCTGGCTGCATCTGTAAACTGTAGGGAGACACCTAGACTCTCAGTGTCCAGTACATAAATCACCCTGTACTCACCATGCCTGTCAGCAATTAGAACACCCTAGCCCTTCAACGCCCCTCATACGCCCACCATGAGCATTCCCACCCTCCTCAAGCGTCATAACAATCTTAAAAATATTACAGATAAAGAAGATGTGGCACATATATACAATGGAATATTACTCAGCCATAAAAAGAAACGAAATTGAGTTATTTGTAGTGAGGTGGATGGACCTAGAGTCTATCATACAGAGTGAAGTAAGTCAGAAAGAGAAAAACAAATACCGTATGCTAACACATATATATGGAATCTAAAAAAAAAATGGTTCTGAAGAACCTAGGGGCAGGACAGGAATAAAGACGCAGACGTAGAGAATGGACTTGAGGACACGGGGAGGGGGAAGGGTAAGCTGGGACGAAGTGAAAGAGTGGCATGGACATATATACACTACCAAACGTAAAATAGATAGCTAGTGGGAAGCAGCTGCATAGCACAGGGAGATCAGCTCGGTGCTCTGTGACCACCTAGAGGGGTGGGATAGGGAGGGTGGGAGGGAGATGCAAGAGGGAGGAGATATGGGGATATATGTATATGTATAGCTGATTCACTTTGTTATAAAGCAGAAACTAACACAACATCGTAAAGCAATTATACTCCAATAAAGATGTTTAAAAAAATATTACATAACTGGGTTAAAAAGTACAATGTGAGAATCTCTCTTCTAACCAGGGAATTTAACCCATTTACTTTGGTTATGCTAAATTTGAACTTGAACCACCTTGCTTTTTAATTTTTTGTCTTGTTTTTCTGTTTTTTTCTTTTTATTAATTCACTTTCTTGCACTTTTATTGATTCACTTTACTGTGAATATTAAGACAGTCAGAGGGAAAAGAAAATTTCGTTATTCACAGTATTAATTACTATATTATACCCCACTCATTATAAACAACGCTTGAACCGCTATCATTGCCCTACCCTGATTACATGCTATTCTTACCCATTATTTTAATCCTGTGCTTTTTAAAATCTCACAAAAAGATACTAATATAGGCATACATTGGAGATATTCAGGTTTGGTTCGAGACCACCACAGTTGAGCGAATACTGCAGTAAAGTCACATGAATTTTTTGGTTTCCCAGTGCATGTGAGAGTTATGTTTACACTACAGTCTATTAAGTGTACAAAGGCATGTCTAAAAAATAATGTATATACCTTAATTAAAAAATACTTTATTGCTAAAAAATACTAACCATCATCTGAGTCTTCAGTGAGTTGTAGTAGTAACAAAGATCACTGATCTCAGATCACCAGAACAAATGTGATGATGAAAAGGTTTGATATATTGTGAGAATTACCAAAATAAAATTAGCAAATGTTGGGAAAATGCCACCGATAGACTTTCGGTGCAGGGTTGCCACAAATCTTCAACTTGTGAAAAACACATTATCTGTGAAACACAATAAAGTGAAGAGTAATAAAATGAGATATGCCTGTATTTTATTTTGATAGTTTAAAATTTTAATTTATACTCCCCATTTTATTTTTCACCAGTCTTTCTTGCATCTCAGACTATCCTGCTGGGATAATATTTCTTGTTCCATCTTTTAGGAGCTCCTTTAGCTCAAGCCTCAGCAATAAATTAACTTTATGTTCATATGTAAATCTCTTCATCTCCCTTTTCTAAAAAGATAAAAAACAAAACTGTGTACACAACTATCGGTTGACAGTTTGTTTTTCCCTGAAAAATTTGAAATATTATCCCATCCGAGTTTAGTTGATGGTGTGAGGGATGGCTTCCATCACTGCTTTGAGAAATCTTCTGTCAATCAAATTGTTTTTCCTTTGTGTGTTGTCTTAGGGTTCCCAGAGAAATGGAACGAATAGATGTGTGTGTGTGTGTGTGTGTGTGTGTGTGAGAGAGAGAGAGAGAGAGAGAGAGAGACAGAGAGAGAGAGAGAGAGAGCGGGGGAGAAGGAGAGGGAAAGAGAGAGAGGGAGGGGGAGAGAGGGAGAAAGGGAGAGATGGAGAGATTTATTTTAAGGGATTGGTTCACACGAATGTAGGGGCTGGCAAGTCCAAATTCTGCAGGGCAGGTCAGCAGGCTGGAAACCCAGGGGAGAGCTGCGACTGCATCTTGAGTCTGAAGGACATCTGGAGGCAGAATTCCCTCTTCCTCATGGGACCCCCGTCTTTTCTCTTAAGGCCTTCAACTGATTGGATGAGGCCCACCCATGTCATGGAGGGTCATCTGCTTTACTCAAAGTCTGCTGATTTAAACGTTAATTTCATCTAAAAAAAAAACCTTCACAGCGACATCTAGATTGAGGTTTGACCAAACAACTGGGCACCATAGCCCAGCAAAGTTGACACATAAAATTAACCTTCACCTGTGATGTATAGTTTTTCTCTGACAGTGTCTTTAATTTCAAATAAAATTAACTCCTAGGACAGAGATTTTAAAAATCATTATGAATAGCACAATATCCCAAAAGGAAAAAAAAAAAGGCATTCACAGGATTCTCAGAGAAAAAATACAGCTAACTAGAAAACATATGGACATATGTTCAACAGAACTATCAGTGAAAGAAATGTAAATTTAAAAAAATTTTCATATCCCCTTTCAGTTTGGTAAATGTTTTAAAAGATTTTTTTAACCCTAGGAAAGCCCCAGTGAGCTCCCATTTGGGCACTGCTCTTGGCAATTTGTACCTCACTTGGTAACACATAACAGGGACCACAAAAAGTACATTCTTTTTCCTGGTGTAGTTTCTATTCAGCTTAAAATGAGACGTTGTCTCACTTACATCCTTAAATCCAGTAAAATAACTTCTAGGATTCTACCTCACAAAATTGGTAGACATGGTCACAAAGCATTTTGTACTAAGGTTATTATCACAGTGTTATTTATAATGATGAAAAATTGGGAACACACTGGTGGACAGAATGCTAAAACTGGCCCCCAAAGAGTCCATGCCCCCGTATCTCCAAACCTGTGAAGGGATGAGATATCACCTCCCAACCACATTTGTGGGATTGGTTATGTCACCTGGCACACCGGACCTCATAAAAGCCCTTAAAAGCAAGGAAATTTTTCTGGCTGGTGGCAGAAAAGAAAGGCAGAGGGATTTGAGGTGTGAACACGTTCCGTTGTACGGTTGACAGCTGAAGACGGAGTAGGCCACGTAAATGTGGGAGGCCTTTGGGATTAGAGAGTACCACCCAGCCCACAACCAGCAAGGAAAAGGGGCCCTGAGTCCCACGACCACAGGGAACTGGGTTCTTCCATTCTCTCCCAGGTGCTCCAGGTGAGAGCCTACCTTGATCTCACCTGGAGAGATCCCAGGCAGAGGCCCAGCTGAGCCACCAGAGCCAAGCAAAAAAGGTGGATTGCTTTGAGCCTCTACGTTTGCGGTCACTTGTCATGCAGCAGTAGAAAACTAAAACACAACAGAAGCTAAGATACACTAATACACAAACCAAACATCCGGCAATGGGGAAATTGGAACACGTAAGGCTGGCGTGTCCATACAACAAACGCAGTCTCCACACAGCAGTTTTCTGAACCACACTTAGTGACAAGGGGGAATGCGCACGCTGTGTAGATGTAAAATACACACATTGTGTATAGATACGATCTTTTAGGGAAAAATGTGTTATTTAAATAAAGATTAGAAATATCTTCTCATTTTAAGTTAAATAGAAACTGCACCAGGAAAAAGAAGGCATTTCCTTTCCTCGTATGTTTTAAAACTGCATTTTCTGCAAAACATACAGGTTTGTATACATAACAAGAGTTAGGGAAATCATTTTCATTCCAAATAGTGGTATAAGTCACACCCAGGCTGGTCTCTAAATGAACATCACTAGTGTAATTCCCAAGGGCTACCGTTAGAGATTTGTCATTTTGCCAAAGACAAGCATTCATTTGGAAATCTTGCAGATTCTCATTGGCCATCCCACCTGAGCTGGCAGTACCCGTTGTCCTGAGTGCCTCGACCTGAGAATGTCCCCTCCTGTTCATTCCCAGCTTCTCCCAGGCCAGCCCTCCTCCGAGGACACAGTGGGGTGCTGGGGGTCAGACGGGAACAGTTCTCGTGAAAATTGTTTATTTTTAATAACAAAGACGGGAAGGAATTACACTGAAGTATTTAATCTCCATTTAATGCAATTATAGGTAGTTTTTCTGCTTCTTAATTTTTCAAATATAAAACAGAAGTATGAACTTTTTTATGATCTGGTAATTGTTATAAAAAAGGAAAAAGTGAACAAGTTGAATAGTCAGCTTGTAAAGGAGAGAGCATCTCATAAAACTTAAATGTTTAAACACACTACACAGTAAATAAGTTCTTACCAACATATATAAGAACATCAACAGAGGAAATTTGAAGCAACTATCCCAATAATTGCAGCCCCCAGCCTGCATCTAATCCCCCGTGAGGAATCCCAATCATTCCTTCCTTATTGAAAACCTCCACACAAATGCAGGCTCTACCAGGGAGCACCTTTCTGATCTGGAATGCCCTCCACCCACCCAGCAGCTCCAGAGTAAGACCCTTCCCTCTCTCTTGGACCATCCTCAACCTTGCCTGCCCTTGGAATCTGCCACCTCCTGTCGTTTCAGGCCAGCCTGAGGCTCTGTTTAGGGCGCCCAGTTGGACTCTGCTCTAGCAATAGGCTTTATCTGCGTCCCTGAGAAGACCCACGTCACGGATGGCTGGCCTGGAGGATGGGCTGCGGAGGCGGCACACGATGGCACTGGAAACGTAAGCATTTTTGGTTTTTAGAAGGAAAAAAACCACCACTTTCAAAGTGGAGGGGTGGTGTGAAAGCATTTACAAGGATAAAATCTAGCTCTGTATTCATAACCACAACGGGTCCACTAACAGACGTGTCTCAGAGATGCCTGGACCTGGGAGGTTGACGCTGGTCTATGCTGACTGAAGTGCCCTGGGCACCCGTTTCTTTTTCCTTACAGTATGAGGGTCACAGATACCCTCCGGCCCTTTGGTGGGACCCTTATCCTAAGCAGTGAGGTGGAGAGCTCAGTTCTGGAGAAGGACGGGACAGGAGACAGCCCCGCCCTACTGCAGGGGGTTAAATTCCTCACCCCGTCCCCCAAAACCCTAAACAAACCAGCACCCACAAATTCTCAGAATGCCCTCCAGTTGAGGGCCACTGCTTTGGCCTTTCCTGGAGTGGCAGCCTAGGACCCCGTCCTCTCCAGCTGGGTGGGCTGCCTAGCTCCTTGGTATTTACCTGTGCAACTTGGTCCTATTCCCTACATTGTGTCATCCCAGCATCTCAGGCTCACCTGGCCGTGTTGGGGAAGAAGGCAGGGTAGGTGGGTTACATCTCATCTCCGGGTACCTCCAGGGTGGCCCTCGGGCATCCACCTCACCTGTCTGTACCTGCTTCCTCCATCCCCTCGTCTCAGTTGGCGCCTCTGAAAGCCACGTTTGGAATCTGAGTAACAAGATCATCAGCCAGTTCCTCCCAACCCACCCAGAGGTACAATGGAGGTCAAGGTTGGACCCAGAGCAAGTCCTGAGGAAGGTGTGGGGTTTACAGACAGACAGACAGACAGACAGACAGACAGACAGACAGACGGTCGGATGGACAGATGAGTAAGTCAGGCCGCAGCAGGAGCTCCTGAGCACAGCTGCGTCCTGGTCCCGGGGCTGAGCGCTCAGTCGTCTTCGATGGTGAGTTCGTGCTGGGTGGCCTCCTCGATGTTCTGAAGCAGGTGGATCTCCCACTGCCTCAGTCGCTCTGTCTGTTAAAAGAAAGGCATCTCTGAGGTCTACCTTGCAGGAGCACTGACCTTTGCTAGAGACAATCTGTGTAGGAAAAGCAGGTGCCCACCCAGGGCTGCAGACCCTCACAGGGGTTGACTTTCAGGCACCATCCAGGACCCACAAGTGAGAGCTGGCCTCGCCGGCCTCCACGGCTCTGCCCCCGCATGCCGGGCACCATGACCCCAAGACGGAGCTAGCAACCTCCCAGAGGACCGAATCCCAGTGTGGGGACAGGCAGGTATGTGAGCGGATGGGGTTAGGACCCCAGGATCTGGGTCTGACAAGGGCAAAGAGAGGTCACTGGGGAGGGGACAGGAACAAGGAAGGACCAGCTAGGCATGGGCTGGGAACGTGAGGGGTGGTTGGCACCTGCAGATGAGTGTCTGTGTGAGGCTGTCTAGACAGGCCATTTTCCTACTGTGTTTTCAAGGGGCTCTTCCAGAGCTGCTCAGGGCAGGGGAGGGAGGGAGAGGGTTCCCAGGACAGCGTGGGGAAGATGGGAGCAGGATGACTTAGGCTGCTGAACAAGGCAGAGGCACATAGAAAGTGGAGGGGGGCAGGGCTCAGGTGGCTTAGCCAGATCCCGTGGTGTTTGGTGTGGGGACTGGCTCTCAGAGGACAATCGTGGAGGCGAAAGGAAAGAAGGCTGGGGTCTGCCGGCCACCGATGGCAGGCCCCCCCCCCACTGTGGGTCAGGGTCCTCCAAATACCCTGAAAGTATAAAAATAGAGGCAAGCCCCAGGGGCAAAATGAGGAACGGGAGAGCCTGGTGCTGTGGGGGACTCAGCGTCTGTCCCAGTGATTGAGGAAGAGGGTCTCTGCCTGCATGGAGGGGCTGCACTGCTTCTGGGGACCCAGGCTCAGCTGGGGGCAGGTAGGGTTTGTGGCAATCTCCCCCCCACCAAAAACAGTGAGACCCGCAGGCCCCTTCTCTTCTTCAGCTCCAGAATATTCCAGCCAGACTCATGCTTCTCCTGGCAGAAGGACATTAGCTTGTGGGGATACTGACCAGCGAGAGGAAGCATCTGTCCTGCAATAGAGAGGCAGCCAAGGCCCCTGGGCAGCCCCCGATCGACAGGACCCACCCAGAAATGCACGCGGAGCTTCTGATCTGCTGGTAATTACCTGCTCCTGACTACAACCAGGCACGGTCCTGAGACTCAGCAGGGTGTGGAGGGTGGCATCAGAAAAACCCACTCCATGAGCAGCGGCCCCAGAAAGGCAAGTGAAGCCAAGCAGAGGGGGCAAAAGGCCAATGGGAGGAACTTACGGGAATGAGGGAGCTCCTGGAAAGGCAAGTCGTCCTGCAGTAGGTAACCTTGGAAGGTAGAACCGAATGACACTCTGAAGAAGTAGGGTGAAAAAGTAAGACAGGAAAGAGAAAAGAGACCACTAGGCAATGAAGATGACACAAGTAAATGAAAAGACGTTCTGTGCCCATGGAGTGGAAGAACTGATATTGTTAAAGTGTCCATGTCACCCAAAGCCATCTACAGATTCAGTGCAATCCCTATCAAAATTCTAATGGCATTTTTTACAAAACATTTTTTACGAACAATCTTAAAATTCATGTGGAACCACAAAAGACCCCACAGAGCCAAAACAATCTTGAGAAAGAACAAAGCTGGGGGCATCATGCTTCCCGATTTCAAACTATATTACAAAGCCGTAGTAATAACAACAGTATGGTATTGGCATAAAAATAGACACATAGATCAAAGGAACAGCATAGAGAGCCTAGAAATAAACCCATGTATATATGGTCAATTTATGACAAAAGAGCCAAGAATGTACAATGAGGAAAGGACAGTCTCTTCAATAAACTGTGTTGGGAAAACGGGACAGCCACATGCAAAAACAATGAAACTGGAACGCTATCGTACACCATACACAAAAATCAACTCAAGATGGCTTAAAAACTTGAATGTAAGACCTAAAACCATAAAAATCCTAGAAGAAAACATGGGGGTAAGCTCCTTGACAATGGTCTTTGTGATGATTTTTTTATTTGACACCAAAGCAAAGGCAACAAAAGTAAAAACAAACAAAAGTGGGACTATATCAAACTAAAAAGCTTCTGCTCAGCAAAGGAAACCATCAACAAAATGAAAAGCAACCTATGAAATGGGAGAAAATATTTGCAAATCGTATCACATCTGATAAGGGGTTAATATCCAAAATAGATAAAGAATTTATATAACTCAATAGCCCAAAAGCAAACCCAACTTAAAAATGGGCAGAGGATCTGGCGTGAAAGGCAAGGCGGCAGCGCCCACAGCAGTGCCCCTTCCCGAGAAGCTCCTAGAACATGAGGTCACCAGAAGGACCAGCTGAGGGGCCGGGAAGCAGAGCTCACAGCAGGAAGGGACCAGGAGACCCTCCACCCACCAGGACCCCGAGGTCAGCCAGAACAGGGGAGCAGGGAGGCTGCAGGGGCTCGCGGCTGAGAGGAGGACAGAGCAAGGGCCCTTCCGGGGACTCCCACGCTGTGCTGCCTCACCCCCACAGCACGGGAAGGCAGACGGTGCTAAGGAGTTTGGGAAGCACGTGGGAACCGTGGGAGGCACATATTTCATGGCACAAGCAAAGGTCATTTTCGTGGGGTCACGGGGACCCCTCAGAGTGGGGGAAGGATGGGGTACAGGCAGGGCCCTGAGCTGGATGATCTCCTCCAGTCCTGGTGACCTCATGATGCCCAGGCCAGGGGCCCATCAGTGAGGAACGGGCAGCGTTTGCTCTCTCGGTTGTCACCAGGCTGCTTCCCAGGGGGCCTTGGGCAGGGACCCAGAGCTCCAGGGGATGGGTCGGGGACAGGTCCTACCGCAGCAGCCAGCCTCTTCAGGTCCCGTGGCCTCCTCTTGGCTGCGTTCGGGATCCCGGGCAATCCCAAGTTTGGTGGCGATCTCCTTGCTCGGGGGGACCTGCCCTGCTGCTGCTGCTGTCGCCGCCGGGTGACCGAGGCTGGCACGGGCGGATCTTCCTCAAAAGCAAAGGGGTCCGAGTTGGATCCTAGCTGCCCACTGGGCACCTCAGAGGCCCGGATGGTGGAAAGCCGCCTCTTTCTGAGGGGGACCTTGGGGCTGAGCCCTCCCGGGGACGAAGGGAGGTCCCAGGGGGCGCGCACAGGCAGTGGGGACCCGTCTGCAGAGCCCCCTTCCTGGCGTGAGGAGACATCGCCCAGTAGCTCTGAGTGCCAGCTGGGGGCAGCTCCCTCTGGGGTGCTGTGCTTTAGGAGCCTTGTCAGGGACGTCCGTCTGGTCACGGGAGAAAGGCTCTCATCCTCAGAGGAGCTCAACCCAGGAACCTGCCAAAACAAAGCACAGAGGTCAGCATCCTAGAAGGTCACAGCAAGTGGAGACTTGGGCCCGGCACCAAGCCCCACCGGGCACGTTCCTGAGGTACAACCACCGTGAGGCAGACAGACACTCCACTTCTGCCCCAGCGAGGGAAGCTTCCAGCACCAAGATGAAACCCGGCACGGGACAAGACCACACTCATGCTGTGCCTGACTTTTCACTAGCTTTGTCCTTTTTTGGTGAAAATTTTAAGCATCCGTCAGAAAGATGGTTTTTAAGGATAGGATTGAAAAACAGATGACTTTCAGGTAATATTTTTTCAGAAAAAAAAAAGTTTGAAATGTCAACAAAATCATCTCAACGTTGAAACTCAACATGAAAAAACAAAACTGCGGTTTTTGGTACGCAAGTGGAATTGTGTTGTGCAGGTGCAGGTGCTGAGAGCGGGGTGAGGTGTGATGCTTTTGAAAAGCTTGATAATATCCCAGTGCCAAACCCCAGGACAGACAGCAGCGAGTCCATCATGGCCACCTTTTTTCTTCTTCCAAAATAAACCCTTGATTAAACCATTAGAGGTGCTGAAAATACAGTCTAGGGAGGGTTTCCCATGGAAACATTTATTCCATGGAGTATGCTGCAACGTTCAAAATCTGTTCTCCGGGATTTCTCACAGTATTCTTATGAGGTGGGTGTGATCTTCGTCAAGGAACTGAGGGGAACGTCGAGGCGGGGTGGGGTGAGTGACCAGAAGCAGGTAAGCAGGAGAGACGAGCTGTGGATCAGAGCTGGTGACGCCCACGTCTGTGGAGGTCTGGCTTCATGCACCAAGATGCCTTGAGCTCCGCCAGAAAGCAGGGAGGAAGCGCCCCCTCCTCCTGGGAGGATGAACTGATCATGGTCGTTTACATGGCGTCTTCTGTGTAGCCCTTGGGGTCCTTTTGAACATTGTTTCCTTTAGCAAAAATGCTTAGAATGGATTAACGTAACTCTAAATAAACTTGAAAGATAAGATTTACTCCACAGAATGAATTGGTATCAGAAACTGCCAAACTGTCTTCCAAAGTGGCTATGCCATTCTTCCATCCCTTCCATCCCACCAGCAGCGAGGGAGAGTTCTGGTTCCTCCACATCCTCACCAGCATTTGGTACTGTCAGTTAAAAAAATTTTTTTAAATACATTTATTTATTTTATTTATTTATTTTTGGCTGAGTTGGGTCTTCGTTGCTGTGTGCGGGCTTTCTCTAGTTGCGGTGAGCGAGGGCTACTCTTCGTTGCGGTGCGCGAGCTTCTCATTGCAGTGGCTTCTCTTGTTGCGGAGCACTGGCTCTAGGTGCACGGGCTTCAGTAGTTGTGGCATGTGGGCTCTAGAGTGCAGGCTCAGTAGTTGTGGCACACGGGCTTAGTTGCTCCGCGGCATGTGGTATCTTCCCAGACCAGGGATCGAACCCGTGTCCCCTGCATTGGCAGGCGGATTCTCAACCCCTGTGCCACCAGGGAAGCCCCTAAAATTTTTTTTAAATTTCAGTTTTCTAATAGGTGAGTAGTAGTATCTCATTTGCATAGTAGTTTTCATTTGAATTTCTGTAATGTCTAATGACATTGAACATCTTTTCATTTACTTACCATCTATTTATCTTGTTTGGTGAAGTAAAGTTCAAACAGCTGCCACATCAAATGCAAAGAGAAAAAACTCACCTATTAAAAGACTCTCAGATTGGATTAGAAAGAAAATCCAACTCCACACTGTACACAGCAGGATGTGCTGAAGATGAGGTGCTCAGAAAGTTTCTTAGTAGAATGATGGCAAAGACAATCAGAGAAGAACAAGTGAAAAAATTCAGGGGCTTCACTATATATATTGGAAAAGGCTGAATTCATGGCAAAATACATTAAGACCACAAAAGTACAGTGTAATAAAAAATAAAAGCCAAAATGCTTTTCTGTTATAATTATCTTTGCACCAGACAATATAGCATCAACACTCACAGAGCAAAATCCAAGGAGAAATAAGGAGAAACAGAAATAAAGTAGTAAGGATAATTCACTTTTTTTTTTTTCAGCCCCTGCTAGATCAAGGAGAAAAAGAAATGATCCAAACCCCTTGGAAGATAATCAGCGCTTGTCAAAAGAGACTAAGTCTTCCTACTTCAAACAGGGACTGAGATCTCAGAATAAAGATGTGGGGTGAGGGGGAAGGCTGGGCTTTTACAAAAAAGAAACTTCAAGCGAAGATATTCTTATTAACAGGAGCTACTTTTAACTAACCCATTTATGAAAGTGAATAAAGAGCCAATAATTCAATTTTGGAAGTTAGATGTTTTTTAATAAAATGATATTGTAACATATTGAAAGCTTACAGAAAAAATGATTTAGTATTGTCTTACAAATATATATACAAAGCTTACAGATAAAAAATTAGTATTGTTTTAAAAAGATGGTCTCGACATACATATGGGAATATCATATGGGAAAAGATAGGCTTTCAAAGGAGTAGGGAAGAGAGGTTTTTTTTCTCTTTCTCTTTGCATGTTGTTCTGACTGGTCAGTCATTTGGAAAAAAACCAAAACAACAGTAAAACCATGTTCCTACCTCATAACTTATATAAAATAAATTACAAGGGACTGAATATTATATTTTTTAAAAATTCATAGATTACTAGGAAAAAGCAGAATAATTTTTAAAAATCTAAAACAAAGGTGGATTCTTATTCACATCATTCACTACGATAAATTCCAAATGGATATTTAAATGTAAAAAAGCAAAGCTATATAAGAATTGGAAGGAAACAGTGGTGAATTCCTCTGTAAATCTATCAGAAATAAGGCTTTTTAATGATAACTCATAATACAGAAGCCATAAAAGAAAAGAATAAGTTAAACTAAATATAATTTTTTTAAAAAGATGATATACTAAATGAAAAAAGATAAAACAAGCTCTAGAAAAGATAAATAAGGGGTTAATTTTCTAATATCTAGGAAAAAAACTGACAACCTAATGGATAAACGTGCAAGGACCCTTAACAGCGTTTTATATACAATTTACTTTTTAATATACGGATAAGGAAAGATCTCTTTGTTTTAGGTAGAGTCCTTTTGTACAAACGGAGGGAAAAAAAGAATCTAAAGAAAGTTCCAGAAGAGGCTAAAAACATGATGTTTACTTATGCTGCGGGCTGGACAGAGGGTGGCGGGAGTCACTGTGTACCTGTTTATGCTTTTTTATTCTGCAACCATGGGCACGTATTATGTCTCTACAAATGAAAAAGAGAAAAGAAAACCCTACGTGGCTGGTGAAGAGACAGGCACAGCGAGACTCAGAAATGCCCCCAGGAATCCCCTGGTTGGGAGGGAAGTGGTTGAGGGGTCCCGAGTCAGCTGGTGCCGCTGGAGCCAAAATACAGGGATATGAAGGTCAGGTTCTGAACTTCCCCTGGGGCCTGCGACCTAATCGTGCAGCCCCACTTTCCACTTCGTTGCTGGAGCAACGCGTTGCATGGGTTCCCCTCGGCCGTCCGCTGCTTCCCTGGGCCTCCAGGCTTTCCCCAGAGAGGCCGAGACCCAGGACAGAGGGTTTGGGGGAAGAGGGGCGCAGGAGGCAGCAGAACAAGGGAATCCCCTCTGATGTCTCTGGGATGGCGCACTGGGTGCCGAGCCTGGGCAAGCGGGGCCTCCGAGCACAGGTCGCCCGTCGGGGAGAAAAGTGGGCCTGGGGCTCAGGACGAGGGGAGTCGTGCAGCGACTCCGGCCGAGGACCAGGAGGCCCCCTGATGCCAGCACGGGACCTGGCCGACCCACCCGGGAGCTCAGGCGGATCCTGCTGCTGCCTCTGGCGGCAGGAGCGGGTGCCCCCCTACCTCGGCCGCCTGCAGCGCCCCTCCCCTCCTGCCTGGTCCCCGGCACCCCGCCAACCCCCCACCCCCCAGCCCCATCGTGCCCCGGCTTACCTGCGCCCCAGGCACACCCAGAAGCCTCCCTCTCCACCGCCCCACCTCGACCCTGCCTGCGCGCCCGCATCCCTCCGCCTCGCCCCCATCCCTCCGCCTCGCCCCCATCCCTCCGCCTCGCCCCCATCCCTCCGCCTCGCCCCCATCCCTCCGCCTCGCCCCCATCCTGCCCTGGCCTACCTGCGCCCCGGGGTCCATCCTGCTTCCCAGCGGGGACCAGACGCCTTGGCGAGCTGCAGTGCACGGCGAGCCCCTGCGCGCTGAAGTACCCGCGGTGCCCACACGGCAGGCCCACGCAGGCGTGCAGGAGCCCACCTGTGTGCACTCTCCCCTTGATGACCCCGCAGGCGCAAGAGCCACGCAGGGGTGGAGCCCAGAGCCCTGAGCGGCTGCACCTGGCAGGTCCCTCTGTGTGCAACTGGGTTGTGTGTCCGGGCCTTCAGGAAGTCAGGGCCCACAGGTGCCCCCAACAATGAGCCAAGGGGGGTGCCCTCACGGCGTGCTAAGTGGTTTACCAACATTGCCACCACATCCTAAAGGAGTGGAGATCATCGCCCCACCTTAGTCCCCAGGGCATCCGAGACCAGAGATATGCCCTGCCATGACTGGAGTGCAGAGTCGGAAGGTAGGACAGCTGAGGGTGACCCAGCAATCGGACTCCGAAGTCCCTGCTGCTCTGAGAACTCCTTTCCAGCCTTCTTTCAGCAGTTCTCAAACTTGAGCTGATTGGAACCACTCCAGGGCCTGTTGGAGCCCCGAGCTGGGCCCAGCCGCAAGTAGGTCTGCACGGGGACCCATAATTGGCATTTCTAATGACTCCCAGGTGACGCTGAGTGAATGAATGATAACACCACTTCAGAATACTGGTCACTTAACACACTAACCTCCCACCTCGCCTTAAGCATCTTGGGGCGTGGGGAGGGGCTGAAGGGAGGACGCAGCGGGGAAGAGCAACAGCTGCCAACCTGAACCTGCAGCCTGTGAACGTTGGTTCTGAGACATGATCTCAGCCTCAGAGGAGCCCAGAGCAGCGTGTTTATTATCCCCATTTCAATGAGGAGAAGACTAAGCTGCGAGGTGGCGGGGGGCGGGGGGGGGCGTAGCTGCTCAGGATCATTTATGGGCGCCTAGCAGAACCACTAAATCCTCACCCTCTGAAGAGCCTGTTCTCGGGAAAGATCTGATAAACTCATTCACTCTCAGGTGTGACTAATAATACTTTAAAATGAACAACAACAAAAAAGACGAGAAGCCCAGACTGTCTGACTCCAAAATCAGCACTCTTTGCCCTTGCTACTCTTCTGGTATTTTTAAAAAGTATTATCCATCTGAACTTTGCCACTAAGTTGCTGTGTGATTTTGGGTGGTTGGACTTTGTCCCCGTTCTCTCCTTTGTCTTTAAATTGAGGCAGTATCTGAGGTCACATCCTAATGCTTTGAGATCCCTGAATCCTGGAGGCACCCAAGAGTGTTGAAGGAGATTGTCAGAGACAGAGGTTCTACTGGGGACACATCCCCTTCTGTTAGCACAGACCATCACACTGGGGAAGCTCTCCAGGTTCAGGTGCTGCGGGTGGCGGAAGGGAGCCCTCGCCACCCTGCTGCTCGGGCTCTCAGTGGCCACAGCCCTTCCGGAGGGCAGGTGAGCTTTCAGCGTTGGGTGCAAGGCTTGAGAGCACGCACGACCTTTGAAGGGGCAGTTCCACTTATAGAAGCATCAGGAGACAATCAGACCAAGTAGTCACTCATTTCCTGTTACGTCTGTGGAGCGTTAACTTTAAGAGCCCTGACAGAAGTGCACACACATCTAAGGACAGGAATGCTCTGCAGCCAGTAATCTGTGTGTCAACATGTGTGTGTACACGTGCATGTATGTACACACATGTATGCTTGTGTATGTACACACACACTGTAGACACACTGTGTTCATAATATATTAAATGAAAAAATGCTGTAGAACAGACGGTATAGTGTGATCCCATTTTAAAAATCATACATACACACACACACACACACACACACACATCCAAAAAGAGATTCATGGAAATGGGAACATTGGTAATATCTAGGAGGTAACATGATGGGAAATTTTAACATCACTTAAATCCATTTTACGTTTTTCTGAAAAGAACATGTAATTAGTAAATAATAATTAAAAAATAAAGTCACCTGGTACAATCCGTCATTTTCCGGATGGGGAAACTGAAGATTGCAGAGGGGAAGAGTTTGCCCAAAGTCCTGGAGTGAATAAGGTGGGAGCTGCCAGGACACTGTCCAGCATCCTGAGATCTGGCCCAATGTTTTCTTGCTGCATCAGTCCACCCCCAGGGTCCCCCTGACGTCATGGCACCTGGGCACACTGCTTTGAGCACAACATAAGGCTCTTCTGTTTGTGTTCGTGAATAAAAACATTGTGAAATCTTCAGTGTGTGTCCAGAGTCGCATTAGCCTAGCACACAGTGTTACCCGTCAGCAGTGCCCTTCACTATAACATCAGGCAGCCCTCTGGGGAGAGTGCGGGGGCCTGGGCATGCACAGGGGCCCTGAAGGGACTCCAGGCCTGGCCCATGGCAGGAACTGACCCACACCCTCCAAGCTCCTGATCTTTGCCCAGAGTCCGCTACATTCCTTGTGTTGACTCCCAGAAGCCCGAATTGCCCTCACTGTGCAGGTGAGGACCTGGAGAGGCTGAACTCAAGTGTGATTCAAGTCCAAGTTGCAGGCACGCACATGCATGCTAGTCTGCCACACTGAAAGCTGCATTACGGATACAAATAATGCTCTTGGTGTAAGAAGGGCTGCTTCAGAGCCTGGCTCTGGTCATTTAGAAGGTGTGGGCCCAGGACGATGAGAGTGACCCCACTGTGTGTTCCGATCAGGTGTAGGAATTCCTCAGTACGCTGCTTGGCATGTGGTAGATACTCAGCAACCGGCAGCATCTTTTGTCAGCACGCCCGCTGCCCACGCTGTTAGAGTTGCCATGCTTCACCAGTGGTTTCCATTTCCACCTCACACTGGTGCCTCTTCTGAACTCCAGCACAATGAATTACTTATTGTTTCTGTATTGTATATATTTTTCTTTTCTGTATAGTATGATGTTTCGGCACCTTACAAACCTTTCTGGCTGGGAGAGACTGGCCCTCCCTGGCTAGCCAATTCTTGGAGATAGAAAAGGGCTCATCCAGGAGCATGATTTTGGTATGTGGGGACAAACCAATCCAGAGTCAGGCCTCTTCTCTCTGGGCTGTGCTCCCCAGGAGGCAAAATTCTTCTGCCTTAATCACCCCAGGGCCAGGTACCAGGCAACCAGAGGCCAACTCTATAGCTTAGAGCCACCAACACTATTCCAACTAGCCAGTCCTAAGCTCTTCACCTTGCCCTGCCCTGCCTTTCCCAAGGAGACCCCAATAAAGGCCATGGCCTTGGCTCTCCCCTTGCTCCCATTCTCTGCCTCCTGACCACTCTGCTGCTTCCCCTGGGGCCCTGCATGGTGTGCTGCGGTTTCTGCATCCAGGACCTGGGAGTGAAATACATGTCTTATTTCTAAGCCTTGTTCACACCTACTCCTGTGGCCCATCAACTTTACAATTCCATATGTAACACATAAATTCTTAGCACAGTTTCTACATAACCGATATGCTCAAGGTTGCCTTTGACCCCAGGTTATAAATAAGAGGCCAATAGTTGGTACTCTTTGTAAAGCACCACTGAGGAGAAGAAACATGTAAACTTCATTAATAAATAAGTGCAAAATATCATAGTACAAGTACTGCTTTAAAATTATTCAAATTTGCAAAGAGAAAATGCCAAAATACTCTCCGAAACAGAAAGCACCAGGTCCACATAGACTCCTACTGAACATTGAAGGAAGAAATTATGCTAATTCTCTGTAACCTTCCAGAATATAGAAGCAGAGGAAAGGATTCCTAGCCCATTCTATGAGACCAGCATTACCATAACACCAAAACCAGATGAAGGCAATACAAGAAAAGAAAACTACAGACCAATATCTCTCACTAACATAGAAGCAAAAATCCTCAACAAAATATTAGCAAATCGAATCCAACAGTGTATAAAAAGAATCATACGCCTGGACCAAATGGGATTTACCCCAGGTATACAGGCTGGATCAACACTAAAAAATAAATTAATGTAATCTAACACATCATAGGCTAAGGAAATACCATACAATAATAACAACATATATAGAAAAAACATTTGAGAAAATCCAACACCCATTCATGATAAAAACTTTCAGTAAACTAAAAATAGAAGGGAACTTCCTCAGCTGTAAAGAATATCTACAAGAAACTTACAACCAAGTCATACTTAATGGTGTGAAGCTCAAAGGTTTCCCCATAGGATCAGGAACATGGCAAGGAGACCTCTTTCACCATTACATTTCAACATTGTACTGGAAGTCCTAGGTAATGCAATAAGAGAAGAAAAGGAAATAAAAGTACATAGATTGGGAAGGAAGAATTCAAACTGTGTTTATTTGCAGATGACATGGCAGTCTATGTTAAAAAAAATCTGGAAGAGTCAACAAAAAGAATCCTAGAACTAATTAGTTATTATAGCAAATTTTCAGATACAGGTTAATATACAAAAGGCAATCCCTTTTTTTCTTTTTTTGAATTTTATTTTATTTATTTTTTATACACCATGTTCTTATTAGTTATCTATTTTATACATATTGTTGTATATTAGTCAATCCCAATCTCCCAATTCATCCCCCCCCCCACTTTCCCCCTTTGGTGTACCTACCTTTGTTCTCTACATCTGTGTCTCTATTTCTGCCTTGAGAATTGGTTCATCTGTACCACTTTTCTAGATTCCACATATATGAGTTAATATACGATATTTGTTTTTCTCTTTCTGACTTACTTCACTCTGTATGACAGTCTCTAGGTCCATCCACATCTCTACAAATGACCTAATTTCATTCTTTTTATGGCTGAGTAATGTTCCATTGTATATATTGACCACATCTTCTTTAACCGTATGTCTGTTGATGGGCATTTAGGATGCCTCCATGACCCGGCTATTGTAAATAGTGCTGCAATGAACATTGGGGTGCATGTGTCTTTTTGAATTATGGTTTTCTCTGGGTATATGCCCAGTAGTGGGATTGCTGGGTCATATGGTAATTCTATTTTTAGCTTTTTAAGGAACCTCCTGCTTAGTGGCTGTATCAATTTACATCCCCACCAACAGTGCAAGAGGGTTCCCTTTTCTCCACACCCTCTCCAGCATTTGTTGTTTGTAGATTTTCTGATGATGCCCATTCTAACTGGTGTCAGGTGATACCTCATTGTAGTTTCGATTTGCATTTCTCTAATAATTAGTGATGTTGAGCAGCTTTTCATGTGCCTCTTGACCATCTGTATGTCTTCTTTGGAGAGATGTCTATTTAGGGCTTCTGCGCATTTTTTAATTGGGTTTTTTGTTTTTTTAAATATTGAGCTGCATGAGCTGTTTATGTATTTTGGAGATTAATCCTTTGTTGATTCATTTGCAAATATTTTCTCCCATTCTGAGTGTTGTCTTTTCATCTTGTTTATAGTTTCCTTTGTGGTGCAAAAGCTTTTAAGTTTTATTTGGTCCCATTTGTATATTTTTGTTTTTATTTCCATTACTCTAGGAGGAGGGTCAAAAAAGATCTTGCTGTGATTTATGTCAAAGAGTGTTCTTCCTATGTTTTCCTCTAAGAGTTTTATAGTGTCCGGTCTTACATTTAGGTCTTTAATCCATTTTGAGTTTATTTTTGTGTCTGGTGTTAGGGAGTGTTCTAATTTCATTCTTTTACATGTAGCTGTCCAGTTTTCCCGCACCACTTATTGAAGAGACTGTCTTTTCTCCATTGTATATCCTTGTCTCCTTTGTCATAGATTATTTGACCATAGGTGCATGGGTTTATCTCTGGGCTTTCTATCCTGTTCCATTGATCTATATTTGTGTTTTTGTGCCAGTACCATATTTTCTTGATGACTGTAGCTGTGTAGTATGGTCTGAAGTCAGGGAGTCTGATTCCTCCAGCTCTGTTATTTTCCCTCAAGTTTGCTTTGGCTATTCAGGGTCTTTTTTGTCTCCATACAAATTTTAAGATTTTTTGTTATAGTTCTGTAAAAACTGCCATTGGTAATTTGATAGGGATTGCATTGAATCTGTAGATTGCTTTGGGTAGTAGTCATTTTCACAGTATTGATTCTTCTAATCCAAGACCATGGTATATCTCTCCATTTGTTTTTGTCATCTTTGATTTATTTCATCAGTGTCTTATAGTTTTCTGAGTACAGGTCTTTTACCTCCTTAGGTAGGTTTATCCCTAGGTATTTTATTCTTTTTGTTGCAGTGGTGAATGGGATTGCTTCCTTAATTTCTCTTTCTGATCTTTCATTGTTAGTGTATAGGCATGCAAGAGATTTCTGTGCATTAATTTTGTGTTCTGCAACTTTACCAAATTCATTGATTAGCTCTAGTAATTTTCTGGTGGCATCTTTAGGATTCTCTATGTATAGTATCATATCATCTGCAAACAGTGACAGTTTTACTACTTCTTTTCCAATTTGGATTCCTTTTATTTCTTTTTCTTCTCTGATTGCTATGGCTAGGACTTCCAAAACTATGTTGAATAATAGTGGCAAGAGTGGACATCCTTGTCTTGCTCCTGATCTTAGAGGAAATGGTTTCAGTTTTTCACCATTGAGAATGATGTTTGCTGTGCGTTTGTCATATATGGCCTTTATTACGTTGAGGTAGGTTCCCTCTATGCCCACTTTCTGGAGAGTTTTTTTTTTTTTTTTGTAAAATAGGTGTTGAATTTTGTCAAAAGATTTTTCTGCATCTATTGAGATGATCATATGGTTTTTATCCTTCAATTTGTTAATTTGGTGTATTACATTGATTGATTTGTGTATATTGAAGAATCCTTGCATCCCTGTGATAAATCCCACTTGATCATGGTGTATCATCCTTTTAATGTGTTGTTGGATTCTGTTTGCTAGTATTTTGTTGAGGATTTTTGCACCTATATTCATCAGTGAAATTGGTTTGTAATTTTCTTTTTTTGTAGTATCTTTGTCCAGTTTTGGTATCAGGGTGATGGTGGCCTCGTAGAATGAGTTTGGGAGTGTTCCTTCCTCTGCAATTTTTTGGAAGAGTTTGAGAAGGATGGGTGTTAGCTCTTCTCTAAATGTTTGATAGAATTCATCTGTGAAACCATCTGGTCCTGGACTTCTGTTTGTTGGAAGATTTTTAATCACAGTTTCAATTTCATTACTTGTGATTGGTCTGTTCATATTTTCTATTTCTTCCTGGTTCAGTCTTGGAAGGTTATACCTTTCTAAGAATTTGTCCATTTCTTCCAGGTTGTCCATTTTATTGGCATAGGGTTGCTTGTAGTAGTCCCTTATGATGCTTTGTATTTCTGTGGTGTCTGTTGTAACGTCTCCTTTTTTCATTTCTAATTTTATTGATTTGACTCCTCTCCCTCTTTTTTTTGATGAGTCTGGCTAAAGCTTTATAAATTTGCTTATCTTCTCAAAGAACCAGCTTTTAGTTTTATTGATTCCTGCTGTTGTTTTCTTTGTTTCTATTTCATTTATTTCTGCTCTGATCTTTATGATTTCTTTCCTCTACTAACTTTGGGTTTTGTTTGTTCTTCTTTCTCTAGTTCCTTTAGGTGTAAGGTTAGATTATCTGAGATTTTTCTTGTTTCTTGAGGTAGGATTATATTGCTATAAACTTCCCTCTTAGAACTGCTTTTGCTGCATTCCATAGGTTTTGGATCATCGTGTTTTCATTGTCATTTGTCTCTAGGTATTTTTTGACTTCCTCTTTGATTTCTTCAGTAATCTCTTGGTTATTTAGTAACATATTGTTTAGTCTCCATGTGTTTGTGTTTTTTATGTTTTTTTCCTTGTAATTGATTTCTAATCTCATAGCGTTGTGGTCAGAAAAGATGCTTGATATGATTTCATTTTTCTTAAATTTACCGAGGCTTGATTTGTGACCCAAGATGTGATCTATCCTGGAGAATGTTCCATGTGCACTTGAGAAGAAAGTGTAATCTGCTGTTTCTGGATGGAATGTTCTATAAATATCAATTAAATCTATCTGGTCTATTGTGTCATTTAAAGCTTTTGTTTCCTTATTAATTTTCTGTCTGGATGATCTGTCCATTGGTGTAAGTGAGGTGTTAAAGTCCTCCACTATTATTGTGTTACTGTCAATTTCCTCTTTTATAGCTGTTAGTTTTGCCTTATGTATTGAGGTGTTCCTATGTTGGGTGCATATATATTTATAATTGTTATATCTTCTTCTTGGATTGATCCCTTGATCATTATGTAGTGTCCTTCCTTGTCTCTTGTAATATTCTTTATTTTAAAGTCTATTTTATCTGGTATGAGTATTGCTACTCCAGCTTTCTTTTGATTTCCTTTTGCATGGAACATCTTTTTCCATTCCCTCACTTTCAGTCTGTATGTGTCCCTAGGTCTGAAGTGGGACTCTTGTAGACAGCATATATATGGATCTTGTTTCTGTATCCATTCAATGAGCCTGTGTCTTTTGTTTGGAGAATTTAATCCATTCACATTTAAGGTAATTATCGATATTTATATTTCTAATACCATTTTCTTAATTGTTCTGGGTTTGCTTTTGTAAGTCCTTTTCTTCTCTTGTGTTTCCCACTTAGAGAAGTTCCTTTAGCATTTGTTATACAGCTCGTTTGGTGGTGCTGAATTTTCTTAGCTTTTGCTTGTCTGTAAAGCTTTTGATTTCTCCATCGAATCTGAATGAGATCCTTGCCAGGTAGAGTCATCTTGGCTGTAGATTCTTCCCTTTCATCACTTTAAATATATCGTGCCACTCCCTTCTGGCTTGTAGAGTTTCAGCTGAGGAATCACCTGTTAACCTTATGGGAGTTCCCTTTTATGTTATTTGTTGTTTTTCCCTTGTGGTTTTAATAATTTTTCTTTGCCTTTAATTTTTGTGAATTTGATTACTCTGTGTCTCAGCATGTTTCTCCTTGGGTTTATCCTGCCTGGGACTCTCTACACTTCCTGAACTTGGGTGGCTATTTCCTTTCCTATGTTAGGGAAATTTTTGACTACAATCTCTTCAAATATTTTATCGGGTCCTTTCTCCCTCTTTTCTCCTTCTGGGACCCCTATAATGTGAACGTTGTTGTTTTTAATATTGTCCCAGAGATGCCTTTGGCTGTCTTCACTTCTTTTCATTCTTTTTTCTTTATTTTGTTCTGCAGCAGTGAATTCCATCATTCTGTCTTACAGGTCACTTATCCATTCTTCTGCCTCAGTTATTCTGCTATTGATTCCTTCTAGTGTATTTTTCATTTCAGTTATTGTATTGTTCATCTCTGTTTGTTATTTAATTCTTCTAGGTGTTTGTTTTTTAATTCTTCTAGGTCTTTGTTAAACATTTCTTGCATCTTCTCGGTCTTTGCCTCCAGTCTTTTTCTTAGGTCCTGAGTCATCTTCACTATCATTATTCTGAATTCTCTTTCTGGAAGGTTGCCTATCTCCACTTCATTTAGTTGTTTTTCTGGGGTTTTATCTTGTTCCTTCATCTGGTACATAGTCCTCTGCCTTTTCATTTTGTCTATCTTTCTGTGAATGTGGTTTTCATTCCACAGGCTACAGAATTGTTGTTCTTCTTGCTTCTGCTGTCTACTCTCTGTTGAATGAGGCTATCTAAGAGGCTTGTGCAAGCTTCCTGATGTAAGGGACTGGTGGTGGGTAAAACTGGGTGTTGCTCTGGTGGGCAGAGCTCAGTAAAACTTTAATCTGCTTGTCTGCTGATGGGTGGGTCTGGGTTCCCTCCCTGTTGGTTGTTTGGCCTGAGGTGACCCAGCACTGGAGTCTACCTAACTCTTTGGTGGGGCTAATGGCAGACTCTGGGAGGGCTCACGCCAAGGAGCACCCCAGAACTTCTGCTGCCAGAGTCCTTGTCCCCGCAGTGAGCCACAACCACCCACTGCCTCTGCAGGAGACCCTCCAACACTAGCATGTAGGTCTGGTTCAGTCTCCTATGGGGTCACTGCTCCCTCCCCTGGGTCCTGAAGTGCACACTGCTTTGTGTGTGCCCTCCAAGAGTGGAGTCTCTGTTTCCCCCAGTCCTGTCGAAGTCCTGCAGTCAAATCCCACTAGCCTTCAAAGTCTGATTCTCTAGGAATTCCTCCTCCCGTTGCCGGACCCCCAGGTTTGGAAGCCTGACGTGTGGCTCAGAACCTTCACTGCAGTGGGTGGACTTCTCTGGTGTAAGCGTTCTCCAGTTTGTGAGTCACCCACCCAGTGGTTGTGGGATTTGATTTTATTGTGATTGTGCCCCTCCTGCCATCTCATTGCAGCTTCTCCTTTGTCTTTGGATATGGGGTATCTTTCTTGGTGAGTTCCAGTGTCTTCCTGTTGATGACTGTTCAGCAGTTAGTTGTGATTCCAGTGCTCTCGCAAGAGGAAGTGAGCGCACCTTCTTTTACTCCACCATCTTGAACCAATCTCCAAAGTCAATCCCTTTTGAATACAGCAATAAATAAGTGGAATTTGAAATTAAAAGCACAACACCATTTACATTAGCACCCCCCAAAATGAAATACTTGTGTATAAATGTAAGAAAATATGTACACAATCAATATGGGGAAAACAATACTCTGATGAATGAGATCAAAGAAGAATTTAATAAATAATTTAATAAATTTAATGGAATTCAATCATGGTTAGGAAGACTCAATATTGTCAAGAGTTCAGTTCTTCCCAACTTAAATATGGATTCAAGACAATCCCAATCAAAATCACTAAGTTATTTTGTAGATATTGACAAACTGATTCTAAATTTTATATGGAGAGGCAAAAGACCCAGAATAGCCAACATGATATTGATGAAGAACAAAGTTGGAAGACTGATATTACATGACTTCAAGATTTATTATAAATCTATAGTAAATAGATAATATATAAATGTATAATTCTATAGCATAGAGTGTGATATTGATGAATTAATAGACAAATAGAGCAGTGGAGCAGTTTAGGGAGTCCCAAAATAGAATCCCATTAATATCATCAACTGGTCTTGTACAAAGGAACAATGGTAATACAGTGCAGTAAGATAGTCTTTTCAACAAATGGTGCTGGAACAACTACACATCTACAAGCAAAAAAAAGAAAAAAAAGAAAAAAAATCTAGACACAGACCTTACACTCTTCACAAAAATTAACTCAAAATGGATCACAGAACTAAATGTAAAATGCAAAACTATAAATTCTTAGAAGATTACCTAGGAGAAAACCTAGATGATCTTGGGTATGGTGATGACTTTTATAGATACAACAGCAAACACATGACACAATGAAACAAAAATTTATAAGCTGGATTTCCATAAAATGAAAAATTTCTGATCTGTGAAAGAACATGTTAAGAGAATGAGAAGAAAACCCACAGACCAGGAGAAAATATTTGCAAAAGACAAATCTAATAAAGAGCTGTTGGCTAAAATGCTAAAAGAACAGTTAAAACCCCCAAATAGGAAAACAAACAACTTGATTAATAAATGGTCAAAGGACTTCCGAGACACATCCCTAAAGAAGATAAACAGATGGCAGCTAAGCACATGAAAAACTTCTCCACTTCATATTTCATCTGGGAAATGCAAATTACAGCACAGATACAAGCACACAACTATTAGAATGACCCAAATCCAGATACTGACAATACCAACCGATGAAAAGTTTGTGGAGCAAAAGAACACTTATTCACTCTGCCTGGTGATGGCACTCACAGATGTTCACGCTGTAATGTGGGTGAGATGCCCCCATGATGTGCACACGTGATGTAGGTGACAGCGCCCTATGTGATGGACTAGAAATTGTAATGCAGGAGGCAATCCCCCACTTGTCGGCCCAGAGTCCCTGCCCTTTGCCCAGGTCAGAGAATTAGCAGAGTTGTGTAACCTCATGCCTGGAAGGCATGAATAAAGTACTACATTGTTGCTGAAATTCTGTGGGTGGGAGACACCCTGCTGCCCCTGTGTGGGTTCGATGGGGCTTGGTGAGGGGGATCCCGGACGTTTGAGGTTGACTGATGTGTCCATAGACATATTAAGGTCTTTGTGCAGAGAGCTGGAGAGGGTGGACTTCCTGGGGGACATCACGGGGCCAGTCTGGTGCAGCAGTCTTTTCTCCTCATTGAAGTCATGGACACTTTTAACCATCTACGAAACCACAGAACTCATCACCAAAAAATGATCATCAACGCTTAACCATACAACATTATGCCTAACGTAGCAGAGAGGCTAGGGATTTCCCGTAGCCCATGGGCAGACTCTTCGCTGCTACATGGGGCAGTGAATTCTGGCTGGAAATGACTCACACAGTTCATCTGGGGTGAGCAGCAGAATCGAGACGGGAGGGCTCAGGTCTCTTGTGTCCTTCCAAGATTTTTCCATCGCCTCATGCTGCCCACCCCACCCAAGTAAGGCAACGACTGTTCTATCCGTTACCCTGATGTGAACTCTCCGCTGCCAGCTTCTTATGGTGTGGTTTTGAGTGGGAGTGGGATGGCCTGAGTCTTCTAAATGCCCTCAAACTTGAACGAGCATCAGGGTCCTCTGGAGAGCTTGTGAAAACAGAGGGCCAGCCCCCATCGCCGAGCTTCTGGGTCAAGGGTCTGGGTGGGACCTGGGAATATGCATTTCTATCCAGGCCCAGGTGATGTGAGGCCGGTCTAGACCACGACTGAGGCCCCTGGTGCAGGAGGAGGGCAAGGGAGTGATTATCCTTGAGCACCATCCACGTGTCTGGCACTTGTATCCCAACCCCAGTGGCACCCCAAATGGGAATGCAGGGTGGGTGACCTGCCAAAGTAGAGATTAAACCCTGGTCTTTCCACGGGGCCCTCGGGCACCGGTCCCGCCCCGGGCACACTGTTTGAGCTCCTGTGTTTAGGATCTGGGTTGTGTTGACGTGACAAAAGCGAGGTTTGCTTTTCCACTTTGATTAGCAGGGGGAGTAGACTTGCCCTCAGTTTGCGGAGCGGTGTCCTTCATCGCTCAGGAGCCGGGCAGCAGGCCAGGCCTTTGCAAGATTTGCATCATTCGCTGTGTCCATCGATCGGGGAACACGGCAGAACATCTTTTTGTTTTTTTCCCCCAGGTTAAAAACAACTTCCCTTGGAGGGTCCTCTGGATTGCAGCGTTCTCTCCCTTTGAAAATCTGATTTTGCCCTTGACCTTTGCATTGTTTTTCGGAGCAGCGATTGCCCAATTTTCCAGCTGGTGGTGAGTAAGCAGCTCGTAACACGGAGGCAGAATTGGAAACAGCAGGTGACGGAAGGCCCCACGCAGTTTCATCATCCTCTGCTCTGCGAACGCACCCTGTGGCTGAGGATGGTGGTGACAGCTCACATTTATGCAGGGCTGACTGCGCCAGCCTCTGCATTATCCCCATTTTATAGACACGGAAACTGAGGCGCACGGAGGTTACGTAATATGCAGGACGTGGAATCCAAGGTGCCAGCACAGGCCGCCTTGCTGGGGAGCTCCCACGCCTGCCCTTTAGGGGTTGATGTAACTCTTGGAGCTGAGTTCTTGGAGCTGCAACCAGAGGTGATGTGTTGTGAAGCGTCATGAAATTAGCAGCAAAGACGCTGTGTGCAGCCCCATTGAGGTCGTGTCTCCTGGGGCCACACAGAGGGACCGCCCGGATTACACGCAGCTCCTCTGCTTTTCTGTGACGGCAACAGTGGTCTCCTTTCCTCTGCAGGCAGAAGATTTACAATGGGGGCTGAGGAAGCAGAGTGCCAGGCATCTTCTGTGTCACTGGAGCTCCACGAGTGTAATGCTTTGTTTTGCCTAGTTGGTAAGATACAGATTCTGTAGCTGGCACTGAAAACTTCCCATAGGTACCCCCAAAGCTACTTTTCACCCCTGTCCCCCCAAATATACTCCCAATTGCCCTTGCACACACAGATAATATTGGCCCTTCCTTACCTCACGTGTCGATGTGGTTCAGCGTGAAGGGTACCAGCTTCGGTTTGGGCAAAGGGGGGCTTCACCCCCAGCTGGTGTGATAAGCCCTACCTCTTGAGCTCTTGGGGAGGACCCCTGGCAAGTCTGGCGAGCACAGCCAGGTGCCAGGTACCTACAGTTCACGTGTAGGGGACCACGGCTCCCCATCCCCCCGCCACCCCCGCTCCCCATGCTCTGCATCCAGGCGTGCCTGGCTCTTGGACTCTATAGTCCTTAGGAGGGTGGGCTGGGGCACCATTAGTGCCCTGGGCATGGATGGGGCAGGGGCCTCTGTGAGCCTGTCCCCTGCCCACCCAGCCTGGCAGGAGACACACAGGTAAATGCAGGTTTATGTAGCTCTTCAGCGTGCCCCTACCCATTGTCCCACTCTTCGGGAACGCAGAGGGGGCACCTCATTCTACCTGGGAGCTGCCGGGAAGGCTTCTCAGGGGAGAGGAACTTCAGGTGGATCCTGAGGGATGGAAAAGGGGCAGAGCATCTTCACCAACACCGTGAAGATGTGGATGACAGAGAGATGTGGATGATAGGGGGACGTGGATGATAGGGAGATGTGGACGGGAGGGAGACGTGGACGGTAGGGAGACGTGGACGGTAGGGAGACGTGGACGGTAGGGAGATGTGGATGATAGGGAGACGTGGACAGTAGGAAGACGTGGATGGTAGGGAGATGCGGACGGTAGGGAGACGTGGATGATAGGGAGACATGGACGGTAGGGAGACGTGGATGATAGGGAGACGTGGACAGTAGGAAGACGTGGACGGTAGGGAGATGCGGACGGTAGGGAGACGTGGATGATAGGGAGACGTGGATGGTAGGGAGATGTGGATGGTAGGGAGATGTAGACGGTAGGGTGAGGAAAATTCACTCATGGAGAACAGCAAGAAGAAAGTCATGGAGGTATGACAGCGGTTTTTTTTCTTCTTGAGTTGGGGTGGAGGGACATTGAGCCTGGAAAATGAGCAGGAGTCTGCAGGGCTGGGATTAGGGGAGGCGGGGGAGGCTCCGAGTCTATGACAGGTAGGGAGGGTCTCCCTCTCCGCCCCACCCTGTAGCTCAGTGCCCCCAGCAGGAGCGCCCCCCCATGCTAATAGGGGCCAGACCTTGGGGTCAGACCACGGGGGGCACGGAAGGCCAGGCCAGGCTGTGGGTGCCAGCCAGTGGGCGGTGGGGCCTGGGATTCAGGTTGCACCCAGAAATGAGCACAGGAGAAGCCACCTCTTGACCTTCCAGGGGAGGGCAGCTCACCCGCACGGGAGAGAGGGGACAGATGGCCCACACAGGCCTCGAGGAAGAGCCCTGTCCGTTTGTGTTGACGGGGTTGGAAGCAGGGAGAGTTCTCTCTGCATTGGTGGCCATTTGGTTTGCTGCTGCTATGAGGCAAGCCTAGGAAACATTTGGGAAATCGATTCACCAGGAGAGGAATTTCCACTACGTGCAGGATGAAGGAGACCTCAGAGAGGGAGGGAGGGACCTCACCAGGCGAGTGCACAACTGGGTGAACTGTACAGGGCTGGCAAATTGCCAGGCACACAGTAGGTGGGCCCCAGATGATTCTCTCTTTCATGTGTGTCATTAAGAAAACGTTTCAAGTGGGCACGCTGATTCTAAATTGAGGAAGTCCAGAGAGAAAAGTCAGAGCACAAGTTCTTTTGGGGAAATGAAATCCTTTAGGAACTCACCTCAAAAAATAAAGTTAAAAAAGTCAAAACCATTGGTCTGCTCCTGAACCAGACACTGACCTTTGCTTTGTAAAAATAATGACCAACATGATAGTGAACATCCAACTGCAACTGTTTTCACCAACCTTATTTTGATTGTTCCTGAGGACATGCTTGGGGGCAGGGGTGACAATTTATTGATATAATAGTGGCAGAACACAAGGCAAGTAACTTTCCCAAGGCCACAGAGCCAGTGAAGTAACTAGAAAAAAAAGCTAGTAAATTAATTTCAATTTGTTTCTTTTTGAGATAGATAATATAACTGATAATGTAAGTACCTGATAATACCAAAAAACCATAGTATTTACTAGATAATGTGAATCCAGAAGGATAAAAAAGAGTGGGAAGGGAAAACCAGTCTCTTCCCCAGTCACCTAATTTCACACCTCCCCTCCAAGGCAGGCAGTGGTATCAGTTTCTTCATATTCTTCTCAGAATATTCAATACATTTAGAATCACAGTGACATATACATTCATATTACTGTTTTGTACACAAACAATGGCATATTCTGTGCCTCCTTAGTTTTACTTCACTTGGAGATTTTACTTAACTTGCATAATATTACAAATCTTGGAGATTTTTCTCCATCAGTAAATAGAAAACTGCCTTGTTCTTGTCAATAGCTGCCTGATTTCCAGGGACCGGGTGCCAGTGAGAGCACCTGCGGCATCTGGACAAGGGCAGGGCCACGTCTCACTGTCTCTGAAAGTACAGCGACATATTTCTTTCCACTCAAGAGGATATTCAGAAACAGGAATTCTAACTAAAGAGAAAACCTTGGTCATCAACTGCTGATAAAAATCTGGTCGGAGGCTGAAAGTCAGAGGAAGCTGGGGTCTGGGCTTGGTTCTGCACCCTCGCCCCGTCTCTGAGTCCCTCTCCTCTCTGGAGGCTCAGTTAACAAGGCGGGTCTCTGGGGGCTGAGGTGACATTAGCGAGCGCGGCATCAGCCCTGGGAGGAACTGTCCCTTTCCTTCCTTCTTTCCTCCTGCGAAAGGCACTCAAGACAGCAGTTAAGGGGCCTGTTGGTCTTCTTTCTGCAGAGGGAGAAACAGTTCTGGGCTTTGCCACGGAGAACCCGCCAGGGCTTTCAAACACCTGGCTTCTATCTAAGCCCATCCTTCCTCTGCCTGGGCCTTGATTTCCCCACTTGAAAACGGGCCAAGGCGCTGGCCTTGCCCAGCTCATCTCTCTTGCTTTCCCTGGGTCTTCCGGGGACCGCCGGCAGACTCAGCCTGAAGATGCCCCTTGAACGAAACAAGCAAGCGCCACCCTCCACGTGGCTGTGCGCTCCTGGCTGGAATTGCACTTTGGCTCCAGGACAAACACAGTCTGAAACCCTAACAACAGGACAAACACAGTGTGAAACCTGGACCGTTTGCCCTCCTTCTACCCACGGTTTGCGTAGGGCAGTGCGCCTACAACCAAAACAAACTTATTTTGAACACCGGCCGCGAGCACGCGGCGCCGCCAATCATTAACCGCTGGTTCAGGTGGCCCGGCCGGCGCCCTTCATAAGGCGCCCCGGCGCTCAGCGAGCATCAGCCTCCGCTCAGCCAGCATCGGCCAGCGCGCCGCCGCCACCGCCTAGCGAGCACCGGCTCCCGACCGCCACCGCTGCCCGGCGATGCCCGAAGTCCCCGCTGTCCGCGCCTGGCCGCTTCTGCTCTCGCTGGCCCTTCAGCTCGGCTCAGCCGCTGGCGCTCCCCAGCCCTGGCGCTGCGCGCCCTGCTCCGCCGAGAGGCTGGCGCTCTGCCCTCCCGTGCCCGCCTCGTGCCCGGAGCTCACCCGGCCCGCCGGCTGCGGCTGTTGCCCCACGTGCGCCCTGCCGCGGGACGCCGCATGCGGCGTGGCCACTGCGCGCTGCGCGCATGGGCTCAGCTGCCGCGCCCTGCCCGGGGAGCCTCGGCCCCTGTACGCCCTCACCCGCGGCCACGGCGCCTGCATGCCCGCGCCCAGCGCCGAGGCCACAGGTACCAACCGTCTCCCCGCCCGGGGCCCTCCCCTGGGACAGATGGGGTGGGGGACTGGGGCGGGCCGGGGCAGGGGCTCCACCAAAGCCCACAGCCAGTGGGGAGCAAACCCGGCCAGGCTCAGAGCTTGCAGCCAAAACCTGTAAGGGGAAAGGATTTGTCACCCAGATGAACCCCATCGCTGTGTGGTCCTGCAGAGGGGGCGCTTAGGGTAAGGCAGGACACACACAACTTGGTGGGAGAGCTGGGGAGGGAGCCCAGAGCACCTTGGCAGCCCACTGATCTATAGAAACCCAGAAGAGGAAGGCGATGGGGTGCCCAGGCAGTGGGGTGCCACTCCAGATGCCCCTGGCTCTCCTCCCTGCCAGTGCATTAGTTTCCGGGAAGGCCTGCAGTGGGAGCCTGTACTGCTGGCCTCCTGGGAGGTGTTTGGAATGTCCTTTGAAATATATGTCCTGTGCAGACAGTATGTGCTTCCCAGATGTTTACAGAACATAATGTGAAAGTTCAGGCTAAAAACTTCACTTGCGTTCATTGCCATAGAAAAACAGTGGTTGATGTGTGTGCTGCCTCCTCAGAACTTGACAATCAGAACTTTCCTGAATTTAGCAGTGATTTATTTGTAGTGGGAAGCAGAGGAAATACACCCTCCTCTACCCCCTCTCCCTACCTCCCTGTCGGGGCAGCTGTATGTCCAGTGATTCCGTGATTCTTGGAGGGATCTTGTGGCTCTATGCCCTGATAGGGATCTGCTGGAGCGCGTCACCCTTCCAAGGTGGGGACGGTTTTCCTCCTGGTTCTCTGCCTTCAGAGTCATCTCTGTGGTCCTCAAAGGAGAGGGTGTCCCCCCGGGTTCCCTCAGGAGAGCCAGTTCTCCATCATTCTGTCCAGGCACCAAATCCAAACCCTAGGACTCTGCAAGAAATCTGGTGACCCTCCCTTTTCCCAGGGTTGCAAAGAAGTCACTCTGTGGGAAGGCAGAGCCCCTGGAAAAGAAGAGAGTAGAGCTGCAATCTAGACCCCACCTCTAAACAAACCCTACCACCTGTTCACAGGGAATTACTAAAAATGCCCATTTTATGGATGGGAAAGCTGAGGATGGCGTCAGGAATTGAATTGTAATCCATGGCTTTCTCAGAGCTCTTCCCGGGCTTTGACAAATGTGCATTTGGCTACTTTAGAAGCAGAAACACAGGGCACTCTTGCCATTGGTATTGCTGTTGGGTCATCCCTCTACGTGGAAACCATCAGAAGTTCCTTTAAAGAGGGAGTAGGCAAAACTCTGGGTCAGCATGACCCAGTCCAGTTTTGTGGGAAGGGAAGCAGCTTCAGGGGAGGGGGGCACAGGTGCAGATGCTTCGGTGGGAGGCTCATGGGTTTTCGTTTTTCCATTTTCAGAGGCAGAGGACCCTGCCATCCCAGAGAACGTGTCCCCTGAGAGCTCAGAGATGACCCAGGAGCAGCTTCTGGACAATTTCCACCTGATGGCTGAGTCCAGTGAGGACCTGCCCATCCTCTGGAACGCCATCAGTAATTATGAGAGCATAAAGGCTCTGGAGACCACCGACATCAAAAACCGGAAGGTGAGAGCCTCGGGGTAGGTGGAACCTCTAGCTTGAATCTGCTGGGCCCTGCAGGTCCGGTCCTGAGCCCTAGATATAAACAAGTTCCTTCCCCAAGCCTAACAGACATTTCTCAGCTTAGCTTTGGGAGCTTTTAACCCAAGGGCTTTCAGCAGAGGAGCCCTCTGGATGGAAAGAAAATGCAGTTCGTGCTGTGCAACCTCAGATACATTACTTCACATCTCTGAGCTCATCTCTAAAATAAGGGTATCAGACTGGCAGTGTCTAAGGAGCACTGAGCTATTCTTAACATCCTCCTCCCCCGTCCCATCTTCCCCCCACTTTTTAAGAAATTGTGGTAAAATATTCATAACATAAAATTTAGCATTTTAATCATTTTAAAGTTTAGTTCCATTAAGTACAGTCACATTATTCTGCCACTATCTATCACGACCGTCCATGTTGAGAACTTTTTCATCTTCCCAAACTGAAGCTCTGTCCCCATTAAGCACTAACTCCCTTGTAGCATCTTAATTGATGTATGTTTTAAGTCCTACCACTTGAGGGCGACAAAGAATCAAAGTTGGAGTGACTTGGGTTCATTTGTGGAAAAAAAGAAAGAAAATCACTTCTACGAACATGCATACCCAGAAAAGTGGAGACTGAACCATTTTCTAGACACTTCAGAGTTTCATCCTGAAATGATGACAAATAGAGAAAAGTTCATGCTTATCTCAGATTGTCCAGATGAATGCCTTAATCCTCAATGAATTTGGTTTATGGGAGCTGACCTTGTAGATTACAGAGAAATGTTGTTCAAAATTTAGAAATCTCTGCTACTAAGTTCTCCATTCACAGAGTTGTGCCCATTCTCCTTTCAATCAGATGACTGGTACCAGAATTACTCACGGGGGGCAGGAGAGTCGGAGAGCTCATGGCATTGGTCATGCTCTGGTCTCCTGTAAGTGTTTAGTGAATGTTCAGTGAGGGAGGGCATGGGGTTCCCATCCTTTATCTTAACAGCTCAGAGCAGAGACTAACCACCCTCCTTTTATAGGTGAGAGAGTGAGGCCCAGGGAAAGTGGGTCCAGGCCTGTTCTCAGAGCCCACACAGAACCTCTTACATCCGCTCCCCTTTTAGGCTAATAATACACTGTTTCTTGTCATTTACCCCAATGTCAAATTTTTCTTTCAGGAGCCCTGCCAGCGAGAACTCTACCAAGTGCTGGACAGATTAGCCAGGGAGCAGCAGAAGGCAGGAGACAAACTTTACAAATTTTATCTGCCAAACTGCAACAAGAATGGATTCTATCACAGCAAGCAGGTATGTGCATCCTCACGCGACAGCCCCTGATGCCCACACCCCTGCCAAGTGCCAGCCTTTCAGCAAACAGGGTGCCCAGCTCCAGTAAGCAACGTAAAACCACATAACCGATCATATTATGCAAGACCCACCCCTCTGGGAGTAGGAGCCACTAGCCCCCTGGTAGCCTGAAGACCAGCTCAATGCTCAAAGCCAGTGTGCACTCGGGGACCCTGAACCGAGCGTTGCCCCATCACCTAGCAACTCTGAGCAGGTGGGGACCTTCACAGGCCCCTCGCGTTCTGGATCTCAGTGTCTCACCTGTAATAGAGAGGAACGGGACAATTCTACTTAGGAAAGTGAGTATCTGTTTGGACATCTTTTACTTTTTTTCTCCCTACAAAGGGAAGTGAACTTTATAATTAAATATAATAGCATTTTTTTGGCTTGCCAGATAATAAGTGAGATTAAGTAAACCAAGACCTAATTCTGAGGAGCCCTTTAGGACTCAGTGAAGCCTAGGTTCTGTGGATATTTCTGGGGGAAACTGAGGACCAGGAAGTGCTTTATAACAAGCAACGGATTTGGCAGGGGATACGACAGCAAGGTTGGCCACACACGGGCAGGCTCCCTCCGGGCTCAGCAGCTCTGCTGTAGGGGCCGTGAAGCAGACAGTTGTACACATGCTGTACCATTCAACACACGCGTGACATCCTTATTGCATTGGGCACTTGCCCTTAGTCTCCATTTTACGAGGAGAACCAGGACGGTGTAGGATTTGCCCTCAGTCATGGCCACGGCCGGTTGGGGGTGCCCACGGCCTGGCTCTCAGCTGCCACGCCCTCCACGTGGCACTGGGCAGCACGAAGCCCCACCTCCCTCTCAGCTTCACAGGGGCTGCTCTTGACCTTGCTTCTTTTCTTCGCAGTGCGAGACATCCCTGGAAGGAGAGCCTGGACTCTGCTGGTGTGTCTACCCTTGGAGCGGGAAGAAGATCCTGGGGTCCGTGGTAATCAGAGGGGACCCCAAATGCCATCAGTATTTTAACTTACAGAACTGAAAACAGATGCAATATGATCTGTTCCTTCACATGAAATATTTAAGTACATACGATATTTATACTCTGGAATACACACACACTTTTATATATATATAGATGTGTATGTATATATATAGGAATTACTTTTTATACTCCACATATTACTTGATATATAAAGCTGTAGTTTATTTATTCACCATAAGTTTATTTTTTTCTACACAGTAACTTGTGTTATATTAATTTATATATCATGAAACACTTCCCATCATGTTGTGTGTAAATACTTGTATTTCAGTTCTTCAGAGGTTCATGCTTCTGTCTTAAAGAGCACAGGAAAATACTGCCTAGAAAATGCAAAATCAAATGTGTAGCAGTGATTTTTTTTAAGTGGTTTGATGGAGGATGGTTATGCTGTGCTTAGGAATGATTTACTCTGTTTATTCCATGGATCCGTGTTTAGCGTAAATTTGCAGGGAAACTTAAATGTTGATTATGTAGTCAAAGCTACATGTGATGATATTGCTACGTGTTAAAATATGTATTGGAGATATGGTCAAACACATGAACACAGTGTAAACACATTGGAATAAATACACCACACTGGAACATTGCTATTGTCATGGACCTTTGTTGAACATAACGTCTTCTCCCTTCCTGAATTCCCTCCCTCCGTCACCTCCCCTTCCTCATGCAGTGTTGGGGCGTCCAGTCTGCAGGCTCCTGGTCCCCACTGCTGGCAGGTCTGCCCTGCCCACTGAGGGCTCCCACGCCCAGGGCACCCCTCCCTCCCTCTGCGGGCCCTAACCTCTCCACTAGCTGCTCCCCTTCCTCTTGTAAATAGGCCAGGGTTTCTCCTATCTTAAATGCAAGAGAGAATCACTTCCTTAACTTCTCCCTCACCTGTCTCCTCTCTGCCTCTGCCCAGCCTATGTCCCCTGCAGGGCTTCAGTGGCGCCCTCCAGAGCAGCACCCTGCTTGCCCCTCTGTTTGCACGACTAAGACCTGAGCCCAAGACATGGGTCCTCTGCAACGTGGATTCCTTCTTTCTTACCCTGCTCCCTGCTCGCTTTTTCTGACCCCCGTTCCTTCCTGCCCTGCTGACTGCTCCTTCCTCTTCTGCCCCTGGGTGGGCATCTCATCCATCCCAGCGGATCCCAACCGGCCCCTCCCTGGTCTGGGCTCCAGCTCCCTATCTTGGGTCTCCCCCTTCACCCCCGACCCCCACAGCTGCCACCCTCCCTGTGCCGAGCCCGCAGGACTCACTGCGAACTCAGCCCTCAGCTGCATCACTTAAAATATATCAGCCCGATGTGGGTCAGCCACGGCCCCATCCCACCCTGCTAAAAATAACCTCATGGTCACCGTCGTGGTCACCGTTATCCTGTGATGGCAATGGGAGCTTTTCTCAGCACTTCGGTCCCCACGAGGGCCCTGTAGGACCCAGCCTGAGGGTCTGGACTGCACCTACCCCTCAGGTGTGGGCTCAGGAGCGGAGCTGGGGAAGGTGGACTTCCCTCCCCACGACGCGCAGGAGGTGACTTCTGGGCAAAATTAAAGCGACACAACTCTAAACTTGAAGGCACTGGCCCAGCAGCGCCTACAGAGGGTTCTCAGTCTCAGCTGAAGTTGGAGGTATTCATCCACCTTGACCATGGCGTGTTTGGGTGGTTAGTCAAAAGTATCAGTTAAACTACATAAGTATCAATATGGTCTTAGACAGGGGTTGCGGGGGGCAGCTCTGTCTAGTCCCAGGGCTTCTGGACATGCTGTCATGCAGCAGTCGTGACTGGCAACAGTGTCTCATATTTCTAGTTCCGGTTCATTTCAAAGGAATCAGGAGTTGATGGGCATTTGGGAGGCAATCTGAGTTAAGAGTCCTTCACGATTCTAGCGCCCCCATCTTTTATTGTTGTGTCCACCTGATTCTCCAGCAACTTCTCAGCAGCTCCCTTGGGTCAGTCCTATTCATAGAGAGGACAGCTCTTTCTGCCCACACGTAGAAGTCATGCACCCACGTGTTGAGTATGCAGTCACAACAGCAAGTCCCATGGGTTCACACAGGTGTGGGGGTAAATGGGCTCTGGGGACAGCTCCTGGTGGGACAGAAGGATCTCTGCTCCAGCCATGTTTGGAGTCTATTCCACGTCTAATCCAGGCCACAAGCGTTATTAATAGGATGGTTTCTGTGGCAGGGTCAGGCCCAGAGCATCGCTGCACTTAGTCCTGACAGCAAGCAGGGGCAGAAGGTCCAAACGGAACCCCTCCCATGAAAATCATCCTGCTTTTCATGCTTTTGCCTCTGTGGGTCTCAACTGGGACAGCACTTCCCTACGTCCGAGCTTGGGAAACTCTCAAATCTGAGGCAGGTAGAGCAGTGCTTAGAAGGAAATTTACAGCTATTAAATGCCCCTATTATTTATTAATAGGGGCATTAAAAATCTCAAAAAAACTTTATGACACTGGAAAAGGAAGGCCAAACCAAACCTAAGTCAAGCAGAAGAAAGGAAATAATAAAAATGAGAGTGGAAATAAATGAAATAGAGAACAGAAAATCAATAGAGAAAAATCAAGGAAACCAAAAGCGTGTTCTTTGAAAAGATCAACATAATTGACAAACCTTTAGCTATATTGACCAAGAAAAGAGAAAAGACTCAAATAACTAGAATCAGAAATGAAAGAGGGGACATTACCACTGATTTTACAGAAATAAAAAGGATTATAAAGGAATATTATGAACAATTGTACACTAACAAATTGGATTACTGAGATGAAATGGAAACATTTCGAGAAACACATGAACTACCAAAACTGACACAAGAGGAATTAGACAATCTGATTAGACAAGTGAAATGATTGAATTAGTAGAGAAAAAACTGCCCACTAATAAAAGCCGAGATGGCTTCACTGATGAATTCTACCGAACATTTAAAGAATACTAATTCTTTAAAACTTTTCTAAAATTTAGAAGATGAGAAAACACTTCTCAATTCATTTTATGAGCCTACATTCATAAAAGTTTTACCCTGATTCCACACCAGACAAAGACATCACAAGAAAAGACAACTACAGAGCAAAATCTCCTATGAATATGGACACAAAAATCCTCAACAAAATACTAGCGAACTAAGTCCAGCAACATATTAAAATAGTCATTCACCATGATCAAGCGGGACTTATCTCAGGAATGCAAGGTTGTTTTAACACCCTAAAATCAATTAATGCAATAAACCATACTAATAAAATAAAAAACCAAAAATCACATGATCATCTCAATAGACTCAGAAAAAGCATTTGATAATATCCAACACCCTTTCATGATAAAAACACTCAACAGACTAGGAATAGAAGGAAACCTCCTCAAGCTGACAGAAGGCATCTAGGAAAACACCACAGCTAATGTCATAGTTAATGGTGAAAGTCTATATGCTTTCCCCCTAATATCAGAAACAAGACAAGCATGTCTGCTCTCATGACTTCTCTTCAACACCGTAGCCAGGGAAATTAGGCAAGAAAAAGAAATAAGAGGCATTCAGATGTAGGAAGAAGTAGAACTATATGTTTGAAGATGACATGATGTTATACATAAAAAATTCTAAGTAATCCACTAAAAGACTATTAGAACTAATAAATGAGTACAACAACATTGCAGTATACAAGCTCAATATATAAAAATTAACTATTTCTGTATGCTTGCAATAAACAATCAAAAAATGAAATTAAGAAAATTTCACTAACAATAGTGTCAACAAGAATAAAATAGTAGTATATTTAACAAAAGAAATACAAAATTTATATTCTGAAAACTACAATATCTTTTTGAAAGAAATTAAAGAAGATCTAAATAAATGGAAAACACACCATGTTCATGGATCAGAAGACTTGACATTGTCAACATGGCCATACACCCTAAACTGACCTACAGATTAAGCACAACCCTTTTCAGAATCTCAGTGACTTATTCGTAGAAACTGACAAGCTGATTTTAAAATTCATATGGAATTGCAAGGGTCACAGAATAGCCAGTGTTTTTATTGAAGTGATACAATACCTTTCCTCTTCTCTTCAAACCTACTTGTTACATTTTTGTTTCCAAAGGAAACTAATCTACTTTTTTGGTTTACTTTTTGTTACAACTGTGAATTCATAATGTCCCAGGGTACTGGCCACTCTCTCAGATGATGTGTGACGGTCTGTGTCTACATCTGAAGTTCAAGAACACAGGTGCAGGTGAAGGATGAGCCAGATGGACAGCGTCCAGCACCAGCAGCCTGTGTCTGGTCATTCTCACCCTCCCCTGACCAGGGAGGAGCTCTGGGGGAGGACATTCCTGGTGGTCACTGCCCAGTGTAGAGAGCGAGACCTGGAAGGGATCATCTGAACTTGGTACGTTATCACTGGTGTCCGTCAGTGTCTGCCCTGCCTGGATTTCACTCCTCAGGACACCTGGACCAGGTGTCTGTGTAGGTGTAGGGCAGGTACTGAGGGCACTAGTGGGGACAGGGCCACAGCCGCCTGTCCCTTTGGTTTATGCTGCAGCACTGCCGGCTGCCTCCTGCCCCACCCCCTGAAAATCATCTTGGGCTGCCATCTGTCTCCCCAGGGGCTTCGCTGTTTGCAATGAACTTGAAATTCTCCTTCAGGAATCCACAGCATCCTTACGGGAGGTGCCTGCGGTGTTTCCGGGGCTCGTCTGATGTACCTCTCAACCTGAACTTGTACAGAGGTCCCGAGTCCCCCCCAGACTGTCTTCTCCTGTTTGCTTCTTCAGTGGCAATGCTGCTTTAGTTGCTCAGACTTGCTGTCGTTCCTGACGTTCTACCTCCACCTTCTCACCCTCACATCCAGTCCATGCCTTCTCTGCAAAATATGCGCTGACGGGTCCACACCGCAGCCCCCCAGGGCAGCGCTGGTCTGACCCACACAGCCTCCAGGTGGAGACCTCCCAGGCCTCGGCTTCTGCGGACCCGCTGGACGAGCCTGTCACAGCTCAACCAGGTCACCCCCCTCTGCTGCCTCCCAGCCCCCCATTCGCTCAGCACAAATGCCAGGGCTCTGGGGTCCCGACCTGCCCCTCTCCGGCTGCAGTTCCATCCCCCCCATCCCCCCCCCTCCTCCTGCCTCTGACAGGGACACCGGGTGGCTCCCGGCTGGGGCTCCCAGGGCCTGTTCCCTCACTGCCCCCCCACCCCCGCGTCCCCTCTCAGCTAGGCCTTCCTTCACTAGCTTTTCCAAATTAAACAAAAACCCAAAAGTATGCCTCCCCCCCGCCCCCGCCAACAACAATAACAACAAAAGAACATTCACTGCAGGCTTTTTAATATTAAAAAGGGGACATACAGGTTCTCAGGTCCGATGCTGAGAATGGTAAAGCGGTTCTGATAAGTTTCACCCTGAGACAGACACTGTGAGTGCATTAAAAAAACGCGGAGGTACACTAAAAAAGAAGAAAGTGAGACAGGCTGCTGGGACCTGGGACCGGGGACACTTTGCTGCAGTGCTTGCACCTGCACAAATGTCTCCTCGAGCAATAGAATACAAAGAAACTCTAAGGGACTAAAAATAATTGCACGCATGCGCAGTTGGGGGGCAAGTACGACCAATAAGATACAAAAAGGCCACAAACCAGCCGCCCTTTCTCTGGTGCCAGGAGCAAAAGCAGGGTGCTGCACATGATCCCCGCACACAGCACCACCAAGGGGGTGCGCAGATCACCGAAGCCACCCCTCCAGCCCGACCCACCCATCGGCCCCCACTCTCAGCCCATTTACGGGACCAGCTCACCCGTGCCTTGGGGAGCGGGCAAGGGCACCGGTGACTTGTCCTCACTCGCTGTCCTGCCGCAGGGGCCCCAGCCTGAATTTCTCATCTGGCCTCTTATCAATTTCTGTTACTTGAAAAAGAGTCCCAGGACCCACGCCGGTAACAAAGGGTAGGGAAAACAGCAGCAAGGACGCCGCCGGACGTTCCGCGTCCCCCTCTGTTCTCCCGCACACTCATCTCCCAGGGGCCGCGAGTCCCACTGGCTCGCCTCGTTTACTGTGTTTCTCTGCAAGAGCAGTGATCCTGCGTGTTCTGTCCCCTGCGTGCAGACCATGCCAGGACAAAAGCCGCAGGCCGTATTGCGGGTGGAACGCGGGGCCGGGAGAGGAGGCCAGGCCACCCCCGAGGTTTGGGGGTACGGCTGGGCCGCGGAGACGAGCTGTGGGAGTGGGAGCCTGAGATGCTCACGGGAGCAGACCCCACCCTCCAAATTTGGAAGCAGATGCTTCCCCCCGGGGCAGTGGGCCACCCTTCTGCCACACGGAAGCAGCACACTTTTCTAAATAAAAAGGAATCCATTCATGTTCACTACAGAAGTTGTTGAAACTGTAACGAAACAGTCATAAAATAAGGACATTATCTACATTCACAGTGTAACCAGGTTACCGTTTTGGTGCCTTTCCGTTCAGTTTTATGTGTGTGTACGCGTATGTGTGTGTATGCAATATAATTGCATTTTGCTCTGCCTTTACCCCACCATGAGCATCTTTCTGTATTATTACCAGCAGACACATTTTAGTGGTGGCATAATATTCCTTTCTATGGATGTGTTTGTTTAATATCCTCCTGCTCTCTGGGCACATCCCCTATTGTGCCTTTAGGATACGTTTCTGGAGAGGAATGGTTGGTTCAAGGACATTTGACCGTATGAGAAAATGGCCTTAGGTTGCCTCATCACTGAAGCCCCGTTTCATGACACCCTCGTCAGTACCCGTGATTGGTAATTTTCCAGTGCATTTGCTAGCTGAACCCTGGTAAGTGGTTGCCATAGCAACAGCATGGCCTTGGCCCTGGTGAGTGGGGAGCCCAGATCACTCATTTCTTTGTGCCGTTGGGGAATGGTGGCCGCGGACTCATGGGACTTGGGGCTGGTGAACCTGGCAGGACCGCCCAGAACTGGAGGCTCACTGCAGACGTGACGGGTGCCAGCAAGGCCGCAGGCTGGCTCCTTGGGTTCTCTTGCCAGAGATGGAAGCAGGGAAAGTTCCGACTATAGTCGGAACATCATTGCCCTCTGGATTATTTTGTAACACAAAACCCGGAACCGGTCACTAACAAGGGGAAGGGGATTTCTTTATGGTAAAAACTTTATTTACTATTTATAAATACATTGCAAGACGAACTTTTCAAAAATACCTTTTTTTTTCTCAAAAACTTAATTAAAAAAATAAAGGAAAGCTAATAGGTAGGCAGAACATCTTGAGATCCCTTTGTGTTCTCCAGGAGGGCTGTGTGCAGCATGCATCCAACCAGAGGCTGCAGTGAGGTGGCTGAGGGCCCCTCCCCGCTCTCCTGCCAGACCTGGAGGGTGGCCTCAGGGAGAGTGGCTGCGCCCTGGGCACGAGCCTCCTCCCTCCGTCGTGGCCGTGTTTATATTCTCTAGCATTGCTTACAGTTCGTCTAGGATTATCTAGTATAGGTGCTATCATATTTGGACGATGACGTATACACTGTGAACAGTCATGAAGAGGGTATTCTCTCTGCGTGTACGTGTGACTTAGAAAGAAAAGGAGGAAGTCCAAGTGCAGCAAGCAAGGGGGATTCTCTGTGTTCTCCCAGTGTCCTCGACCGGCTCCCCAACAAGCCATTCGTCTTCCAGGTTAGATAGAAATCATTATTTTTTACATTGTGCCAAGGAGGACAAAAGGGGAGAGATGAAAATAAACCTCTTTTGTCTTTAAGGAGCTTATCCTCAAGAATACACTTGCTCTTGAATTGTTGAGTGGGAAAACACTATTTTCTGCAGTCATTGGAGAACCAGGCTATTATTTGTGATGCCTCTGGCTGTCACCCTGACCCCCCGCCCCACGGGGCCTCAGCAAAGGCTGTGTCTTCAGGAAGCTGCCTGACAAAGAAGGGTCAGAAATCCCCACCTCTGTAGGTCCCCAGAGTTCCCTAGAACATTCTTGGTCATTATTATTATTATTTTTTTTGTGCAAGATTCCACCTTATTCTCTCCACTAGTTTCCAAGCAGTGCAGGTCCCTTGAAGATACAAAATATCTTCTTGGTCCAGGGACCCTGGCCCTTGCTTCAAAGATGTAGCTCCAGGTGGGTGCGTCGTGATGTGCTGGCATCAGAGGGCAGGGCGTTCCTCTTCTCGATGAGGCCTTGTCTCATCTTACATGTGGGGACGAAGCACGCGTCTACATAAGCAACACCGTCGCTAAGGCATGAAGTGGAGGGTTGGCTGCGTCGGCAAACACGTGGGGAGGGTTCCAGGGCGGTGTGAGCTACGGCCGTGCCGTGCTTGAGCTTACAGGTATTTTTATAGGAAGCAACAAGAAGAATCAAACTGCGTTTCACTGACTACTGGAAAGTGGAAAGATGCCAAGTTCACCATTTGGAAGAAAACTAGGCATTTCAAACATCTCTTTCTAAACTTTGGTTTTTAAAAAAAAAAAAAAATCAATTCACCACAAAAAGAAATCGAAATCGAGGCTGTGGCCAGCTGCTGATCATGTCCTTGGCAGTCTTTTGTGCAAAATAAGGCATATTTGAGCTCCACATGAACTAAAACAGAAAGAAAAAGGAATGTATTGAAATAACTCCCCCCAAATCAAAAGGGCTCAGTGCCCACGCTGGGACCATCAGGCATGATACCCAGGCAACTGGCAGGGTGGAGGCTCATTCCACACTTTATAACAAAGCAGAGAACACCATGAGACGCCCACGGTGTTCACTAACATAATCATCCTGAAATTACAATTATTTTTTCCAACTTGCGAGGAAACAGAACTTATCACTAAAAATGACAGTTTCCTCTGTTTACTTAAATTTGTCTTGAGACCATGAAATATATTTATCGTTTTTCCAATAGCTCTCTCATTTATGAAAAAAGATTTTTAAATATGATTTCATTCTTCCACGTGATGGTTTGAAATTTCATTTTCATGTTAGATTTAAATAAACTTTATTAACATGCTATTTATCATAGACTCTCAGAATAGCCATAATGTATTTTACTGGAAAGAAAAAGCCACACCTTTTAGAAACATACTCCTTTAACAAGTTCTTTTCGATGAAAACAGTTTACATGTGAAGATAAATGAACCATCAGGCTCATGGGGGGAAAAGCTTAACTCTGGAAATCTTACGTTGTGTATGAATGTTTAAGTGTTCTAAGATCTTTAAAATGAGGCAATGCTATATTTAAAATGGATAACCAACAAGGACCTACTGTATAGCACAGGGAACTCTGCTCAATATTCTGTAACAACCTAACTGGGAAAAGAATTTGAGAAAGAATAGATACATGTATGTGTATAACTGAATCACTCTGTTGTACACCTGAAACTAACACAACATCGTTAATCAACTATACTCTAATGTAAAATAAAAAGGTAAAAAAAAATGAGGCTAAGTATCTCTAAGACAACCTGGCCACAGACCCTCTTTCCTGCTCTGGTTTGGGCGGGTTGAGGGCTCCTGTCTCGTGTGGGTCTGTCCTCCAGGCCAGTGCCGCTTCTGGGTCGCCAGCCCCTGGGATCTATAGATGCCCCTCCCACCAGGCTGGGTCCCGCGCCCCCCCGGATCCCACCGGTGCCCAGGGCTTACGTGGCCGCAGTTTACTTGCTCTCCATGCTGTAGCAGTGCACGTCCCCTTTCCCCTTCACGTCGAAGCCCGGGAGGGGCTGCCCGTACTTATCCACGCACCAGCAGAAGCCCCGCTTCCTGCCTTTGGAAGGGCGGCACTGTGGGCAGAGCACAAATGATCCAGTGAGCCCCGGGGAGGCCCCGCCGAGGGGGTCCTGACGACGGGGGCAGGTGATCAGCACCCAGGATGGTTTCCCAGCACGGCCTCTGCTATGCTGAGGAAGCACAACTGATCAAGGCCTTGTGTGCACAGCGTGTGTCTGGGGGCGTGTTGGGCAGGTATGAGTGCCCCAAGAAAGCAGGGGTCCTGGTGGTTTTGTGTCCCTCAGGGTCTCACTTGGGTGGACATTGGACCCTGTTGGTCCTACAGGTCTATCTGCTGAATGGGGGGAACGATAATGTCCCATCTGCCCTGTGCTTGTCACATTTGGGTCTTTCAGAGCACACCCCGAGCTGTGTATATGGTACCTTCTCAGGGTGAGTTTGCTGAATAAGTGACCGATAGAAATATATGAAAAGGCAAAGAGACCAGTGGCCATTGAACAGGATGGGGCCCTCTAACCGAGGCCACTCCCACCAACACTTTGAACATGGCCCTGTGTTCTGTGACTAATTCCGTAGATACTGAGGTAGGAGTCATCCAATTAGAAAGTCCATTGAGATGCTCCCAGAGCGTGATCTGAAATCTACAGAGGTACACTCAGTATGCCTTAAAATAACAATGTATCTGAACCTTTACAGCGGGTCACCATCAGGAAGGCACGGGTGTGGAAGGGACCAACATGGGACCTCAGGGTAAGTTTCCTGCCATAGGACCTCACGTCAGGCTTCTGCGAAATTCTCTACAATAGTTAATAAAAACATCCCTCCACGGTGCAGTGCTAACGTGTCTGGGTCCCTCTATGGCTAGTTAAGGGCTCCAGGGAGGCCTGGCATTGCGCTGTGGGCCGGGAGGGAGGAGCGGACAGCGGGAAGATACCAGGATTCAGGGATTTAGGGGAAGCCCCTCAGAGGTCGTGGGTGTGGCAGGAACCGGAAGCAACGGCTGCAGCCAGAGGACTTGGTGGAGGGCTGGTCCCTCCTCCGCATGAGCGGCTGGTGGGAGAGAAAGGAGCTGCGCGGGCAGCGCTCACCTGCTTTTTCTTGTAGAAGCCCTTCTTGTCGCAGTTGGGAATGTGGATACCCCTGGGGCTGAGCATGTTCAGGAACTTGAGATGGTTCAGCGTGTCCTCCATCTCCCGGCGGCAGGGCCCCTGGGGAGAAAACATGGGTTACCTGGGAACTGCCCGCCTGACAAAACCCTGCAACACCCAGGGAACCAGCCATGTGCTCTTGAGCGTCTTTTGCCCGACTTAGCTGTCACCGTTCCCACGCAGCTGCCAACCAGGGCTCCCTGTCTCTCTTGTGATTCCCCAGAGCAAGGCACAGAACCGGGACAGGGACCCAAGGCCAGGACACTCAGAGGCCAAGTGAACACCTCTTGTGAGAACACTTCTCTGCCCTGCAGGGGCCTGGAGGGCAGCACACTGGTTCTCAGGAGACCTCTGCCATAGGGGAGGGTCAGTATCCCTTCTGTAAAGAGGGGCTCTTGGCTGCCCGCTGAATCAGCAGGACCAGTGGAATAACTGCCGGGGCTCTTGAGTAAAGGGCAACCCTGTGACCTCCAGATGCCCAGGCCGGGCAGCCCCACCCCCATCAGCAAGAGGAAAAGCGCTCACGTATTCCGTCTCACGCTTGGACTCGGAGGAGAAGTTCTGGGTGTCTGTGCTCTGAGACTCATAGTCGACCTTGTAGCGCTGGCTGTCCTTGGCGTGTCCTTTCTTGATGACGTCCATCTTGGTGTGGACGGGGTGGAATTTGGAGTCGGGCACCCTGTGCGTGCCGCTCAGGGCCTGGTTCTCTGTGCTCCCCATGCTGTGGTCTTCCTCTGACTCGCTGCCATTTCCTTGAAAGGCACAAGGCAGACACAGACTTGAGGATCATTGACATTTAACGATGAAATCTTACCATTTTGACCAAGTCCGAACCAAATGGAAATGTGATTCAACAATTCCGAGTAAGTTTAGAAAAACACCTTGGTAAAGTATTATTCCATAATACTAGTGGTGAATGGTACGCCCTTGGTCTCAAGAAGGAATCTTTTAAAAATGAAAACTGCAGGGCTTCCCTGGTGGCGCAGTGGTTGAGAATCTGCCTGCCAATGCAGGGGATACGGGTTTGAGCCCTGGTCTGGGAAGATTCCATATGCCACGGAGCAACTGGGCCCGTGAGCCACAACTACTGAGCCTGCGCGTCTGGAGCCTGTGCTCCGCAACGGGAGAGGCCGCGATAGTGAGAGGCCCGCGCACCGCAATGAAGAGTGGCCCCCACTCGCCGCAACTAGAGTAAGCCCTCGCACAGAAACGAAGACCCAACACAGCCAAAAAATAATAATAATAATAATAAAAAATGAAAACTGACATGTGCTATTACAAAGTAGGTGCAGCTGAAGAAAAATGCTTTTCATGCTCTCAGCTTTCAAGTACCTCTCATCCTCCACCAGGAGGGGGCAGACCCGAGCCAGGGAAGGCTCCGAGGCCCACTCAGAAATCCCTCAGGGATGCCCCCGTGCGGGCCTCCCACGTGTGGACTTGTGGACAAGCACATCCTCTGCCCCACCCGGCCCTGCTGAATCAGAAGCGCTGGGGCGATGGCAGAAACCTGGGAGGCAGCAAGCCCCAGGGATTCTGATTCCAGCCCATCCTAAGTGCCACCAGGCAAAGGGCTCAGATGGGTAAACTGAATTCTCCACAAAGCGCCTTTGCCTCAGGCCCCTGGACTCATGAGGCATGTTTGGTAGTGTTTCATAGGTCTTGCTGTCACATCTCTTCACTGTCCGTGCAGGGTCTGGAACACCCAGAAGAGCTGCACGGACCCTGCGGATCCTGGGGCACTGTCCTGGGTGAGTCCTTCCTTCCTTGTTTGCACAGGAGCAAACGGGATGAGGACATCACCAAACAAGGCTTACAATCCTTTGTGCCAAAGAGCTTCACTCTGAAAAGGAAGCCACTTCCTGCAGATCTCTGATTGTAATCAAACTAATGAAGACACACTTGCTATTGATATTGCAATGTCCACAGCGTCACTGGGATTTGAAGTATACTGACTAAATGTGCAGCTGATATGGAAGCAGAATGCTCTCTGTTCCTTTTCCAGGATGATCTTGGGCCGGCTAAGGGAGAAGGGCCAGTGGGGAACCCCTTCCTCTTGCCTGGTTCTATGCAGCCAGGTAACTGTCATAGGATGGCTTCACTCTGATGAGCAGAGTCCCGATGTCTCCCCCTCCCGGGTGGGGCTCAGTTCGCTATCTGATCCCGCATCTACTACACCTGGGGTGCCAAGCGCACTGCTCCAGCTGACCTGTTCTCTACCCTCCCGAGATCTGGCCCATCAAGGCGGCAACCCGCTCACCTGCCTGGAAGCCTGCCAAGGCCTCTGGCTCTAGGCTCCGAGGAGCAAATGTCTAGCTCTGGCTTGGAGAATGCTTCTGGAGGGTTGAGAAGGGCTGAAAGATACTCTGCTTCTGTTGCAGAAGCCCCGCTCTCTCCTGCAGGCATCTCGGGCAGGTGCGCTCACAGGGGTGTTTGGGGAAGTCCCCGTTCTCTCTGGGTTTCGATTTCCTCACCCGGGAAAAGAAACAGTTCCATGAGGAGGAGAAGTTGCAAAGTTCCCAAGCGGTCTGGTGTTTGGAGAAGCACAAATTCATCCAGCCCAGCAACCGACAGAGTTAAGTTTTTAATTGGTAGAATTTGGTTTCAATTTCCTTTAATCTTAGTTTTATTTTTTTGTTTTCTTTTTCAGGGAAGTACTGGGGCAAAGGGGATGCTAAGAATATGTAAATGAATATATTTGCATTTCTTTTCCAAGAACTCTGAGTAATTTCTTAAACTTCCTTGGTTTCTTTCTAATGCCTGCTGAGAGAGGGAGAGAAAACCGTTCCATTTAAGCCACAGATAATTTTCTTAAACTTTTGACTGTTATTTAAATTTACCCCAAGTGGATTTTAGAAGTCACTTAGATCTTTCCATAATTTTATAATAAACCACATCAACCTATACTATGAAGCTACTACGACAGTAATCATAATTCCCATTAAAGTCCAGCCAAAAGTTACAATATCTATAAAAACTTCTAAGATCACTTTCTGAAGATCCAAAAATGAACGGTAACAATGAAGTACACACACAGCAAATGCCCCAACTGCCCTGAGAGACAAATGCATCCAGCAATTCTAACCGTCTACTAGAGCCAGTATATGTTTTAGGCAGTTGTAATTTTACCTTTCCACGAGTCTTGAAAGGAAATAGCCTCACCTGGGAGTGGAAATCTGCAGCTAGGGAAATTATAAGGGGATTTCCATCCTTCTAGCCCCTTTATCTCCTAGCCTTCAGCGACGCGGGAACTTCATTCACATACCTGAGTGAGGCTGGCTAAGCATGCTTGAAATTTAGAGGAACACCTGCCAACTCCAGAGCCACTTCTTTCTGAACGTCAGGCTGTCCGACCCGGTTCCCACCTCGCTGCTTTTGGGACACCCCCGGGCCTGAAACTGCTTTGCAAACCGTAAGTCTGTGTCAATCAGTATTTTTAAAGCCAGGTACCATTTCCTACAACGTACCTGCCCACCTTCCCCGTCCAAATCCGCCCTGGCCCATTCCCTGCGCCCCCGGCCCCGCAAGCATCCTCGGCATGGACACGCTCGCTCTTCGTTCGTGGGAAAGAGAAGTCGCGGTCCGGAATTGGGCCGCACAGTACACGCCCACGTTTCGGCGCGGCGCCTGCATGAATGGCTTGAGAATCTCCTCCGTCCAGGATCTCTCCATTTACCGTTAACCTCTGCATCCCCTCCCTCCCTGCCCAGGAAATCTATAACCCATTTTCGCCGAAAGCGCTTTACAATTTACAAGAACTCTGCACTCAAAGAACGGAGCGAGTAGAGGGCCGGTTGCGGAGGGTCCCTCAGGCGAGCGCCCTCGCCTCGCGGGGCTTCAGCTTCCCCACGTACAACCCTTGGGGTGGGAAGAGCAGCGAAGTCTCCACAGAGGTACCACCTGTGGCCTTGGCCGAGGGGTGCGCTTCGGCGGCGCACCTGGCGTGGGTAGCTCACCTGGCGCGGGCGTTGCGGGCAGCAGGTAGGCGCGCAGGCGGCCGGCGGCGCTGGCGTTGGCGCAGAGCCCGCGGCCGTCCAGCAGCGCTTGTAGCGGGCGCGGCTCGCCGGGCGGCGGCTGGCAGCGGAGGCCGGAGCCGCAGCGCTCGGTGTAGACGCCGCAAAGCTGACCCTCGCGCAGCGCGCACGTCAGGCAGCAGCCGCAGCCCGGCTCGCGCACAAGCTCGGCGCACGGGGGCGCAGGAGGAGGCGGCGCGCACTGGGCCAGGGCACGCGCGTCGCACGGCTCGCAGCGCACCACGGGGCCGGTGCCCGCAGCGCCCGCGCCGGCCCGTGCCGCTGGCGGCCCGTGGAGCAACGCCAGCGCGGTCAGAGCCGCAGTCCAGAGCGCGGGGCGCGCCCGTAGCATGGCACTCGTCGCGGAGGCCCGATGCTGGGCCGGCCGGGGGACGCGGGGACGGGTCGACAGCGAGCGGCGCGAGGATGCGGGAGCGTAGCAGGAAAAGTCCAATCCTCAGCGCGGAACAGCCGCGCTCGCATCTGGGCGGCCTGGGTGCGCCAGCCGCTATATAGAAGCCGGGTGGCCGAGGACACGCCCCGGAACGGCGCGCCGTCTGCGGGGAGGGGGGCGGGGGCGGGCCGGCGCGGACCCGGCTCCCCGGGCCCGCGCCTCGCCCTGTGCTGCCTGGCCGAGTGCGGGGGCGCGTAGCGCGCGGCCGCCCGCGCACCTGCTTCGCTCGCTCATGCCCGGCGCCCCCCCCCCACACCCCCCCCACCCCTCGGTCCCCGGGAACTCGGCAGCACCACCACCCCGCCGTCCCAGGTGCCTCCGGCCACCCAGGCGCCTCGGCCACCCCGGCATCTCCGGCGCCCCAGGCCACCCCAGCGCCCCCGACCTTGGCCACCCGGTTGCAGCCTCCCTTCTCCCTCTGCGCCCCAGGTTGAGATCGATCCGTGGCGAGATGGTGTCAGGGAAACTGGTGAGCGCAGCTCTTCACCGTGTGTACTTGGCAAAGCTTTGCAAAATTTAATTCCTTGGGTCGGGGGATGAATTTCTGAATGAGGATACCCTATTCGCATCGGGGTCTCGGGGAGCCGAGGACTCGGGGTTTTATCATTAGCACCTACCTTCCCCCCACAAATGCGCATCTGCAGGTGCGCACGTGGTTTTCGTCCTTTCCACGTAACTTCTCAAAGCGGTGAGGGCTCACACTTGCCGTCTGTACGCAAGTACCTGGTTAGCAAAGTGGGCCGGCGGCGAGTGGGTCCTTAGCAGGGCTTGTCAGAGATTTGACATCACGCCTGTTCTTGTTTTAGGCATTGTTTTCAAATAGAGCTTACATTCACCACAAAAGAATATAAAAAACAATAAAGCCAGCACTGCTGAAGCGTGATTAATAACCCAAGTCCTTAAAATTGGTGACTTTCACTATTGTCACTTTGTATTCCTGTACTAAGTTTCCTGCGGTGCGTTGAAGTGGAGACTTTGGGATTCTCGCTCATCTGTGAAATGTAAACACTTTGCACTAGTGGGGGGGGGGGAAGTCCTTAAAATTGGTGATTTTCACTATCATTTTTTCAGGTCACTTTGTATTCCTGTACCAAGTTTCCTGCGGTGCGTTGAAGTGGAGACTTTGGGATTCTCGCTCATCTGTGAAATGTAAACACTTTGCACTAGTGGGGGGGGGGGAAGTCCTTAAAATTGGTGATTTTCACTATCATTTTTTCAGGTCACTTTGTATTCCTGTACCAAGTTTCCTGCGGTGCGTTGAAGTGGAGACTTTGGGATTCTCGCTCATCTGTGAAATGTAAACACTTTGCACTAGTGGGGGGAAGTCCGAGAGCACAATTGCGCCGGGAGGTCTCGGTGAATCTGGTGGGCCGGCTCCGTGCGGGTCTTTTCAACTGTGTCTGCGCGCCCCTTCCCTAGGTGACCAACAGAGGACGCCAGTGGTCCAGGATTGAATTTGGAATTACACTTTCAAGGCTCTTACAAAGAGCGTGTGGATCAGCGGTGGGAATCGGCGAGACCACGTAGAAAACGGGTACTTGCCCCAGGAGGAGGATAGGTGTCTAGGAGGAGCCTTTTGCAGTTTGCAGTAGACACAGCAAATCAGGACCTCCTTGCATTCCCTCCTCCACCCCGGGCAGAGCTCTGCGCAGCCGTGGGTGAAGTTAACGTGGTCTCTATTCTGTGTGTGTCCGTGTATGTGTGCATCTATATACATCACCATACATCGCCTCCTTTTAGTAAATTGGGAAGGCCAATTTACTCCTAGCAAATAAACAAATAAATAATAAAATAATAGTAATAATTGAGGCTTTACAAAGGAGAACAGATGAAAGGCAAACAGAGAGGGTCTTGTCTCCCCTGGCCCCGCAAAGGCACAGCCCCTCAGGTCCCTGTCGCGCCCCACCTCCTTCCCCGGCACTCAGGCTAGATTGCCCTGTGTACTGTGAACTGTACCATAACCATTGCTGTCTATTCCCTTTCTCCTGTACCACTCCTTGTACCTGTATGTTATCTGCTTTGACAGCCAAGAACAGGGTCTCCAATTTCATTGGAAAATTGAAACAAAACGTGTTCCTTAATAGCTAACCGTGGGGAACTTGACTCTGATATTCCGGTCGGTTTCTATATCAGAAGATTCTTGGGGTGGCAGGTCCGCCTCTGTTTAGCACAGTGTTATACCCGGGGCTGAGCTGGTCCTTGGTCAGTGTGACACTTTTTATCAGCATTATCTATTTTATTTTATTTTTGGCTGCCTTGGGTCTTTGTTGCTGCACACGGGCTTTTCTCTGGTTGCGGCGAGTAGCGGGGGCTACTCTTCATTGCGGTGAACAGGCTTCTCATTGCAGTGGCTTCTCTTTTTGGGAGCACGGGCTCTAGGTGGGCGGGCTTCAGTAGTTGTGGCACACGGACTCAGCAGTTGTGGCTCGCGGGCTCTAGAGCGCAGGCTCAGTAGCTGTGGCGCACGGGCTTAGTTGCTCCGCGGCATGTGGGATCTTCCCGGACCAGGGCTCGAACCCGTGTCTCCTCCATTGGCAGGCGGAGATTCTTAATCACTGCACCACTGGGGGGGAAGCCCCTACCAGCATCATCATCTAAATAGCGGACAAGGGAAGCCCAGGGAGAATGTCTAAAGTCACAGACCTCGCCGTGCAGTTGGAGAAAAGGTGAGTGTTCTGCGCGGAGTCCCTAGGGGGCGCCTAAGCGTCAGGATGTCTCTGAACAAGCCAGAGACCAAGAAAACTAAAGGTTACACTGTTACTTGTAATAACATTCCACAACAGCGTTTTATAGACTCTCATGACCTTTCTCGTGAAATCTTGCAAAGTAAATCTGGGGCAGTGATGTGGGGAGAGTTGTGTTTCAATTTTTAGTCATTTTTATTTCACAAAACTGCAGGGAACCACAATCCCCTCCTCCCCCCACCATGGAATATAGTTGTTGTAGGGAAGACTTGGGGACTTGGATGGGCTAAAACTTAATTTTGTGGCATTCTAGTTAATTTTGTCAAACTACCAATTTATCTGGCGTTTGTGGTTATTAACATAAAGTGGTCGGTAGGCAAGATGGCTTTTCCCCTGGTGAAGGTACTTGGCATAAATTGCTGAATAATTGTAAAGTAGCAGACAACCATTGGCATAACAGACAGGCGACAGGATGGGATGTATCCCTTTTCACTAACAAAATTCAGTTGGCCTGATGATGAGGGGTGACTGCTGGGGTCAGCCTGGTTATTTTCACCTCATGACAGAAGCCACTCATTTCTTGGAGCAGCTCACAGGCACCTTGTCTCCATATGACGTCCACTTCCCTTGCTTCTCTTCTGCCCTAGCTGGACACACCACCCTATGGTCTCTCTCCCTGCCCCTAGCAGCAAGGCCCCCTTTCTGCGTCCCAGAGGTGTGGCTGTCAGGTTTACCTACCACAGTAGACTCTGAACAGAAATGTCCTAACTCCTAGAGGGGAGTGATGTTATGGACCTAGTTTCAGGGATCGGTGCCACTCTGCCTAAAGCTTTGCCATTTCCCGCTAGAGGAGGTGTGGGTGGGGAAAGGGAACCTAATTTCCCCTCCATCAGATGGCCTGCTAGGTAAGTCTCCTGAGTTTGGGGATGCATTAGGACATTACTGCTGAGAAGAACACTAGAAATGACCCTAACCTACAAATGACACCATTAAGAGTTTATCTGTCCACAAACTGAGCACTTCCATTTGCTGGCCACAGGGTCTCACAGGCTGTCTGGAGAGACTGATGGGGACCAGGCAGTGGTGTGCAGTGTGACCATGAGAAACACAGAAGAGTTGACCAAGTGTGTCTGTGACCCAGGGGAGGGGGCACAGACTCTCCTATGTGGTCGAAAGGAGCTTCAGAGAGGTGAGTTGAGTCTTAAGGAGGGGTATGAGAGCGTGCAAGGACCGCAGCTCTGTGTGCCTGGAGGGATGAGGGAGGCCTTGGAATGGACAGCATGAGTGTTGGCATGTGTCTTTCAGAGGAGGTGGAATTCTGAGAGGGAAGCTTGATAAAGTGGATTGGGAAAGTGGCACCCGTGGCATTAGAGCCGGGGACTTCAGAGTTAGTGCCATCCTGCTTGGTCTGACAATTTGGAGATGGATGAAGGGCTTGCAGAGAAAGGGCTTGGGCACGTTGTAAGCAGAAGACAAGCCTTCTGGGATCCCACCCAGTGGAAGGCAGGTTTCTGTTCAGCACAATGATTCCCTGTCCGCAGCCTTTTCTCTCACAATAGCATTGCTGTTCCCATGGGCACTGGCACCCATGCCCGTGTAGTCATTTACAGGGCAAGGGCTGTTTCTCTGTTCTGGTCATTCACAGGGGGCCAATTCCTGAGTCTGTCTCAGATCCAGCTTTTGTTCAAGGCTGGAACTTTGGGAACTAAGAGGGAGATTGGGACCTTGATCACAGGAGACCTGAGTGTTTGCCCACCTGCTGGCTCACTCCTCCCCTTGCTAGCTTCTGACCCGGAGCAGGTTCTGAACCTTGATTCCAAGACCAGGAAAGATCACTGCTGTGTATCTCATGGAATCCATGGAAGGATTAGCTCTTGGACACAGTAATGCCAGTACGTGGGAAGTCAAATTTTATTCCTGTATTCACAGAGCCACCTGAACAATCCTTAGAGGATTTATTCTCAAATGGATTCCAAACCAGAGCTCCCCGCTCCAGATTCCTGACTCATTAGTTCAAATGTTAACATGTTTCCAGTTGCTGCTCTCTTTGGGGATGGTATGCAGCGGTCAAACTGGCCATGGGCGTAATAGGGTCTTTCCCTGGCCAATAGGGAGCAAGGAAGATTTGGGGGGCATTTTCCATTCAGCTGGTTTGCCTCTGGCACTGACACCAATCCTGTCACCTCCCAACCAGTGATCTCCTTTCTGTTACTCTAGTTTGCATTTTCTAGAATCTTACAGAATCATACAGTATGGACTCTTTTTCGTCTGGCTTCTGTTACTCAGCATAATTATTTTGAGATTTATCCCTGTTGAGGCAGGGAAGAATAAATAGTTCACTTCTTTTGTTGTTGAGTTGAATCCCATTGTATACATACAACCCTGGTTTTTTAAATCTATTAACTTGTTGATGTATATTTGAGTTGTTTTCATTTTTTGGCTATTAAACATAAAACTTCTGTGAACATTCATGTACAGATATTTGTATGGATGCAAGTTTTCAGTTCTCCTGGATAAATACTAGTAGTGGAATATCTGGATTATATGATATATAATCATATATATATAATATATCATATATGCCCAGACATTTATATATATTCATATATACAATATGTATACACGTATATGTGTGTGTGTGTGTGTATATATATATATATATATATATACTTGATGTTTTATGAAATTGACAAATTGTCAAACTGTTTTCCAGAACGTTTGTATCATTTTACATTCCCACCAGCAGTATATGAGAGTTACAGTTGCCAGCACTTGGGATGGGCAGTCTTTTTAATTTTAACCATTCTATTAGTTAAGTGGTGGTATCTCATTTTGGTTTTAATTTTCATTGCCTTAATGACTACAGAAGTTGAGCATTTGTCTTGTGCTAATCTGTCATCTGTGTATCTTCTCTCTTCTGAAGTGTCTGTTCAAATTTTTGCCCATTTAAAAAATTGGGCTGTTTGTTTTCTTATTGAGTTTTGAGATTTCTTTATACATTTTGGATACAAGTCCTTCTTTACTGGATATGATATTTGCTGGATATATTATCTCCCAATCTATGGCTGGTCATTTAAATTTTTAACAAGATATTATGAAGAGTGAAAATTTAAATTTTGATGAAGTGCAGTTTATCCTTTTTTCTTTTATAAAATATGGTTTTAGTGTTATGTTTAAGAAATCTTTGCCCAACCCAAGGTCACACACCAAGGGTTTATCTTGTTTTCTTTTAAAAGTTTTATAATTTTACCTCTTACATTTAGGCCTATGGTCCATCTTGAGTTAATTTTCAGATTTGGTGTGAGGTATGGATTGAAGTTATATGGATATCCTATTTCCAGCATCATTTTCTGAAGACTATCCTCCACCAAACTGCATTTATGCCTTTGTTGAAAATCAGTTGTCTATATATGTGTGGGTATATTTTTGGGTTCTCTATTCTCTTCCATTGATCTATTTATTATGCCATCTCTATTTATTTTTCTTTATGCCAGTATCACACTGTTTTCATTACTGTAGTTCTGTAATAATCTTAAAATCAGAGAGTGCTAGTCCTCCGAATTTATTCTTTTTTTAAAAAAAAATTGTTTTGACTCTTTTAAGTCTTAGAATTTTCACATGAATTTTAGAACCAAAATTTCAATATAGATAGATCTATCTATATATATCTAGATATCTATATCTATATCTATATATATCTACCAGCATTTTGGCTAGGATTTCTCTGATTCTAGAGATCAATCTGGGAAGAATTGACCTCAATAATACTGGGTCTTCAGACTCATGAACACAGTGTATATATCCATTTATTTTTCAGTGTATAAGTCTTGCATGTGTTTTGTCATATGTATTTCTAAGTATTTCATATTTTTTGATGCAATTGTAAATGGTATATTTTTAAGATTTAAATTTCTAAGTTTTTATCGCTAGTATACAATTGATTTTGGTATATTGATTTTGTATCCTGCAAATGTGCAGAACTCATTTATTAGTTCTAGTGGTTCTCTTTTTTTTTTTTCAGTTCTAGTAGTTCTATTATGTATTATGTCATCTGTGAATAAAGAAGTTTTACTTTTTTTTCCAATCTGGATGCCTTTTATTTCTTTCTCTTGCCTTGTAACACTGGCTGGAACTTCTAGTATGATGCTTGATTGGAATGGTAAAAGAGGACATCCTGTTGTGTTTCTGATCTTGTGGGAAAAGCGTTCAGACTTTTATAATCAAGTATGATATAAGCTGTCGGTTTTGCACGGATGCCAATTATCAGGATGACAAAGTTCCTCTCTTTTCCTATTTTGCATAGAGAGCATTTTATTAGGAATGGATGTTGACTTTTGTTCAATGCCTTTACTGCATCTATGGAAATGATCATATAGCTTTTCTTTCTTAGGTTATTAATGTGGTGAATTACATAGAATTATTTTCAACTGTTAAACCAGCCTTGCATTCTTGGGATAGCACACACCACCCCAATCTCTTCCCTTAGCCCCTTGGTCTTATTCTTTTATATATTGCTGAACTTGGTTTGCTAAAATCTTTTTTCAGAATTTTTGCATCTGTGTTCATGAGAGATATTAATCTGTAGTTCTTTTTCCTTGTAATATCCTATTTCTGGGGGAGTTTGTATAGAGTCTTTGATATTACTTCTTTATATATTTGGTAGAATTTATCAGTGAAACCATCTGGTCCTGAGTTCTCTTTATAGCAAGTTTTTGATTTGTTTTGTTTTGATTTTCTCTCTGCAGGCCCAAAGGGTGGAGCATCAAACAACAGAAGATTATTCTCAGGTCCTGAAACCTAGTGGATTTTGCCCTGCTGGGTTTTGGACTTGGGACCCATGACCCTTTTATTCCTTCCAATTTCTCCCTTTTGAAATGGGAATGCCTATCCTATGCCTGCCCCACCATTGCATTTTGGAAGCAGATAACATGTTTTCTAGCTTAAAAGGTCTACACATGGAGAGGAATTTTGCCCCTGGATGGGTCATACCCTCAGTATCACCCATCTGGGCCATTTAGGCAAGTAGATTATGGGATTTGGAACTTTTTGAGTTGATCATATTTAGATGAGATTTTGGGATAATTCTGGAATGGAAGATTTTAAGATGAGGTGAATGTATTTTGCATGCAGATGTCAATTTTTGGAGGGCAGAGGGCAAAATATACTGAATTAAATAGTGTTACCTTGAAATTCATGTACACATGGAATGTGAACGTATTTTTAAATGTCTTTGCAGATGTAATTAGTTAAGATGAGCTCGTACAGGATGAGAGTAGGTCCTAAATCCAATGTTAGGTGTCCATGTAAGAGGAGAGACACAGACACAGACAGAGGGGAGAACGCCTTGTGAAGAGAGGCAGAAATTGGAGAGATCTAGCTATAAGCCAAGGAACGCCAAAGATTGCCTGCACCACCATACGCCAGGGGAGGTGAGGAATGATTCTACCTAATGTCTTGGAGGAAGCCTGGCCCTGCTGGCACCTTCCTTTCAGACTCTGGCTTCCAGAACACGGAGGTAATAAATTTCTGTCATTTTAAGCCACCCCATTTGTGGTAATTTGTTAGGCAGCCTAAAGAAAGGAATATATTTTGTACTTGAAACAATGAGATTGGATGAAATTACCAAAGCAGTGAGTGAGGTCATGAGAAACTAAAAAGGAAAAAAAAAAGCCTGAGTTATCAGCGAGGAAAGGAGAAAAACCAACACAGGTGGGAGGAGAAAGGGGGAAATAGAGATCACAAGCCTGGGAAGGGGAATGGCTTGGGAAAATGGTAGCATTAAGGACCCACTGGAATGTCATGAATTTAAAATAAGACTAATTAGCATGACCGTGTCCTGTTCTCCAGCTCTATTCAGCAACAGGTGCAAAGAGCTGTCAGACAGTTGGACTTAACAGGGAGTGGTTTCCCCAAGAGGGTGAGCTGAGGGGAGACGGACCAGGAATTGAGACAGGCGGGCTATGAGTGGCCACAGACTTTAAGTTCAAAAATCAGTTCTCCTTTCAGTTTGATCAGCTTTTGCTTCGTGTATTTTGAGGCTCTGAGTTCGGCACATATATTTCGGAATTCTGTGAATTGATGCTTTATCATCATGCAATGTTCCTTTATCTTGTTAACATTCTTGTCTCTGAAGTCTGCTTATTTGATGCTAATCTAGACACTCGAGTTTCTTTTGATTATTGTCTGCATGCTATACTTTTTCCTATTCTTTTAGTTTTTTAATTGGCCCACTTAAGAATTAGACAGTTCTTCTTTTAGAAGACAATGAAGTCGTTCTCTTTTAAAAAGTGTGGGTACATCTGTTTTTTAAGGACTGATCCCAGATAACTTAATTCATTCAAGCAGTTTTCTATCATCAGCAATCAAACTTTTAAAATAATTACAAAGTGTTCACCGAAAGAGTTGTCAGTGCTGTATGAAGGGTAAACTGTCACTAGTATTTGTGTCCATTTTATAAGATGCAATTTGTGAAGAGTTTCTATAAAAGTTAACCTATGTGCATACAGATAATATGCCTCAAAGAATGTCTTAGAAACACAATATAAACATTTATACTATAGACAGAGTTCACTGTCTCCACTGGGGCTGTCCACAGAATCAACAGGTTTTCTTGAAGGCAGGTACAAAGTGACATCAGCACAAGATCTGCTGGGATGACTGCCCCATAAAAAAGAACAGGTGTGGTTATCTGGGGCTTTTAACCTTGAGCTGCAGTTAGGCTGCGTTCCCCACCCTGGCAATCTAGAGTCAGCAGGTGGAGATGGCAACTTCTCCAAACATTGTATAGACACTGGTTTCCTGGCTCTGATGGAGACTTCGGAGGCCATCAGAAGTCCATGGGCTCAGATCCAGGTCAGGATGAACCTTGACATTCCACTTTCCCCCATTAGTGACCGGCCACAGGTCTCAAAGTCTGCATGCAAACATCTGGACGACCACCTGGCTACTTGACAAACCTCCCGTGGTTGTCTTCCTAAGCTGTTTATGGCTTCCTACTTCTGAAGGAAAATCCTTAGAGAACATTTCTGTTCTCTTTTATGCAATGTGTTATATTCTCTGGCTTTTAAATTTTTTTCTTTATCTTTTGTTTTCCACAGTTTGATTATGAAGTGTTTGGGTATGATTTCACTGGAGTTTATCCTCTTTAAGTTTTCTCACTTCCTGAATCTGTAAATTTGCATTATTCATCAATTTGGGGAAGTTTTCAGCTCTTATTTTTCAAATTCTGTTTTCTGTGCCAATCTTTTCTTATCGTCTTCCATGTTACATTGAGATTGTTGTGTACATCTCTGGTGCTCTGGTCATAGCACATTTGTTTTGGATCTTTTTTTCTCTCTGTTGTTTAGATTGGATAATTTCTATTAATCTATTTTCAAGTTCATTGACTCTTTTCTTCATGATCTCCATTTTGTTATTGAGCTGATCCAGTGAATTTTTATTTCACATATTACATTTTTCTCTTCTAAAATTTTCATTGGGTTATTTTTTACATTTCCTTTTTCTGTTGAGCACTTTTCTTTCACTTGGAGGTTGTTTTCTTTGGCCTCATGGAGCATGGTTCTAGTAGCTACTTTACGTTTTTGATCATTTCTCCGTCTGGGTTGTCTGGAGGTTGGCCTTTGTCAACTGTCTTTTCTCTGGAGAATTATTCATACTCTCCCAGCTTTTCTGCTGTGTCTTCCATGCAAGGAATGTATGTTCTTTAGACTCTAGGTGCAGGGTCCTCTTCTAATCTTACGGGGAATGTTGATGCTGTTGTTTGTTTATTGATTGATTTTTTAGCAGGATATCACCTTGGTTAGGTCCAGCCACAGGTTCTGTTTCACTGTCTGTGGCCAGTGGTTCTAATCTCAGTTCTGCTTTAAAGATCTGTGATGCTGCTTTGGGTCTGCCTCAGGCCTGAATAATACAGGGGTTATTCTGTGATGTGGGCTCTGGTCTAAATCTCAGTTCAGTTCTCAGAGCATTTGGGATGCTGCTTTGGGTCCTTCCCACTCACGTGCCACTTGGGGATGGAAGACCCACTTCCAGGGTGGCTTAGTGACATGGATGTTGGCAAGAGGGTTCAGCTCCTCGCCACGTGGGTCATCAAGCTGCTCATGCATGACATACAGTTGGCTTCCCCAGATCATGTCATCTGAGACAGAAAGCATCCGGGACAGGAGCCACAATCCCTTTTAATGACCTACTCCTCAAGTCACAAACTCTCACTTCTTTATTCATTAGAAGCAAGTCACCAAGACCAGCCCATACTCAGGGGAGGGGAATCAGGCTCCGTCTCCTAAAGAAGAAATACCAATCAATTAATTATTGAGGGAAGAATATAAACTTTCCAATTACATCTGTGGATTTATCTGTTTCATCTTTTAGTTTTCATCTGTAAGTTTTTGCGTCATGTATTTTCAAGCTTTGTTACTAAGTGACTATGCATTTAACATTGTTCATCTTCTTGATGAATTGATTCTTCTTTAAAAAATGAGTTCTTTCTTTATCTTTGAAGGTACTGTTTTTCTTGAAGTCTGCTTTATCTGATACTGATTTAGCCACTGCAACTTTCTTATAATTAGTGTCTGCTTGGTATATATATTCCATTCTTCTACTCTAAACCTAATGGTTTGTTAATATTTAAAGTGTATCATTTATAAGTAGCCAGTAGTTGGGTCTTTCTTTGATTTTTAAACGTAGTCTGATCATCTTTGTCTTTTAATTGGAGTGTTTTTGTTAATTAATGTTTAATCTAATTATTCCTTTGATTGGGTCGTGTTCACCATTTTCCTATTTACTTTATTTGTAAATGGTACTGATTTTCCTCTTTTCTTTTTACTTATTTGTTCCATTGAATCTTTGACCCACTTCTCTTTTTCTGCCTTCCTTTGGATTCATTAAATATCTTTTGGTATTCCACTTTCTTTCCTCTGTTGGCTTTTTGTATTGTTTTCATTGTTAACTTTAAGATTTTTCGGTGTGTGTGTGTTGTTTTTATCCTTAACTTTAAGATTACAGTGACCCCACTAACCTTTTCTCAGGAAACCAGGAGTTCCTATCAGACCACTTCTCAATGTGAGAACTTCAGAACAACGTAATTCTGTTACCAGGATCTGCACTGTTGTGCTATTGTGGTATGTGTTTTACTTACACACATGCTATGAAACACACAACACATGCTATTATTTTTGCTTTAGAGAAGAGTCTTAAATATATTAAAAATCTTTTTGTCTTTGGCCACGTGTCAGCTCACGTGGGTGACTCCATCTCTCTCTGCAGACGCGTGTTTCATCTCAGATCATCCCCTTTGGCCTGAAGATCTTCCTTTAGTATTTCTTTCAGTGTCGACAGGGTGCTGATGCCTTCTCTCAGCTTTCTTTTTTTTCTGGGAATGATTTATTTCATCTTCGTTTCTAAAGTCTATATTTGCTAACTCTAGAATTTAGGGTTGGAAATCTTTTTCTTTCAGCATTTAAAAAAATTAATTAATTATTTTTTGGCTGAGTTGGGTCTTTATTGCTGTGCGCGGGCTTTCTCTAGTTGCGGCGAGCAGGGGCTACTCTTTGTTGCGGTGCACGGGCTTCTCATTGCGGTGGCTTCTCTTATTGTGGAGCACGGGGTCTAGGCGTGTGGGCTTCAGTAGTTGTGGCTTGCGGGCTCTAGAGTGCAGGCTCAGTAGTTGTGGCGCACGGGCTTAGTTGCTCCGTGGCATGTGGGATCTTCCCGGACCAGGGCTCAAACCTGTGTCCCCTGCATTGGCAGGTGGATTCTTAAGCACTACGCCACCAGGGAAGCCCTCTTTCAGCATTTAAACAGAAGGTTTCATTTTCATCTCTCTGGCTTCCTTTGTGCTTTAGGAAAAGTCACCTGCCTTTCTTTTTGTTGTTACCCTGAACATAAGTTGTTTCTTTTCTCTGCATGCTTTTACCCAGCTTCTCTTTTTCTTTGGTTTTCAGAAGTTTGACTAGGGCATGCCCTGGTATAGATGTTTGTGTTTATCCTTCGTTGAATTTGTTGAGCTTTTGAATTGTTGGACTGATGACTCTGACAAGGTTGGGAAATTCTCACTTATCATCTGTTCAAATGTTTCTTTTTCTCCTTTATCTCCCTCCTATGAACTCAGTTACATCCTTATTAGACTGTTTGATATTGTCTACATATCTATGATGTGATGCAGTATCTATTTTATTTCTTTCTATGCTTCAATGTGAATCCTTTCTATTAACTTATCTTGAGTTCACTGATTCTTTTGTTTTGTTCAGCCCCTTGGTAAACCAACTGAATATGTTCTTGATTTCAGTTATAAGGTTTTTTAATTCTAGCATTTCCATTTGGATCTTTTGCATAGCTTTTCATTTCTTTGCTGAAATTATACATCTTTTAATTCATTTTCATATTCTTCTTTGATTACTTTAGTACACTTATAAGTTATTTTAAATCCTTTTCTGCTAATTCCAAAATCCGTGTCATCTCTCAGTGTGCCTCTATTACCTGTTATTCCCTTTATTGTGGCTCTCATTTCCTTGTTTCTATGAACATCTGATAATTTTGGTTTTATACTTGACTTTGACTATAAAGAACAGTGGAGAGGGTGGCCAGAGTCAGGAGCTCATCACTTTCATCCAATCAGGAGTTAAGCTGGGCCATGGCTGGTTTGTGCTGTTAGTAGTTGCAATTCATTTCTGTTTTCAAACATCTTGAGGGTGACACCAGATTCCTCTCTGGAGTAAAAACTTTGGATCTAAATACCTCAAAACTATGGAGATATCCCTTTCTCTCTTTGTAGACTAACCTCCATCTTCTCAAGTGGGAGAATTGGCACATGTGTGAGCTAGCTCTTTTTTGGGGGATCCTCCAGATTCCAACCCATTAAATCTATTCATCTTGGCCAAGTTGTTCATCTTCTGTTCTGCAGTGATCTCAAGGAGGAAAGTGGCCATTGGTCTTTTCTTACCTGGGGAGGGATTAGAACTCTTCTGGAATTCAGTAAATTTTGACTTCTTTACATCTGCATATTTCTGATAGGTTTAAGTAACATTTTATTTTGTTTTAAGTTTATCTTCTTTTCTCATTGTTTTGGTGGGAGGGATGGTCTTTTTACCATTTTCTGTATTCTGCCTTGAAGCAGACATCTCAGTCATCTTTACAGATGCGTGGCATTTCATCAGGTGATGTGTGATCACTTGCCCAACTAAATCCTATTGATTTGGATTGTTCCCAGCTTTCTCTTTTCCGTTTCTTTTTCTTTTCTTTTTATCTTTTTGTATTTTTGTAAAATACTGCTGCAATGAGTAACCCTGTGCATATATCTTTTTAAAATTCTTGCCAGTAAATTCCTAGAAGTGACATTGCTGGGTTGAAGGGTAAATGCCTGCATGATTTAGCTAAATTGCCCTCCACAGGGACTGTGACATTTTGCATTCCCCCTGGGTTTATGGGAGACAGTGTTTTCTTTAGTCTTGCCTCATTATATGTGGTCAACCTTTTGAATTTTTGCCCATCTGATAGGTGAGAAATGGTGACTCAGTATACTTGGAATTTGCTTTCCTCTTGTTCTGAGTGAATCTAGCATCTTTTCATATGTTTAAAGGTCATTTTCAATTCTTTTTTTTTTTTTTGTGAACTGCTCTGTAAATTTCTTGTTCTTTTTCTTCTCTCTTCTCTATAGTAAGAAACTTCGTATTTTAAGGCTATTAATCATTTGTGATGTAGGTTGCGAATATTTTACATTTTAATTTTTTTCTGTCCTTTTAATGTTTTTCATAGACTTTTGAAGATCCATCTAGAAGTCTAATTCTTGAAGGCCTCAGTAGTCACTTCAGACACAGTTGTACTCATCAGATATTTTTCACTTATAACGTAGATTTGCTGCAGGATCCCAGAAAGTTTTCTTTGACACATCTCAGTTTTCTAATAATCCCCTTTAGTGGTTTGGCCACACTGAGTTATGTCTTAAAGACACCATACTATTTCATGCCTTTTGTTTAGACGCTCAGTGCCTTTCCCTTCTGGCAACTTCAAAACAAGGCTGAGTGGTTACCACCTGTGCCAGGCCTTCCCTGATACCTCCAGATTTTTTACTGCTGTCCTCTGTGATTTTCCTGTGCTCCCATCAGAGAGCTTATTCTGCTTTTAAGAAAATTGATTACATGCCTGTTTCTCCTCTTCAGGGCAGGGACCAGATCTTACTGAAATCCCGAATCAAATCCCAGGTCCTGAACCCGGGTACTCAATGAATATTTTAAAGATGGAGAAAGACTTAGGATTTGGCTGCATCTCCTGGGCAATCAGGATGTCAGGGGTTTTAACCCATGATGGTGGGCCCAGGTATCTCAGTGACCAGAAGCAGGGGTAGGGGTATTTAAAAGTCAGAGGTAACTACAGGAAAGGCAGGGGCCTTGATTTGGGGTCAGGATCAGGATGGACTGCTGCTGTGGTCATCTAGCAGCTGAATCGCAGGGGGAGGGGGCAGATGTGGGAAGTAAAAGCACTATCAGTCATTCCTTGGACACTGGTCCTGTGGCATTCTCTGTGCTAGGCACCTCAGCTTATAACATTCAGTCCCTGCAGCAATTATTTGGTAAGACTTCTTCAGACCAGGAATCAGACTCAGGGAGCCCCTCTGAAGAGGCCATTAAAGTGGGTGGTGGTGACCCTAAGGGTGCATTCTCTGTTTTCCTAGCTTGAAGTGCATGCCATTCTCAACCACAGGATCGTGCCTTCATTTAAGATTGTCTTCCAATGCAATTTCTAGTAAGACTTCTCAACGCAGAGGCCATTGCTATTCACCAAATAGATGAACCGTGCTCTTACTCTTTGAGTTTGCGGACATAGGATAAAAGAATCCAGCTGTTTACAGGGTGAAACCTGGCAATGTGTTGGGAGGCAAGTGATCAAGGCAGTGGGATGCCGCCAGTACAGCTGCACGGTGGGATCTTACCCACTGTGGGTTATTTAGGAAGACACATGTTCTGCTTTTTGCACCTTCTTGTAAAAAAGTGATGTATTTCTTAATTGCACAGCCTGTCCCTGACAGGGCAGACAGAGGGGGTCCTGTGCGGCCAGACTGACACAGAGTGGGAGATGGAGTTCTGCCCTGAGTCCACGGTGTGCCGCCCTGCACGGCCTCTCCCTGCCTGCGCTTCCTGTGTGGGAATTGCCTGCGGTCCCTGCTTGCGGCCTGGGCACGGGGGGAGCTGAGATGCAGCACTTCCAGACCGTGCAGTCCCCGGCCTAGACTCCGTGGGTACCCGGGGCCAGCAGTACCGTGAGAACAAAAGTACAGGTACCCGACAAGGTGGCAAGTCATCCATTTGTTTAACTTTGAATATTATTTCAATAATCTGTATTAATCTGGAGCGTCTTTTAGCTAAGCACACATGCAGAACCATGAGAGGGGCTCTCCAGAGCAGCACACGCCCCATGGCAAATGCATTGTGGGTTGCAGCCATATGTGCTTGGGAGAGTCTAGTCATCCTGGGTTCTGGGGAGACCATCTCCTGCGTGTGAAGTCTGGGCTGAACCCAGAACCTGGAGTTTAGAGAAAACCTGGGAAAATAGGAGGAGGCTGTCCTGGTCGAATATTCCAGAGACTTAAAAAAAAAAAAAAGCCCTCTGTTGTGTGGGCACATCAGCTGCTTTTAAAGAGTTGGTGGAATATTTATCGTCGGACAAGATTCCATTTCTCAGTGAGGCAATGGGAAAGATTTCTGACCTCCGATACTTTCCTCATTCCATGTAAAACAGCCTTCCCTGAGGACTGTATATGTGTGTGTGAGCTTGTGCGTATGTATGTGCATACACACGTGTGAGTGTGCAAGTGTATGTGATCGGGAGTTTGCATGTGTGTTTCTGTGTATGTGCCTGTGTGATGCGGACACAAATCCCCATTTGCCGATTTTATCACTTGTTTTTAGTTGAACGAAGTATGAGCTGAAGCCATAGTGAAGCAATAATTATCAAGATTGGCAAAAGTGCAAGCATCAAGTTAAAAACAATTTTAATGGCCAAAATAGGTTGTATTTTGTTGAAATGCAGTAAATAATTTTCATTAATTTTAGGTTGAGGCAGTTAACAAAAATAAAACCTGTGTAAAGACTTCTGATTAGCCCTGCCCCAAACTTTTGCTAAAGTCCTGGCATAATATGAAATTTATTTAAAACATGGTCATTGTAAGCTTCACAAATTCATCAGCTTCTAAGCACTCAAAGAAACGCATTGAAATATATAAAATAAATTAAGAATGAGAGTGAGTAACTTCTCTAAAAAACTGCAAACAAATAAGCAAATTCCCAGCCCCACAGAGGCAGGCCATATAAAAGTAAACCCCAAATAGTGCAGCCTATTTCCTGTGTGAAATTTACAGCATGTTGCTTGACCTGAGTAAAGTGACACGGCTTTGGAGAAGCCTCCAAACCTTGCCTAAATCCCAAACTTGAGAGCCTTTTGGATTCTACTCTGTGTGACAAGGGCAAGGTAGTCAGGCGAATCTAAATCCCCACTGCTCTGAAGACCAAAGTTGTACTTTAAAACAAATGGCTGGGGCTTCCCTGGTAGCGCAGTGGTTAAGCATCTGCCTGCCAATGCAAGGGACACAGGTTCAAGCCCTGGCCCGGGAAGATCCCACATGCTGCAGAGCAGCTAAGCCCCTGTGCCACAACTACTGAGCCTGCGCTCTAGAGCTCGTGTGCTACAACTACTGAGCCCACGTGCTGCAACTACTGAAGCCTGTGCACCTAGAGCCTGTGCTCCACAACAAGAGAAGCCACCACAATGAGAAGCCTGTGCACCGCAACAAAGACTAGCCCCCTCTTGCCGCAACTAGAGAAAGCCTGCGTGCAGCAACAAAGACCCAACGCAGCAAAAAATAAAAATTAAAAATATATAAATTAAAAAAACAAAAAAACCCCAATGGCTGTGCTAGACCCTGAATATGGCCTCTCCTGGGAGGGAGGGGTGGGTTCCCAGACCGGGGGTTGGGGGGCAGATGGCCCCTTACAGAATTTCCTTGCTGGGGGTCCAGGGCTCTGGCTGGTGTGATGCAGTCTCCCAGCCCAGACACATTGATGGGTTTAGGATCCTAATCACTCTACCTAGCCAAAGGGTATTCAAAATAAGAGTAACCCTCAGATAAGTGTGGCAAAGTGTGAATATGGTGTGACCATTTGAATGGGGGCTCCTTGTGCCAAGAGAGCTCTATAGGAGTCTTTGGGGGCTTCTTGGTGGGAGCAGCTTGCTTTGCTCCTGCAGGGTGAGGCTGGGTGGGTGCAGGGTCACAGGTTGGGGTCTGGCCCAGGTAGGAGAAGTGAAGGTAGGGTCTTGGAGCAGGCCATCCATGTGGTGTGTGTATGGGTGGGATGGGGTTGGGGGCCTGATCTCTCCTCTCCTCCCCCACTCTGCCCTGCACCACTGGGACTTCCGGGTGCTACTGCCCTCCCCCTTCCCTCCCTCAATGCAGGAGCCAGTCTTATCAGGACTTTGAGCCCGGCCTGTGTGTGCTGGACCTGGGTTCTGGCCCCCATGGGAGGCACAGCAAATGTTGGCAGCCATCAGCCACTGCAGCCATGGCCCACCCTCCCCCTCCCCCCCAAGGTGCACCCTGAGGGGATCCAAGATGGAGAAAAACAGGATACTGGCCCTAGAGAGTTGAGATATATATCACAGGAATAATTTCAATGAGCCCAGACTCTTGCATCTCCCCATACATAGAAAGGCACTAAAATCATTAACTTGAGATGTCTGTTTTTTTGTGATTAGCAGTAATCTTTTTTTTTTAATTAATTAATTTATTTTATTTTTGGCTGCATTGAGTCTTTGTTGCTGCTCACGGGCTTTTCTCTAGTTGCGGCGAGCGGGGGCTACTCTTCGTTGCGGTGCGCAGGCTTCTCATTGTGGTGGCCTCTCTTGTTGTGCAGCACGGGCTCTAGGCATGCGGGCTTCAGTAGTTGTGGCGCACGGGCTCAGTAGTTGTGGCGCATGGGCTTAGTTGCTCCGAGGCATGTGGGATCTTCCTGGACCAGCGCTCGAACCCGTGTCTCCTGCATTGGCAGGCGGATTCTCAACCACTGTGCCACCAGAGAAGCCCCAGCAGTAATCTTTTGATGTTTTGGCTACTTTTTTTTTTTTCCCCGGCAAAAACTCCTATATATCCTGGCTCTTCCCTTACCTCTTAGGAACAGTTTCTCGGAGCTAGCTGAGAGGCTGTCTCCTGGGCTATAGTCCTCAGTAAGGTCCTAGAGTAAAACATAGTTCTCAACTTCCAGGTTGTGCATTTTTTTTCAGTTGACATGTTCATGCTGAAAGACCTGGTGTGGCTTCTTTCCTGAGAAGGACTTTCCCCTGGAGCTATGAACGGGCACCAGCCTCTAGGACATGAGTCCTGGAGAGATTGTTTCCCTACAAGTCCTGGGACTGACTCCCTTTCTTATCAGGGTCCGTACAGCCTGGAAAGGAGGGTTTAGTTTTACAGGCCGATCCTTAGAACAGACCTCATCTCCTGATCTGTCCTGATGGTGGGAGCCCTTGTCAGCCAGGGTGCTCACAACCTTGGGATTTCCACCTGTTCAGGCTTCTGTCATCACGTTGTAGAAGACGCTCTGGTGACCCTACTGGTTACTTATCCAGCTAACCAGTTTGAAGAAAATAATACTCTAAGGAGAAGTAATCCTATAATTAGTAACTTACGTTGTCGCAATTTTTTTAGTCAAAAAAGTCATTAGTATGTTAATTAACATATGAATGCAAATTAATGTTAATGTACTATTCTGACAACAGCTACACTTCTGATCACAAATTCCCATGTTGGGAGTTTTTCCCACACCAACTGGGTGTTCTGCAGTTCAGCTCAATTCTGACTGTCTACGCTCAGGTAACGTCAGATCCCACGAGACTGTACCCCTTCCCCCCCAACTTCAGAGGGCAGTCACAAGTTCCAGGTTGTCACCTGTGCTTCTGATTAACTGGCTATAGGTGGGAAGTTCCAATGACCCCCTCTGTGGGTTCAACTAGTTTGCTAGAGTGACTCTCAGAACTCAGAGAAACATTTTACTCACTAGGTCACCAGATTATAAAGGCATAAAAAACTCAGGAATAGCCAAATGAAAGAGATTCGTACCACAAGGTATGGGGAAAGGGCATTGTTGATGAAATATTAATCAGTTGATCTAAGAAAGAAATGGAAAAGTTTATTCAAGCCAAATTGAGGATTATAGCCCTGGGAGAGCATCTCAGAAAGCTCCGAGAACTGTTCAGCCTGTTAGAAGTCAAAGCACAGTTATATAAGGTTTTTGAGACAGAGGGCTGTACATTAAATGACATATTATGGACAGTTTACACAATCCAGATCTGCAAGTACAAAGTGGTGGGTCATCGTTGTAACCGAGCAGGACCCTATGGGACAGGGTCCCGGGACAGACCCCTCCCCCATATCCTCTGCTGTAGCTCCTCTCTGAGGTACCTAGATAATAGTATGTGATGGACATTTCCTGAGTTGCTTTACAGATGCTAAACACCCCTCCCCCTCAAATGGAAGTTAACTACTTGATGACCTTGAGCATATAGCCCCCAGGCTTACTGGAGACTAAGGATTGATAACGCTAACCCCTGTGACACCAGCCTGTTACCTCACCATCAACCGATCAGAGAATTGTGCGCGAGCTGATCACGTTCCCTGCGACCCCCCAACCCCCCAAAGCCTGACCTTTAAAAATTCTTTGCTGAAACCCTTCAGGGAGTTTGGGGTTTTTGAACCACCGGTTCTCCTCCTACCGCGCCTTACAGTAAACACTGCACTTTCCTTCACCACAACCTGGTATCAGTAGATTGGCTTTACTGTGTGTGGGCAAGCAGACCCAAGTCTGGTTTGATAACATCGTGACCCCTTACAAGATCAAGAAGGAAGGTTCTATTTTAAGGAGTTGTCTTGTTGAGGCTAGGGGAAAGTTGAGCAGGTATTCCTGCTGATGGGAAGGTTAGGTCGATACATACTGCACATATACAGTGGTGGGAGAGAGGAGGCCAAGAGCAGAGAAAAATGTTATGTTACAATTTTTCTTGGCTTGCCATAAAATATGAATTTTATTTCATAGCCAGATGGAAGAGACGTATAAGGCAAGGTATGTGGGAAGGGTGTGGAGCTTCCACGCCCTCCCCAGGAGCGCCGCTCTCCCAAATCTCCATGTGTTCACCAACCAGGAAGCCTCTGAACCCTGTCCTTTGGGTTCTTATGTAGGCTTCATTACATAGGAACATTTGATTAAATCATTGGCCATTGGTGATTGATTCCACCTCCAGCCCCTCTCCCTCCCTGGAGGTCAGGAACTAAAACTTCCAACCCTCTAATCAGGTGGTTTGTTCTCCTGGCAACCAGCCCCCATCCATAGGGGCTTTTCAAAATCACCTCATTAACATAATAAGAGATATTGTACCATTACAGCTCACATTGTAATAGGGAAGAGCCAAATCTGACTACATGTTGGATCTGTTCCTTTTACTTTAACCTTTGCTTTCTGCTGCTTTTGTTCACTGAAAGGATCCTGTCTCTACATAATGGCCTGCTTCGGGGAACCCTGCCCCTCTGCCTGAATGTTAAACCAAAGTGCCTTTGTTCAGGCAGACATCCGGACCCTGTCCACCTGTGGATGGCTACAAGAAAAAGAAATTAACACATTCCCTCCCGGAGGCTGGCCAATCCTAGGGGATATTTGCAAGACTTAATGGCCTTTTTACTTTTCTTCCTCATCTCCTCTCCCTCTCTGTGCTATAAAAGAAACTGACATCCAAACCCCGATAAGATGGTTATTTTGAGACTTTAGCCTGCCAACTTCTCGGTCTGCAGGCTTGCCGAATAAAGTCGTAGTCCCTGCCTCAACACCTTCTCTCTGATTTATTGGCCTGTCGTGCAGTGAGCACAGCGAGCTTGGACTCGGTAACAACATCACAGAAAATTACAAGGGTTTTAGTTGATCTGTGCCAGAAAGGGGATAAAGACCAAATATATATTTTTATAATAAAATCCAATAGCACAATACATTAATTATTAATCAAATCCACCAAAAAGCTGGTTATAAAACCAGTGTTAGAACATGTTGTGAACCTGACATAGTCTCTCTGCCCCCAGGGAGTGGTTGGAGACACACTTTTTGGCCCCTGACTCCTTTGTAAGATCCCTACAGGGATCTTGTACGTGTCTCTTGGAAAATAGGCAATTCTGCTCACAGACCAAACACTGCTAAATTCCCGGTGAGTGGCTACAACTTCGTTTTCTGCAGCAACTATTTCCAAGGAGTGCTATTAGCATTGGGTGGAAACCCACCAGAAAATCCACTGTGAGGGATTTTCAGCTTCACTAGAAGCTGGAAGCCACAGCAATATCCAAAGTAGAGTCTGCCTGGTGCAGCCTGGCCAACTAAGCTGGTTAAATGTTTGGTTGTGATTTGAGGATCGAAAAACTTTGAATGAATGAATGGAGTTCTTTGTCCACCTTCATTGATGGCTGCCAGTTTGAAATGAAGAATGAAGATTGTGAAGGACTGTACAGATGAGGTGACAGGCTTAAACACTGAGCAGAAATAACAGAGCAAGGCTTTTTCTACTCTTTTTAAAAAATGAGTCCCTTCCTGTGATCCTACAAGATGTGGAAACTCAGTTATTTGGAAATACCAAGTACTATGTAATCACGTAGGTTCACCTCAAAGAAATGAAAATGCTGATTTACCTTTAAGAAAATTTAGGAAAAGGTAATAAGTGCAATTATATATAATCTTTTTATATCAAAGTAGTACCTTTCCAGAAGGTAACTTGCTCCTGTGATCAGAGATTTCCCCAGGTATTAACAGATTTGGACTCACTAGAATATCTGCTAAATATCTCACCTTGGTGGAATGGAAGCCTATCCCCACATATGTCAGTCTTGTTAACGCTATCTTCTAAGTCCAAAAGGGCAAGTCTTAATTGCTTTTATAGCTACTCTTCTTCTCTTCTTATTACAGAAGCTTTTAGAAGGATGAATGTGCTTTAGTTAGACTGAAGGCTGAGGAAGAGACTCAGTACAGTGGCTGAGTCAGCGGGCAAATACAGCTGGTGGTCCAGGGTGAGACAAGGCAGGTCCTCTGGTTTGTGGTTTAGGCATCATTTAGGGTTGTTCTTTCCAGTGACGTTGGAATTGCTCCCAGGCCACAGTCCCACTTCTGCATGAATTACTTCTGTGCACACCTGTTGGCGAGAACGGAGACTGTGGTTATGCCAGGAAGCCCAAGGGCCTAGGGAATGTCCAAGCTCAGGGTTCCCATGACCCCAAAGAGGGTGCACTGCGGTTTTCCACAGAGAGGACACACCTTTGGGCTTCCTTTTAGCCTTCTGCCTGCATCTTTTTTTTTTTTTTTCTTTTTTAAACTGGGATATAGTTCCTTACTACACAAGGATCCACTGAGCCCGTTGAGAGAAGGAATTTGCCAAGTTCATTCCTCCACTTGGGGAAGAGGATCATCATAAAAACACGAGTTCACATTTAAAATTCGGTCTTTCTTACGCGTCGTGTCCCCTCCAACAGGTAGTCTCTTTCCAGCGCTCCCTGCAGCCTCCCCTAAAGCCGAGGGTGGAGGGACTGGCCTGGTACATCTCCCTAAGTGCCTTGTCTGGATTCCTCAGTGAGAGAGGACTTAGACCAAGAGAACAGAACCTCCTTCTCTGACATGGGGGATGCCAAATTCATACTTTTTGGGAAAAGTAGCCCTTAGCCTGCAGGACTATGGTTTTACTGTTCCTAGTAGAACACTGAACTCTCCAGCTTCCCGAAGGCCAGAGCAAAGGCATCCCTCCCCTCAGAATAGCTGGCTGAGCTGCAGCCGTCCCCTCAGGATGAGTGAAGCTTTGCTCCAGGAAAACCCAGCTGCCCTAGCAACCCACCGACAGCTTGCCGCCTCCAAAGTGGACTCATGGGCCCTTCTCTCTGACTTGAACTTGACCAGGTGGTCTTGCACCCAAGTCTAATTCTCGGTACAGGTGAGAGGTTTCACGTGACCCAAGTGGCCCACATGACTCACCTGTGAGCTTACGCTTGGCTGCCATAGGGGGGAAATGTGCAGGGCAGCTCTTGATTCTCTGGCCGGGACCAGCTTCTCCCCACGTCCCCTTGTTCGCTATTGAAAACTTAACATTAGGAGAGAGGAATGGGCACCTCCGAACGCCTGCCCCTTCCCAGAGGTTGGGGGCTCAGCCTGATTTTGTCCCTGGTGAGGCTTCACCTCTCCCCCAGGCACCCGGCTGTCTGGCCTGTCAAGTTCACACGAGGGAGATCCTACCAGGACCCCCTACCCACCTCGACCCACAGAGGGTGTCAGGCAGCTTCCTGCCCCTTCTCCCGAGGTCGCTGCGCCCAGCCTGCCTCTCACTCCCCCGCGCCTGCCGCTCCTCCAGATTGGTCATCGTCCCTCTCTTCCAGGGTGCACATCGGGGCATCGGGCAAGGCCTGCTCCTTGGATCGAGGGGCACTGATTACGGGGAGCTCACAGTCTCTCTCTCTTCCCTTTCCATTTTTCAGAGACAGACTCCAACAACATGGAAGTGTAGAGTGGGATGTGCAGGTTCGCCTGACTCGCCCTGCCCTGCCCTGCCCCCTCCGGTCCCCACCTGTCCTCACCTGCTCTCACCAGCCCCCACCTGCCCTTACCTGCCCTCACCTGTTCTCACCTGTCCCTACCCGCCCTCACCTGTGCTCACATGTCCTCACCAGCCCTCACCGGCTCCCTCTTTCTCCTCCCAGAGGCGGACGTGGCTATTGATTGGTGAGTGTCGCGCAGGACCTCCCCACGCACCTCTGTGATGTGTAGAATTTAACCAGGATTTAACCAGGGTCATGATGCACCTGGGGCTGTGCAGCAGCTTGTTCCCTACAGCAGGTCCTCAGCTCTTTCTATGCCAGCACACATACCTCTATTTCATCCTTTTAATGGCTGCGAGGATGACTTGATAATATTGAACTTCTCCCCTTTATTCAGGAAGGTAAGTGTTCCGTGACTCAACAGTATGCAGTGGATTGAGGGTGTGAAGCTTTTAATCAGCTAACCATCAATGTGACTGGTGTTGGAAATCAACAAAAGTATCTGTTGTGTGCTGAGCTTCCCAAGTGAACTTTTCCTTCCCTTCTGACTAAACTTTTTCTTTTTCTTTTAAATTTAATTTTTATTTTATATTGGTGTGTAGTTGATTTATAACATCATGTTAATTTCAGGTGTGCAGCAAAGTGATTCGGTTATACATATACATATGTTCATTCTTTTTCAGATTCTTTTCCCATATAGGTTATTACAGAAATGACTCACCTTTTTCTGATAAAAGTTCAATTGTGAGGAAAACTCAATGCTCTTTAGATGAAGAATCTCACTAACTTAGCAGTGTCCCGGTGACCATTTTGGAAATTTAGTTGCAGGGAGATGAGGCTATATGGTGTTCTGTGTTTTGCTTTTCTCCTGCCTTTGTGTACCTTTCCCCCATGCGTGGAGCTCGCCTCACTTTCCCAAAGGCTTTGCAGGAAGGGACCCCAAGCATCTTGGAGGAGCTTCTCAAGTCAGTACAGAGTCTTTCAACTCAGAGCCTGTGTGCCGTGTGACACAGCAGATCAGGCTGTTAAATCTGAGGGGACCGTAAATAGTGCAAAGCTGTATCAGTGGTTAACATTCTGGCTTTATCTGCCTGTCCTCATCCTATGCATGACACAAAATATTTTATTTCATTGAGGACCTGGAGCTTCCATGGCTCAGATGGAGAAGGTTTCTGAAAGCTTCGCCCACATTGACCAGAAGGATCTCGCCGTGACTGAGTGGTTATAACCTCCAGTCACTGCAGGTGACTTGTCTGTGCAGGTGTTTGCCACCTCCTGGGACCTAGCGGTCTTGTGCTGCCTTCCTGGGCCATCAAAGGAGAGGCATTAGATGCCCCACTGAGGGGCAAGGAGGCGCCTTATTAAATAAGCTAGATGGGTGGAAGTTTTCTCACGTGACAGTTTTCTTGGGCATCTTCCCGCAAATGTCTGAAGTGTCCCAATCCACGGAGGAAACTTCCTCTCCTAAAACCCTGCTGTTTTTGTGGCAGCAGTGTATTGTCCATTGCTTACTGCTTTGTTTCTGAAGTTGACGTGGCCTCGTACTGTTCCAGGGATTGACAGTGAGGCCACCAGCAGCACCCCCCCTCCCCGGGAAGGCATTCTCAGAGCCCAGCACTGCTGTTTAGAAACCATACAGCGTGAGTCGATTCCCAGGTGCTGTGTTCATTTTCAGATCGGTTTTCGCAGCAGGAGAAGGTGTGGGTTGGAGCCCCTGGCCTTTCGGAGTTGTTTTTGGAATGGAAAATGACCTGAGGGCAGTTCCCTTTAAGCCAGAGGTCTTGTATCAATCACCAGACAGGTACCTGACATTTATTGAGTGTGAAGGGTGCCAGGTACCAAGACAGGGGCTGAGCACAGAGTGGTGGAGAGGGGCCCACCTCCTGAAGAGTCATGGGCTTTGGGGACCTGATTTCAGGGCTGGGAGGTGAGAAGTACAGGGGAGGTCTCTGCGGCTGCTGGTGCCTGGGGCTCGGGGCAGGCGGCCCAGACCAGGCGCTGTTTGGGCGTGGCTTCGACGGTAACTAGGAGTTTGCAAGGAGGAGAGGTGGAGAGAGCAGAGGTGCAGGAAGCCCCGAGAGGCCACATGTTTGGGACGGGGGAGAATTCTGTGAGGTCGAGGAGGCAAGTCTGGGGGCACTTTGGGACCAGACGGTGGGTGGTCCCCCATGTGGCCTGCACCGCATGTGACCCTCATTTTCATACCCTGCTGCCATGAATTTTTATATTATTGTCTTTTGTTTCATTTTGGCAGGACATGTTGACGGACTTCTACAAATGGACAGGACTGATATTCTAGCCCCTTGTGGTAAAAGCCTGAGGGCCTGACTGCTGCTGCCCTCGCAGGCTTCTTCCTCGGGGCCAGTTCTATTCCTGTTTCCAGAGCTGCAGACCCTCTGCAGAAGCTTCATAAGCCAGGACGGCACTCCTGCCACCTCGGAATGTACCAGAAGGGCTAACGGGTTTGGGCGGCTGTGTGCATTTCTCATCCCGCTCAGAAGGGGAAACGTTGGGCGTGGACCGCAAGACCTCTGTGGGTGTGAAACACTCTGGTCTCGGGCAGGGAAGTAGCTGAGACCCGCTGATGATTTGGGAGCTGACATTAGATAGAAGTAGCCCTGAGTGCCCAATGACAAGAGCGGTGACCCTGGGGGTTCTGCCACGTCCCTCTCCTTTGCCTTCTAGGCTCGAAGCTCGCCTCCCTTCCTCTATTCTGTTTGCTTTGCTTCTTATTTCACTTCCCTCATCCTGTTTCTCTTATTTCTGAGAAAATATCCTGGGTCACTTCTCACTTAAATTCACTGACAGCTGTGTACCCACAGAGCCTGCACTACTGTTAAAGTCATCTTCCCGGGTACCCGGGCTCCTGTCCCCTGCTCTCAGGTTCCTTAGGACTTCTGGGGGTTCCACAGTGTCCTCTCACAGAAAAGCAGCCCTTTTATTTTGAGGGGCTGCCTCTCCCCATGTCTAGAAGCATGGTTTCTGGTGGAGGCTGCACTTACATCCCTCAGTCAGATGCCACAAGGCAACTGGGTTCTTCCAGGAATGGATGTGTGACCCACCCCGGCCAGCAAGAGCGTTTCCCGGGGGATTTTTCTATGTGGCGCTGGCAGGGAAGACAGGTGTCCTCTGTGGTCTTAAAGCCGCAGGTTGTAGACCTGGAGAGGCTTCCAGCCTCGTGGAAGAGGGTGAAAGACTCCCTCTGTAATGGAGCAGGACCCTATGGGGCCATCTCAGGACAGACCGCCCCCCCCATGTCTTCTACCTGCTTCTTGTCTGTAGAAAAACTTTATCAGGGAATAAATTTAATCAGAGAAGTGAAGAAGTGCGGACACAAAGGAAAATAGTCAAACAAGACAAAATAACAATAGTTTAGCCAATAAACAAAGTCAAGGACTTTTAGTTCCTCCTGAAGGGCTATGGATAATATTCTGAGCTATATCCTTTGAGATATTTTGCAGATACTGAAGCCCCCATCAGGTGGAAAAAGTAAACTACATGATCACCAGACTGTAGCCATGGTATAAGCTGCTCCATCTTGCACAATGCCAAGAACTGGCCTCAAAGAAATGGGAACAAACGGACCCTGGAATTGAAGGTTAAATGTACTTAAAAGCATCAATATGACATCGATCAGACCATTGCATGACTAATATCAAGGTGATTTTTGGAGTTGTTCTGTACATGGCCACTCCCCAGCCTCTGCACCCCTGAAACCCCCCTTTAAAAGTTCTTGCCCCTGATCAACAGTGAGGAGTTGGTTCTTTGGGACATGAGTCCAGCTTCTCCCCCAGGCTTGCCGGCTTCCTTGATAAAGCTATCTTTCTTTTTACCCAACACTTGTCTCTCAGTATTGGCTTTTGAGCAGCGAGCAGCCGAACCTGAGTTCGGTAACACTTGCCTGAGAGAATGATCCATCACAAACAAGGAGAGAAAGAAACAGAAATAGAGGCCCGACCACACTTACGCCTGAGGCCCGTTCCCTTCCTCCTGGTCCCTTCACTGTGTCCTCTGCCCTCACCCGCCCCTCCCCTGCTCCCTCTGACTTGTGGATCCTCTGAGCTGCCGTGCCCTTCAGGGGATTTCTGTGGAAGTGATGTGGCATCCGGACTCTCATGGTCAGTGGGGCACAGCATCCTGGGACCACGGCACCGCCCTCACTTCCGGACACCCCAGGCCCTCTCCCAGCATCTGAGGCAGCATCTCGGCCCTTCCCAGCTCTCTTCAGAGAGGCCGGCTGCCCTAGGGAGGCCCCCTCCTCCCTCTGAATCATGAAGTTCCAGCGATTCCTTTAAAGCACTCACCCCGTTCCGTACTTGCCTTTTGATTTGCTCTCTGCCCCACGAGGAGGTCAGTGCTGTGAGAGCCCACCTGTCCGGGACCCACCGGCTGCTGGTCCCCCAGGGTGGGCACAGAAGCTGCCGAATGAGCACAAATGAGTGTGGGATGGGTGGGTCCCCCTGGATCCTTCTGTCCCTTAAGTGACTTGGCTCTGACCCTCCCAGGACCTTCTCGTGTGTGCCCCTAGAGCTCCAGAAGCTGTCTCTTTTTCATCATGCCCACATTTCACTGCCCCAAAGGGCAGGTTAAATGTAGTAAAATTGGGGGCACTGACCTGGAACTGGGAACAGAGGGACACATAGCATCTGGGCCCAGGAGGTGTTGAGAGCTGGGTTGGGCCTGAGACCTCAAAGCTGAGTCTTCCACAGGTCCCAGGCCGAAGGCCCAGTTTTAGGAAAAGCCCTCTGGACGCTTGATTTGTGTCCCTCCTGCCCCCGACACACCTGCTCTCTGATTTATCAACTTCAGCCTCATCTGTAACCTTCCCAATGGAGGATATCACCTTTGTCTCTTCCTGTGCAGTTGGACCAGTAGGCTGGACACTGAGAGCCCGAGGAAGTCCATCCCCCTGGACCAGCCCTGGATGTGGAGGACCTCAGTGGAAGGACGGTGACAGCACGCAGCTGGGGACACCCGGCGAGCAGAGTAGAGGGCTTTGCAGGTGGGCTGTGGGGCGGGGGGTCACAGCACCCGCCTAGGACAGTACAAGTCCTTGATGCAGGGAGTGGGCTTCAGCAGACCAACGTGGGCGGTAGTCATTGGATAGTGGGGCCCCAAGGAGCCATGAGGGCAGGTGAGGGTGTCGACACTTTGCATTTGGTCACAAGGTCCCCGGGTGTGGGGTGAGACTCGTGGAGGAGGAGACTGGGGTGCTGCTGGGGCCTCCGTCAACGTCTGCAAGAGAACTGGGGTGGGACAACAAGGCCAAGATCATTCCCCGAGGAGGGGCCCCAGAGCTGATTCAGAGGAGAGACCCAGGATGAGGACATGAGGAGGGGTGAACAAGAGGAAGGAGCTCAGTTACTTTCTGAAACTTCCCCTCTGGCTCTGCCCAACTCCTGCAGTCACACCTTCTCCATTCAGGAAAGAACACAGGTCCGAAGGCAGGGCTCCAGGCAGGAGGGCCCCACGGGCCTTGAGACACAGCTGCAGCACCTGTGGTCCTGGGCTCCCCGACCCCAGCAGCTCACTAACCTCACAGAGGCCTGAGCTGTGCACAGAATGTTCTCGAATGCCCCCTCCCCCCCCGCATACCCTGGGGAAATGGGCACAGAGCTCAAATGCTCACAGTCTACCTTAAAAGTGTGTGCATACTTTTTATTCTACCCAGTAATATGTCTTTTTATGTAAGGTGAATGTCATGCTTTAGACTATTTACTATGAAGGAAACGTAATGCTGCAGTGTCTTGTTTAACTTGGACTGCAGCATCTCGAGGTGGGTTCTGTTATTATCATCAGGGAGACCCGGAGGAGTTAGGAGCCTATTGTCACACTATACGTCCCAGAACCAAACCTCGGGTCTCAACCAGACGGGAATAAAAACAGCCAGCAGTTCCTGAGGGCCAGGGCCTGCGGTGCCCGTGGCATGGTGCCCTGTGTCCTGAAACGGGAATTGCAAAACACATGGGGACTGCACCCCATGCCTAGTATCAACAGGCACCCCTGTCCTGGGTTCCCTTAGCAGGTGGTGTCCTAAAACCCTGTGCTGTGGGCTGAATATTCCTATCCCCCAGATCCATGTGTTGAAGCCCTAACCCCAATGGGATGGTATTTGGATGTGGGGCCTTTGGGAGGTGATGAGGGTCAGATGAGGTCGTGAGGTTGGGGCCCCCATGATCAGATTAGTGTCCTTCTAAGAAGAGACACCAGAAAGCTTGCTCCTCTCTCTCCCACTTTCCCGCTCTCCCCTCTGCCACGTGAGGGCAGAGTGTGAAGACGGCTGTCTGCAAACCAAGAAGGGGGTTCTAACCAGAACCCAACTATGCTAGCACCCTGATCTCAGACTTCCCACCTTCAGAACCCTGAGCAATCAATGCTAAGGCCGCCCACCCTGCGGGACTTAGTTCTGGGGCCCAAGCTCTCTAAGACACCCTGGTTCTCTGCCTGCGCATGTGCAGAAGCCTCTTGTCACCACCTGGCCTGCACTGTCAGTTGTGATCAATGTGGGGGGGGCCCAAAGGGGCTGGGGGCAACCTGGAGGTGACCTTTGGACAAGTCCCTTCTCCCCGAGTTCTGATGGGGCATCAGTTCTGCCTGGGGAGCCAGGAGCCAGAAATTAAATCTGGAACCCAGTGTACCTGGGCAGAGCTTGCCATCTTCCTTCAGGAGAGGACGGCGAATTTCTGCAGATTTCCAGGACCTCCTCTGTGCTGACAGGAGGGAACCTCAGCTGTCCCCTCTGGAGCCCTGATGACATGTGCGTGGGGAGGGCACGGTGTGAGCTGTGGGTCACATGGGGCCTCAGGCTGACCACTAGGTGCCACTGCCCGGGGGGAAAGTGCTGGCTCTGTGGGCCCCTTGTGCGGAGGCCGGAGATCCCAGAGATTCCCGGCTACCCTAGAGACAGGGATCCGGGTCACATGGCTACAGCTGTCAGAGCCGAGGGTATTGATCTCTCCCAGAAACAATGTGGTGCGTGGGATCCAGATTCACCACCTTCAGGCATCATCCAAGGGCTCCAAGCCTGCATTATGCATTCTCATTCTCAAAGTCATCCTTTGAAGTGGGCATTATCTCATTTTTAGAGACAAAGAGGCTGACGCTCAGAGAGATTCAGTTCCATTTCTGCAGACACACAGCTAAGCGAGTGGATGGCAGAGCTGGGGTTCAGAGCTGTCGGGGCCCCCAGGACCTGCCTTTCTCCTCGGTGCCTGACTCCCCTTTCGCAGGAGGGGTCCTTCTCCTCAGGGACTGATGTTTTAGTCGGGGGGTGGTGGTGACGGTTGGCCACCATAGAACATTGGTGTGAAAACTCTGTCCCAAATCAAGTGTGCTCTGTGACACACAGGGACCACAGCACCAAAGGGTCCCCACCCTGCAGGAGGGTTACCGAGTCCAAGCTCGCTCTGCTCACAGGTTACTCAAAATAACCATCTTATCGGGGTTTGGATGCCAGTTTCTCTTATAGCACAGAGATGGGGAGGAGATGAGGAAGTAAAGTAAAAAGGCCATTAAGTCTTGCAAATATCCCCTAGGATTGGCCAGCCTCGGGGAGGGGATGTGTTAATTTCTTCTTTCTTGCAGCCATCCACAGGTAGACAGGGTCCGGATGTCTGCCTGAACAAAGGCACTTTAGTTTAACATTCAGGCACAGGGGCGGGGTTTCCCGAGGCAGGCCGTTATGTAGAGACAGGATCCTTTTAGTGAACAAAAGCAGCAGAAAGCGAAGGTTAAAGTAAAAGAAACAGATCCAGCATGTAGTCAGATTTGGCTCTTCCCTGTTACAGGAGGGCCCCCCCCCCCCACCGGGGCACTGAGCTTCCAAGGGCCAGTGGGATGCACGGGCCTTGCCTCTAGACCCCCAATAAGGCAGAGAGGCAGTGCCATTGCCACCTGTACTTCCCGCAAGCGCTGAGACCCCGAGGGCCCGGCCAAGAGGCCCACAGCTCACAGAGGGGCAGAGAAGTGGTGGGCTGTGCCCCAGGCCTTCCGGGGCCAGGCCGCCTCCTCCCTGCCCTGGGTCTCCCCTCTCACTGCCTCGCTCTCTGCTACCAGACATCTTCAGAGGATGGGTTTGGATGAGGCCCATGGGGGAGGGAAGTGTGAGCCCTTTGGTGGTGAGGGGGCAGCTTCAGGCCCTTGTCAGGGTTTATGAACATTGGAGGAAGTGTAAAGTGAGATTGGCAACGAGGAATCTGAAACCTGGGGTTCATCTCAAGACACCTCTGGGGCTTCCCATTCGCCCCGTCTCTCTCTTCTCCTGGACCACCAGTGTGGAGTGCAGCACCCACCAGAGCCCAGCAGGACCGGGCACTGGGGATGCCCAGAGAGCTCTGTGAGGGGTGCCCAGCCTCAGAGCGCCAGGCTCCATGGGTGCCCCAGGAAAGTGTTCCGAGTAGGCAGGCCCAGTGGCCATGACCCCACCATCTCCCATGGGAGGCTCGGGCTGGGGATCTGGTGGGCACCCGTGGCTGTGTCCAGGTTCTGAGCCTGAATTTCCAGCATGTCTGAGTCTGGGCCTTGGGGGTGGGGTCGCAGAGAGCAGCATATTCCCAAAGGGGGCTTCCTGTTCCCAGGCGGAGGCTGGAGACAGGCTGGGGGCACGGGGGCTGAGGGCAGGGTTCGCAGAAACTCAATGCCCCGGGGTCTGGACCGCAGCACCAGCTGTTCCTCATTCCATTGTGTGAGGAGCTTAATAACACAGGGTAATTCAGCCCAGGGGCAGGTGCAGCAGATGCTGGCAGCGTAGGGGAGGCCCCGTAGGAGCATGATGTCATCGGGCTCCCAGGTGGATGGGGTTTCAGGAGGGCTATTGCAGCCACATTTAACTGATGAGAATTAAGGTCCCGGGAGGGGAAGTGCGGAGCTGATGTCATGGACATGCACGGGGCGTGGGAATCACTCTCAGGGACCTTGAAGCAGCTCTGAGCCTCAGTCCCTTGTCTCCAGCCACCTCCCTGTCCTGCCAACATCACTCACCCCCAAACACCCGGTGCTTCCCGTGACCCCTGGGGCGGCCCAGTGTCCCTGGGCTCCTTCCTCGGGGCTGGTGGGGGGCGGGTGATATACACCGGTCCCCCTCCGGGTCATGGGACAATGGGAGCTGCCTGGAGAGTCTCTGAAGACACCTTGAGAAAGGGCATCGTCTGCTTTTCTGTGGTCACGGGCACGTAGAATTAAGACCAGGATGGAGAAGTTGCAAGGAGAGAGACTGGCTCATCTAAAGAAAACATTCCACCCCAAATAAGTGCTGTTCTGCCCTAATGGCAGCATCTCCCCACACTCCGGTGCCGCCTGGGAGAGATGGGTAGCTCTTGCCCATGGTGGGACTCAAGCCTCGGGTGGGTAGGCAGCCAGATAACCCCAAAGAGCCCTTCTGACTGCAAAATGCTGGGTGCTGTGCTGGTGTTCACCTTCCCTCCTGCCTCAACAGTCAGCTCTTCCAGGACAGTAATAATGAACGAGGCTCTGCGGCTGTACCTCGTGTACTTTGTGTCAACGCCTTACTTTAGCCTCACAGCAACCTTCAAGGTAGGTCTGTTAGCCCCAGTTTATAAGGATTAAGGACTATCCAAGGTCATGGCTATGAAATAGCTGGGATTGAAACCTAAATCTAAGCCCCTGAAGCCTCTACTCTTTCTGTGTCCATCTCAGCCCCCACCTTTGCCCAGCTGACCTGGTACCAATGGACAGTCTGGCTCAGGACCCTGGAGAGTGATGCAGGCGCGTGCCGGGCTCCACTGGGGGGGGGGGGCGGGGGGGCTGGAGGTACCGAGGTTCAAGACCCGAGGGCTTCTCTCTGCCCCTTGATAGCTCCCTCAGGTCTTGTGCCTGCTTCTCAACACCTGGGCTCCTGGAGAGAACTTTCCTGACCACCGGCTAAAGCAGCCTCTCCCATCCCCTTCTAAAGCTGCTGCCCCGCCCCGCCCCCGTCTCCACAGCACCCAGAACACAGGCTCCAGGGAGCAGGGTCCGGCTCACTCAGTTTCGGGACATGGACCAGCACAGAGTAAGCACTCAATGCTTGTTTGCTGAATGTCTGCGGGAAGGAGGCAGGAAGAAGAAGGCCCTGCATCCTCAACCAATTTGCTTTCTAATTGTGGGTGGAGTGGAGAGATGCAATGACCAAACCAAAATGGCCAAGGTGACTTTAGGCTGTGATAAATGAAGGCAGAGTGATAGAGAGGACGGGAGGGCCTGTCGGAAGAATGGCACTCGATTTAAGACTGAACAGTGTGAGGGGTCAGCGGTGGAAAGAACAAAGGAAGGCACTGAAGGCAGGACAAGAGCTCGTGCAAAGGCCCTGAGGCAGGAAACAACTCAGCAGGTTCAAATACAGAGCCGAGGTGAGTTCGCTTGGAAGGAGATGCACCCAGAGAGGGTGGAGGAGCCTGGGTGGGCCCCTCACGTCCTCTAGGGCCCCCTGAGTCACTGGCCTGGGGCTGTCAAGCTCTGCAGGTGCTCCTAGAGAGAAGCCGGGACACACACACATACCTGATACACAAGGGCTCATCGGAGGATCTGGACAGTTGATCCTCACAATTGGTCTATGAAAGAACCACCCCAAAATGCAGGCATTCAGCTGGGTCCATTGTCAGTACATGTATTTCACAGCTTTTACATGTTCCTTCCTGACATTATGAATCTCGATTTCATGAAACCAAGAAGATTCATCAGGAAAACAGAACTATGCTGGCTGAAACGCTGTTGTCATGTTGAGTCATTAGCCGTTGCCAAAAAAAAAAAGAAGAACAAAAAGAATCCCCCTACCTCTTTGCTAACTATTTTACAAGAAAGGAGTCTATGAAGTATATTTTTTAAAAACAACTAGTGACCGTGACCATGGGAAGAGCAGGCAATGAGGAGGCATCCCTTTCCCAGGCTGGGGGTGTGTGTCTCCGAGCTGTTACCCCCAAGCCCCCTGTTTCACGTGTGAGTTGTTCTTGATTGATTGACAAAGATAAGCCCAGTCACACCCTTTGATAGGAACTCAAGGATTCAGTCCCATCAGCTTCACACAGACCCAAGGCTCATGTGTCTAAATTATGGGAATTTGGATTTCGCCTTGGCTGTCCACCACCAGCAATCAGGAAATCTCTGAAAAGGAAACCACACAGACTCCAGCTGTCCAGGTGTCATTTGCCAGGAATGGCTCCAGGGAGATTTTATTTACAAAAGAGTGACTGGCGCTGCAGTGTAAGTCCTTGACCGGCAGTCTGCAGCTGTCCAGTGTGGCTCGGGGGGGTCCAACGCCGTGCCGGCTGAGCCAGACCTGGCGGAACCCGCCCATGAGGGGGAAGCAGGTCAGGGACCAAATGGGGCTGTGGTGAGGAGGTGGGGCTTCAGAGCAGCTGCCCTGTTCACAGGCTGCTGGCCATGCGCTGGGGGATCAGACCAGAGCATCACGGCCTGTCCACACGGCACAGCCTACTTCTTTGAGCCTCGTTTTCGCATCGGAAGAAGGGATGGCTTGTAGAAGCTGCTTCTTCACTTATTTCAGCTACACCTGCCTCTGCTCCGGCCAGGCCCTGGGGCAGCGCGGTTAGAGGCAACCCTGGTCCCCACCTAGTAACCCTCACAGTGGGCCTCTTGCTGGCTCTCCTCCCCCGCAGGGCAGGTGACCTTCCTCCCCCATTCTTGCATGTAATAAATGGACAGACACCGTCCCTGCCCAGGACTGGCCTTCTTGGTGCCTCAGGGCTCCTGGGCTCCTGGCCTCAGGGGCAGAGGTCCCAGGAGAAGTTCTAAGAATAGCATCCTTTCCCGGACTGTTACTTCCAAAGTCAGACCTGACTTTGCAATACTAAATAAATATTAACAAAGCTGATGCTCTCTTTCCTGCTTAAACTTCAACCTTTTCTAAAATCTATGTTAATAGCATCCCAAACCTTTCCCCTGCAGGAAGGCCCTTCTTTGGAATACTTGCTAAAAAGCTGGTCTCTCATAAAATAAACTCTGAAGAACTTAGGAAGTCCAATGCAGTCTGGGAAAAATCATAATCCGGTAAGAAAATCTTAAAAAATGTTTTTCTTAGTTTCTTGAGTAATGGAGTTTAGACTTTACAGAGAGCCAAATTTAATATCTGTTGCTATTTCATATTATTTAACCAAAAAATCTGCCCTCCCTATTAAGGATGATTTGCATATTCAAAGAGTTTTCTGCTTTCAGGAAAAATAACAGGCAAACAGTGCCATCTTGATTAGGTGATTATTTTGCTTTAAGTCCTGAGGGCTCCCGATGCCCTTTGGAAGAAATCCCAGGCCCTGAACAAAGCTCTCACCATTCAGTCTTGCCTTTTACCACCCTGTCCACCCCCCTCCACCCAGAACCTTCTCCCCTGAAAGACGGCTATCTCCTCCGTGGGACCCTGGTGACCTCAGGTGTCCACACAGGCCATGAGGCAAGGCTGGAGCTATGGCTGGACACAAGTCTTTTCGGAACGCCTTGTGGTCCTCCCAGACCCCGGGATCAATTGTGAGGGGCTGCCATCTCTCAGTCGCTTCACCGGATCAAGAAGGCTATCACAAGTGTTTTCTCGTTTGCCTCCTGGATTTTGAGGATGTGTGAGGCCTTCTACTCGCCTCCCTTTAGATGACAGAACTGCTTCTCTGTCGCGTGCCAAGGTATCCCATCACTCACTGCCTTGCCTGTCCTCTGGCCCCCTCGTCTCAGCACCACCTTGCACAAGGACCTGGGGAGCTGGCCCCTTTTGCTGCTCTTCCTCCCCCTATCCTTGCACATAATAAGCTGCTCTGGTACCAGCCAGAGGGTGGCATGAAGCCAGCTGCACAGCTGAAAGGCCAGAAGGATCCCTAAGCCAGCATAGAGGCGGAGTCTGGGCAGCAGAAACAGGGCCACGCCATCACAGAGCTGGAGGGTGGGCCTGCATGCCCGGACGCCTTAAACAAGGACCTCCGGTTTCCCATCACATGGCCCGGGTTCTGGAAAACACTGGGGTGACCCTCAGGGCAGAGGGACCGGCCAGGCAGAGCAAGGGTCGGGGGAAGGCTGCTCAGGGCTGGCTGAGGGCAGGAGGCACAGCTGTGGAGGTGAGACGTTCCCCAAGCGTGGCACTGTCCCCTCAGTCCCAGGGCACTTGGAGCCTGAGCTCTTGGCAGGGACGCTGGCGGGCCCTGGGGTGACCTCCCCTCGGCCGTGTGGACGTGCATCTTCCCGGCACTGTGAGGGGTTGTGAGGGAAGGGCTGGGGCTGCAGAGGTGGGTTGGGGGTAGGGGGGCTTGGGATACACGCATCAGCCCTCACTGGTCAGCAGGTGTAAACCCTGAACGCTTACCAGGCGTTTCGGAAACGAGCCTCCCAGAGTCAAAGGATCAAGGTAAAAGCAGGAGTGGCCACACGCGTGCGCCCCTGAGTGGAGCTGTTCTTGGTGTGAAAGCCCTGTTTTCCCCTCTCCCCACTCCATGGCTGGGCCCGAACCTGGAGGAGCAGCCCTGACAGGGCTTGTGCTCAAGTGCCCCGTCCAAACTGGGTCCAAACAGGGTCTCAGGAGTTCTCGTACCGGCAGAAGAGGAAGCTGCTTTTACTCTTGTAAAATTCTGCAGGTTGAAACAGGGCATGTGTAAGGCTCGAAACTTCGCTAAGGTCAGAAGTTTGTGACAGTGGGTCCTTGGCCGATAGGCATCCCTGAGGTCCCCTGGGCCAGGCGAGAGCAGGTGTGTTCACTTTTGATTTTGGAGACACGCAGGCCGCTTGAGTTTCTTCGAACCCAGAAGGCACGTAGGCCCCTTGGGGTCCTTTCTGGTTTAGAAACTTTGAGCTGATGGAGCTTGGAGTCTGGGTTGAAACCAGAGAAGAAGTTGGCAAAACGAAGGTTGGAGAGAGAAAGACCAAAGCCTGGTTGAGTTTGGTTCCCTGGATCCAGCAGCTCCTGAAGTCCACACCTCAGCGTGAAGCAGTAACTCTTCTTTGTCATTTTGTGTAAGCCGGTTTGAGTTGAATTTGTGTTACTTGGAGCTGAAAGGGTCCTGAGGAATCTAACTACTCCTGAGAAAGATCACAGAATGGTGGGTGCATCCCTCCCCAGGGGCCCACACTGGGGGACAGTTTGTGAAAGGGGAATGGAGAAGGCAGTGTTTTCTGGAGTCCAATCAAGGTGAACAGGGTGTATCCTTAGGAAAAGACCAAATGCCACAGCTAGCCAGGCTCATAAAGGCTCTTGAAGGCAAGGAATACCAGCTTTTATCCTTGGGTTTGCATCACAACTAAAGTCGCTGTTCTGTCATCACAGCAGAAGGGGGGTCGTCCCCCAGAGACCCGGGGGGAGGAGACAGAACACCAGCATCTATCAGCCACCGTGGCGCTGCCAGGAGAGGAAGCTCTGATTCCAGGTGGTTCACCGGCTCCTGCTGGCAGGAAGCTCCCAACAAGGGGCCCTTTAACACATCCCAGATCAACGTGGAAAATCTTTGAGAATGTGTAGGCCACTTACTCTAATTCTAACAGTGACTTTCTAAGCCGTGCCTTGGCTAATTTGGGGATGAAGAGGATGGAGACTTTACCAGACAATAAACAGGAGAGTGTTCCTTTTAACCTTGAAACTTGACAGATCCATGCTCTTGGGTGTGTTCTCCTCCGGAGCATGTGCCTTGGTCACTGACCTGGGGTCACCGTCTGCGGGCATGCGGATCTGTCAGCTTTGGGGGAGCTTGGTTGGCGGGAGCCTAGAAGGGCTTATCCCCTTGTGTAGCCTGAGGAAAGCCAGGTTTATGGACCCGAAAACAGAGGCACAGACCTTGCAACAAATGCTTTTCATTGCAGTTTAAGTTCCCAAATAATGTAACCAATGTAATCTTTTTTTAAAAAAACTTTTTATTTTATATTGTACTACAGTTTATTAATAATCTTGTGTTAGTTTCACGTGTACGGCAGAGTGATTCAGTTATACATGTATCTATGAGTTGTTGCAGAATATTGAGCAGAGTTCCCCTGTGCTGTACAGTAGGTCCTTGTTCGTTATCCATTTTAAATAGAGCGGCCTGTACAGCACGTGTATAGCAAGTTGCCACCAGTTTCTGATTTCATACTTAGTAAAAAATTCATAAAATATGTTTGATTGGTAAAGAACTGAGGTTGAACACGCCAGTGGACGTCCATGAGAGAGGTAATCGGGGGTGAGAGGGCCAGTGGGAGAGGAGGGGATTGAGCTCAGGGACACAGCAGAAGGGAACAAGCAATAGGGCAAAACAATGCAGCGTGGGAGGAGCAGTGAGACCTGCACCCAGCCTCTCAGAGCTTTTGGACTCTGGGCCTCACAGGCAGCAACCCAGAGGCTTGGCTTTCGTTCATTTCCAGACCTAGGCCGCTCCGGCTCCCTGCAAACGCTGCTTCCAGCCTCTGCTTTGAGAAACGGTATCACATCTTGCAAAGTTTCTCTCTCTTTTAAAAATTTATTGGAGTATAGTTGATTTACAATGTTGTGTTAGTTTCAGGTATACAGCAAAGTGATTCAGTTATACATCTATCTATCTATCTATCTATTTATCTATCTATCTATCTATCTATCATCATTTATCATTTATCATCTATCTATTCTTTTTCAGATTCTTTTCCATTATGGTTTATTTATTTATTTTATTTAACATCTTTATTGGAGTATAATTGCTTTACAATGTTGTATTAGTTTCTGCTTTATAACAAAGTGAATCAGCTATACATATACATATATCCCCATATCCCCTCCCTCTTGCGTCTCCCTCCCACCCTCCCTATCCCACCCCTCTAAGGTGGGCACAAAGCACCGAGCTGATCTCCCTGTGCTATGTGGCTGCTTCCCACTAGCTATCTATTTTACATTTGTCCATTATGGTTTATTATAAGATATTGAGTCAAGTTCCCTGTGCTGTACAGTAGGCCCTTGTTGGTTATCTATTTTATATATAGCAGTGTGTGTATGTTAATCCCAAACTCCTAATTTATCCCTTCCCCCACTTTCCCCTTTGGTAACCGTAAGTGGGTTTTCTATGTCTGTGAGTCCATTTCTGTTTGAAGTTTCTCTTTCTTAACTCAGTTCATGTGTAACTGAGGCCCTGTCAGCCAAATGATTGCGATGTGTAAGGGCATTCCTAGCAGAAAGAAGCAGAAGTGAGGAGGGGAGAGCAGACACCTGGAGGCTCAGCTCCGAGCAGACACATGCTAACACAGCCCTGGGCACGCCGGGCCCGCAGGCCCCTGACCTGCGGCAGGTGGGAGCTTGTCAGCGTCCTGAGGAATACCTCTGTCTGATGACTGTCTGCTTGAAAGTATCACTTGGGCTGCTGTGTTGAGAATGGACGTTGGAGGATAAGGTCGGGCTGAGGCAGATGAGTGAGAAGCCTGCCGCGGTCATCCCAGCATGGGGCGAGGGTGGAGCTGATGGTGAGGAATTACAGAGAGGCACTCAGAGCCGGCATCATGGTCATCCGAGGTGCAACACTGCCCGTCGAGGGCTCTAGAGGAGAGACCGGGCGTCGGGTGTGGGCACGTGGAGTTCGAGATGTAGATTAGACACGTACGTGGGTGGAGGCGCTGCAAGGGAATACACGAGTCTGACCTCTGTGTGGAGCCGTCTCTCTCCTGCCTTCTCTGTCTCTCCCCCGCAGAGAACTGTCGATGAAAACATTAATCAATAGTCAACCTAAGAAAGAAACGGAAAATTTTATTTGAGCCAACCTGAGGATTATAACCTGGGAGAAGGTCTCTCAGGGAGCTTTGAGGACTGTTCCAAAGAGGTAAAGGGGGAGGCCAGTATAGATGTGATTTTGAAGAAGGGGTACATGCAATCAAGCACACATCTTGGTAGAAGGTTACTGCTATTCTCGAGAAACAGGTATCTTAGATAATGGTTTCAGAGCTTTTCTGAGTATGGGAAGATGCAAGAAACTGGGTTGATAAAAATTTCTCCTTAAAATATCTAACTATCTGACGACCGGTTCTGCCAGTTTTCTTAGTGTACGAAGTGCCTCATCCTTTGCCCCAGATTCCTTTCAGGGTGTATTGTAGGTCAGCGACTTCAGTGGCTAACGACTTGATTCTTGTAGAACTGGATGGTGGGCACTATTCTTTGTTTTACAATCCCTTCCCTTTTGATCTTAGTTAGGATCAAGGTTTGGGAGGCATTTTGTGACCGAGTTGTCCCATTGTGCTAGGAATGCTCATTCCCAGGTCAGGCAAGGATTTCATTGATAGGCCATTCAATGTTCTATTACTGGACTAGCCCTGTTAACAGTAACCAAAAGTCTCTTGACCACCTGTCTTACTAGTCTGTTGTGGTCCAGGAAACAGTTCCCTCTTGTTGCTTCTCCCCATATCTGGACTTGTTACATTATTACAGTCGCTGATCTTATAGAACTACATATTTGATCAATTGTTTCAAGTCACCTAATCATCTCTGATTTTATCTGAGACTCAGTCACACATTTGGTAATGCAAGAAACCCTAATCTTATAAAATAGCAGAATACAGATAATATAGCTAGTAACACTAATATGTCATAAGTATTTAAGCTAAGAACTTCCATTATGTGCTGCCCAGTATCTCCCCAGAACGTCTAACCAGTCTGTTCTGCACCAATTGCTATCTTTAAGGGAAATGCTACATTGGCATTGCACATAGAGTTCATCAAAGATGTCTGCACGTACAAGATGAGTGGTGGGTCATTGTGACCCTTTACAGGATTGAGAAAGGAATGTTGTCTCCTAAGGAGTTACAAGGCTATGAGAAAATTGAAGAAAATGAAGAAAAGTTGATCTTTATGGTTGACCAGATATCTCTGCCATTGGGAGGTCGGGTCAATGCATCATGCAGATACACAATGAACACTAGAGGAGAAGGAGGCGGCCTCAATGGGCAGAGAAAAACTTTATGTTTACATTTTCTTGTCCTGCCTTGAAATATGACTTTTTATTTCATCAAAACTGACTCAGATCTTCAGTGACCCATTAGGCTCTGGGCAGACCCCCTAGTGTAGCACTTTTATTGAGATGTAATTCCTGTGCCCACATACCTTGTAGTTACACATTTAAATTGGACATTCAATGGTTTTTTAGTACAGTCACAGAGTTATGCAGCCATCATGACAATCTAATTTTAGAACATTTTTGTCACCCCCCCCCCAAAAAAAACCAGTACCCATTACCAGACAGTCTCCATTCTTCAGTGTGGTACTTCTAAATATTGATTATTCCTATTTTTTAAGTCTGTCTGTAAGCCCTTTAATGATAAAGAACCCCATGGTATTTGTTTTTGTGTTACAAGCCTATCAGAATCATTCCAAAATAGCTTTTGTATGAATGAGCCATACTTTTAAACAGAAAGGATTTTAAAAAATATGACCCAAGGATTGTGCGTCTTTAAGAAAGGATGACCCTTTTGCATTTTTGTGCTATTTATATGGCTGCTACAGTATTTTTCATATCTACTTGAGAAACTGGTGGGAGGCTATGGAGATAAGTGATGATTGCTTTTTTCTTTTTTGGCTGTATTTCTCTAGCATCTGCTGTAAACAAAACAGAGAAAAGAGCTTTTCTAAAACCGGTGCAACTATCTCAGATTCAAGGAAGCCAATGATAGAAAAATGTAATATGAAAGTTCAGATTATTATAAATACATGGCATAAATCACATCTGCTCATTAAACTTAATTCCAAGGAATAATAACAAAAGCAAAGAGATGTTGAAAAGTCTCTTGGGAGAAATAAAGTAGTTGATATATTCTTGGTTTTAACTGTTGTATGTCATGAGGATGCTCTCTTATTTTGGCCAAGTGTGTAGGGACCCAGACTACACACGTTGGAGCTGGAGGACACCACAATGGAAACCTCTTCCAACACATCCATTTCAGAATTAAGAACTAGATAGTGGTACCCTGGGACCTCCAGCAGGTTAGTGGCAGGGCTCACCCAAAGCAGGGAGCCATAATCTATTAGTTCAAACCAGTAGGAATTAGGTACCAACTAGGACTGTGTGGTAGACCACTCATTTTCAAACATTATTTTAAGGCGAAGGAACGTTTTGTCAAATAAAGTCTTATGTGGACCAACAGTAAGAAACGATTAGGGCAGAATTGTTCTGATGGGGCCTGGGGTCCGTCTAGCTCCCCTGGTACAGTTGTGTCAATTTGATTTAGTGAGTCCTGAGAACATCCTGTGAACATTCATCGCTCCCCTGTGCCCACCTGGAGCACAGAGCCTGTGCCCTCAATACGCTCCCTGGTTTGCTTGTTCCTCTTTCCTTCTCAACTGTGGAATCTCTGGACAGAATGATTCTATCTCTCATGAAACTGTTTGTCTCAATTTATGACCTCAGGAAAGATTAACTTAGCTCTCCTACCTGCCAGGTACTTTTCAAGGTGCTAGAGATACAGCCCTGAGAAAAACAGTTGTCTTATGCTCATGGAGCAAACGTTCTACGGGGCAAGGGTGTGCGGAAGGATAATAGTTAAGTAAGGAAACAACTATGTGACACGAGGAGATAAGTGCTGTGGAGAAAATGCAGCGGAGGGAGGAGTAGAGGCAGTGCCAGGGCAGCTGGAGTGGCTAAATTTGCAGTTCGAGAAGGCATCTCTAATAAAGTGACGTTACACAGATCCATAAAGAAGTGAGGGAAGAGCCATGCATATCAGGGAACTTAGGTGCAACGGCTCTGAGGCAGAAGCCTGTAAGGTGAATTAGAGGAACCGCAATGAGGCCAGCATGGAAGAACACTGAAACAGAGTGAGTTAGGAGATGTGAACAGAGCGGTCTCAGTGAGCCAGATAATGCAGGGCTCCGCAGGTGATAGTATGGGTTTGGGACAGGGACACAGGAGCAGAGGAGTAACACAGACTCACTTGGCTTTTGAAAGGCTCACTCTAGCTGCTCTGTTGAGAACACATCATAGAAGACTGAGCATAGAACAGAGAGACCAGTTAGGGGGTTCCTGCAGGAATCCAGGTCAGTAATGGCATATCCATCCTTCCAGTTCAACAGGCTTCTCAGCTCCACAGTTTTCATGACCTAAATTCAAATCTATTACAAACAACCGGCTCCACCTTCTAAATAGTCCTGAACTCTGTCTGCTTCTCATCACCTCCTCTGCTCCTGGTCCAAGGTGCTCTCATGTCTGATCTCATCACTGCAATTGGCTTCCTGGCCTCACCCCTCCTGATAGTCTCCCATTGACACAGTAGTCAGTGGATCCTTTAAAATGTAAGTCAGGGGAGTGATGTCATTGAAAATGGCAGATTAGGTCATTTCAAAACCCTGTTCCTCCACTAAAGCAACAATTAAGCTGGAAAAAAACTATAGAAATTAACTTTTTCAAATTCTGTAATCTAATAAAAACTTTACAACAGCCAGGGGAGTGTTTTACAAAGAAAGAAGATCCTAAATTTCAGCGTGAGAGCACTGTGGCATCTTAACTTACCTGCCTACAACCTTCTACTTCCCAGCTTCAGGGTGGCTATGGGGATGTTGGTGTGTGTTCTTAGTGTGACTTGCTGGTTCCAGAGAAGGCAATATAGACCTTGGTCTCAAATATGTATGGTTGTGTGTCTGTCAGGTTGCTCCCTGAGGGATTGGTCAGGAGCTTTTTTTCACTTGCCTTGGAATTCTCAGGACTAAAGCGGCCTCTTGGGTGGCATTTACGAAAAGCATATAAAGGCAAATATACAAGCAGCAGCTGCCTGAGGCAAAGGATAGCAGATGGACAAACAGCTGACAGACTGAAAAGCTTAGGAAGAGGTTTGATAAAGGATATAAATGAGGAAATAAGGCTTTGAAAATCTTGCACATATACTAGAGAATATAGGAGGCCACACATATGCCCAGGGCTGGATGTATGCTCAGAAAAGATTGGAGAAGGCCCTAAATTTCATCTCTGGCTGATCCTTAGGCTCTGCTCAAGCAGGAAATGAATGCTAAGGCAGAGTTGTAAATGACAAAAGCACTGAAGCACTGCCCAAACACATAGCCATCTGCAAAGACTGGGAGAGTATTTTATTATGTTGGTCAGGCATTTAAGGAAATCTCTCTCTGTTAAATCACTAGCCAACCACTAAATGAACAGAGGCGAGGCTTTAGGGACCACCGTGACAAAGAACAGTCTTTACAGAAAGAGTTTAGAAGAGTCACTAAATAAACAACTACAACCCACAAAAATCAGCAAAGAACAAACCCTAAGGAGAAGGGGATTATGATTTCCAGAGTTACCACATTATAATATTTTAAATGCCCAGTTATTAACAAAAAGTTGCAATCTATGCAAAGAAACAAGAATGTATAACCCACTCACAGGAAAAAGCAAAAGGAAGAGAAATTTTCCCTGAGGAAGCCCAGGCATTGGATTTACTATTAAAAGACTTTGTATCAATGATCTTAAATCTGCTCAATGAGCTAAAGGGAACCATAGACCAAGAACTAAAGAAAACCAGGAAAATGATGTCTAAACAAATAGAGAATATTGCCAAAGAGACAGAAAATATAAAAATAAACCAAATAGAAATTCTGGAGTGCAAAAGTACAATATTGGAAATGAAAATTTCACTAGAGGGGTTCAACAACAGATTTAAGCAGAAAGAAGAAAGTATCAACAAACTTGAAGATAGCTCAATTTAGATTATCCAGTCTGAAGAGCAGAAAGGAAAAAGAATGAAGAAAAATGAACAGACCCTAACAGACCTGTGAAACACCATCAACTGTACTAACATATGCATAATGGGAGTCCTAGAAGAAGAGGAGGGAGAAAAAGAGGCAAAAAAAAAAAAAAAAATTAAAGAAATATGGCCCCAAACTTTCCAAATTTGAAGAAATGCATGAATTTACCTCTCCAAGAATTTAAATGGACTCCCAGCAGGATAACTACAAAGAGATCTACACCATGGCACATTATAGTCAGACTTGCAAAAGACAAGGAAAAGAGAGAATGAAAACAACAAGTGAGAAGCCACTTGTCATGTTCATGTACTAGGGATCTCAAATAAGAATAACAGCCAAGTTTTCCTCAGTAAGAGTGGAGGTCAGAAGGAGTTGGGATGACATATTTAAAGTACTGAAAGAAATAACTGTGAATCAAGAATTCTATGTCTGGCAAAACTCTCCTTCAATAATGAAAAAGAAATTCAGACATTACCATATAAACAAATGCTGAGGACGTTCATTGCAAGTGGGCCTGTCCTACAAGAAATGCTAAAAGGATTCCTTCAGACTGAAATAAAGAGACACTAGACAGTAACTCAAAGCCATAAGAAAAAATAAAGAATACCAGTAAAACTATCTACAGAGGTAAATATGAAACCTAGTATGACTGTATTTCTGGTCTATAATTCCTCTTTCTTTTTTTTATACAATTTAAAATTCAGATGCATAAGACAATATAAATTTATGTTAATGGGCACTCAATGAATAAAGATATATATATGTGTGTGTGTGTGTGTGTGTGTGTGTGTGTGTGTGTGTGTGAGACAATAACAACATTAAGGGATGGATGGGACCGTAAAGTAGTAGAGTTTCTTTTTTAAGCAATTGAAGCTAAGTTGATATTATTCGATCTACGTTGTTAATATTTAAGATGTTAATTGTAATCTCCAGACTATGAATTAGGAAACAACTAAAGAAAGATTTAGCTAAGGAAATAATAAAAAAACTATTAAGAAAGGAAAATGAGAGTGGAATAAAAATGGTACACTAGAAAAAAATCAATTAAAGACAAAACAAGGTAGTAATGGAAGAACTGAGAAACAAAAAAGATATAAAACATAGAATATAAATAACAAAATGGCAGAAGCAAGCTTTTAATAATAATTACTTTAATGTAAATGGATTAAAATACCCAATTAAAAGGCAGAGATTTGAAGCCCGTATTGAAAAAAAAAACATGATCCAACTATATGCTGTCTACAAGAGACTCACTTTAGGTACAAAAACACAAAAATGCTGAAAATAAAAGGATGGCTAAGACATTCCATGCAAATGCTAACCAAAAGAAAAAATGAAGGGGAGAAGGGCATGTGATGATGGAAGCAGAGAGGAGTGATGTGAACAGTTGCCAAGGACTGCTGCCACCTCTAGAAGTGAAGGAAGTAAGGACAGATTCTCCCCTGGAGGCTCTTGAAGAAACTAGGCATGCTGACACCATGATTTTAGCCCCTAAGGACACATTTTGGACTCTTGCCCTTTAGAACCATAAGAGAATAAATTTGTGTTGACTTAAGTCACTTAATTTGTGATAATTTTTTACAGCAGCAATTGGAACCCAATACATAATCTCAGTGAAAGCAGAGGTTTTTGTCTCTCTTTTTTCTCCCTTCTCTACAGAAGTTTCAGGACTTAGAATAGTCTTCAATAAATGTTTGTTGAGTGAAAGAAGTGAAGCCAGATGTTATGGACCAGATTTAGGTAGGTTGGCTAAGTGCTATGAGGAGAACAAGTGGCAGTTCTGTTGGCCTTGCTTCTGCTTGCATGGGGAAGCTCTATCATAGGTCAAGAATGAAGGTGAAGGGGTTGGGGTGCGTTTGAAGGGAAAAGAGAAGGTGTATCTGTGGGAGGTGTTGGACTAGGTACTTGTCATTAATATAGCATAAATTGAGATCGTCAGCATAGTTGTATGCTTTTCTCCAGTTAGGGCCGTCGGGCGGCCTGGAGTTGGCAGAGCCACATTTAATCAGACTTGGAATTTTTCTAGGGTAATGTGATAGAGGTGGAGTGGACAAAGGAGTGGGGATGATTGCAAGGAAGTTATCATAATGATGAATCCTGCCATCTAAGCTGGGTCAGGAGGAAATGAGGACGTGGAGTGAAATGCTGCCCAGATCCATGGATTGGAATTAATAACGGGTCTTAAGGTCTTGTTGGAAAAGCGGTACTAGAGGGAGTGTGCTCCAATGGTAGAAGCGGATGGAAGGGTGTCATGTTTGAAACTGAGTAGACTGAGGAGCTGTGGTCATCAACAATGTCAAGGTATGGGGATGGCTATGGGGGTGGTGAGGCTGCGCAGAGGATCAACTCTTTGGAGAAGAGGAAGTAAAGGAAGGGAAAGTCAGGCACCAAAAGGATGTCTCTTGTGGGTATTAAAAAGAGATTGGAGAGATCACGGTGATCCAGGTGCTAAAACTACCAGGCAGTGCAGGGGAAGGACCAGTCTAGAGATGACTGCAGAAAGGAGGGGTAATGGATGACAATCATTCATTAACAAGAACATGACTGAATGTGCCATGTGCCAGGCACTTAGTTATAGGTTCTGACGGGAGGTTGTAGGGAGGAGGGCTGTAGAATGATCTGGAAAAGTCAGTGAACAAGGAAGATTCCTACCCTACCTCCAGGCCCACTGAGTTGGGGATTGTGGAGAAAATAGCAAACTTCTGTGACGGGTGCAGGGGCAGCAGAGCGAGTCCCGGGTTAGTTGGAACACACCCATGAATAAGGACATTGAACAAGAGGTCAAGTATTTCTGATGAAAGGCAGGTGTCTCAGTTTTCACCTGAATGTCCAGGCTGCCCATCCCGGCCTCTGTACACCCTTTTATGGACTGAATGTTTGTACCCCCCTAACATTTATATGTTGAAACCCTAATCCAACGTGATGCTTTAGGAGGTGGGGCCTTTGGGAGGGGACTGGGGTTAATGATGTCATGAGAGGATGGGACCCTCATTATGGGATTAGTGTCCTCATTGGAAGAGACACTAGAATTTTCTCTCCCTCTCACTCTTCCATGTGGGATGGCGTCTACGTGCCAGGAAGAGAGCTCTCACCTGGAACAGAATTGATATCCTGATCTTGGACTTCCAGCCTCCAGAACTGTGATGAAATAAGTGTCTTGTTTAAGCCTTCAACCTGTGGTACTTTGTTACAGTAGCCAGAGCTGACGAAGACATACCCCTCCTCAGCACCTGAGCCAGGGAGACTGGCACACAGGCTCTGGGGCTGGAGAGACTTGGGCTCACCTGCACTTAATCATCTACCTTGCTCTGTGGTTTGTGGTCAGGAACTACCCCTGTGACAGCCCCACCAGGGTCAGAAAGCCCACCTCATACCACATCTGCTCCTTGTCCCATGAGTCTTTCCCATCTTGGTGTCCAGAGCCACTGGCTGTCCCGGTGTTCAGACAGCAGCCCAAGCATGGACATGGCTGCTCCCGTCCCCATGGCCAGGAGCCTTGAGGACCACATCATGCCATAGTCCAACTTTCCTCTCATGCTCCTTGGCCTACATGCTATAAACACTTATAAGGCTGTGAAGTGGGCTGAATTGAGGCTCCCCCCCCAAATTCGTATATTGATGTCCTAAACCCCAGGGTCTCATAACATGACCATATTTGGAGATAGAGCCTTTAAAGATATGATTAAGGTCATATGGCTGGACCCTAATCCAATAGGACTGGTGTCCTTATAAGAAGAGGAGATCAGGGCACAGTCACACTCAGAGGGAAGATGATGTGAGGACACAGGGAGAAGACAGCCGTCTACAAGCCGGGGAGAGAGGCCTCAGGGGAAACCAGCCCTGCTGGACACCTTAATCTCGGACTTCCAGACTCCAGGATTGTGAGACAATAAATATCTGCTGTTTAAGCTGCCCCATCTGTGGAGTTTTGTCACAGTGGCTCCAGCAGACTACTGCTGGCCGTTGTCTCTCTGGACCTTCACCTGCACATCTTCCCAGGATGGCCTTTCCCTGATCTCTACAGGGACAACTCCTACTCATTTTCCAAGACTTCGCTCAGGCATTCTGAGAGGTTCAGGAAGCTTCTCTACAACACCCAGCTAGGCTATCCTCCAGGGAGCCCCCAGCTCCCTGGCGACCCTCCCCAGGGCTCCCCACATCATGGTCCAGACTCCTCCTGGACCACAGATTCCTTGGGCGTCCAGTTGTCTCTGTGCCGTCAGTGCCCAGTGTGGTGTCTGGGGTGGACTGGGGAAAGTGATCGGTGGATTTGTGTGCAGTGCGGGAACACACGTGTCGCAGCGGCAAACCAAGGGGGAAATGGAATCAATAATTATCACAGAAAGCACAATAGTCTATTTGAGTCAGACGCAGCCATGATGGGAGTGCTGCCCTGGCCTTTTGATCTGAATCAACTAGTAATTGCCTTGATGGTCTAGTTCACTTCGTATCCTTGACATGACTATGACTTCAGTCAAAGATAAACAGATCCATCTTTAGGGGAGATTTATTTGAACTGAGAGGCAAGGAGAGATACATTCTCCTGTTTTTGATGCCCATCAAAATGTCTTATTGATTTTGTTTTCAGAAAGCAAGGATGACATCATACCCTCTTGTTACTTATGATTTCCAAGGGGTTCATGGAAATTTTTTTTTTTAACCAACCAGGAGAACAGCTTTTTCATTATAATACAACTTTTGGGGGGAAAAGCATTCCCTGGCCTGTGTTTCATTTTAAAACTAAAAAGGCGAAAATAGATTATAAAAGCTAAATGCCACCAATGTCCACAGGAAGCTTTTGAACCCCATTCCCTGCCTGCTGGGTGCAGACCCTTGTTACACCAGTGCCTGCAGAGCCTGGGTGCTGCCCGGCCCCATGCCACCTGGTCTTGGAGGCACCTTCTTGAGCGCCAGGGTTACTGGGCTGGGCTGGGCTGTAGCCCTTTGTGAGCTTCCAGCTCCATGATGTTGTAAAACAGCCTAGCTTTTAAGTCTTGGGCTCCACTTGGAGTTTGTATATAGAAGGAATTTGGAAGAAAGAATCACATAAAACCATGTTTATCCAGCCCTATGCTTCTCTTGTTGTTGTTGTTTTTTTGGCTTAACAAAAGGAGTTTATTTGTCTTACATATGAAAAAGTTCAAGGGTTGGTTCAGCAACCCAACAATGTCATAAAAGTCCAGATTATTTCTATCTTTTCACTCTTCCACCCTTATTATTTCCATGATATCTTCTCTCAAAGCCTCATAGCGGTCATCAACAATGTCAAGGTACGGGGGTGGCTACGCGGGTGGTGAGGCTGCACAGAGGATCAACTCTTTGGAGAAGAGGAAGTAAAGGAAGGGAAAGTCAGGCACCAAAAGGATGTCTCTTGTGGGTATTAAAAAGAGATTGGAGAGATCACGGTGGCCCAGGTGCTAAAACTACCAAGCAGTGCAGGGGAAGGACCAGTCTAGAGATCACTGCAGAAAGGAGGGGTAATGGAAGACAATCATTCATTAACAAGAACATGACTAATCTTAGTGGAAAGGATTTCAGTTTTTCACCATTGAGAACGATGTTGGCTGTGGGTGTGTCATATATGGCCTTTATTATGTTGAGGTAGGTTCCCTCTATGCCTACTTTCTGGAGGGTTTTTATCATAAATGGGTGTTGAATTTTGTTGAAAGCTTTTTCTGCATCTATTGAGATGATCATATGGTTTTTCTCCTGCAATTTGTTAATATGGTTTCTCACATTGATTGATTTGCATATAGTGAAGAATCCTTGCATTCCTGTGATAAACCGCACTTGGTCATGGTGTATGATCCTTTTAATGTGCTGTTGGATTCTGTTTGCCAGTATTTTGTTGTAGATTTTTGCATCTATGTTCATCAGTGATATTGGCCTGTAGTTTTCTTTCTTTGTGACATCTTTCTTTCTTCGTGACATCTTTGTGACATAGTTGTCTTTCTTTGTGACATCTTTGTCTGGTTTTGGTATCAGGGTGATGGTGGCCTCGTAGAATGAGTTTGGGAGTGTTTCTCCCTCTGCTATATTTTGGAAGAGTTTGAGAAGGATAGGTGTTAGCTCTTCTCTAAGTGTTTCATAGAATTCACCTGTGAAGCCATCTGGTCCTGGACTTTTGTTTATTGGAAGATTTTTAATCACAGTCTCAATTTCAGTGCTTGTGATTGGTCTGTTTATATTTTCTATTTCTTCCTGGTTCAGTTCCGGAAGGTTGTGCTTTTCTAAGAATTTGTCCATTTCTTCCAGGGTGTCCATTTTATTGGCATATATTTGCTTGTAGTAATCTCTCACGATCCTATGTATTTCTGCAGAGTCAGTTGTTACGTCTCCTTTTTCATTTCTAATTCTATTGATTTGAGTCTTCTCCCTTTTTTTCTTTATGAATCTGGCTAATGGTTTATCAATTTTGTTTATCTTCTCAATGAACCAGCTTGTAGTTTTATTGATCTTTGCTATTGTTTCCTTCATTTCTTTTTCATTTGTTTCTGATTTGATCTTTAAAATTTCTTTCTTTCTGCTAAATTTGGGGTTTTTTTGTTCTTCTTTCTCTAATTGCTTTAGGTGTAAGGTTAGGTTGTTTATTTGCGATTTTTCTTGTTTCTTGAGGTAGGATTGTATTGCTAGAAACTTCCCTCTTAGAACTGCTTTTGCTGCATCCCATAGGTTTTGGGTCCTCGTGTTTTCATTGTCATTTGTTTCTAGGTATTTTTTGATTTCCTCTTTGATTTCTTCAGTGATCTCTTGGTTATTAAGTAGTGTATTGTTTAGCCTCCATGTGTTTGTATTTTTTTGCAGCTTTTTTCCTGTAATTGATATCTAGTCTCAAAGCGTTGTGGTTAGAAAACATACTTGATATGATTTGAATTTTCTTAAATTTACCAAGGCTTGATTTGTGACCCAAGATATGGTCTATCCTGGAGAATATTCCATGAGCACTTGAGAAGAAAGTGTAGTCTGTTGTTTTTAGATGGAATGTCCTATAAATATCAATTAAGTCCATTTTGTTTAATGTATCATTTAAAGCTTGTGTTTCCTTATTTATTTTCATTTTGGATGATCTGTCCATTGGTGAAAGTTGGGTGTTAAAGTCCCCTACTATGATTGTGTTACTGTCGATTTCCCCTTTTATGGCTGTTAGCGTTTGCCTTATGTATTGAGGTGCTCCTATGTTGGGTGCATAAATATTTACAATTGCTATATCTTCTTCTTGGATTGATCCCTTGATCATTATGTAGTGTCCTTCTTTGTCTCTCGTAATAGTCTTTATTTTAAAGTCATTTTGTCTGATGTGAGAATTGCTACTCCAGCTTTCTTTAGAATTCCATTTGCATGGAATATATTTTTCCATCCCCTCACTCTCAGTCTGTATGTGTCCCTAGGTCTGAAGTGGGTCTCTTGTAGACAGCATATATACAGGTCTTGTTTTGTATCCATTCAGCCAGTCTATGTCTTTTGGTTGGAGCATTTAATCCATGTACATTTAAGGTAATTATCGATATGTATGTTCCTATTACCATTTTCTTAATTGTTTTGGGTTTGTTATTGTAGGTCTTTTCCTTCTGTTGTGTTTCCTGGCTAGAGAACTTCCTTTCACATTTGTTGTAAAGCTTCTTTGGTGGTGCTGAATTCTCTTAGCTTTTGCTTATCTGTAAAGGTTTTAATTTCTCCGTCGAATCTGAATGAGATCCTTGCTGGGTAGAGTAAACTTGGTTGTAGCTTTTTCCTTTTCATCACTTTAAATGTGTCTTGCCAGTCCCTTCTGGCTTGCAGATTTTCTGCTGAAAGATCAGCTGTTAACCTTATGGGGATTCCCTTGTATGTTATTTTTCCCTTTCTGCTTTTAATATTTTTTCTTTATATTTAATTTTTGATAGTTTGATTAATCAGTGCCTTGACGTGTTTCTCCTTGGATATATATCCTGTATGGGACTCTCTGCACATCCTGGACTTGACTATTTCCTTTTCCATATTAGGGAAGTTTTCATCTATAATCTCTTCAAATATTTTCTCAGTCCCTTTCTTTTTCTTTTCTTCTGGGACACCTATAATTCGAATGTTGGTGCATTTAATGTTGTCCCAGAAGTCTCTGAGACTGTTCTCAATTCTTTTCATTCTTTTTTCTTTATTCTGCTCTGTGGTAGTTATTTCCACTATTTTATCTTCCTTGTCACTTATCTCTTCTTCTGCCTCAGTTATTTTGCTATTGATTCCTTCTAGAGAATTTTTAATTTCATTTATTGTGTTGTTCATCATTGTTTGTTTGCTCTTTAGTTCTTCTAGGTCCTTGTTAAATGTTTCTTGTATTTTCTCCATTCTATTTCCAAGATTTTGGATCATCTTTACCATCATTATTCTGAATTCTTTTCCAGGTAGACTGCCTATTTCCTCTTCATTTGTTTGGTCTGGTGAGTTTTTACCTTGCTCCTTCATCAGCTGTGTGTTTCTCATTTTGCTTCACTTACTGTGTTTGGGGTCTCCTTTTCACAGGCTGCAGGTTCGTAGTTCCCATTGTTTTTGGTGTCTGCCCCCAGTGGCTAAGGTTGGTTCAGTGGGTTGTGTAGGCTTCCCGGTGGAGGGGACTGGTGTCTGTGTTCTGGTGGATGAGGTTGATGAGGTTGGATCTTGTGTTTCTGGTGGGCAGGACCACATCCGGTGGTGTGCTTTGGGGTGTCTGTGAACTTAGGATGATTTTAGGCAGCATCCCTTTTTTTTTTTTTTAACATCTTTATTGGAGTATAATTGCTTTACAATGGTGTGTTAGTTTCTGCTTTATAACAAAGTGAATCAGTTATACATATACATATGTCCCCATATCTCTTCCCTCTTGCATCTCCCTCCCTCCCACCCTCCCTATCCCACCCCTCTAGGTGGTCACAAAGCACTGAGGTGATCTCCCTGTGCTATGCGACTGCTTCCCACTAGCTATCTATTTTACGTTTGGTAGTGTATATATGTTCATGCCACTTTCCCACTTTGTCCCAGCTTACCCTTCCCCCTCCCCATATGCTCAAGTCCATTCTCTAGTAGGTCTGCATCTTTATTCCCATCTTGCCCCTAGGTTCTTCATGACCATTTTTTTTTTTTAGATTCCATATATATGGGTTAGCATACAGTATTTGTTTTTCTCTTTCTGACTTATTTCACTCTGTATGACAGACTCTAGGTCCATCCACCTCTAGGCAGCCTCTCTACTAACGGGTGGGGTTGTGTTCCTGTCTTGCTAGTTGTTTGGAATAGGGTGTCCAGCACTGTAGCTTGCTGGTCATTGAGTGGAGCTGGGTCTTAGTGTTGAGATGGAGATCTCTGGGAGAGCTTTCGCTGTTTGATATTACGTGGAGCCGGGAGGTCTCTGGCAGACCAATGTCCTGAACTCGGCTCTCCCACCTCAGAGGCTCAGGTCTGACACCCGTCCAGAGCACCAAGACCCTGTCAGCCACATGGCTAAGAATAAAAGGGAGAAAAGAAAGAAAGAAAGAAAGAAAGAAAAATATAAAATAAAATAAAGTTATTAAAATAAAAAATAATTATTAAAAATAAAATTAAAAATTAAAAAGAAGAGAGCAACCAAACCATAAAACAAATCCACCAATGATAACAAGTGCTAAAAATTATACAGAAAAAAACCCCCCAAAACGGACAGACAGAACCCTAGCACAAATGGTAGAAGCAAAGCTGTACAGACAAAATCACACAAAGAAGCATATACATACACACTCATAAAAAGAGAAAAAGGGGAAAAAAAAAATATGTCTTTGCTCCCAAAGTCCACCTCCTCAATTTGGGATGATTCTTTGTCAATTTGGGTATTCCACAGATGCAGGTACATCAAGTTGATTGTGGAGATTTAATCCGCTGCTCCTGAGGCTGCTGGGAGAGATTTCCCTTTCTCTTCTGTGTTCGCACGGCTCCTGGGGTTCAGCTTTGGATTTGGACCCGCCTCTGCGTGTAGGTCGCCTGAGGGCGTCTGTTCCCCGCCCAGACAGGACGGGGTTAAAGGAGCAGCTGCTTCGGGGGCTCTGGCTCACTCAGGCGGGGGGGAGGGAGCGGTACGGAGGAGGCGGGGCGAGCCTGCGGCGGCAGAGGCGTCATGACGTTGCAGCAGCGTGAGGCGTGCCGTGCGTTCTCCCAGGGAAGTTGTCCCTGGATCACGGGAGCCTGGTGGTGGTGGGCTGCACAGGCTCCCGGGAGGGGCGGTGTGGAGAGTGAGCTGTGCTCGCACACAGGCTTCCTGGTGGCGGCAGCAGCAGCCCCAGCGTCTCGTGCTGATAACCGCGGCTCGCGCCCGTCTCTGGAGCTCGTTTAGGCGGCGCTCTGAATCCCCTCTCCTCACGCACCAGGAAACAAAGAGGCAAGAAAGTCTCTTGCCTCTTCGGCAGCTGCAGACTTTTTCCCGGTCTCCCTCCCGGCCAGCTGTGGTGCGCTAACCCCTTCAGGCTCTCTTCACGCCGCCAGCCCCAGTCCTCTCCCTGCGATCCGACCGAAGCCGAGCCTCAGCTCCCAGCCCCGCCCGCCCCGGCGGGGGAGCAGACAAGCCTCTCGGGCTGGTGAGTGCTGCTCGGCGCCGAGCCTCTGTGCGGGAACCTCTCCGCTTTGCCCTCCGCACCCCTGTGGCTGCGCTCTCCTCCGTGGCTCCGAAGCTTCCCCCCTCCGCCCCCCGCAGTCTCCGCCCGCGAAGGGGCTCCTAGTGTGTGGAAACCTTTCCTCCTTCACGGCTCCCTCCCACTGGTGCAGGTCCCGTCCCTATTCTTTGTCTCTGTTGTTTCTTTTTTCTTTTGCCCTCCCCAGGTACGTGGGGAGTTTCTTGCCTTTTGGGAGGTCTGAGGTCTTCTGCCCGCGTTCAGTAGGTGTTCTGTAGGAGTTGTTCCACATGTAGATATATTTGTGATGTATTTGTGGGGAGGAAGGTGATCTCCGCGTCTTACTCTTCTGCCATCTTGAGGGTCTCCCCTCGCTTCTCTTGTTAATCCTCATTCTGGAAACCTATGTGGAGCTTTTTACAATAATTAGTCGCTTAAGGTTTTATTTCCTTGTCTTGTTGTCTTGGTGTTTACTGTCTGTTTCCCAGGATACTGACAAGGAAATGAAAAGGGCCCTTGACACCCTCTCTACGTGGTCTCCGCAGCTGTAGTTGGCAGAGGGGGATCTCTGGTTCACAGCAAGAAAATAGAGGTTCAGGCGGCCAGTTTGGTTTCTTGGCTGCATTTTCATATGAGTTTCTCTCTCTGGGCTACACTTCATCTCAGGGGTGCAGAGGATTGCTAGACATGGTAAAACAAAGGCAGGCACGTGGCCAGCAATGTGTGGTAATTATAGAGAATGGTCTTCAGGAGACAGAATGGCTTCCCCAGGGACACCCCGCCTTATCATGGAACATGGGTGTAGAGTCATTGGATGATGTGTGATATTAACATGGATCGTCCAAAGCACCGAGGACAGGGAAGATGTACCATGAGAGAGAACAGTCTGGGAAAACATCCTTACCTCTCCAAGCCTCAGTTTGTCCATCTGCAGAAGAGAGGGAGGAATGGGTGCCCGGAGGTCCCGAGGCTGGCACTCAGTCACGTGTATGAATGCTGGCTCTGGCGCCTGAAATAGCTGGGGTGCAGCAGGTGGTGATCCCTGCAAACCTTCATGCTCGCTGGTCTTCCACTCCAGACTCCTCACTCTGCCCGGTGCACAGGGCGCCTACTCAAGTCACACAGCCTCGAGCTCGAATGCAGGGGTCTTTCTTTCCATGACTGTCTTTGCGAAAATTCTCTCACTTTTACAAGCCTCTGTTTCCTCTTGTGTCAGAGGGCAAAAATATCTGTCTCATTGGGTTGTTTTGAAGGTAGAAAAATATTATGAAGCATTGAATGTATTTCTAGTTCATTGTCATACTCAATTCATGGTCACTATTATTACTTTTAGAATAAAATACCTCTCAACTCCAGAAATGCCTAAGACATATTGATATTTTTCTTGTTGATTTCTAGAACTGTCATATGCCAAATGCTCTTGGGATATAAAATTCTAATTTTGCGAAAATCAATTTGGGGGTCAAAGGGTTGGGAAGAAAGAAACATTTTGTTCTGTTTTTTCTTCTTTTACTCTCTTCTCACAAAGTAAGAAACTGATCACTGGGAACCCTAATTTAAAATAGTGCTAAACATAAAGTACAAGTGACAGTGCTTATTTATTCTGGGGCTTTAAAACTATGCATAGTGAAAAGTGTCCTAGACCAGGGGTCAGCAAACTTTTTCTGAAAAAGACCAGATGGTAAATACTTCAGACTTTGCAGGCCATACTGTCTCTGTTGCAAATACTCAACTCTCTCATTTTAGTACAAAAACAGCTGTAAACAATACAAAAATGATGAGAATGGTTACGTATCAGTAAAACTTTACTTTCAAAAACAGACAAAGGTCTGGATTGGGCTTGTGGGCTGTAGTTTGCCAACTCCTATCCTAGATTACACAGCTCAGCTTCCTATTAGCTGTGTGACACTGGCTTGTCACGTTCTCCTCCTGTACCTTACTATCCTCGTTTCAAAAAAGGGTCAGTCTGAAGATTCTAAAACAGTATGAAGAGGAATATATGCAAATGAATCCAGCACAATGCCAAGCATGAACTAATGGAACACACTCTGGTCTTTTATACATTTTATCCACGTTTCTATTCTTGATTAATTAAATTCTGGAGTAGTGAAGGCATTTTATGTCATCTATTTGTAGTGACTGTGTACTGTGTTGAGAAAGATTCTGAGACTGTCTGGGCTTGGCTGGGAGGCCCATTCTTGGCTGATGGGCCATTCTTGGGTTAAGCTCTCTTCCTGTTTCCCTTGTTATGTTCTTCGTAGTTCTCTTATTCAGTCATTTTCTTTTGGTTTCTTCTCTCCGCTTTGTCCCTGTTTATTATCTCACAGCACCCTTGCATTCAATTACACCGAGAAGTGCTGATATTTATAATGCTGGAGTAGGGAGCAGATGTTGGCATGACTATGTCTTTGGAGTTTTGTGTGGTTTAAAGTCTAATTTTAATTTGATGATGAATCAAAACGTGCATTTTCGTGGATCAGTATTTTCTTAAGAAAGACGATAAAAATGTTTCTACATGTATGTTTGTGAGATGTTGTCAGACTTATTTTAGACAAGAGTCTTTCATTTTCTGAGATTCGTTTGTTCTTTTCTTGGCCCCCAGAATTATCATCCTGAGTGGGATGAAGATGATGAGACCACATTATTTTCCCTGGCTTTCCTCATGTGCCTCCCACTGGGGGGGTGGACTTCATCCACGCAGAGGGCAGGGAGTGCTGGTCCAGTCCTACAGAGGCTTCATGTGCAGGTCAGTGTTTCTGGAAAAGATTCCTTTTCTGTGTTTGTAAAGTTAGGTGGTTGCCACAAGACTGCATTTTGACACCAATGCAGAGTTCAGGAGCCCTGAAGACCACCCTGTGTTTGATAATTCACTAGTAGGACTTATAGAACTCACTGGAACCTGTTCTGCTCGTGATTATGGTTCATGACAGTCAAAGGACATGGATTAAAATCAGCCAAGGGAAGGGAGGTGGGGGCAGAGTTGAGAAGGGCTCCAAACAGGGAGCTCCCATCTATCTCCTCCCGGGGGAGTGTGGACAGCGTTAATTCCTGCTGGTAGTGTGTTGTGACAATACGCATGCAGGATTGACAACTAGGAAAACTCACCTGGGTGCTGGCGTCAGAGTTTCTCCTGGATCTTGATCACATAGACAGGGTTGACCAAACTTTGGTCTCCAGCCCATCCAGAGAAAGAGTGATGCTGCAATGGCCCAAAGCCCCCAGGGTGCGGGCGACCTTCCCGGTTGGCAGTACTCTGTGTGTGCTGTCACACGTCGTTGCTGGGAGGAATTGGTGCAGCTGTTAGTTCCCCTGGGACAGGACAACAGGAAGCTCTGCCCTGGAACCCTCCTGGGCTCAGTTGTCTCATCTCCGATTTTAATCTGTGTCCTTTGACTGTAAAAAAACTACAAACATGAGGGTAACAGCTTTCAGCGAGTTCCATGAATCCTTTTAGTAAACAAGAGGGTGGTCCTGGGAACCCCCAGACTCTGCGGTGTATGTCAGAAGTGGGAGTGGTATTGGGAGCTGCCCTTCTAACTTGATAGTTGGTGTTAAAAGTGGGATTCACTAGACTGACCCTGTCTCACTGAAATACGTGGTTTGGGAAAAATAAGAGTGAGGTGGTGGGGACTGGAAAACATTTGATTTCTGGAAGGGCTTGGAGTCACCCATGGTATGAAAATGCAGCTGTGCTACAATCAGTTAAAGGAGGAAAAAGTTACCAATGGAATTTAGAAATGATAGATTCAATTTTTGAGTAGCTGGCTCACTGACTATATAAAGAAATGCAAAGTTAACTGGAAATAAGCCAAATATACAATCCCTTAGCTATTGTATTTTTTTAAGAGCTAAAATGAAAATAAAGTATTGGGGAAGATCCTGATGCTGGGACAAGCTTGAATTCCAGCAAGTCTGAACTATAGCCACTAGTCTCAAAGCTGCTACCAAAGGGAAAGTCTTACTGAAATGCCAGACAGCTAAGAAGTTCAGCATGATTTGTAAGAGAATGAGGAAAGACAAAGTAAGAGTCAAGAGATTTATTCCAGCAAGTTGGAAAACTTTGAATGGTTATTAAGAAATGAGGTTTTAAAAAAAGTGAACGTTGATGGGGAAAACAAAGGTTTTAATGCAGCACTATCAGAGACTGGGTGGGCAGACGGTAGCCCGGGGTACTTCCCCAGCATGGAAAGGTCCAAAATAAATCTACTACATTTGCCATACTTTGGAAGAATTAAAAAAGTCAGAAGGCTCAGGTGACAACGAGAAAGTTGGACTTGAATTGTCTTGGTCAATGGTCCTACAAGCTAATCAGTGTAAGCATTGACTAAAGGGCCAGGGCTTTTTGTCCTGACTTCAACTTTCTCTTTCCTACCTGATGCAGTGGTCCCAGAACCAGGGCTGCAACAGCAGATGCTGAGAGCAAGCACAATTCCAAAATAAGAAACTGTTAACTTTATCTTTAAATCTTATGTCAGAATTCCTAGGGATTCTTGATTTCGGCCTCTATATGAAAATTAGAGGAATTAGTGGAATCCCCATCTGGAAAAATTGGGGTTGACAGTGAATGCAGCTGTTTGCCTCATTGTTGAGATAGCTCACCAGTTATGCACCAGTGTAACCCTGCCCTACATGAATGGGCTTGGACTGGGTTGAGGCCTTGCTAGACTAGTATTGCTGCCTGCAGTCTGGACCAATACTAATTTGAAGTCCCTTCCAAAGGTGGAAAAGTGTGGGTAAAAATCAACGACAAATGGAGAGAAGGAGAAAGAGTAGCTGAGGCTGAAGGGATGAATAAAAAGGTTATGCCACAAGGACAATCCAATATTACACTCGTGCCTTGAGAGAGATTCAGAGCAAGAGATGATATTGTCTCTTAGCTCAGTTATACCAGATGCCCAAAATGGTGAAGCTATATATTGCCAAGACAACTTCTGCTTTTGGAACCTAACAAGGTCAAACAGAAGCCTGCAAACCTGAATGGCATTGCTCTGGGAGAATTTGTTCATTTGGTCACAGGTTGTGCAGATGGCCTGGACCAATTGTTAATGACTGAGTGGGACTTGAATGACACACCAGTACCTTTTGGCTCATTTTCAGGTTACATCTACTACTGTCCTAAGATGTGGGTAACACTAGCCTTTTTGGTAAGATTCAACTTCCTTATAGGAAGTTTATGGGACAAGTTTATGATGATATTGACATCGATGATCAGCTGTATCAGGAGACTGGGTTACGACATCCTCAGGATGTAACACCAATGAAAAATGACAGGCAGAGGAAGATTGGGATTAGCTAACCATAAGTTAATTTCCATGTTAAATAGTTCTGCACAGATTTATAATAAGGAACAAAGAGCTGCAGATTGGGGTGAGGGGTGAAGAGTAATCAAATTAGTAGGAAAATATGGACAGTGTATGAAATGACTTTATAGGATGGATTAGTTGTTTCTTTAAATCTATCCCTACCTGATTCTGGCTCTTCCGTTATATTAGGTGCATTCATGCTGATACTATTGGTATATCTGTCACAGAAATTCTATACAAAATGTGGATATTCAGATAAATAGAAATATTTCGCTGTAAGAGCTTTGCGTGTGGCTCATCAGGGAAGCTTACCTGAGCATCACGCCCAGAATTTTTATAGGGCCTCAATCACACAGACGTAGTTGATTGCCCATGTGGACACTTTATTCTCCAACCCCTTCAGGGGTCAAGCTGATACTGCATGGCCAAATGGCTGCAGCATAAATTATGTTGTTAGACAGCCCAGTGTGGCCCAGGACCCAGGTAAACACTCTTATCAACACAACATTCCAAGGGCCTAAATATCACTCCCAGGAGCCTGGGCAAAGGACAGATTCCCCTTTGGGAAGGTTAATTCCTCACTGCCCAGTGTCCGTCAATGGAATAAGACCCAGAGCATATTCACAGTTTAGGATTTAATACAGCAGGAAGTCTAACAGGCATAAATGTTGACATGGAAACATGGCTGCTCTAAGATTCTGCAGGTGCTAGTGGGAGTTTGTTGAGCTCATTATCGTGCAGTTACAAACATGTTGAGCTATGTAGGATTTCTGAGCATGACTGATTGCTGATCCAGAATTTGTTAAACAGATATTGGAAGACTAAGAAGCCAAGAAGGAAACACTGAGATAGCCCAGGAAAAATTAGGTTTGCAGAGGTCAGAAGGTGGCTTTGGATCTAAGAGATGAGAGTGTAATATCCAGCCCACACCTGTTAATAACAGGCATTTTTCCTACCTTCAGGGCTGGCCTCTACTCTCACCCACAGAATCTCCAGGTGGAGAGAAACGCTTGCAGGCAGTGACCTTTGATGTGTACCTGTCACTCCTTGCTCTGTCCTGAAGAGCAGTATATGACGTGTCTGCTTCCCATTCCCCATGCATCCCCTCAGGTCCCCTGCTGCACTACATGCCGAGTCTATGGGACCCCTCGCCATCCCCTCACATGTCAGTCATGGTCGTTCTTCCAGTGCAATGCCTGAGTGGTGTATCCAGTGGGCTTTGCGTAGTGCAGACACAACAGCCCTGTGTCTGTGAGTTTGCTCAGTCTAGGTTATTTGGCAACCATTCAGCCACTCTTACTTTGGGAAGAGTAAATGAGGACTGTATTTTTATTCAAATATTTCTTCATTTTTTCATTCATTCACCCGGCATTTTTTCAGCACTTATAATGCAGTGAACTAAACACTTTGGATTAAAAAAAGAGTATAATCAGTTACTTAAATAATTCAAATACACTCCTTATCTCAGTGTGTAGAAGTTCCACTGAGGCTGTTTCATCCTGGGTGGAAATTGTGCATCGAATTGGTAGTTGCAGGTAGTCCAGTCCTTCAAAATGAGAATTATCAAAAACATGGGACTCCTGACTCTTTCAGAAATAGCCAATACAAAAACTCCTCTGGAGTTTAGGACACAAGGAATTCTCACAGAGAAACAACGCTTGCTGAAAATCAAATCACAATAAAGTGTTTAAAAAAATATGCCAAGTAACTTCCAGTTTCACTTCCAAGATGCAGAGCTTGTGAATAATGATTGCTAGCCTTACAGCAAGAAGAAGAAAAAAAAATCAGCAACTTTTACTGGGCTCATCCGAGAAGTGAGGTCACAGAGCAAGCTGTCCCCTCAAACCTAGAGAGGCAGATACATCCAGAGAGATGAGGCAGACGAGAGCCACTTACCTGGAGCAGAGGCCACTTGATGCCATAAGCTGATAGAAACACTTAGCTATAACTTTCACTAACTTTTGGAGGTCAAGGGTAGACTAACCATGAGGGTGAGAAGGTCCAGGGGCTCAGTGATAAGGAGCACCCACACTTTTGCATACTTTTCTTCTAGAAATTCATTTGCTAGGGCTGCTGTAACAGAGTACCACAAACTGGGTGGCTTAAGACAACGGAAATTTATTGTCTCACAGTTGTCGAGACTAAACGTCTGAAATCAAGGTTTAGCAGGGTTGTTTCCTTCTGAGAGTTGTGAGGGAAGGATCTATTCCATGCCTCTCTCCAAGCATCTGGTGGTCTCAGGTGATTCTTGGCTTGTAGATGTCCATCGTCTCCATGGGTCTTCACATCATCTTCTCTCTGTGTCTGTGTCTCAATCTCCTCTTCTTATAAGGTCACCAGTCATATTGGATTAGAGCCACTCCAAAGACCTCATTTTAACTTAATTACCTCTGTTAATACCCCACTTACAAATAAGGTCACATACTAAGGTATGGGGACTTAGGACTTCAACATGTATTTTTGGAGGGACACAATTCATCCCATTGCAGAACTCAAACAGGTTCTCACGGGGAGGATTAGAAAAAGCTCCCGATACGGCCCTGGTGGGGTGAGGGGGAAGAGTAGCCATTGTGACCCTCTCCCCACATATTCCCCTTAAAAAATGCATAACCTCCAGGAGGAAGGACCTTACCAGAGGACAATTCTGAAACCGTATCCCCTGTGAGGACAGGGAATTCCACCCACTCCAGCCTGTTTCAGCATTCTCTCATTTAAGGAAATAAAAGTCATAATCAACTGGAGAGTGGCTTCAAGGACAGGGAGTAAGGGGCATAGGGAGGGGTAGTTCTACCCCTTGAGGGAAACCAGAAATACTTCTGAAGGACACACACCATGACACAGACCAATCAAAGTACTGAGACGTAGCCAGAAGATTAGAGAGTGCGCTTTCTTCCTCTCACCGTACACCATCCTAACAAGCCACCAGTAATAATGAGTAGATTACAGCTGAAAAATTTGAAAGACAAAAACTCTCTATGAGGCAGTTGTATCAAAGAAGGGGGTAAAAACAAGCTGACTGGAGGAATTTGAAGCCTTGGGTGCCTATACTTACAGCAAACATTAAATATATTTCAACACCTAGCCAGATATACATACATCTTCAGGATAAAAACCTGTTTGTTTCAATAACTCTTACCCTATACAACATGTTTGTATTTTAATAAAAAATGACAAAGCATGCAAAAAGACAAAATAAACAAAACAAACTCAAAAAATCCATAATCTAAAGAGACAAAAACTTGTCAGAACTAGAGTTGAGAAGACACAATGGTTAGAACTACCAGACAGTGATTTTAATATAACTATGTTAAGTGCTAAAATAACAATAATTTAAAAATATAATGTGCAAGGTCAGATGGATAATGAAAAAAAATAAATGAAAACTATAAAAATGTAGCAAAAGGAAATGCCAGAAATAAACAAAACAGTAACAGAAAAGAAGGATGCCTTTGATACGTCCAAGGAAAGAATCAATGGGCTTGAGTATAGGTCAATAGAAACATCCCAAAATCATATGCAAAGAAAAAATTAGCAATAAGAATAGTGATAAAAAAGAACACAATGTCCAAGAAATGTGGGATATTGTGAATAAATGTATAAAAAATTTTAAATGCATATAATCGGAATGCCAGGAAAAGAAAGAGAGAATAAGGTAGAGAAAATATCTGGAAAAGTAACAGCCAAAAACTTTATGAAATTTATGTCAGACAACAAACCACAGGTCCAAGAAGCTAGGCAAACATACTGAAACTGCAGAAAACAAAAAACAAAGAGAAAAATTTGAAAGAATCCAGAGAAAGAATGCACACCTTACTTATAAAGAAATAAGGATAAGTACTACCATAGATTTATCATAAGTAACTATGCAAGCAAAAAGAAAGTGGAGTAAAATCTTTAAAGTGTCAAAAGAAAAAATATTCCTACCTAGAATTTCATAGTCAATGAAATTATAGCCAGTCATTTCTCAAAAGTGAAGCAGAAATAAAGACTGTCAGATAAACAGAAAATGAGAGAATTAATTTTAAGCTTATCTGCTATGGAAGAAATTTTAAAATAAGCTTTTCAGGAAGAAGAAAAATGGTATAGATCAGAAACTTGGATCTATATAAATAAGGGAGAGAATTTGAAAAAAAAAACCAAATAATTGTAAAAGATATTTTAATTTTCTTATTCTTATTGATCAAAAAGAGAGCTGTCTCTTAAAGCAAAAAAGAGTAATAATTTTGAAAGTTTATAGTATATGCATAATTAAAATGAATAAAAACAATGTCACAAGGAATGGGAGGGAGAAATTGGAAATATTCTCCTTAAGATACCTGCACTACACATGAAGTAATAAAGTGTTATTTGAATATGAATTTAGATTATTTTAAAACTATTATAAATTATAGGGCAACTACTAACAAAGTTACAAAGAAGTATAAATCATATGTCCAGAGAGAAGTTAAAATGGAATCAAATTATATGCTCAATTAAAACATGAGAATGTAGAAAAGGGAGAAAAAAGGAGAATCAAAGAACAAATGCAATAAATGGAAAACAAAAAGATGGTTGTTTTTTATCACTAAACTTAAAGATGACTGATCTAAATTCACCAATTAAAAGTCAGAGATTGTTACAGTAGATTTAAAAAAGAGGCTGAACCATATGCTGCGTACAAGAAACTCATTCTAAATATAAAAACTCAGGTAGGTTAAAAGTAAAAGAGTGGAGAAACTTATACTATACTAACACTAATCAAAAGAAAACTGTAGTGGCTATATCAGTTTCATATAAAGCAGCCTTTCAAACAAGGATGATTTATTAGAAATAGAGAGGTGCATAACAGTGAAAAAGAGGCCAATTCTCCAAGAAGATATCATCTCCAACATGTATGCATGTAACAACAGAGCCTCAAATACATGAAGCAAAATGAACAGAACTGAAATGAGAAGCAGGAAAATCCACTGCTATAGACTGAGGCTTCAATAACCCCCTATTAGTCATGGATAGATCAAGCGAACAGAAAATTAGTAAGGATACATATTACCTGATTGTATCATCAATCAACCTGATCGAATTGGTATTTATAGAACATTTCATCCAACAACAGCAGGATACATATTTGTGTCAAGTACACAGGGAACATTCACCAAGATAAACCGTATTCTCAGTAGAAATCACACTTCAATTGAAAGTAATAGAAAGTATACAAAACACCTTCTTGGGTAACAATGGAATTAAACAAAAAACCATAGGAGAAAAATAGCTGAAGAATACTCAGATATGTGGAGATTTAACAACACATTTCTAAAAAAGTCCAAGGGTCAAAGAAAAATTAAAACCAATTATCATTTATAATATAACCAGTACAAATAAAATACTTGGTAAAAATCTAACAAAATGTAAATGCGAGATCTCTGTGTGTAAAACTAAGAAACACCAAAGGAAGAAATCACAAAAATATTTAAATAAATAGAAAGATATTCTGTATCCATGGATTGGAAGAATAAATATTGTTAATATATCAGTCTTTCTAATTTCATCTATAGTGTCAATGCAATCCCCATCAAAATTCTAGCAAAAAAAATTTTTTTTGTAAAAACTACTGAACTTAGTCTATAATTTATATGAAATGCACAGGTACTAGAATAGCGAACACAATTCTGAAAAAGAACAAAGTTGGAGGACTCACATTACCAGGTTTCAAGACCTACTATAAAGCTGTGTTAATCAAGAGAGCAGAGTGAAAGTACAGACATATAGATCAATGGTACTACATGAAGAACCCAGAGAAAAATCTACACAGATTTGGTCAACTGATTTTTTACAAAGATGCAGGGGCAATTTATCGGAGAAAGGAGAGTCTTTTCAACAAATGGTTTTGCTACAAGTAGATATCTACATGCAGAAAAATGAACCTCAACCCTTACTTCATGCCATACACAAATATTAACTCAAAATGGGTCACAAGCCTAGATATAAAATACAAAACTATAAAATTTCTATTAAATAGGGGATAAAATTTGCTTGATCTTGGTGATGAGTTTTTATTTTTTATTTTGTTTTATTTTGTTTAATAAATTTATTTATCTATTTATTTATTTTTGGCTGCGCTGGGTCTTTGTTGCTGCACGTGGGCTTTCTCTAGTTGCAGTGAGTGGGGGCTACTCTTTGTTGTGGTGTGCGGGCTTCTCATTGTGGTGGCTTCTCTTGTTGCGGAGCACGGGCTCTAGGCACATGGGCTTCAGTAGTTGTGGCTCGTGGGCTCAGTAGTTGTGGCTCACGGGCTCTAGAGCACAGGCTCAGTAGTTGTGGAGCATGGGCTTAGTTGTTCCGCAGCATGTGGGATCTTCCTGGACCAGGGCTCGAACCTGTGTCCCCTGAATTGGCAGGCGGATTCTTAACCACTGTGCCACTAGGGAAGCCCTTGATGAATTTTTAGATACAACACCAAAACACTCTCTCTGGAAGAAAAAAGCTGGTAAGTTGAATTTTATTAAAACTTAACCTTTTTCCCTTGTTAAAGACACGATGAAGAATCCAAGAAACTCAAACTGGGTATTAAAAAAATAGAATAAATAACTAAAGATAAATGAGAAATTTAAAAATTCATCTGAGAACACTATCAGTTATTTTTTGTGAATAAGCCAAAAACATTAAACAAAATTGAAAATTTCTTAGAAAAAATATAACTTAGCCAGAAGAAACTCAAGAAAAAAATTAGTTTAAAATATTAGGCCAAAACTGTGTTAGAACTAACTTCTATGAAAAAGTTATGGAGAAGTCTGCACTTACATTTTATAAGCTGTCACAGAATATAGCTTAGGAAGAAAAATTGTCAAAAGCATTTGTGATGTTTAGAATAATCTTGATCCACAATTAGGCAGAGACATGAAAACCAAGGATTATAGGTACAACTTATTCATTCATTTCTTCTTACATTTCACTAGCATCTACCATGTAGCACCAGGCACTATCCTGAAGCTCAGGATACACCCACAGAACAGATGAAGAGTTCTGTCCACATGGAGCTCCCTTTGTAAAAGGGAGCAACAAAATGATCAATTAATAGAATAAGTGAGTAGGTATCTTAGTGTATTGGGTGGTTAATGCAATGAAGAAAATAGAGTAGGTTAAAGTTTTACTGGGGTGCTGTTGGCTTTGCAATTTAAAATGAACTAGTCAGGGTAAACTTTAAAAATACCTTTTATGACACGGCTTGCAAAGGGGTGAGGGATAAGCCACGCATTTATGTGGAGGAAAAGGCAGAGGGAACAGTCCCTCCAGAGGATCCCAGGTTGGATACTGCTCAGCACAGACTAGCAAGAATAAGTAGCCCAGGGTCTGCAGCACAGTAAGAGAGGGTGTAGGAGGTGATCACATGGGGCCTTCTCAGCATGGTACAGACGTGAGCTTGTACTCTACATGAGATAATCTGCCATTTCCTGGGTTTGCGCCAAGGAGTGATAAACTCTGACTTTTTTTATAAGGCTAATTTGTTGAGCATGGATGATAGGAAACCATGGTGTGAATAAGGGGACCAGTTAGGAGGTTCTTAGAGTAATACAGGTCAGATAGGATGTTTGCTTGAAGAAGGGCAGTAGCTGTGAGCATGGTGAGAAGTGCTTGGATTCTGGCCTGTTTTAAACCTGGACCCACAAGATGTACTTATGTTGAGTGAGATAGAGTTGACTTAGGGTGACTCCAAAGTTTTTGGCTTGAACAACCAGAAGTTGTCATACAGAATGGAAATGGGAAAGGCAGTTGGAGCAGTTTTTAGGGGGCGAGATGAGGAGCGAGGGCTGTCTTGGCCATGTTGAGTTTGTGATCTATTAGGCATCCTAGAGTGGGTGTTGTTTGGGCTACTGGATGGACACATGGAATTCAGCAGGGCGTGTGGGCTGGAGAGGGAAAATAAGAGTCACTGGCTTCGAATGGTCTTTGAAGTTCTGTGTCTCAATGAGATTATCCAGGGAATGAGTGTAGGTAGAATGTCAGAAAACTACAGATGGAGCTCTGGGCACACTGACAGGAAGAAAAGAGAGACTGACAGGAGGGGTGGATGAGGTTGATCCCTGGAGCAGGCAGAGAACCAAGAATGAGTGACGCTCTGGAAACACAATGATAAAGTGTGTCCAAAAGAAGGCATTTGTCTAGTGAGTCAAGCAGTGCTGATCAGGTGAGATGAAGATGGACATTTGACATTGGGTTGCCAGCATTGCTGATGACTTGACCAGCACAGCATTACAGATGCAAAAGTCCTAAAATAAACTTAAGAGAACTGAAGCCAAGAATATTCAGCAGATGTCACGACTATGTTGGGTTTATCCTGGGAAAGCAGAGATGAGAACGGGAGAGGTGAGTCATTCTGCCATCCACCTCGGCTCCCACCATGAAACACCTGAATGTCCAACATGTCAGGAAATTCTTGAACCACAGTCGCCACATGTCTGGTCTGTTTTATCTGTCTGTGTCCCCGCAGAAAATCTTTCATTAACCCTTTGTTGCCTCCCAGAGGAAGTCTGAGCTCTTACCATGCTGTGCAGGCTTTGCATTCTCTGCCCCGTCTCTTTCTGCAGGCTTGTTGCTCATGATTCTTTGACCCTATGTGCATCCTACGAGCCCGCCATACCGAATTACTTAGGGTCCTCTGAGCAGCTACACGAGGTCGGGCCTCCACGTTATTACATATGCTTGTGGCTGGCACCATTGTTGCTCAGTGAATACCCAGTTCCCCTCCATGTTACCCACCCCCTTTCAGTGATGGGAAGGATGGTCATGTTCCTATTTCTGGGGGATGGGCTCTGAGAAGAAGTGACATTTCACTTCAGCCCTGAAGCGTTTAAGAGCAGTTGCATGACCTTTTGGCTCTTTCCAGAGAACCGTAAGCACATTTTGGATGTTGGTGGTGTCAGAATGAAGCCATCTGGATCACCAGTTGGCACATGGAGGAGAGATGCCCTGGAAAATTGCCTGACACATATCTGAATCTATGTGGATGAGAAATACATCTTTTTTATGAAGTCACTGAAATCCAGGGCTAGACATTCCTGACTAACACAATAGTGTTCTATCTGACTATAATGCCATGTGCATCTGTGTGCCCTACAAATCCTTGCTGGGTTGCCAGGAGTGTGCCAGGGTCTCCTACCAGCTCTGGTGATGTAAGAGTGAATAAGGTGTTGTTTTCTGGCATCAATTGGCTCACTGTTTTCAGCTCCTTCTGTTTCTTCCCCACCACTGGGAGAATGAGATGTCCCTCCTAAGTTGATTATAGAGTGATATCTCTGTCTTAAAGACTTTTAATATATTGTAAAATAAATTTATTTCATCCTAATGAGACTATGAGCTCATTGATAGCATTTTGTGTTTTAAAAATATTTCTCTCTCCAGTAACTAGTACTTGGCTTGGTATCTAGTAAATATTCTGTAGGTTTATTTTATGAATGTCTGGGAGTTTCCGTTCTCAAGTTGTGTGTGTGTGTGTGTGTTGTGTGTGTGTGTGTTGTGTGTATGTATGTGGGTGGTATGGTTCTGTCTGTACACCTTTGCTGTGGAGGGTGACCTTTTCTTCCTTAAGTAATTCAGACTTTTAGAAGTGACTATTATTGAATTTCAATCCATTTTATTTCTTATATCCTCTTATTATTACTGCTTCTGTCAATTTCAAAGTGTGCTTATTCTATATCAACCAAGTGGAATGGGCAGATATCAATGGTTTGACCTCTCAAATGGTGAAACTGAGACTCAGAGGTACAGAAAGACACTAACTAGTAGTAGTTAAGAGCATTATTAAGGTGGAAATATCGCAGGTAATAACTCCATGCTTGAGTTTTGTAGTCAGAAATATCAGTACTTCATCTGAGCTTGTTGTATCTGGATTTACAGACTATTAAAGACTTGCCTGTTAATATTTCTGTTCCCTTTCTTAGATAACATTTCTACCCTTTTATCCCAAGTATAATTTATATATTAAATCTAATAATTCTGATTATACATTCTTTATTGAAAATGCAAATGAATCATAGATGTTCTGAGTTATCATGAACAATCAAGATTATCAGCAATTATATCTAATCCACATTTCTTAAATGAGAACTAATTATTGTCCATAACTTGTAGCATTCTTCATTAAAGTCTTGCTTCTCTCAAAAAAAGTAAATAAATAAAAATAAATGGATCCCTATGGGGCTTCTGGGTCTTGGTAATACTCTTATTTCTATATCTGCTTGGTGGTTTCCTGAGTGTTTGTTTATAATTATTCCTTAAGCCATATAGTTATGCTTTATTAACCTCTCTTTAGTGTGTCATATTTTTCAATATAAAAATTTAATAAAATACATTAAATAAAAGTGCTTCTTTTATTCTTATTACAAAACCAATGTACTTTAGGACATTTGAAAAATAGTGATGTGCAGAAAGAAGAAAAAAAATCACACATAATCTCACCATCCCGCTGGTACCTACTAATATAGTGCCTTACAGATTCCCAGGTTTCGACACATGCACTCACAGACAGATAGACAGACACGAGTAGATGAAGACTTGCACTCACCCCCTACCACCACACCATCACTCACTGCTGCTCTCACCTCCCTCACAGACTTTTTAAACTAGAGTAGTTGACATTGGTATAATACTGTTAGTTAAGCTGGGGATATTATTTGGTTTTCACTTTCCCCCCACTGGATCCAATCCAGGGTAGCACATTGCATTTAGTCATCATGTCTTCTTAGCAGGGTGGACAACTCGTCCCATTTTGCCCCATGTGTCCCATTTTTTTTTTTTAATTATTATTTATTTATTTATTTATTTTTGGCTGTGTTGGGTCTTCGCTTCTGTGCGTGGGCTTTCTCAAGTTGTGGCAAGCGGGGGCCACTCCTCATCGCGGTGCACGGGCCCCTCACTGTCGCGGCCTCTCTTGTTGCGGAGCACAAGCTCCAGACGCGCAGGCTCAGCAGTTGTGGCTCACGGGCCCAGTTGCTCCGCGGCATGTGGGATCTTCCCAGACCAGGGCTCGAACCCGTGTCCCCTGCATTGGCAGGCAGACTCTCAACCACTGCGCCACTAGGGAAGCCCCATGTGTCCCATTTTTAAAACTCAAAGTCCCACGCCCTGGGAAATCTGTTGCTTCTGATTAAACCAAGATGGTTGGTCACCCTACAACCCACTCTTGTGCAGTCTGTGATTTTTTTTTAGTATTTCCTCATCTTGCATGACCTAGACAGTTTCAAAGAGCACTGGAGAAGTGTTTTGCGGAACATCTCTTGATTTGGGTTTGTCTAGTGTTTTCTCACAATTAAACCGTGGATGTGGATTTTGGATTGAAGACCACATAGGTGAAGTGCCCCTCCTGTCACATCATATCAGGGGTACATGGCATGAACACAGCAAAATACTCTGACGTTAACCCTGATGACTTGGCTAAGGACCTGTCTGCCGGGTTTCTCCACTGTGATGTTGCTGCTGTCCCAGTGCTATTCTCTGTTCACTGGGCATTAAGTCCAGTCCCCACTCAAGGGAGGGGATTATTCCCCATCTCCTAGGGAGAAGGAGGAGTTTCAAAGAATTTGCTAAATTTACAACCTCTGTCAGAACCATCACAGTAATTGATAAATATTTTTTTGGGGAAATTTGAGGTTATGCAAATATCCTGTTTCTCCTTAAAGTTTTTTCTACTAACTTTAGCATCTCCAGTGGGTCCTGCCTGCATCAATTATTACTGTGGTGTTCTAATGGGGGAAATCTCTTTCTATTGTTACATCTACATTTATTGATTGGAATTATTCTGGAAGGAAGACTTGTTTCTTCACTTCCATTTATCTATTTATTTATTTATTTATTTATTTATTTATTTATTTATTTATATTAGTATGGATTTAGGGAGAATTGTTTGTAAGGGGGTATCATCCAATACTATTGTACTTCATTTGTTGCTCAAATTGTTAAAGTCTTGACCATTAGGAGGTCCATTTAGCTTGGCACCTGTGTCTTTTCTACATGCCTTTATCATTTTTATTTTTTTTTAGCGCTTAATTTCTGGCGCCGCAGGAGTCTCCAGGCTCATCTCATATTTTCCCTGCTCCCCCTTAGAAAATGCCATTTCTGCAAGGAGCACTGGTGCTTTGGTTTCTTTTATGGAAAAATAGTATAGGAGAAGTCTCTAGTGTCTAGAAATACTGTCCTCCCATAAAAGGAACCAAGGCACCAGTGTTCCTTGGAGAAATGACATTTTCTAGGGCTGGAGCAGGGAAAATACAAGATGAGTCTGGAAAACCTTCAAGAATTTAAACTGTCTCTGTTTGCAGATGACATAATTTTATATACAAACAACCCTAAAGACTCCACTAAAAAACTGTTAGAACTAATCAACAAAAGCAGCAAAGTTGAAGGATGCAAAATCGGCATACATTTCTATACACTAACCATGAACTATCCAAAAAAGAGATTAAGAAAACAGTTCCATTTACAATAGCACCAAAAAAGAATAAACTTAACCAAGGCGGTGAAAGATCTGTACACTGAAAACTCTAAGATACCAATGAAAGAAACTGAAGAAAACACAAATAAATGGAAAGATATCTTATGTTTATGGATTGGAAGAATTAATATTGATAAAATCTCCATTCTTTATAGATTAAATTCAATCTCTATCAAAATTCCAATGGCATTTTTTCTCAGAAATAGAAAAAAACCAAACCTAAAATTTGTATGAAACCACAAGGGACCCTGAATAGCTAAAGCAAGCCAGAGAAAGAAGAACAAAGCTGGAGACCTCGCACTTCCTGATTTCAACTATATTACAAAGCTATAGTAATAAACAGTATATTACTGGCATAAAAATAGTCATATAGACCAATGGAACAGGTTAAGAGCCCAGAAATAAACTGTCACATATAGGGTCAACTAATATTCCACAAGGAAGCCAAGAATATACAATGAGGAAAGGACAGTCTCTGCAATAAGTAGTCTCTGCAGTGTTGGGAAAACTGGATATCCACATGCAGAAGAATGAAATTGGACCCCTATCTTACACCACTCACAAAAGTTAACTCAAAATAGATTAAAAATTTAAATGTAAAACCTGAAACTATAAAACTCCCAGAAGAAACTATAGAGGAAAAGTTCCTTGACATTGGGCTTGGCAGTGATTTTTTTTGGATATGACACCAAAAACAAAACAAAACAAAACAAATCCCAAAACAACAACCCAGCAACAAATGCAAAAACCAACAAGTGGGACTATATCAAACTAAAAAAACTTCTGTACAGCAAAGGAAACAATCAACAAAATGATAAGGCAATCCACTGATGGGAGAAAATATTTACAAATCATATATCTGATAAGGGGCTAATATCTAAAATACATAAGAAACCCATAAAACTCAATAGCAAGAAAAACAGTCTGATTAAAAAATGGGCAGAGGAACTGAATAAAAATTTATCCAAAGAAGACATAGAAATTTCTTACAAGTACATAAAAAGGTGCTCAGCATCACTAATCATCAGGGAAATGCAAATCAAAACCACAGTGAGTTAACACCTCACATCTGTTGGGATGGCTTTTAGCAAAAAATCAAGAGATAACAAGTGTTGGTGAGGATGTGGAGAAAGGGAAACACTGTGTACTGTTGGTGGGAAGGTAAATTGGCGCAGCCATAAGATCCAGCAATTCCCATCTCTGGGTATATATCCAAAGGAAATGAAAACAGAATCTCGGAGAGATACCTGCAATCCCATGTTCATTGCAGCATTATTCACAATAAGCCAAGATATGGAACAACCTCAGTGTCTCAGGGCCTGATCAGAACAAAAGGTGGAGGAAGCCTGAATTGGCTCTCTCTGTCTGATTGCTTGAGCTGGGACACTAACCTTCTCCTGCTCTCACCCTGGGTCTTACACCATTGGCTCCCCTGGTTCTCCAGCTTTCAGACTCAAACAGAAATTTGTACCAATAGCTTTCCTGGGTTTCTAGCTGGTAGACAGCAGATTGTAGGGTTTCTCAGCTTCTATAATCTCATAATCATCTGAGCCATTTTAAAATAATATTATATAAATTATATTTATAAATATATGAATTTATTATATATAATTTATATAATTTATAAATTATATATGAATATTTATGTCTTAATCTATAGATTAATGGACAGTAGGGACCACAGATCTGTAGCTTTTTTTTAGATTTTGAATGTTGAATAATCTTTTAGTTGAAGTATAGTTAATTTACAATATTGTGTTAGTTTTAGGTGTACAGCAAAGTGATTCAGTTATATATATATATATATTTTTTTCATATTATTTTCCATTTATTTTCATGGCTATTGTAAATAATGCTGCTATGAACATTGGGGTACAGGTATCTTTTTGAATTAAGAGTTTTCATCTTTTCCAGATATATGCCTAGAAGTGGGGTTGCTGGATCATATGGTAACTCTATTTTTAGTTTTTTAAAGAACCTCCATACTGTTTTCCATTGTGTTTGCTCCAATTTAGATTCCCACCAACAGTATAGGAGGGTTCCATTTTCTCCACACCCTCTCCAGCATTTATCATTCATAGGCTTTTTGATGATGTGAGGTAATACTTCATTGTGGTTTTGATTTGCATTTCTCTAATAATTACGGATGTTGAGCATTTTTTTGTACCTGTTGGGCAGCTGTATGTCATCTTTAGAGAAATGTCTATTTAGGTCTTCTGCCTGTTTTTTTGATTGGGTTGTTTTTTGTTGCTGTTGCTGTTATTGAGTTGTATGAGCTGTTTGTATATTTTGGGTGTTAAGCCTTTGTCAGTCATATTATTTGCAAATAATTTCTCCCATTCTGTAGGTTGTCTTTTCATTTTGTTGATGATTTCATTTGCTGTGCAAAAGCTGTTAAGTTTTATTAGGTCCCATTTGTTTATTTTTGCTTTTATTTCTTTTGCCTTGAGAGACTGACACAGATCTGTATTTTTGATAAAATCTACAGGTGACTGTAATCCAGAAACACTAGTCTAGAATATATAATTTCCCCAACGCAAGATTCTTGAGATAGTATCAGCTTGGTAACAATCAATACCAGCAAGGGTGTCCAAGGATTCTAGTGTTTTTTGCATAGTGAACAGTCGAGTCCTTTCCACTGACTTTCCTTTTAATTCTCCCATTCTCATCACTGATATATTTTTGGTATACTTTATAGTGTCCAAAAGGTCTCTGAGTCTCTGTTCACTTTCTTCATTCTTTTCTTTTTGAGCTCCTCGGACTGACTGATCTCAATTGTTGTTTCTTCAAGTTCACAGATTCTCTCTTCTGTGTGCTCAAATCTGCTGTTGGACCAATGTAGTGAATTTAAAAAATGTCAGATATTGCACTTTCCATCTCCAGAGTCCCTATTTGTTTCCTTTTTATATTACTCTCTTTCCATTGATATTCTTTATTTGTTGAAACATTGTTCTTTTCCTTCAGTTCTTATCCATGGTTTCCTTTAGCTCTTTGGGCAGATTTAAGACAGTTGATTTAAAGTCTTTGTCTAGTAATTCCAATGCTTGGGCTTCCTCATGGACAGTTCCTATTAATTTCCTTTTTCCCCCTGTGAATGGGCCATACTTTCTTGTTCCTGGCATGTTTCCTAATTTTGTGTTGAAAAGTGGACATTGTGAATGTTATGACGTGTCAACTCTGGAAATCAGATTCTCTCTCCTTCCTGGGGTTTTCTGTTACTGCTTGCTGTGGGCTGTTGTTTGTTTCATGATTTTCTGAACCCTGTTTGTAAAATCTGTATTCTTTGTTGTGTTAACTGAAGTCTGTGTCCCATTAGCTTAGACTCCCAATTTCTTCAGACTGGCTCTGTGTTGGGGCACTCCTTCCATGCCTCACTGGGCATTTACAGCCTTGCCTTAGCCTTCACTTCCTGTTTGCACAGTCCCTGAGGGTCAGTCAGGCAGGAAAGTTTAGGGTTTTCTCAGGCCATTTCTAAGCATGCATCCATCCCTCTGGCACTAGCAGCCTGGCCCAGGGAAGTGGGCTGCCACTCTCATATCTGCCACTTTTCTTAGGAGTGGGGGAAAATAGGAGGGCAAATTAATATGCCGTAGCACTGTTTAACACAACACAGTGCTTCTTTCTTCATTGAGATTCCCCTTGTTGTTGTAAGTTATGGACTAGATTCCAGAGTTCTGCAAAAGTTGATTCTGGCAGTTTTGTCAGCTCGTTATTTGTTTTTATGGAGGAAGAAAGATCTGGAGTTTCCTACCCTGCCATTTTCAGTGATGTCTAACATATTTTAAATCTCACTTATACACAATTTTGTTTAATACACCCTTTATTTTATAAGTATTAACATCATTGAAATGTTCAGCAATTCTCTTTTTCTGAATTCTTTCCCCTTTATCCTTCATTCCCAGTACCATACTCTTTGCTCGTATGTGTACATCTCCATGCTAATTTAAATACTCAGTACATGTCCTTCAAGCCACTAGATATACATTTGTCTACAGATACGGGAATTTTTGAAAATGCAAAGTTGTCTTTTGTAGCATCAACAAAATTACCACAGAGTTCTTTCCCTCTTTTCCCACTGAGTAGCTGGAGCATTTAGTCTATCAAAGATTTCTGACACTTTGTGGTAGGGCCTTTGACTTTTCTCCATCATTGTTCTTGATCCTGGAAAATCACATCCATCTTGGAACATGTTCCTGTCCACAGCACATTTTTTTTTCTGGTTCAGGGCAGGGACTGCAGTCCCAGTGATATTTCCTGAACCAAGACTTCTCAACCTTCATGAAAACAGGGTCAACTCCAAGTATGACACAGAATCACTTCAGTAATGTGTGTGCGCGCGTGTGCGCACACACACACCCACCCACCATCTTTGTCCTATATCCCATTAATCTTCAATTTCTAATGCATAAATAGTTATTGGATTCCAGTGACATGCAGGGAGATAAGGCAAACATAGCTCTCTTACTGCAGAAAAACACAGGTTGGTATTTACCAAGCCCTACGCCAGGTTACACTGTCATCCCGCAAAGTTCCCTGGCTGACTTGGGAAGCAGCCAAAACTTCATGAGAAGAGGTGACATCCAAAACGCAGCTGAAAGATGAGTGGGATTACATAAGTGGAGGAAGGAATCGCTGGCTGAGTGACCCGAGAATGAACCAAGAGAGGGAGGTCTGAAGCCACACAGGGATGAAGCGTGAGTCAGGATGCTGAGAAAAACAAGGGGTCCTCGGGTACCACGGGTGAGTCTGCAAATACAATCTGGTATCTGATATGAAAGCTATCTTAAGTTGTGCCAAGGAGATTGGGAGAGAACTGGCAGCTCTGTGGAGGGCGGAGACCAGCTGGGAGATGCTCAAAGCCAAGACAGAAGAGAGGTCATTGCCACTGTGCAGCTGAGAAGGATAGAGGAGGGCAGCTGCAGACATGACGGAGAGCAGGATGCAGGTTGAGGAGCCCTGGGAAGTTGAGGGCTGCAGGAAGTTGCCAACAATTAGAAATTTCAGAAGTATCGTGACCAGAGGTGTGGATTAAGTGTGTGTCCATGGCACAGTATGAAACTGCCAAATTTCACCCCCGCTTCGGGAGGCACCAACAACCCCAGCATCATGATAGGCAACATTCCCATAGGGTGACAGGTTCAAGGCTGGTGGGAATGGATCTCAGACTAACCCACTGACACCGATGCCACTGTGTGTCAGTGTCCTGCTGGCATCTGAGAACAGGATGATGAGAAGCCTCACCTCCTGCCCTCCAAACGGCAATGAAGTGAGGAGGCATCTTTCTAACCTGAAGTTTCCCCGAATCGGGTGTAGCATTCTGTAGCCCAGGAGGCCCCAGGGCAGAGTCCTGACCCTGGTAACTTGTGTCCTCTCTCTTCTTTTCTTGGTCAGACCACAGGACAACATGCAAACTTGATTACCTTAGCTAATTATGTATACAATTTTTCTACATATACTTTCTATGACTTTCCAGGGCTTTGGAAACAAGTTGAGAAAATTACGCCATAAAATCAACAAACAAGATTTTAAATGGTTTTCCTTTCGTAAGACATAATGAACCACAATTAGATAAAAATGTCATTTTACATTTCAGGCCCTGCTGGTACCACTAAGTGCTACTTTTTTTTTCCTGGGGATTTGTCTTCAATTGTCGAAGAGAAAGGCATACAGTGGTTTGGCTCCAGGAGAGAAGGTAATGTGTATAGAAGAAAATGCACAGGCAATTTAAACCCAGCTGTTCTGAATTTGGAATACTTGAGTGCGGGGACAAATGATTTGCAGTTACTGAAGTCTCAGATTTCAATCCATTACAGCAGAACCAGGGGTGAGTTTCAAGCAACCACGAATCCTGCCAAAGCATTTGTAATGTTGGGCAAAGCCACGTTCCCAGAGCACAATTGCAACTTCTTAAGTAATTCTTTCTCAGATGGACCTTAATTGAGACAATTTCTCTGAAAAGAGTCAATGCTTTTAAAGTCAAGACAGAAAAATGGTAGTTGAAAAAGCTTAGGATTAGTAGGAATGTTAAAAATGGAAAAATAAGCCAAAGTCAAATATCAGGGTGTGATCAAAGCGTAAAAATGTTCAAAACCTTTTGGGCAGCACTTCTGGGTTATCTGAACGCCAGGACACATCCAACCAACTACCCAAAGCCATCTCATAAAGTGCTACTCCTGTGCCCTCCCTGTATTTACAAAGACTTGCAGTGGCCGGTGTAACCCAGACTCAGGTCCCAGTGGTCAGGGACACCACTGTGAGCCACTCAAGTCAGGTCCGCAAAGCGGAGGAGGAGAGCGTCCCAGCACCAGGGGAAGTTTGTAACTGGTGCATCTCAAGTGCCTGGCCCAGGCTGTCGATGAGGGAGAAAGCAAAGTGTTTTCAGAGGTGTAATTTATGACCCTGAGGTGAGTCTGGACAGAAGGTGATGTTTTCATGAGATGCAGCAAAACGGTGTGGAAATGCCATGTGTGAGTTTCAGCTTTACTAAAACTGCTTGGCTTTCAGACTTGAGGCCAGTTGATCATGTTCCCTGAACCTCAGTTTGCCCATCTGCAAAGTGGGGAGAACAGTGTCCAGTGTATACTTCGTGGGCAGTAGGTGCTCCCTGCGCTCACCCGTTTATCCCTGGCACGTGCTGACTGGGTCCTCCACACCAGGCACTCTTCTAGAAAAACTGGCCAACAGGACCCTGGCCCTGTTTTCGTGGGATTTAGACTCCCATTGGGTGAGGAAAGGAGACACTAGACGGGAAAACAAGTAAGTACGTAAGATATTCTCAGAGCGACTCATGAGAAGGCATCAGACACGTGCTGAACTGGTGGGAAGAACCCATAAGTAGAGGGAGCAATGATCTCTGGTAGCTTAGAGCGCTGTTCTCACTCTTCAGCTGTCTCAGCATCCCCTGGGGGTCTGGTGGAAACATCAGGGGCTGGGCCCCAGCTCAGAGGGCTGGGCCCGGGAATCTGCATTTCCAATTAAGCTCCTTGGCAACTGCTGCTGTTGCTGGTCTGGGCTCACATTTTGAGAAACACTGGGGTAGAAAGAAGTGCAAGTGGGGAGTGGGGCAGGGGAGACCTGGGAGGGAGGTGGGCCTTGAGTGGTACAGGGTTTGGATTTTATCGATTGGAGTGGAAGCCGCTTGCAAGGTGGCTCTGGTGTTTTGTGGAGAGTGGTCCTTAGCGTGGAAGCGGGGGTCGGGGGCTGGTTGGGTCAGGCCAGCGATGCGGGTGGTTTGGATTTTCGGGAACTGCGCAGAAGGCTGTTTCTGAGTTAAATTTTGGACGTAGACATGTCGGGATTGCTGATGGATGGGATCTGGGATGTGAAGGAAGAAAAATAAGGAGAAAAGGATGACGACCGTATACAGGGCCTGAGCAACCTACAACTGGTCAAACGTAAGTGAGGACCACTGGCAGACGCGTGTGGGGCAGGGGATTGGGTAGGCCAGCCGTGGCACATAAGAGCAGACATGCAGACTCACTGCAGAGTAAGGCCACCAAGTGCAGCAGGCTGAGCTGTCAGAGGCTGGGGTAGGTCCGTCTCCGCCTGCAGGTGGAGGGTCCTTCTGGGGGGCTCTGGTGGACAAGTTAGTCCTGCCACGTGGTTCACTCTTGGGTCAAACTCTGCCCTTTTCTGTAATATTCCCTACCCCCATCAGAATATTATCTGGAAATCAGTGCTCTGGCGGGTACCTCTAATGCCCACCCTTGGAGATCACCAGGGAAAAGTTTAAGAAGGATGGTGTGATATCAAGGAAAAACAATGGTGTTTAGAACACAGACCTGGGCTTCTCTGTTTCCTCCTTCGAGGGTGCAGGCATTATTTCTTCACGTCTCTGTGTCTTCATTTTCTTTTTCGAAAACCAGAGAGGATGATGTCCACTTATTTACAACTTTTTGAAGATGGCATGAGATAGAGCGTGTGGAGGTTTTGTCAGTCTCAAGGGCTACGAGAAAACAGAATGTTTATTATTATTGGCGTTTCCACTAGGAGGTTGCGAAAGCGCTTGATGAGTTGTGAATTATTTCATAAGTGGAAGATGTTGCTCTGCGTTTATAAAACGTTGGGTCAATTCATGAACTCTTGGCTCTGGGTGGTGCCCGTGTCTCGCAGCTCACACGCCTTGTCAGACAAATTGTCTGGTACATTTGAGTGTCTGCCACGGGTGATGAGTAGCTTTTGGAGGGTAGAACAAGGCTATCTTGGATTTCACATTCCTCTGTTTTCGCCAAGGTATTTCCTGACCACTGTAAAAAGAGGTAGTTCTAGATGCAAAGAAACTCTGGTATTGATGTGACTTTGGCATTCCCGGGAAAACCCACCAAATGAAGACAAGAACTGTGATAGAGGGTGTGCACAATTTTTATTGGTTCAATGGCTATAATTCTGGATACAGATTATCCAAATCTGCAAATAATTTTAGGATTGGATTTGTAAGGAAAATGTAGTAGCATGTGAAACCTCACTGGGCTTGCAAAATGAAAGAATCATGAACACTATGAATTCACTGTCTCTTATGGAGGAATCAAGTCTGGTTGGTAAGTTCAGGTGGACACACAGGATAGTTCTGCACCCTGAACGATGTCGCAGGACTCCAACTTTCACCACGGCTGCCATCTGTGAGTCTTTTTCGGAAATTCCTGTTTCTCTACGGCTGATCCCTTTCAGGGAGCCTGCAAATGCTTGCCGTCCACCATCGTGATAACTACTGTTTACTGAAACTTACCATATGCCTGTGGTGCCCACTCTGATGACCCCTTTCCCTCCTATTTGTAATCCCAGCAACAACCTTTGAGCCAGGAGCTAGCACCGTCTTCCTTCCACAGCTGAGCACACAGAGGCTCAAAGAAGTGAGTCACTTGCTGCAGGTCCATCGCTCCAGAACAACGGGAGCAGGATTTGACTCTCCGACTCAGACTTTTGCGATCCCCAGTGGGATGTGGGTGGGAAATAGTTCTTCTGTTTGTTTTCCATTTTAACTTTGCTACTTCGGCAATATGGAAGATTTTGTTTTATAATTTCTATCTTTTGAAAAAGCCATTTCCCAGTGCTTTTAGAATACGTAATTTAAAAAATCATATGGTGGTTAAAATTACTCAATTACCTTATTATAACCATACGTTTGACAATAATGAAAGAAATGTTCTAGCAGATTTTCATAAGTGGTTTTCAAGTCTCATAAGCCTGTGCTACAACCACGTTCAGTTAATGAAACCTTCACACTACAAGGTATTTGATGCATCTCTACTAAACTGAGAACTCCCTTTTAGAGTGTAAAATACAAGACTTCCTGTGGAGACACTGCATTCAGTTTTCCATTCTTGAACAGACCATTGCTGTTCAAACACGACGTCAACCAGAGATCTTGTAAGATGTGCTTTGCAGAGCAGAAGATGGCTCTCAGTGAGGAGACTGTGGACGCCAGTCTCAGATTTCTCCACCCAAGAGCTCCGTCAGCGGGGCGGGAACCCATGAGGGGTTTTGGCAAGGGAGGGGGTGACCCAAAAGTGCGAAGCAAGGGCAGGATTTCTTTCAATTCGCAGTCTGGGGCATGTATGTGTGTGTGAGTTTGTGTGTGTGAATGTGTGTGTGTGCGCATGTGTGTGTGTGCACACAGATGTACCCATGGACATTCAGATATAAACATAGATACACACTGGATATATCTGTGCATACACACATGTGTATATATGCATAGATATAACATTATGGTTTTCTTTATAAAACCTTCGTTGAATCCGAGTAAGCACCCATGCCTTGTTCACTTCTTCCCTTAGCGTCTAGTAGGGTGCTTGGCTCAGAGCAAAGTTTTCCATAAAGGATGATGGAATGAGTGAATAAATGAACGAATACAACCTGCACAGAAAAATAAGATTTTACCTGGTTATGAAATAAATATCAAGTGTTTATAGTTTACAAAGTCTCTGAATGCAGCTGAGTGAGGCTGAGTGAGGAAAGAGAAGACGAAAAGTTAGTAATGCTTGCAAGGCTTGCAGTTTGACATTTCTGCTTTGCTCCTGGACGGCTGCTTCTCTACCGGCCATCAACCTGTTCGAAGACCAAAGATATCACACCTGAGTTGTCGCATGCCACCAGTGTACTCCGCCAGTGTTGTACCCGCAGTCAGTAAACATGTTTCCCATATTACCTTGGGCAGATAATGTTAGCTCTTTGATTGGTTTGATTGATTTACAGACACACACACACACACACACACACACACAATTTAAGAGCTCAGCTGATCCTTTTGGTACCTGAGGTGTTTAATTGACTACAAAAAAAAAAACTACCGTTGACATGTAGCCTCAGAGTGATTTTTCAGTAGTACTGGATAATCCCTAGTTTTCCTTGGTGAATAGAGGAAATAAAAAGATCACCAACCTGGTTTGATAGGGTTCTACCTGCTATAAATAGCAGCCATATTTTATACTGGCTTTGTCAGCTGGAGCCCAAACTGCCACCATTTTCCACTGGAGAGACTTCAACCATCTAGTTGATTATACTTTATTTTCTTTGGAAATTTCTTCTGTAACAAAGCCTGTTTCAAGCCGCCAGAGCCCATGCCAAGAAAATATTCTCGAGGCTTCGTTCTTCTGCGTCTGCATCCCTGAAGCTCGGGCTCCGTAATTCATCCTCCAGCACCAGCATCACGCCCAGGACTGGCTTCCATGTTGAGGGCATGTGGCACCTGAGGATGTCTGCACAGCCGGCTGTCCAGGCACCGCCCTGCAGCTCTTTCAGGAAGCAATGCAGCATTAGGTCCATGGCTCCTCCGTCATCCACGTCTGCAGACGCCAGAGCAATAGCTCCAGCTTGACCTTGGCATGTCTCTGCCGCTTCAGTCTCCAGCTTCATGAGAGATGACATTTCCATACAGTAATATATAGCACAACATCTGAAATCGCCAGGGTAACTGAAACGAAAAGGGAAAAGTGCTCATGGAAATGAACAGGCTTTAAAGACCGTGTAGCTGAGGGCAGACACGGGGACCTGGAGCTGCCCCTCTCTGTCTGATGAGTGAGGGCCGGCCAGCCTGGCACATGTCTGAAGCCAGGTCAGACCCCAGACTAAGAAAGAGTAGAGGGCGGCAGGGGTCACATCACTGTTATGGCTTGGACTAGAGCCTTTCACGTTTATTCTTTAGAATCACGTTTGCAGGGCTGTCAGCCAGGGGCTCAGGAGTGCTTCTTGGAGGCATAGATGGTGTTGCCTCTTTCTTGTTCGGGATTGAATGGTAGCACCTTCATACAGGGGTTCAAAATGTGTAAACAAGACCAGCCCAGTAAGGAAGAGCGAGCTAACAGCATCGGCCTGTTGCCTCCACTCCTCAGAGAGACCCCCAGCTGTCCTGCTGAAGCAGCTCACCCGGTGTCCCAGATCCATCTCCACCCCTCCTTCCTCCTTCTGCCTTTCTCTCCCTGTACATCCACAGAGGGCTTTTGTCCCTTCCTCCAGGGCCTGGAGCTGAGTCAGGTCCTGAAGAGGGCTGAGGCCAGCTCCCTGAGAAGCAGCCGAGCCTCAGAGAGAAGCACGATGCCCACCCAAGCTCGTTATGGATGTTTCTGGCGACCTGACCTTGAGCAAGGGCGTTCCTCCCAGAATCTCTTTTCCTCATAAAACGGGGAGGAAGTAATAAGCTTATAAGGAGTTAGTGAGGATGTGCACAGACGGTGTCGCATGGTAACTGGCATGTAGTTGTAGCCCAATAAATGGCATCTCTGTTGTTATTACTTCTTAAAGGGCGCATATAAACACACACAAGTATATGCACATGTCAGTGTACACATGCGTATGTGCACATGTGCACACACACATGTGCTCATACATGCACATGAGCACTCATGTGTGCATGTGCACATGCATATACACACGTGCATGGATATGTGTGCATATGTGTATGTGCACGTGTATGTATATGTGCAAGTGTGTGGGTGCACACGGAATGAGTCTTTAAGGAACCAGAAAGTGGTCCCCTTTTTAAATTATCCTAGTTCTAAAAACAAAAATGGTATCTTACTTCTGGGCGGCAGAAGATGTCTTATTTCTGGGCAGCGAGGGGACAGTGAAGTCTGTAGAGCTGGGAAAAGACTTTCAGCAGCAGCCCCTGAGCAGCGGCGGGGGTGGGATGGAGAAGGAAAGGAGGTGGGCGGGGCCTGCCTGAGAGCGGAAAGCCCTTGGCCTGCAGCCCTCGGCCTGCTTCCCTCCCCCAGGCTGCAGCTGCTCAGCCCCCGCCGCAGGGTCAACCCGCTCCTGACACAGAGCAATGAATGCAGTTGGGTCCTGTTTGTTGCACTCAGCCTCACCCAGGTCCCTGTTCTAGAACTCGGCTTCTCTTGGGTTCCTCTGTTTTGGTAAAATACTCAGAGCTCCCGTCTTTCCAGCCAGTGTCCCCTCTCAGGACCCCCAGGAACTCCTCCCTGCATCCAAGCCAAGGCAGACTGCGCTTTCCTGCTGCCTGGCTCCCGGACGACTCTGCCCCGGCTTCCCCAGCCCCTCTGTGTTCCTGGCCCGGCGTCTGTTTTCAGTAAGCCCGAGCCCCTTTCTAGAAGAAGGAGGAGGAGATCAGAGTCAAAGAGTGAAGAAATGAGTATTGCCCGATGCGGTGGAAGGGGCAGTGCGCCTCGCGCTGACGTGGGAATGAGGACGCTGTCTCCCAGCAGGAATGTCCAGAAGCGTAAATGAGACAATTCAGGAAGCATTTCCCACACTGCCTGACGCACAGCAAGAAATGCTAGTAACTCAAAAGTACCATGATGTGAAAGAATGGCTGGGGCCGTCATTCTTGATTGGTGCAAATCAGAAGGAGGTGCCCTAGCCATGCGGTGTTTCCAAGGTGTTGAATGTGAGGTGGGCGCCATTTTCTAGGTCAGAAGGGAAACCGGTTTGGGAGGGAACAAAAGCAGGTTCTCTTGTGTGGATGGGAGAACGTGAAGGAGAGCCGCCTCCTGGCAGCAAGAGCTAGGAGTGTTCGGCAGTGTGCCTAGGGCCGTGGCTCTTGCAGTAATTAAGGGAGGAGCCACTAGATGGGGCGGCGGTTCTGATGCCTTGGTACCTACGCAAGCAACTGAAACTTAAGCCAGAGTCATGCATCCACTCTCGGAGAACGGACAGCTGATCACACGCAGCCAGCTAGGCTGTCCCAAATAAGGCAACTGAATAAGCCGTCACCAGTCAAATAATCTCCTCGCTTCGCTTCCTCATCTCTTCTGTAAAACTTCTCCCCAGCTCCTGTTGGGGGAGGCCCCTAGCCACCTTTGGTTTGGTGCTGCCTGATTGGGATGGATGCACGTTCAGATAAACGCTTGGAAGTTGTAAGGTGTCTCAGTTTATCTTTTAACACTGAATGAGAGAAAGGCAGTGAGGAGTGGGCGGAACTGACCCTACTCTAATTCCCAGTAAGATGTAGGGAATGCAAAGTGACAGAATCCCAAGACTGGCCAGCGGTGTTCTTCCCCACAGGTTCCCGCGGCTCTCAGCTTGGGCACTGGGGCAGTGCTTCTGGTGGGGCTGGTGCTGTCCGAAGTCGCTGAGGGGAGCTCATCCCCAGGCGTTCATCCATCACCCTGTCCTCTGTGTATCCTCATGCACAGAGGAAAATTGAAACCCACATATGTCCTCATGAAGTGTCCCTGAGCATCTGGTCATCTCGTCACCGCTGGTCATCCTGGTGATGTCCCCCATGTCCTATGGGTGTCCTGTGTGTGGTCTGGGCAGGGCACCGTCCTGCTGCTGTGAATTAGCGCCCCTGGAGCATCAGGTAGCACTCCACATAGGGAGGTGATCTACTCCGGGCAAAGCGATAGCATCAGCTTCTACAGCCGATTTTTGTTTCTTTTATAAGGTCTCCCCTAAGCCTCTGTGCTCAGTGAAAGCATCGTTGGGATGCTTGGCAGTAGAAGGCAGGCAAGAGAGACCTTGGAGAGGAGGGCAGGGCTGCAGCGGCGGGAGGTGTGCCAGTTCTGGGTCACCTCTAGGGAGAACATTGTCGGGTTTCTCTCTTTCCCATTGATCTGCTCTTTGGTTGCAAAACTTCCTTTCTCATAACAGACCATATAATCCAGAACAGAATAATTTTTCCCTTAACGTATTAAAATTTACCATACATGCATTCTTTTTTTTAAAAAATTTTATTTATTTATTTATTTATTTATTTATTTTTGGCTGTGTTGGGTCTTCGTTTCTGTGCGAGGGCTTTCTCTACTTGTGGCAAGCGGGGGCCACTCGTCATCGCGGTGCGCGGGCCTCTCACTATCGCGGCCTCTCTTGTTGCGGAGCACAGGCTCCAGATGCCCAGGCTCAGCAATTGCGGCTCACGGGCCCAGCCGCTCCGCGGCATGTGGGATCCTCCCGGACCAGGGCTCGAACCCGTGTCCCCTGCACCGGCAGGCAGACTCTCAACCACTGCGCCACCAGGGAAGCCCCATACATGCATTCTTAAGTGTACATATCTTAATGTAAAAAATGACACAGTTTAAGAAAATATATGTGATAAACCTGATGGAGTTCAGCCAAATTAGATAAATCATGGCAAAAAGGAAGTAGAAACAGTAAAAGCATACCACTTTATATTTCCTGGTTAAAAAAATTTTGACATAGTTTTACAAATATAGTCTGTACCCCTGCATACCAGTCACGGAGAGCTTCTCTCTGCCCCTACCCAGTCAATTCCCCCCTGGGATAATCGCTATTCTGACTTCTAGCTCTGTGGGTTAGCTCTGTCTGCTACGGTTTCCATATAAATGGGAACATATCACATGTCCTCTTCTGTTTATGGCTTCTTTCACCCAACACTGTGTCTATGACAGCTATTGTGTTGTTGGCTGTAGTAGTAGTTTATTTATTTTCGCTTTAGAATATTCTATTGGGTGAATATAGTATAATTTACATCTGTTGATAGGCATGAGAGCTCTTTCCAGCTATTGGCTACTAAGAATAAGGCATTTTTATGTATATCTAATGGTTCCCGTAGATGCCTAATTGTGGAATTGCCAGGTCTTAAAACATCTACATGTTCAGCTTTAGTAGATACTTTCAGTTTTCCAAAGTAGTTGTAACAGTTTCTACTCTGACCAGCAATTCATGACTTTCCACATCCTCACAAGCACCTGATGTTATCTGGCATTGTCAGTTTTCTTTCTTTCTTTTTCTTTTCTTTTTCATTTTCACCATTCCATTTCAGTTTTCATTTGCATTTCCCTGATGGCTAATGCTATTAAGCACTGTTTTACATGCTTATTGACTATTTGGCCTCTTTTGTGAAATGTCTGTTCAGGTTTTTGCCTTTTTTAACTGGATTGTCTGTCTCCTTACTAATTTGTAGGAATCCTTTAAGGGTTCTCAGTAAAGGTCAGATAGATTCCTTGGAAACATCTTCCCTCTGTCTCTTAGGTGGATCACCCATTCACTTTCTTCATTGTTTCTTCTGAAGAATATTAAATATTAAATTCCCAATTTAATAATATCAAATGTAATAAAAATTTCCTTTAAGTTAGTGTTTTTTTTTGTCTTGAGTAAGAAATCTTTTCCTACTCCAACATCAAGAAAATAGCTGTCTATGTTGTCTCCAATGAGTTTTTCAGTTTTGCCTTTGATATTTGCACGTACAGTCCATCCTGAGTGGATCTGGTGTCTGGTGTCAGGTAGGGTCACTGTGTTTTCCTGCAGGTTCTCCAATGGATCCAGCACCATATGTGGAAGAGCCAACTCTTTCCCCCATGGCTTCCGAGTGGCATCTTTGCCATAAATTATGTAACTATATTTGTGGAATCTATTTCTCCATTTTTTAGTAGAATACAGAGTTTTAAATATTTAACATTTTCTAACATCAAGCTGGACTCAATTTATTCCTAAATAAATGAAGCAGTTATAACTGTAAAGTTGTGAAGGGCCCTTAATAGTGCTTTAAGGAACTTAATATAATTTTATTTTTGAACAAGAATTTCCACAGCCTATAATTTTTCCAAATCATTTCCAAAATGTGAAAATTATATATGGCAGAAGAAATTCAGGGTATTTATATCGACATCTTGATACCAGGTGCTTTTTTTTTTAAAGTGCTCAGCAATGTGTGCCGAGCATGGTGCTACCATCTTAGGAGAGACATAATGAAAAGAAAAGAGTCCTACCCTCCAGGAGTCCCACCCATGAGGACTTCTAAAGCCAGAGTTGTGCCTTTCCAGCATGTTCTTTAATCACTAAACTGGAGAAACAGAGAAGATAATTTAGCTTCTCCATCTTTGTATCTCTGTGTGGCCACATGAAGCCAAATAGGGAGGCTTATCTCTGTGGCGCAGGAGGGGCCGAGTCAACCCCTTGGACCAAAAGCAATCTGTGAGGCCACTCCTAGGATTCAGGAAGGAGTCAGGAAGAAGGAGCCCAAGAGCTGCCTTGAATTCTTTCCAAGGCCCCCATTCCTTGCATGTAAGCATTGCCGTTCACACATACTCACTTATTTCTTTTGTAATACATGGTTTTCCCACCATTGACTAGCCCACTAGATAAATTCAAGGCATTTTCCAAACTGTGTTTCTTGAGAATTAGTTTTACAAATTCAGTTCCTATCAGAGGTCTCAAAGTTTGGGACAGGGAGGGTTCTCACTAAAATCTCAGAATATGTGTTGGGTAACTAAGATGTAATGAGATCACGGTCAGATGTGGTCAACCATCAGTACGCCTACTCATCTCACTTTACACATCTCAGTCCCGGAGGCTACCATGTTTCATAACATGTAGTCACTCAACTCATGCCTGTCTGAATTATTTTAAAGAAAAATGTTTCTTTTTTCCTAGATATCCAGGTTTGACTGTAATATCTTTTAAAATTAAAATTGTTGGCATGTTTTGTGTTCCGCCTGTTAAAAACTATGTTTTTTAATGTTGAACACTGTGGAACTATCCCATAGCGTCAACGGCACACATCAGCCTGTAGTATCCTATCTATAATAATTTATTTGTTTATTACACTTATTTTTATTGTCTCTTTTTGTGGTAAAACATATATAACATATGTGGCCTTCTCTTCCTAGTTTGAGTGTTTTTGTCATGAAGTGATGTTGAATTTTGTCAAATGCTTTCTTTGTATCAATTGAGATGATCATGCATCCCCTTCTTTCTGTTAAAGTTGTGCATTACACTGATTGATTTTAATATGTTGAACCATCCTTGCTTTCCAGGAATAAATCCCATTTGGTCATGGCATATAATTCTTTTAATATGCTATTGAATTCAGTTGGCTAGTATTTTGTTGAGGGTTTTTGCATCAATATTCATAAGGGATATTGGTCTGTAGTCTTCTTTTCTGGTAGTATCTTTGTTTGGCTTTGGTATCAGGGTAATGCTGGCCTCATAAAATTAGTTTGGAAGTATTCCTTCTTTTTCAGTTTTTGGTAGAAGTTTCAGGGGAATTGGCATTAATTCTTCTTAAAATGTTTAGTAGAAGTCAGCAGTGAGACCATCTGGTTCTGGGATTCTCTTTGTTAGGCGGTTTATGATTACCGAGTCAATCTTTTACTGGTTATAGGCATTATATCTCTTTTATTTCAGGAATGTAAGTTCCATGCAGTTTTGGATCTTTTTCTGTTTTGCTCACCGATGTGTTCCATGCACCTAGACCAGTGTTTGGGACATAGTAGGAGCTTAGCAAGTAGTTGTTGAGTTGGTCTTTTCAGACAAGATTCTTTCCAACTCTCTGGTCTATTAATCATTGTGTTGATTTCATTCTAAAGCTGATTCACACTAAATGGGAGAGCCAAGCAGCTTCCTAGAAGCCCCCAGCAAGTATCTGTTGCATGTCTTTGGGAGTCAAAGGGCTCTCCAACCTTGAACAAGTATTTCAGAGATGGGTTGCCCACTGGCTTGGGATAATCAAAGGCCTACCCCAGAGCCGAGGTGGCATGGATGTTGGGGTGCTGCCCATAAGGCCCACCACTGCTGCTGCTTTTAGATGGATGAAGGTGATATCCTCCCTGGTGGGGAGGCCTGGCAAGGTGAGCCATGAGCCTGTGCATCATACAGGTCAGGGAAAGGCAGGAGGTCTCTCACTATTGGTTGTGGATTTTAGGACAAGATGGTGGAGAGCAGATTGTGGCTCTGAGGTTAGGTCAGTGGTGTAAGGTCTCGCACAACACCCTCAGAGCCAGAGGGGCCTGAGGTGACTATGAGAAGCAGAAGGAGGGCAGGGGACAAGAGCGGTGGGGAGGACAAGGCCAGCAGAACAGGTGAGAAAGAGCTGGCACTCCATGCTTATGCATATAGGGTATTTATGGTTTGTAGGAATCTGTTCCTGGGAGTGTGGCTGGTGAGAAGTTTCCCAGCTTATTCAAGGTTTTGTGGAGGAACAGTTCCACCCTTTCCCTAGTACCAGCACATTTTGGTTTGTTATCACAAAGCTCAACATGGTTGGAATTTTTCTTTTTTGTGATGGTGAAAGAGAGAAAGAGAGAGAAAGAGAGAGAGAGAAAGAGATTATGAGGAATTGGCTCCTGTAATTAATTATGGAAGCTGAGAAGTGCCATGATCTGCCCTTTGCAAGCTGGAGACCCAGGAAAGCCAGTGATGTAGTTTGAAAGCCTGAAAGTGAATAGATTCCAGTCCAGATCTGAAGGCAGATAACCAGGAGTGCTGAGGAGGGCAGGAGAACAATGTCCCAGCTCATCCATTCAGGCAGAGAGTGAACTCAACCTTCCTCTGCCTTTGTGTTCTGTTCAGTCCCTCAGAGGACTGGATGATACCCTGGGGAGAGCCATCTGCATTACTAGGTCTACCAATTCAAATGCTGATCTCGTCGAGAAACACCCTCATAGACACATCCAGAAGTAATATTTAAACAGCTATCTGGGCATCCCTTAGCCCAGTCAAGTTGACTCATAAAATTAGCCATCACATGAACTAATAAATATTCTTATAAAGTAAGATGAAGTGACTTTTGCCTTGGATGGCACTTTGAAGTGGGAAGTGTCCTTGAGGATGGTTTAGGCCATTATCCTCATTCCCGGGTGAGAAAATTGGTATAGAGTGAGGGGTCATGGCCTCTCAAGGTCAGGCACCCTGTCTTCGCACAGCCTAGAAAAGAAACTCATACTGTAGTTCCCAGTGCAGTCTACAGGGAGATCATTAAAGCATGCCCTTAAATATTATCCATGTGGTCCTTACAACACATCCATGGAACATTTAGGGCAATCTTGTTCTTGTTCTGTGGGCAGTGGGGCCTGGAGGACTTGAGTCATGGGCCCATACCTTCATTTACAAGCTCAGCATGAAACCCAGGGATTCTGGGACAACAGAGCCTATTTTCTTAACCCTTTTATTATTATTTTAAACTAGTTATGTTTTCCTTAAAATATAATTTAAAACTAGTTGTTCTTTCATTTAATATCATAATGTATAGCTGAAACTGGAGTTTCTATTACAGATTCCCTTCTCCTATCACAAGTGTTTGAAATTATCCAATTGAATAAGTTTGCAAAATGCCATTTATATATCCCTAAAGCCAAAATATGGTTTCCATTGATTTGGAAAAAGAAACATGTCCTTTAATTTGAGCCCATGTGTGGAGCATAAACATTTGTTTCCCATTACATCTTGAGCTGTCCTTGGAATTCTCTTTCTAGTAATGCTCAACCCAGTTATATATGGACGCTTTCTCAGTAGACTCTTTTTAAAGTTTAATTGGAGATACAACTCTAAATGAATGAACTCATGGCTTCAAAGACTTTGGAAAATATGTAGTGATACCCAAATGGCAACTTAAAATGAGCTTGATTATGTGACAGGCCAGAAACAAAGGCATGGCCTGAGGGCCTTTTGGGCCATGGGTGCCGTGGAGGCACATGGGGACATACACACTAGGAAAAAGTGTGTTTGGGTTTTTTATTCATATGGATCTGTCTAGTTCACATAGAGGAAACCAAAACATGAACAAGAATATTACAAAGTGCCTTCCCTTTTGTTACACATGCTGACCCCAAAGGATGTGTCTAGAGGGGACGCAGTTCACATATTTGAACCCTCAGATTTTAGAAATTAAACATGAAAATCTGGAGGAGAGAAGTGACTCAGTGAGGTTCTCCTCGTCAACTGGTGCTCTAGCCAGGTCTCCTAGGTTCGGATGTACTGTCATCTCTCTGATATCCCATCAGTATCTTCTGTTCACGTAAGTCCCACCCCAATTTGAGAAAATAACAGTATTCAATCACTTTTTCTTGTTCCCTCAGATATATAATTCCTATGAAACAGTTTTTGGGGACAGTAAATAGGACTGGGACTGGAGGTGATTATGAGAAAGACTATACGACTCAAACTCTGTCAGCTTCTTCAGTTGTCATGTGATGATCAAACACCTACCTTGAAAAGAAAGGCAGGAGGTGAGACGTGATAGCCCTGCACTAATAGGAGGGGCATAGTTATTGGTTTTGCAGTTTTCTAGGCTTTGGGGAAATAACTGAATAACACAGGTAGACAAGGCAGTTCCATGCCTGTTAGAGGACACAACAAATCAAACAACAACTTCACTTGCATCCTTCTTGTGGTCATGGATTCATTAACAGTCAGCAGCTAAGTATGTGGGCTCTTGATCCAAACGGTCTGGATTTGGATGTTGGCTCAGTGTGACCTTAAGAAACTTACTTAACCTTGCTAAGCCTCAGTTTTCTTTTCTGTGGAATGGAGATAATAACAGTATACATGTTAGAGAGTTTCCATAGGGATCACATGAGTTAATACAAGTAAAGTGTTTAGAACAGCGGTCCCCAACCTTTTTGGCACCTGGGACCAGTTTCGTAGAAGACAATTTTGCCATAGACGGGGTGGGGGTTGGGGGGGGATGGTTCAGGAGGTAATGCGAGGGATGGGGAGCGGCAGATGAAGCTTTGCTTGCTCACCTGACGCTCACTTCCTGCTGTGCTGCCTGGCTCCTAACAGGGTATTGGGGACCGTTGGTTTAGAGTTCACATCCTTAAGACCTTGCTAATTATCATGACAATAAATAGTATTAGTTGTAGTTGCCATGTGTGTATAGTATGAAATAGCACATCAGAATGTATATGCAGCTTTCGTTTTCATTGAGTGTAGATTTAACACCTACATCAGGCTCTGCTTCCCCTTCCTTCTACACAGAGTGGTGACATTAGCATGAGCACCAAACTTGCTTTTTCAATATTTTGACAAAAATAAACCTACCAAATATAAACTAGGGGGGTATTTGTACATACTCAAGGTCACTCAAGTGATTTCAGCTGAGTACAGAACATGTGGAGTAGGACTGAAAACTGACATAGCTTCCCACCTGCACCAGAGCAGTCTGCATGGGAGCAGTGGAGACATTCCCATCATTTCTACAAAACCATCTCAGTGTTGCTGGAATGCTAAGGCGAGCCAAAAGTCAGGTCAAAGTCCACCTGGAGTAGAAGACCCATCAAACAGGAGGCTGGCAGTGCCACCTTCTTGTTCATCTGGCTTGGGCAGGGCCTCCCACCACTCTCTAATTCTTCATCTCCTACTTGATATTAAGCTCGGAACTGCATCTCTAGGCATGAACCAACAGAGAAACTCGCCACTTTCTCTGTTAAAAACAGGGTAAACATTTTAGTATTAGAGGAGATGCTTCCATTAAAATAAAAGAAACAGGGTGAAATGTTTGAGTTCTTCAAGTTAAAGATCCCAGTCAGATCCAAGAAAAAAATTAGAATAGGCAGTAAGATGGATTAACCCGAAATAAGGAAAGATTTGTTGAGATCCTAAAAAAATGAGTGAAGCAGTGCATAGCAAATTCAACACCACAGAAAATATAATAATTGAGGTTAAGTATTAAAAGTTAAGTATTAAAGTTAAAACAAATTTTAAAAATGTTTTTTGAAAATATAAATTATATAGAAACATTAATAGTGGTCTAAAATTCTAGATAAATTCTAATAAATTTTGAAATTTAGGAATTGGAAAAATATCCTTAATTTCTCATATTATACCCAAAGGATATAGTGTATGATTCAATTTTCTTAATATAACAGGAAGGATATTTTTCTCTGCCTCTCATCCTGAATAAGAACTGAGTCAGGTAAATATAGTTTCAAATATTTTTTAAAATGAATGCTACTCACTAGTAGAATACTGAAAGTTTATTTAATTTCTGAATTTCCTGAGAAATAAATAAGCACCAAGATACAATGTATGTAAAATAAAAACAAATCAGGTATAAATTTCCTTCGAAGTACTCTCTTCACTGTATGCCATAAGTTTTGGTATATTGTATTTTTGTTTTTATTCATCTCAAAGTATTTTCTAATTTCCTTTGTGATTTATTTTTGACCCATTGGTTGTTTAAGAGTGAGTTATTTAATTCCCACACATCTGTAAATTTCCCACTTTCCTTTCTTTTATTGATTTCTAATGTAATTCCATTGTTGTTGGAAAACATACTTGGTATGATTTAATTCCTTTTAAATTTATTGAGGCTTGTTTCATGGCCTCTATCTTGGGGAATATTCCATGTGCCCTTGAGAAGAATGTATAATCTGCTATTGGTGGGTGGGGTGTTTCATATATGCCTATTGGGTCTATAGTGGTGATAACTCTTCTATTTTCTTGTTGCTATTCTGACTAGTTGTTCTCTCTATTATTGAAATCCAACTATTGTTGTTGGATTATCTCTTTCTGCCTTCATTTTTGTCAGTTCTTGCTTCATGCATTTTGAGTCTCTGTTTTTAGGTGTGTATATATATTTATAATTGTTATATCTTCTGATGGATTGATGCTTTTATCACTAAAAATACCCTTCTTTGTTTCTAGTAAAAATTTGTGTCTTAAAGTCTATTTGTAGTTTATTTGACTTGTAGTTTGTTGAGCTTGTTGTATATGTAGATTCATATTTTTCATAAAATTTGGGAATTTTGGACCATTATTTCTTTAAATATTTTCCTTCTCTATTCTCTCCCTCCTCTTCTTCTGGGACTCCCCATTACTTATATGTTGGTAAGCTTGATGTTGTCCCACAGGTCTCTGAGGCACTATTCACTTTTCTTCACTCTTTTTTTTCCCTGCTCCTCAGACTAGATAATCTAGATTGAGCTATCTTCAACTTTGCTGGTTCTTTCTTCGTTGTTTTTTCTGCTTTTAGGTTTTTTTAGCAGAATTGAAATTTTCATTCCAGATATTATACTTTTCAGCTCCAGAATTTCATTCCTTTTTATAATTTTGACTTCCTTATTGACATTCTCTATGTGATGTCTCTTGGTGAGACATCATTGTCATGCATTTCTTTAATTCTTTAAAATAGTTTCCTTTAGTTTTTGAACATATTTATAACAGCTTATTTAAAGCCTTTTTACACTAAGTCTAAAATTTAGGTACTCTTGAGGTCACATTCTGTTGTCTTCTATTTTTTATTGCATGTATGGAATAATTTCCTATTTCTTTGCATGTCTCATACATTTAAAAAAAAACTAGACATTTATATAATACATTGTAAAAACTGTAGCATCAGATTTCTCCACTCCTTCATTATTCATTGTTTTTCCTGCTTTTGGGTTTTTGTTGTTGTTGTCTTTCTTGTTGTTGCTTATTTGTTTAGTGACTTTCCTGGACTAATTTACAGATTCTGTATTCCCTGCAGTGTGGGTCCACTTTTTCTGCTATCTTTTTTTTAAAGTTTCTAATTTTTAAATTTTAAAAATCAGCCTCCTGGGGTAACACTAGGGTCAATATAATTTAGTGGACAGCCACTATGATTGGTCAGATTTCCTTAAATGCTGTGCCTGTATGACTTTCCCCTTTGCCAAGGCCTGCCTTCAAACTTGAAGGATTACATAAGACAGCCTTAGCTGTCATTTGCTGCTGGTGTAGAGTTTCAAGATCAGCCAGGAGTGAGTGACTGGTGACTTCTGCTTACCCAGGTTTTTCTTGGTCATGCACATAGCCTAGGTGTCTAGGAATATATTGTAACCTTTCAAAAAGTTCCCTATGGTCATCTAGTTATACAGGATGAAAGTAATTTTCCCCACCAGGCTTTTGTTTGCTCTAACTTATATCATGCCTTTAGATGGTTGAGGTGTTGCCAGAAATAATTGTTACAGTAATGCCCTGTGAGGAGGTCCGCACCCCTGCTGAACTAAGCTCTGAATCAAATCAAACAGTCATCATATTCTAGGAATATAGACTTTTAAGGTAGCTGAAAGTTCAGACAAAATATTGATTGTGATCTGGGGATGGTACTTTTCACAAATCTCTAAAAGTGGTCATATCTGTTGTCTGCAATGTTGCAGGTTGTGGTTACCTCTTCACTGAGCTGGAGGAATAGCTCTAAGTTAAAACATCACTGACTCTATTGTCTTGCCAAGGGTTTGTAGTTTCCTCTGGAAGGATGATTTTTATTCTGTTCTGAATATTGTTTAATGGCTGGCATTCTGAAATGGTAAATTTTATTGGTTTGGCTGTATGTTTGTGTTTTTTTTGTGTGTGAAAGTGCAAGTTCACTGAAGTTTTCACTCCTCCATTCTGGAAGTTGATCTCGACATGTGTTACTTTATAACTGGAAACATTTGGCAATTTTAAAGGGACTATTAATAAATCAGAGGAAGCTCTTCCCCCTTTACTTTGCTGAGTTGACAGTTGTTATTGTCATAAAAACCACCGTGGCTTGTAATTTATTGTTATCATTCATGTGACTAGCATGACATGGGACTTAGGGTGCAGGTGCAATTCTTGTTAGGTTATTTCTTTTTTTAAATTATTATTTATTTATTTATTTGGCTGTGGTGGGTCTTTGTTTCTGTGCGAGGGCTTCCTCTAGTTGCGGCAAGCGGGGGCCATTCTTCATTGCGGTGTGCGGGCCTCTCACTATCGTGGCCTCTCTTGTTGTGGAGCACAGGCTCCAGACGCGCAGGCTCAGTAGTTGTGGCTCACGGGCCCAGTTGCTCCACGGCATGTGGGATCTTCCCAGACCAGGGCTCGAACCCGTGTCCCCTGCATTAGCAGGCAGATTCTCAACCACTGCGCCACCAGGGAAGCCCTTGTTAGGTTATTTCTGTCTTAAAATTTTTATGCTCATATTCATTAATTTGACTAACATTCATTGAGCAGTGTGGAGCCTATAAATGTGATAAAAAGAATCCAGTCTTTGCCTTCAAACGGCAAAGATATGTGGAAAAAGTACTATTTAAATAAAAATTGACGGGAATTAGAAAATTCTTGACTAACGCAAATTTTAAGCTTCTGTACAGCGAATTTGAACACTGGGGTTATTTTGTAAGAGTGGAAACATTAAAATTCACTGTAAATAAAAAATATATTCTTTTACAACTTATGAACAAAGGCATCCAGAATTTCAGCACCCAGATAACCATGCATGACATGGCTTGTATGTGTCTATAAAATGCGAACTGTAAAGAAGTTTTAAACTTGTCGCCAATATTTAAATCTTTTGATTCAAACTACACTCTCTTTCCCCCAAAGTAAATGCTGTTAAGATTTTCAGATTAGTTTAAATGTACTAACGTGGACTCTTTTAGATTTGTGTAAATGTGCATATCAGTATATAATTCAATATTATCTACGTACACGTGCATCCATCTATCTGTCAAAAGAAAAACTCAAGAGAGAAGTAACTTAACGCTGCCCCAGCCTCACATTCTGTTGTAAAGAGACAGAATGTTCCAGTTAGAAAGTAGAAAAAATGTTGAGTGGAAGAGAAGCTAAAACCCCACCCTACCCACATACTTAATGATAGAACAACATGCCTTATTTTGTACTCAACAGAAAGAAAAATGATCTCCATTAAGTTAGAGCAGCTTGATGATATCCTGGCTGCCTCAGAAGCCGGTGAGTCCCTCACATCCAGGAATAGAGTAGCCTCTGTTCTCACACAGAGCAACAGCTCTCAAGTATTTGGGCCTCAGAATTCCTCTATACTCCTAAAAATTGTTGAAGACCTCTGAGAGCTTTGGCTATGTGGATTATGTCTATCGATATTTACTGTCACAGAAATCAACACTGAGATCTTAAATTATTATCAAAGTAACAATAAACCCATTGCATGGACATATATAACATATTCTTAATAGAAATGCATTTTCTAAAAGAAGTCATGACAGAAATGTCTCTGTTTTATAACTGCAAATCTCTTGAATGTCCAGCTCAATAGAAGACAGATTCTCCTATCTGTTTCTATATTCAGCCTCTTGTGATATCCCACATGATGTGAAAACCTCTTCTGTACACTCATGAGGGAATGAGATTGAACAAGGTAAATCACACATCATTATTACTGTGACAATAATTTGACTATTCTGCAGTCCTTGAAGGTTCATTGCAAGCTCCACAGGGGCTCCTGGAGCTCCTTGAGGACCACAAATCTAGTGTGAGTTCAGGAGTGAGTTTCTTGAATGGTGAGATCAGAGGTCCTTGGGTGTCTGCTACTTCATCACTCAGTGTCCATAAGTTAGGGAAAAGTAACGATCATATTTTCTAAATTTGATATCATATATAGTCTGGTATCATTTGGCCAAGCTGTTTCTCACTCCAGTAACAGACTGCTTTGTGTATTCTTTTAATCCCTGTAAATAACTCACACCTTTAAGAAGTGTGTTAATGTTTATCACTAATGGATCTGAATTAGCTTGTATAGATCTATCAGAAATGAGATTTCAGATGGCAGTTTGAGGTTCAGATGGCAATTCTTTGAGATGAAAGTTATTTTATACCTTTGATAACAGTGAAACATGTGTTGGCCCTATATGACTAGAAGGTTCTCTGAGGCAGTGACCATATATACCAGCTCCATGTCTCCTGCAGGCCTTAGTCCAAGCCCTTCCCATTGGGCTTCATGGAGGGAGATGAGGGAGGGAGGAGATATGGGAACGTGTGTATATGTGTAGCTGATTCACTTTGTTATAAAGCAGAAACTAACACACCATTGTGAAGCAATTATACTTCAATAAAGATGTTTAAAAAAAAACAGAAGTAGAGAATGGAAAAAAGAAAAAAAAAAAAAGAATAAACCCACACTGAGTTAATAAGAAGTTATTTTCATGCTTTTATTTCCTAGACATTTTCTAAACTTTTCTTAGAGAATCAATATTAATGATGGACCTATTTTATGTAACGAATAAGATTTTTAAAATCACTTATTTTGCAGAACAATTTTGGTCCTATTAGCAATATTTCTTGGTTCTTCCTGGGTCATACAAGCTTGGAGTTCCCTGTGCTTCAAGACCCTGAACTCCCAAGCTTGGAGTTCCCTGTGCTTCAAGACCCTCAGCTCCCACTGGGCCGTGTCTTCACCTTGACTCCCCATTCCCCACACCCCATCCCGCAGGAGTCCAGCCACACACAGAATCTCTGTATTATCCCCTCTTCTTCCTGCTTCTCCCACAGACTTTCCTTGGCCAGAGCCCTCTGGAGTGGCTGCTCCTATCTCTGAGCTAACATTTGCTTCTCTTTGAGGTTTTTACTTCACATTCTGCAGCCATAAAACTTACCCTGCCTCTACCTGTATCATTGACAATGAGGCAACGACTGTGGACTCCCTTCCCCAAAACAAGCCCTGGTGAACAGTGAGCTGATGTTGGTGATTCTGTGGGTGTGTTATTTTGCCTAATCATGGACCCCTTGGCTCCTGAGACATTTATGTTAAATCTGGACACACTCAGGGGGCGCTCAGGGGAGAGAAGTGTTTGAAAGATTAGCCCCAAAACTTACATAATGAAGTCAATAGAATGATCAGCCATGATGCTTATTTGAAATTTTGGAAACAACATTCAACTTCCAAAGAATATGTGTTTGGGCCCTGTTATGGCTGAATTATGTCCCACTCCAAATCCATATGTTGAAGTCCCCAGTACCTCAGATGGGCAGATAAAACCATAAGCTGAGGATTCCTAGACTATAGTCATTTACATCAGAGGAGACGATTGCCAGTGGGCAAGTTCCTGCACAACAAGAAAAGATGTATCAGTCAATTCACCTAACAAATACGTGTTCCCTATTGTCTATCGTGGGCGCTGGGCTGGAAGGGGGAATAGAGTTTGGAATTAAGCCTTAGAGAGTTGAGTCCAGCTGAGGGCCCCATAATCAACCAGTTCACAAATGAGTGAAGGTGAAATGACAATGAAAAGCCTTTGTGGGAAAGGCACGAATAAGGGGCTGAGTGAGTGAGACCACTGGAGGGGCCTCTTGGGAGGGCTGGTCAGGGAGGGGTCTCCAGGGAGCAGGCCTTTCAGTGCAGCCTGAGGATGAGAAGGAGCTGGTGAGGAGGGAGACCAGATGTGCAAAGGCCCCGTGGTGGCGAGGGCATATTGGAGCCCCTGGAGGGAGAAAGAGCAGGGTGTGAAATGCAGGTGGAGAAGCGAGCCAGATGCCCAGGGTCCTGTCAGCCATGGTGAGGCATCTGCGTTTTACTCTGAGTGTGCTGGGGACACAGTGTGACTTTGTGAACTGAGGAAAGTGGGATCCTCATGATTTTGGAAAACCCCTGGCGTCCACAGGGCATTGGTGGTGATGGGTGGAGCTGGGGAGACGTTCAGCCTCCATCCGGGTCAGAGGGGCTGGCAGCCAGTGCTGGAGCAGCGGCATGAGGCGGGGGGCGGGTGGGGCAGAGCACGAGGGGCCTCCTTCGCTCTGCCCAGTGGGCTTCTGACCCCAGTGTGCAAGTCCAGACGCCAGATGTGGCTCTCCTTAATTCTCAATGTTCCTGAGAAGAGGAATTAAAAAAAAATGTATTACTTTATACTGAAACATATATTTTTAAAAATAAATTTATTTATTTTAAATTTATTTTTGGCTGCGTTGGGTCTTCGTTGCTGTGCGTGCACGGGCTTTCTCCAGTTGCGGCGAGCGGGGGCTACTCTTCGTTGCGGTGCGCGGGCTTCTCATTGCGGTGGCTTCTCTTGTTGTGGAGCATGGGCTCTAGGCATGTGGGCTTCAGGAGTTGTGGCACTTGGGCTCAGTAGTTGTGGCTCGTGGGCTCTAGAGCACAGGCTCGGTAGTTGTGGCGCACGGGCTTAGTTGCTCCGCGGCATGTGGGATCTTCCCAGACCAGGGCTCGAACCCGTGTCCCCTGCATTGCCAGGCGAATGCTTAACCACTGTGCCACCAGGTAAGCCCCTGAAACATAGTTTTTTAAAAGCCAAAGATATGGAATTGTACATAATGTATTTAATTAGAATAAAGCCAAGTAATTATTTTAATAACTAACATTCATTTAGACTTACTCTCTGCCGGACTTTGTAAAATACATTTCACTTGCGTGTTCTCACGTTATCTTCACGATAGCTGTGTGATAAATTGTTATTTCCATTTCCCAGATGAAGGAGGTTTTACGGGCCTTAGTTCCTTTATTTTTAGAGTAAAAGTATAACATAATAAAAAGTCATGCAGCTATTAGATGAAGGGACACACAAATGTGTACATAGATGCACACACACGTGCACACACACAGTAGCCATGAATAATGCACACACATAACCGTATAGCTAGAGCATACGTGGTGTAACTGTCAGGGCTGTTTGCTAATTGCTCACACCTCGTGTGGTTGGCTGTGTGGTCATCTTTGGCCGAAGAGATGCATCCCATACTCTCCTCCAAACCTTCAGTGTGGTTTCCATTTTGAATACTGATCCTTCCTCACTAGGGTCCGGGAGAAACCCTTAGAGAAAGTAGGCTTGGGTTTTGTTTGGGAAAGACTTTGTTTGATGCCGATGGACACTTCCTCCTGTGAACTCAAGGTACCTGTTGTTTTCAAATCGCATCTTGTCTTAGGAGGAGGGGCCGCCATTGAACTGTTTAGGGGCCACTGGAGGTCTTCACACCGCCATGTGCTGGAATCATCCATTCATTCTGAAATTTATTCACTGAGAGGAAAACAATGTGGTGTTGGAACTTGCTTGGTTCAAAGGCCCTGAACATCAAGTGAAATAAAGGTGACGCCTGTCTCCTGTCACCTGTGACTCTCCCTCTTCTGGGCAGAGTGGACGGACACATAGACAGAACACAGTTCTCCCCTCAGAGCCTGGACAGTGGCGCCTTTCTGTGTGCTCATTTCCTGTCGTGGGACCTGGCAGGTGGAGGGCAGAGGAGGTGGCTGGGTTAAATTTAGTGGATTGAGCCCTGGGCTGTCTCTGACTGTCCTGGACTGGCCACCAGCCCGTCTGATGGCCCCGGATCCCTGCTAGGTAAAGGCAGATGGCAGCAGATGGTGACAGCAAGATAAGCAGTTAAACATAGAGCAGATGTGGGTAAGGCACACGCTTCCTGGCCTGCACCCAGAGCCCACACCCAGGGCTATGGCCGTGTGTCCTCCTCCGGAGAATGTCCACACCCTGTTTCCTGAATCCTCTGGTTTCTGTCAGCTTACAGCTTTGCTGGGTTTTTCCAGGAACTTCTCTCCTCTGCTCTGCATTGATTTCCAGCCCCAGGCATCCCTACTGAATGCCTCCAAATTCCCAACAAAGGTGCATCTTTGAATGCTAAAGATGAGTCATCAGAGTTCTTGGGAAGGCTAGAATCATAAATTATGCTGTATTTTTCATAGCACTCTATTTATAAGTTCTTAAATAAGGAGTGGCCAAATAATAAAGAGTGAATCAGTATTTTTGGGACATTTAGAGTAAAAGTTTCAGAGATTTTTCTGTAAAATAAAAAGCAATAATAATAAATGCAATGCATGGTTTATTACTATTATGAACTAATATATTATGACATGGTCATATGTTTCAACAATATATAAACATGATCTCTATATGATACAATCATTTGATAAAAAAGCAAAGAAGGGAATAGTAACACAAAATAAATGCCAAATAAAAATCATTAAAAAGTTGAATGTCAATACCACAAATATTTAATACGAACGTTTATCATTCTTAAAATTGAGGTTTATTTTATCATAAAAGTGAAAATACACTAAGCAGGCATTACCTTATCCAAAAGCCTTAATCTTTATTGCATGAAAAATAGTTCAGACATACAAAAATTTCTTTCAGCTTTCATTGGCGCCGCTGGTCAAATTATCCAGAAAATATCTTCAAGTTGAGCCTTTGTGTGCATATTGCTTCTTATAAGTTCATTTTCTTTTTCATTTTTTACTTACTTGCCCTGGTTTTGGTTTTGCCATAGAAATCAACATTGTTTCTGCCGCTTCAATTGCTACATCTATTTCTCGTCTCATGTTGAGAAACCTTCACTTTTTCCCTGTGAATTTCTTCTGTTTAATCACATTTAAAAAACAGTCTATCCATTAATGAGTTTCCCAAAAGAGCGATTTCATTTTTGTTTTGACAGCAAAAAAGCTGTCCCTTTCTACTTCATCTAAATAGCAAACTTGAAAGCAATTTATTATTCCGCTTACAACTTCATAATATTCTTCTTTATATAAACAACTGAGCTTCAGCTGTCATAAAACTACTTTATTCATCTGGAGGGTTTTTAAAAACTTCTGAATTATTCTTTATAATATATAACCCAGTGTGTTTTGCTCTCTAAAATGACTTGCCTTATTTATTTTGGGCTCTTGCATATTTCTCCAACAAAGGAAAATTTCTCACTGGAGAATTCAACAGTTCTGCAGTTTTTCGTCTACTGAAAATTGTGGAAGAGACATCGTTTTTTCAGATAACACTGATTGGATTTGGTTTCATAATCTAAATCAGGTTATTCTTTCATTGTGCTGGTTTCTGAATCTCCACTGAATTTCTTTCTCCTGCTATTTGTTTCTGATGCTCCAACTTTCAACCTGTTCACCTTAAGACAAACCTGTTGTCAGAACCAAGTGAAATTTGTGTTTGTGGGACAACTGCTAAATCACCAGTGATGACTTTCTGAATGTTCTCAGAGTTGCTGCTCCATCACTTCTTGTAATCTGTAGTAATTATCTATGACTTATAATTTATCTGCACGCTTGACAATTTGGAAGAAAAAATCAGATATTATCTCCCAGTTTCTGTGGGTCAGGAATCCTGGAGTGGCTGAGCTCAGTGGCTTTGGCTAAGGTCTCTGCAGAGGCTGCAGTCAAGATTTAGGCCAGGGCTGCAGGCATCTCAGGCTTGATGGGACAGGCCCTGCCTTGAGCTTCACTCTGTGCTTGTTGGTGGGCCTCAGAAGATGCACGTCCAAGTTCACCCACATGGGCCTTTGCACAGGGTTCCTTGATGACATGGCAGTTGGCTTCCCTAAGAGCAAGTGATCCGAGAGAGGGAGAGAGAGCCCTAAACTCCAACACACAGGCTTTTTATAGCCTCTTCTTGGGAGTGACACCACATTTACCATTGGTTAAAAGCAGGATGAGTCCAGCACACTCCCAGACGGAGGGGATCATCAGGCGCCATCTAAGAGACTGCCTAAAACACAACCACGTCTGCTTCAAGTTCTAATTCTAGGGATTTTATTCCTCTCTGAAGTAAAGATAATACTTTGCCCAGCACAGCTCCCGTGAATTCTTATTAAACCAACATTCAATGAAGCCTCATTTTAGTATACATGAACATTTATGTGTCTGATTCTTACAGTTGGTCCACACATCCAAATAAATGTTTATCTTCTTATTCTTACATTTGAAAGCATTAAAATGATGTGCGTTCTATTTTTTGGTAATAGTTATGTATTAATGCCTCAACTTTATTTTAACATCTTTATTGGAGTATAATTGCTTTACGATGTTGTGTTAGTTTCTGCTGTATAACAAAGTGAATCAGCTATACATATACATATATCCCCATATCCCCTCCCTCTTGCGTCTCCCTCCCACCCTCCCTATCCCACCCCTCTAGGTGGTCACAAAGCACCGAGCTGATCTCCCTGTGCTATGCGGCTACTTCCCACTAGCTATCTATTTTACATTTGGTAGTGTCTATATGTCCATGCCACTCTCTCACTTCGTCCCAGCTTACCCTTCCCTCTCCCCGTGTCCTCAAGTCCATTTTCTATGTCTGTGTCTTTATTCCTGTCCTACCCCTAGGTTCGTCGGAACCTTTTTTTTTAAGATTGCATATATATGTGTTAGCATCTGGTATTTGTTTTTCTCTTTCTGACTTACTTCACTCCGTATGACAGACTCTAGGTCCATCCACCTCACTGCAAATAACTCAATTTTGTTTCTTTTTTATGGCTGAGTAATATTCCATTGTATATATGTGTCACATCTTCCTTATCCATTCATCTGTCGATGGACACTTAGGTTGCTTCCATGTCCTGGCTATTGTAAATAGTGCTGCAATGAACATTGTGGTACATGACTCTTTTTGAATTATGGTTTTCTCAGGGTATATGCCCAGTAGTGGGATTGCTGGGTCATATGGTAGTTCTATTTTTAGTTTTTTGAGGAACCTCCATACTGGTCTCCATAGTGGCTGTATCAATTTACATTCCCACCAACAGTGCAAGAGGGTTCCCTTTTTTCCACACCCTCTCCAGCATTTATTGTTTGTAGATTTTTTGATGATGGCCATTCTGACTGGTATGAGGTGATACCTCATTGTAGTTTTGATTTGCATTTCTCTAATGATTAGTGATGTTGAGTATCCTTTCATGTATTTGTTGGCAATCTGTATAACTTCTTTGGAGAAATGTCTATTTAGGTCTTCTGCCCATTTTTGGATTGGGTTGTTTGTTTTTTTGATATTGAGCTGCATGAGCTGCTTGTATATTTTGGAGATTAATACTTTGTCAGTTGCTTCATTTGCAAATATTTTCTCCCATTTTGAGGGTTGTCTTTTTGTCTTGTTTATGGTTTCCTTTGCTGTGCAAAAGCTTTTAAGTTTCATTAGGTCCCATTTGTTTATTTTTGTTTTTATTTCCATTTCTCTAGGAGGTGGGTCAAAAAGGATCTTCCTGTGATTTATGTCATAGAGTGCTCTGCCTATGTTTTCCTCTAAGAGTTTTATAGTGTCTGGCCTTACATTTAGGTCTTTAATCCATTTTGAGTTTATTTTTGTGTATGGTGTTAGGAAGTGTTCTAATTTCATTCTTTTACTTGTAGCTGTCCAGTTTTCCCAGCACCACTTATTGAAGAGGCTGTCTTTTCTCCATTGTATATTCTTGCCTCCTTTATCAAAGGTAAGATGACCATATGTGCGTGGGTTTATCTCTGGGCTTTCTATCCTGTTCCATTGATCTATATTTCTGTTTTTGTGCCAGTACCATACTGTCTTGATTACTGTAGCTTTATAGTATAGTGTGAAGTCAGGGAGCCTGATTCCTCCAGCTCCGTTTTTCTTTCTCAAGATTGCTTTGGCAGTTGGGGGTCTTTTGTGTCTCCATACAAATTGTGAAGTTTTTTGTTCTGGTTCTGTGAAAAATGCCAGTGGTAGTTTGATAGGGATTGCATTGAATCTGTAGATTGCTTTGGGTTGTACAGTCATTTTCACAATGTTGATTCTTCCAATCCAAGAACATGGTATATCTCTCCATCTGTTTGCATCATCTTTAGTTTCTTTCATCAGTGTCTTATAGTTTTCTGCATACAGGTCTTTTGTCTCCTTAGGTAGGTTTATTCCTAGGTATTTTATCCTTTTTGTTGTAATGGTAAATGGGAGTGTTTTCTTAATTTCTCTTTCACATTTTTCATCATTAGTGTATAGGAATGCAGGAGATTTCTGTGCATTAATTTTGTATCCTGCTACTCTACCAAATTCATTGATTAGTTCTAGTAGTTTTCTGGTAGCATCTTTAGGATTCTCTACGTATAGTATCACGTCATCTGCATACAGTGACAGCTTTACTTCTTCTTTTCCAATTTGGATTCCTGTTATTTCTTTTTCTTCTCTGATTGCTGTGGCTAAAACTTCCAAACTATGTTGAATAATAGTGGTGAGAGTGGGCAACCTTGTCTTGTTCCTGATCTTAGAGGAAATGGTTTCAGTGTTTCACCATTGAGAATGATGTTGGCTGTGGGTTTGTCATATATGGCCTTTATTATGTTGAGGTAGGTTCCCTCTATGCCTAATTTCTGGAGAGTTTTTATCATAAATGGATGTTGAATTTTGTGAAAAGCTTTTTTTCCATCTGTTGAGATTATCATATGGTTTTTAACCTTCAATTTGTTAATATGGTGTATCACATTGATTGATTTGCATATATTGAAGAGTCCTTGCATTCCTGGGATAAACCCCACTTGATCATGGTGTATGATCCTTTTAATGTACTGCTGGATTCTGTTTGCTAGTATTTTGTTGAGGATTTTTGCATCTATGTTCATCAGAGATATTGGCCTGTAGTTTTCTTTTTTTGTGGCATCTTTGTCTGATTTTGGTATCAGGGTGATGGTGGCCTAGTAGAATGAGTTTGGGAGTGTTCCTCCCTCTGCTATATTTTGGAAGAGTTTGAGAAGGATAGGTGTTAGCTCTTCTCTAAGTGTTTCATAAAATTCACCTGTGAAGCCACCTGGTCCTGGACTTTTGTTTTTTGGAAGATTTTTAATCACAGTCTCAATTTCAGTGCTTGTGATTGGTCTGTTTATATTTTCTATTTCTTCCTGTTTCAGGTCCAGAAGGTTGTGCTTTTCTAAGAATTTGTCCATTTCTTCCAGGTTGTCCATTTTATTGGCATGTAGTTGCTTGTAGTAATCTCTCATGATCCTTTGTATTTCTGCAGAGTCAGTTGTTACTTCTCCATTTTCATTTCTAATTCTGTTGAGTTGAGTCTTCTCCCTTTTTTTCTTGATTAGCCTGGCTAATGGTTTGTCATTTTTATTTATCTTCTCAAAGGACAAGCTTTTAGTTTTATTGATCTTTGCTATTGTTTCTTCATTTCTTTTTCATTTATTTCTGATCTGATCTTTATGATTTCTTTCCTTCTGCTAACTTTGGGGTTTTTTTTTTTTTTTGTTCTTCTTTCTCTAATTGCTTTAGGTGTAAGGTTAGGTTGTTTTTTTGAGATTTTTCTTGTTTCTTGAGGTAGGTTTGTATTGCTATAAGCTTCCCTCTTAGAACTTCTCTTGTTGCATCCCTTAGGCTTTGGGTTGTTGTGTTTTTATTGTGATTTATTTCTAGGTATTTTTTGATTTCCTCTTTGATTTCTTCAGTGATCTCTTGGTTATTTAGCAGCATATTGTTTAGCCTCCATGTGTTTGTACTTTTTATAGTTTTTTTCCCGTAATTGATATCTAGTCTCATAGCATTGTGGTTGGAAAAGATACTGGGTACGATTTCAATTTTCTTAAATTTACCAAGGCTTGATTTGTGACCCAAGATATCGCGTATCCTGGAGAATGTTCCATGAGCACTTGAGACGAAAGTGTAGTCTGTTGTTTTTAGATGGAATGTCCTATAAATATCGATTAAGTCCATCTTGTTTAATGTGTCATTTAAAGCTTATGTTTCCTTATTTATTTTCATTTTGGATGATCTTTCCATTGGTGAAAGTGGGGTGTTGAAGTCCCCTACTATGATTGTCTTACTGTCAATTTCTCCTTTTATGGCTGTTAGCATTTGCCTTATGTATTAAGGTGCTCCTATGTTGGGTGCATCAATATTTACAATTGTTATATCTTCTTCTTGGATTGATCCCTTGATCATTATGTAGTGTCCTTCTTTGTCTCTTGAAATAGTCTTTATTTTAAAGTCTAGTTTGTCTGATATGAGAATTGTTACTCCAGCTTTCTTTTGATTTCCTTTTGCATGGAATATCTTTTTCCATCTCCTCACTTTCAGTCTATATGTCGCTAGGTCTGAAGTAGGTCTATTGTAGACAGCATATATATGGGTCTTGTTGTTATGTCCATTCAGCCAGTCTATGTCTTTTGGTTGGAGCATTTAATCTATTTACATTTAAGGTAATTATCGATATGTATGTTCCTATTACCATTTTCTTAATTGTTTTGGGTTTGTTTTTGTAGGTCTTTTCCTTCTCTTGTGTTTCCTGCCTAGAGAAGTTCCTTTGGCATTTGTTGTAAAGCTGGTTTGGTGGTGCTGAATTCTCTTAACTTTTGCTTATCTGTAAAGGTTTTAATTTCTCCACTGAATCTGAATGAGATCCTTGCTGGGCAGAGTAATCTTGGCTGTAGGTTTTTCCCTTTCGTCATTTTAAGTATGTCCTGCCACTCCCTTCTGGCTTGCAGATTTTCTGCTGAAAGGTCAGCTGTTAACCTTATGGGGATTCCCTTGTATGTTGTTTGTTGCTTTTCCCCTGCTGCTATTAATATTTTTTCCAGCATTTAATTTTAGATCATTTGATTAATATGTTTCTTGGTGTGTTTCTTTTTTTTAAATTAATTAATTAATTAATTAATTTATTTTTGGCTGTGTTGGGTCTTCGTTTCTGTGTGAGGGCTTTCTCTAGTTGTGGTGAGCGGGGGCCACTCTTCATCGCGGTGTGTGGACCTCTCACTGTCGCGGCCTCTCTTGTTGTGGAGCACAAGCTCCAGATGCACAGGCTCAGTAGTTGTGGCTCATGGGCCTAGTTGCTCCGCAGCATGTGGGATCTTCCCAGACCAGGGCTCGAACCCGTGTCCCCTGCATTAGCAGGCAGATTCTCAACCACTGCACCACCAGGGGAGTCCCTGGTGTGTTTCTTTTTGGGTTTATCCTGTATGGTGCTCTCTGTGCTTACTGGACTTGGGTGACTATTTCCTTTCCCATGTTAGGGAAGTTTTCGACTATAATCTCTTCAAATGGTTTCTCAGACCCTTTCTTCTTCTCTTCTTCTTCTGGGACCCTTATAATTCGAATGTTGGTGCGTTTAATGTTGTCCCAGAGGTCTCTGAGACTGTCCTTAATTCTTTTCAATCTTTTTTCTTTATTCTGCTCCCTGGCAGTTATTTCCACCATTTTATCTTCCAGCTCACTTATCCGTTCTTCTGCCTCAGTTATTCTGTTATTGATTCCTTCTAGAGTATTTTTAATTTCAGTAATTGTGTTGTTCATCACTGTTTGTTTGCTCTTTAGTTCTTCTAGATCCTTGTTAAGTGTTTATTGTATTGTCTTCATTCTCTTTCCGAGATTTTGGATCATCTTTACTATCATTATTCTGAATTCCTTTTCAGGTAGGTTGCCTATTTCATCTTCATTTATTTGATCTTGTAGGTTTTTACCTTGCTCCTTCATCTGTAACAATATTTTTGTCATTTCATTTTTGTTTTTTGATTGGTGGTGCTGTATTCCTGTCTTACTGGTTGTTTGGCCTAAGACGTCCAGCACTGGAGTTTGCATGCAGTTGGATAGAGCTGGGTTTTGGTACTGAGGTGAGGGCCTCTGGGAGACCTCACTCTGATGAATATTCCCTGGGGTCTGAGGTTCTCTGTTAGTCCAGTGGTTTGGACCTGGAACTCTCACCACAGGAGCTCAGGCCCGACCTCCGGCCTGGGAACCAAGATCCCACAAGCTTCGTGGCATGGTTTAAAAAGGAAGAAAGACAGAAAAAAAGGAGCAGTACAATATCAAAGAATAAAAAACAATATAAGATTAGAAATATAAAAAATATATTAGGAAAAATAAAACTATAATTGAAACAACTGCAACAAGGTAAAGTAAAACCACAACAGAAAAAAAAAAAAAGGTGGGGGGGGAACAAGCCAAAGGAGAGAACAATAACAAAGTATAAAGAATAAAATAAAGTTAGAAAAATAAAAGATTTGTTAGGAAAAATAAAAATATAACAAAATCAACAACAATGAATCAACAAGCTAAAACACAACCCTAATCTAAAAGAGGAAAAAAGGAAAAAAAAAAAAAAAAAAAAAGCCTTGGCTATGGGGGCAGAGTTTAGGTGGAGGTGGAACTTAGGCAGGGGTGGGGTTTAGGGTGGGGCGGGACCTAGGCAGGTGGGGGAGGTGACATTTGAGCGTGGGGTGGGGCCTAGGCAGGGCGATGTTCAAGGTTGGGGCGGGGCCTCTGCTTAGGACCTGCGTGGAAGGGAGAGGCAGCACAGGGAAAGCAGGGCCTCTGGAGTTCTGGAGTTTGGTGGGAAGGCCCTGGGTGAGGGTGTGTGGGTGGGGTTTAGGCCCAGCATGTTGGGGGGGGGGTCTCAGAGGGGGTCTCCGAGTGTAGAGGTGGGGCCCTGGGTGGGGGTGTAGGGGCGGGGCTTGGGCTCTGCATGGCAGGAGGGAGGCTCTGAGGGCAGAGGATTAGGCCTGGGAGCCCAACAGGCTTCCCAGTGCCTAAGTGGACAAGGAAAGCACTGGCTGTGGTCCCTTCTGTTCCTCACGCCCCTCCCTCACCATCTCCCCCAGGGTCTCCCCCGATGCAGCAGCTGGACCCTTCACCGTGGGTGGGTCCTGCTGCAGTGTAGGAACTCCTCCCCTCCCCCAGCCGCCCCTCAGGGGTGCCGGTTCTGGAGGTCCGGCCTTTACTTTTGCTCCCCCTTCCCTCCCTCCCACTCCCTCAGGACCTGCATGGCTGGAGGGGGCCTCGGTGGGCAGAGGATCGGGCCCGGGATCTCAGCAGGTTCCTGGGGGCCCAAATGGGCAGGGGAAACCTGGCCATGCTCCCTTTTGATCCTCTGCCCTCCCAGTGGTTCCCCAATTTACCCGTTTGCGTGTGGGATCCCTTTCCCTCCCCCAGCCGCCCCTCAGGGGTGCCAGTCTCGTCCAGCCTCCACTTCTCCTCCCCTTTCACTCCCCCCAGGCTCTACATCCTACCTGGTCTCTGGGGGTTCCTCCCATCCCCTTAGGTGTCCATGGTCCCCCACCGGTGCCTGGTAGGTGCCCTGGTTGTGAGGAGATGCGAATTCCGCATCCTCCTGGTATGCCATCTTGACTCTGCCCCTAGTGCCTCACCTGTTGATGGACTTTATGGCCATTGTAGTCTTTTGCTAAGAAACTTGCCCTAATAAATTCATTCTTTCAATTTTTTTCTAAATATTTTAGACTTAGATTTAGATTTAGAAAATATGTATCAAATTACCCCCCTCTCTCTCAACTTTTGAATAAATAACACATATTTTATCACCTTATATCCATATGACTTTGGGAATTTTTATCTTTTTGAGATTTAGATCTTATAGCCAAAGTGGGCAAAAGTTTGCAGTGGGGATAAGTTGATATAGCACTTTTTTTTTTTTTTTTGGCTCAGAACAATGCCTGATAAGTAACAGGCTATATTGCCCAAAGTCTGATGCTTGCTTGATTGATATTCATAGAAATATGCATATCACTATTTTCTACTAGCATTTCTAAACTTCTTATAATAAGCGCTACTTAGTGCAACTTGATAACACTTACTATAAGAAATATTGTGGTAGAGGTATAATAAAAATAATGAAACAAACAAGAACATCTTAAAAACAACATCACAGTGGCATAGCTTTTCTTTCCAGAAAATAGAGGTAAAAAATTCAAAGTTAAAGCCAACAAAACAAAACAAGATTTAAAAAACAAAAAGAAAAATGAAGAATACCAGATTTTAAGAGAAAGCCTCATTGAAATCTCACTGACAGAACTAGCATATTGGTTTTTTCTCTGTGGTTTCTGAACCCAACCAAATGGCCACACTTTGACCAAGTGACTTTTTATTCTACTTCCATAATTGTTATAATTGTCTGTGACACAAGTAATTTATTTTGTGTGGATAACCATTGTGCAGTTGGTTATATATTTTCTACTCTGATCACGCAGCTTCGACCACAGATGATTGTGTGTTTCCTCTTCCTAATGGCTCTGCACAAGCCACCCATTGAAAGAAGCCCAGAGAACTGGGCGAATGAACCAGCTATCCACAGTGTACACATGAGTTACTTGTTATGGATAACATAAAATATACATATATATACAGAGAGAAGAGTAAAATGAACCCCATTGCTTCAGCAATGATCAATTTATGGTCAGCCTTGTTCCTCACTTCCCCCAGACCTAGATTATTCTGAGCAATTTCAGATATCTCAACAATCTCAAATATTATTTCATGTGTATATATTTCTGAATGTATCTCTAAAAGATAAGAGCTTTTTCTCTTTTTATCTAAAACAATCAGTTGACATTCTATCGCTATAAATTTTGGGGGTGACTTTTCTTTTCCCTTCCTTTCTCTCTTCCTGTTTCCCCCTCCTCCTCTTTCCCTTCCTCCTCTTTCTTCTTAATTTTTTTTTTGTGCAAATTATTTGATAAAGAAACCAGGTCATCTGTCTTATAGAATTTCCCATGCTGCCTTTTGCTGACTGCATCTCCTTGGTGTGCTTTGACATGCACTTCTTTCCTCCTGTATTTCCTTTATGGTGGTTAAATAGAGAGACTTGATCATATTCAAATCCAATCTTGTGGGAGAATCTTGCAGCATGGTCTCATGAGCACCCAGCAGGTGGTGTCTCTTCTTGTGAAGTGAGCAGCATGGATAATCACTGCAAAATTTTTTCATTTCAGTAGAGTGCAAGGTGAGTTGATGGCAAAACTCCACTGAGAGGAACAATTTCTAGAGAGTGTACATCCCTGCTGGGATATGCCCCAAAATCCACCCCCAAAACAACAAACTAGTATAAAATTTTTTTTTAAATGTAAGTATAGTTGATTTACAACGTTGTGTTAATTTCTGCTGTACAGCAAAGTGATCATATTTTTAGTGGTGCTATTGGTTTTATTTAAAAACCATCCAAAATCAACTTTTAAGCTGACAAAATTTTTGCACTCTCTTAATTGTCGATTTTCATTTTTATATTCACCAAACGCCGGAAGTGTACCTATTCTAAAGAAACATTACAAAGCTGCCGTTCTGAAACAAGGGGTCCATTCTTCCAGGCGTAACTCAGAAGCTCCTCTTCTGTAGAGTCTTTCCTGAATTCTCTACTCACACTCAGCCTTCCCTCCAGGGAAGCAGTGTGAGCTTGTGGGACAGGCAGTAGACAAATTGGATTTGAATCTGGGCTCCACTAGAGTGGACCTTGGTTCACTTCCTTGTGTTCTCTTAGCCTCTTTTTTAATATGTTATAGGGAGTAATTGTACCTTCTGTCAGAGTGGGTACCAGGCATAGTTAAAGCTCTTCCCTACATTCTCTGTCCTCTATCTATGCTGCTTCTGTGATTCTTTGAGATTTCACACACACACGTATGCATGTATGTTTGTATGTATATATTCACCTGACACTTTGAACATGGTAGGTCTTTTCCTATCAGAATTGTTAAAAGGCAAATGTAATTGCTTAGAAACTGATTTCCCAAGTGACTCTTCCATCCCGGGGGTATACTGAGCCTTCAGAGTTCCTGGGAGTTGAAAACTATGGTTTCATTATTTGTGTTCAAGTCCTTTCCTACAAATTACTAACCATGGGACTTGGGGTGAGGCAGTTGGCTGCATTTCTTCTCAGCTGTGGAAATCAGCCACTTTTTCCTGCTAGTCCAAACAATGATTTAGCTACAAACACGACTTAGATGTAACCATCATGAGGGCAAAGACCTTGGTTCACTGTGCGTCTCCAATAATAAGAGGTTTGCCTGCAACACAGTAGGTTCAAAACAAATGTTGTTGAAAGGATAAATGCAAGGCCACTGCTCTGCTTCGCTGTGGAGGCCATCACTATGTCAAGCTCCACATCACTGACACCTGTGGACACTGCAGTTCACAGCCCAAGGAGCCATGGTGATGGCCCTGAATGAATGAAATGCTTTCTGTAGAGGGGTCACACTATTTGATGACTCCTATTACTCCTAGATATACATATATGATAGGATATGACATGTAAATCACAATTCCAATTCTTTACATCAGCAGCCAGATGGATGGATGCTTAATGCTCAAATTTTGAATGCTCTGATTTTTCTTAAACTATTTAAGATCTACTCTAATTTTCCGAAAGTAAACTAAAATTTCAGCTTTTTAAGTAAAATTTGAGTAAAAGTAATTTTGATTTAAAATTATTTTATTCGTTTTTTTTTTCTTTTAATTACCTACTCCAATCCTGCCCTTCCCCACTTTCCTCTCCCTACTGGTAACCACTAATTTGTTCTTTAGATCTGTGAGTCTGTTTCTGTCTGTTATATTCATTTGTTTTGTTTTTCAGATTCCACATATAAGTGATAACATAGAGTATTTGTCTTTCTCTGTCTGACTGATTTTACTAAGCATAAAACCTTCTAGTTCCATTCACGTTGTTGCAAATGGCAAAATTTCATTATTTTTTATGGCTGAGTAATATTCCATTGTATATATACACCACGTCTTCTTTATCCATTCATCTGTTCATGGACACTTAGGTTGCTTCCATGTCTTGGCTTTTGTAAATAATGCTTCTATGAACATTGGGGTGAATGTATCTTTTCGAATTAGTGTTTCTGTTTTTTTCAGATATATACCCAGGAGAGGGATTGCTGGATCATACAATAGTTCTATTTAGTGGCTGCACTAATTTACATTCCCACCAACAGTGCACAAGAGTTCCCTTTTCTCCACATCCTCATCAACATTTTCTATTTGTGGCCTTTTTGATGATAGCCATTCTGACAGGTGTGAGGTGATATCTCATTGTGGTTTTGATTTGCATTTCTCTGATGATTAGGGACGCTGAGCATCTTTTCAAGTGCTTGTTGGCCATCTATCTGTATGTCTTAGGAAGAATGTCTGTTCAGGTTTTCTGCCCATTTATTAATCAGGTTGTTTGTTTTTCTGATATTGAGTTGTATATGAGCTGTTTGTATGTTTTGGATATTAACCCCTTATTGGTCATATCATTTGTGAATATTTTCTCCCATTCAGTAGGTTGTTTTTTTATTTTGTTGATGGCTTCCTTTGCTGTGCCAAAGCTTTGAAGTTTAATTAGGTCCCATTTGTTTATTTTGCTTTTGTTTTCTTTGCCTTAGGAGACAGATCCAAAAAATATTGCTAAAATTAATGTCATAGAGTCTTCTGCCTATGTTCTCTTCTAGGAGTTTTATGATTTCAGGTCTTACATTTAGGTCTTTAATCTATTTTGAGTTTATTTTTGTATATGGTATAAGAAAATATTCTACTTTCCTTCTTTTATGTGTAGCTGTCCAGTTTTCCCAGCAACACTTATTGAAGAGACTGTCTTTCCTCCATTGTAAATTCTTGCTTCTTTTATTGCAGGTTAATTGACCATAAGTGTGTGGGTTTATTTCTGGGCTCTCTGTTCTGTTCTATTGATCTATGTGTCTCTTTTTTTGTGCCAGTACCATGCTTTTTTGATTGCTGTAGCTTGGGAGTGTAATCTGAATTCAGGGAGAATATAGTAAGTCCCCTACATATGAGTGAGTTCTGTTCCAAGAGTGCATTCGTAAGTCCAATTTGTTCATAAGTCCAACAGAGTTAGCCTAGGTACCCAACTAACACAATCGGTTATTTAGTACTGTACTGTAATAGGTTTATAATACTTTTCACACAAATAATACATAAAAAATAAAAAAAACACAAAAAATAAAGGAAACATTTTTAATCTTACAGCTCAGTACCTTGAAAAGTACAGTAGTACAGAACAACAGCTGGCATACAAGGGCTGGCATCGAGTGAACAGGCAAGAAGAGTTACTGACTGGAGGAGGGAGAGGAGGTGGGAGATGGTAGAGTTGAAGGATTGTCAGCAATAGGAGATGGAGGGCAAGCTGCAGTTTCACTCACTCTTGACATGGATGGCATAGGTTCTGGTTCCTTGCTGGATTCAATTCTATCTGCCCTCTTGAAAAAATGATCCAGTGATGTCCGAGTAGTAGCTCTTTCTTTCTTATCATAGATGACACGGTAGCACTGGATTACATTCTGAATGGCTGCTGCAACCTTTGTGTACTGTTCTTCGTTCGGGTCCTGTGCCTCAAAAACTAACAGTGCCTCCTCAAATAAAGAAAATCCCCTTGCCATTTCCTGCGACATGAATCTCTTTGGTTCTTCAGTTACTTCTTCTTCCTCTTGTTGCTCCACTCTCTCAATTATTTTCACTTTTGTTTCCATCATTATTGTTTGGCATTTCTTAGCAGTACCAGCTGCATCACCGCTGCTTTTACGCTTGCTTCTGGACATCCTGGGTTTGAAATAAAGATACTGTACTACTGTACTCTATATAGTACTGTACAGTAAAGTACACAAAAGCACAGCCACTTGTAGAGGATACACATACGTGACAATGTACTCCAGACACGTGAACTAACTTACGTGATTGGACATGCGAACGGACGTTTGCATCTTTGAAAGTTCGCAAATGGATGGTTTGTGTGCAGGGGACGTACTGTAAATTATTTTATTCTTACTTGTATTTTTTTCCCTTAATAGATATTTGGAAAGTTTAGATAAAATAACTTTTTGGAAAACATACCGACAATTTCTGTATTCTTTGCATTTACTTCAAGTTAAATTTTTGAGGAGAATGCATTCAATTTTGTACACTTTGAATTAATGACGTTTTATTTCTCAAGCCTTTAGATCAAGTGTTGGCAAACTACAGCAGGAAAGCCAGACCCCGTGCAGTGCCTGTGTTGTTGAGAGTTGGTGCACACCACATCTGCTCTTTGGCCCGTCTGCGACCGCTTTGCTCTGCAGCGGCAGAGTAGCTCCTTGCTGAGGAGTTACAGAGAACCTGGGGCCACAAAGCCTAAGCAGCTACTATGTGGCTCTTTTCAGAAAAAGTTTGCCAACCCTGAATTAGATCCTCACTGTCTACAAAATAGAAAAATATTGATTAAAATGATAGAACTCATGATTTCATAGAAATAAAATCTGTACATTAATATGTGTTCATTACTCATCTGAATATGGCTACCCCATGAAAAGAATATCCGAGCATACAGAGTAATAATAATTATATTCCCTGATAGATGGCGTTTTGCTGATTTTCAGTCATATAAAGACCCACTTTATACATATTTTTGTTTTGTCATTGTGAAAGTATAATTGTCAAGAAAATAAAATAGGATAGATTTTAATTTAAGAGATTGTTTGATTTATAACTTAAAAAAATAAGGTATATAGTGTGTTTTTTCACTTTGGCCTTGGGCCTTCTAAATGCTAGGGCTGGTCCTGGCTGTATGCTATTGTTTAGAAATTAAGCAACTTTGATTTCACAAAACTTATGTAATTTTCACTATGTAACAAGAATTGTCGCTACGCATAGAAACTGAGTTAAATTAAAATTGAATTATGTTAAAATATTGAAATTGGAGTGGTGCTATTTTTTAGAAAGGTGATAACTATTGACCTTTAAATGAAAATATATCATAAATGAACCCATTTATGCTGGACTATAAGTGGCCCATGTATGTTGGGACCCAGTCATAATTCTACTACCCTTTCAAGGGTTCTCTTGAGGTGTTTGGTGAAATTGTATAGCTACCAGTTTCCTAAAAGGCTTGGCATATTATGGGACAATTTTTTCATATAATCTAGAAAATGTTTTCCAGACATCAGCCATTCTTCTACTACAATCATTTTTCCCCCATGTATTGGTATTGCCTGCACTATAATTTACACTTGAATTGACTCATTTTAATTATATAAATTTATTTTAAACATTATATTAGTGCCATAAATAAAATAAGAATTACTTATTATAATAATTAAATATTTATATAGGTAAAACAATTTAAAACATTGTTTTTCACATAAATTATTTGGATGCCACCAGTAGTACATAGAACACACTTGGAGAACAAATGAGCTATATAAACTTGAATGTGTCTCTACCCCACCCATCTACCTTACCAAGCCACATGTAACTAGAATAATACAGATACATGAGTAATCATATTTGAGATGCTTTTAGCTACCACTTACTTTCATTCCTGTTATTTTCATGTAAGAGCTCACGGTTTAATCCAAACTGGCAAATAAAATGTTCTATTCTCCTACTTGTCAAATATACTTTCACAATGCCAAACTGAAAGGTATGTGTAATCTGTGGTTTTTAATGACTGGAAGGGTCTTCTGTTGGTGGCCCAGCTTATCAGGTAACTATGGTTAAGGAACAAACCATTCATAAATCAGTGCTGTAAAACAATAAGAAGTTATCACTCAGACTTCCCTGGTGGTGCAGTGGTTAAGAATCTGCCTGCCATTGCAGGAGACATGGGTTTGAGCCCTGGTCCGGGAAGATCCCACATTCTGTGGAGCGACTAAGCCCGTGCGCCACAACTACTGAGCCCGCATGCCACAACTACTGAAGCCCACGTGCCTAGAGCCCATGCTCCACAGCAAGAGAAGCCACAGTAATGAGAAGCCCGTGCACTGCAACGAAGAGTAACAGCTGCTCGCCGCAACTAGAGAAAGCCCACGTGCAGCAACGAAGACCCAATGCAGCCAAAAATAAATAAATAGATTTATTTAAAAAAAAAGTCATCACTATTAGTGAGTCAGCAGATCAGCTGGGAATGCCAGCTGTTCTGGGCTGAGTGTGGCTGATGTCAGCTGGGCTTACTTGTTCTGCAGTGGGCTGGTGGGTCAGTGGCTCTGGGATGTATCCCCTCACAAATCTGGTGGTTGGCTGGCTATAGACTAGGGGAACGGGGACCCCTGGGCTTTGTGTCCTCCATTTTCCAGCAGGTGAGCCCAGGCTGGTTCTCATAACGCTGTGGGAAACCTAACACCGTAGGTCGAAACACGCAATGTCTCTTGAGGCCTTGGAACTGGTGAATCATCATTTTCTCCATATTTGGTTGGCAAAAACGGGTCATAAGGCCATCTCAATTCAAGGAGTGGGAAAACAGACTCCATTTCTGGATGGAAGGAATGGCAAAATTACATTGCAAGGTCTGAGGATACAGGAGGTAAGGACTGAAGAAGTGCAGTCAGTTTTGCAATTAATCTACCACAGCCAGCAACGTTCATATGAGCAGTAATACATATATATATATAATTTTATATTTTTTACTTATTTAAAAATCTTTGTTTCTTACATAAAGTGTTTGAAGGGAATAACACTTAAAAGGTAAAAATGAAACATAAAAAGTGGCATAAAATAAAAGATAAGAACTACATGAGAAATGAATTTAATAATATGTTATAGCCAAAACCTTCAGTGAGTAAAGGTAAGATAAATCCCAGCCACTTACTATGCCCAGGGTTTCTGATTATTATTATTTTTTGAGCACTTTTGAGGGTCTAACCCATGAGGTCAGGGGTCTTCCTGGGGTCCCCTCGATGCTTCTGGGAACGTGGCTTCTGTTATCATGCACCCCATCCAGCAGTCAAGTAAGTCAGCCCCTGCCGGAACTCCAGTTGTGGAGAAGAATCAAATGCTTCTCTGTGTGCCTCCTGGGCTTCAGGTAGATGAGATCATGAGGGCAGATAGCTGAGTGGGTATCACTTCCTTTCCTATCCCAATATCTCAACTTAAAATATGGCTCATCCAGAACCCTCCCTACCAACATGTCAGGTGTGGAAGGAAGCTCAGGGTGCAATGTCCTATGGAGACAAGGAAGCAGGTGTTAACACACCAGGCGCTCATCCGCCAGTGATGCCACCTCATGAACAAAAGCATGAGTTATAACTCATGAATTTCTCTTCAGCTATCACACAGTGAAAAGACTGGATTTACCACCCTTCCTTAAAACACCTACATAACCAGCCAAAATATATGGAACAAGAGGTTTGAGATATAGAACAACAGGCAGATCAAGGAATTGATCCCTTAGAGAAGGTAGGTGAATGAGGTGAGCCCCACGAATGCCCAGCTCCTCGGGATAGGAGGGGAGATCCCCAATGTGGCCCAACGATATCACTGAGTGAAGGGACAGAGTTTAAGTTTGTGGAGTAGCAGATCCAAGCCTGGGAGAAGAGAGCACGTTGAGGACCAGCAGTTCAATCCACGTGAGCACAGCTCTGTGAATATGTGTGAAGAAACTCCCAGAACAGGGAAAGAACCAACATAAAGGAGGACCTGGAAAAACGCCCGAGTTTACACGGGCTGGTGATAGTTTGTGATCCCACCAGACAGAGCAGAAAGACCTCCTGATACATGAGCCACATATAAAGTTCTCAAGAAGGTGCTTCTTTTGTAATGGGGTCAAATTAGCCCTAAACCAAATGGACATATTAAAGAAAAGACCCAGGACTTCCCTGGTGGCGCAGTGGTTGAGAGTCTGCCTGCTAGTGCAGGGGACACGGGTTCGAGCCCTGGTCTGGGAAGATCCCACATGCCACGGAGCAACTAGGCCCGTGAGCCACAACTACTGAGCCTGCGCGCCTGGAGCCTGTGCTCCGCAACAAGAGAGGCCGCGATAGTGAGAGGCCCGTGCACCGTGATGAAGAGTGGCCTCCACTTGCCGCAACTAGAGAAAGCCCTAGCACAGAAACGAAGACCCAACATAGCAATCAATCAATCAATCAATCAATAAATCTTTAAAAAAAAAAAGACCCAAATTCAATGATGAATTATTAATTCTCTAAAATGAAAATTATACTGAATGAGATTAACAACAGATGAGAGGGTGCAGAAGAGAGAAGTTGAGAAGTTTAGTGAACTTAAAGGAATAGCAATAGACACTCTCCAAAATAAAACACAGAAAGAAAAAAAAAGACTGAAAAACTGAACTGAGTAACAGTGAGTTTGGGACACGTGGTTGAGCACATCTGTCATCAGAGTTCAAGAAGAGAAGAAGAAGGGAGAAATAAAAAAATGAAGAAAGGGCATTTGAAAATTTTCCAACTTTAATGAAAGCTATATTCCAATTCCAGAAAGCTCAACAAATTCCAAGCAGAAGAAACATGAAGATAATTACACCAGGAAATATTACAGTAAAACTGCTAAAAATCCATGATAAAGAGAAAATATTAAAGGCAGCCAGAGGAAAAACACACATTATGTATTGAGGAACAAATGCAAAAAAGACAGTGAGGCATCTGAAACAATGCAAACCAGGAAACAGTGGCACCACATCTTTAAAGCACTGAAGGAAAAATGTTGTCAAACTTACAATCCCATACATACAAAAAATAGTTTTTTAAATCAGGAAAAAATAAATACTTTTTTCTCGGCATGCAAAATCCTAGAGCAGTCATTGCCAGCAACCAGCACTACAAAAAACGTTAGAGAAAGTTCTTTAAGGAAAGGAAAATGACTCCAAATAGAAATTAGGATGTGCAAAAAAGAACAGAGAATGCTGGAAATTATATATATATATACACACACACATATATATAATATGCTTTTTTCCCCATTTAAAAAATCTCTTTAATGCTAATTGGCATTTTAAAACAAAATATATAACATATTTTGAAATAAAATTCCCGCCAATGATAGTACAAAGTCTGGGAGGGATGGAAGTACATTGTTGTAAGATTCTTTGATTCTACGTGAAATGGCATAATAATATTTGAAGTTTGACTGAGATAAGTTAGAGATATAAGTTGTAAAGCCTAGAACAATGACTTAAAAAGAGAGGGATATAGCACTAATGAGCCAATAATGGAGTTAAATTAGAATCATAAAATATATTTGATTACTACAAAAAAGTTCAGGAAAAGAAGAAAAAGGCAACAAAGAAAACATGGGAAAAGAGAAAAATAGCAAGATGGTGGATTTAAACCAAACCATATCAATAATCACATTGAATATGAATGTCCTCAACATTCCTATTAAAAGGCAGAGATTGTCAGGTTATATATGATCAAATCCCAACAATATACTCTTTGTACAAAAGCACTTTAAATAGAAAGACCCACATAGATTAAAATTAAGAGGATGAAAATATATAAAATGCTAAACACTAATCAAAAACAGTTGTAGTAGCTGTATTAGTGTCAGGGAAAGTAGACATCAGAGTAAGAAGCATTATGAGGAACAATGAAGATTATTTCATAATTGTAAAGAGGTCAATTTGTCAAGAGGATGTAACAATCCTAAACGTCTGTGTAACTAATAACAGAGTTTCAAAGTATATGTAGCAAAAGTGATTTAACTGTAAGGAGAAATAGACAGTAGTATAGTCAAAGATTTCAGTCCTCTCTCTAGAACTGATAGACCAAGAAGAAAGAAAAATCAGTAAGTGAATTACACTGTCGGCCAACTTGACCTAATTAACATTTATGGAATATTCTTCCCAATAGGAGTAGAATATATTCTTTTCAGGTACATATGAACATTTACCAAGATAGACCATATTCTGAGTTATAAATAAACATTAAAGACTTCAAATTATACAAAGCAAGTTCTATAATAAAGGTACAATTAGATTTTAAATCCGTAAGAGATAACTGTAAAATGCTCAATATTGAAAACTAAAAAAAAAAAAAGTTCTATATATCACACCAGTCAAAGAAGAAATCACAAGGAAAATTAAAAACTATTTTAAACTGTGAAGCTAAGATGTGGATTTTCTATCAAATATTTGTTTAGTCAGGAATACCAGTGATTTTCAACCAATAACACAGTAGTGAAATAGTGATCTCCTGAACGTAAACCTGAGATGGCTCATCTCTTTGCCCTCCACTCGTGGTACAGAGATTTTATTTATTGAATGAATGATTGGAGGAATGTTTAAAATTACAGCTCATTCACAAGGCCTGAGGGTTGAGAATAATGATGAGTCACTCCTGGTTTTAATATTCCACATTTCAAAACCAATATTTTTTCAGTATTATTATGGTTGCCATCATTACTAATGTTAGAATATGGAAGTTCTTTGTTCTAAAACAACAAAATATACTCTCATGTTACTATTATAATTTGTATAATTGTTACATTGAACCCGTATTTCTTAGAGTAGGAATATATTTGTTTCTATTCTTACATGTATTTAGCTCCAGGAAATTTAATTATTCTTTCAGAAGCTGCACTTCTCAATTGATATTTATAAACCTTTGTTTCAATGCCTGCCTTAAATTAGGAAAGTTCATAGTGTGATCTTCTGGACATTTCACAAGGCAGTTCAGTCTGTGACACCAGTAAAGAAACACTAAATTGGTTTATATTCAAAGTCCTTCCCTTTATGCTGACTGTTTAAAATAGGTTTTTTTCTCATTTTATCAAAATACTTTATAGATAATCTAATATGTGCCAAGCCTTAGGATAAATATTAGAAAGCAAAGATTAATAAAATACTTCTTACTTTAGAAACAATTTGAAAATGGAATAAAATATCAGTAGGTAATTGTACCTGGAATGGGTGAGTGAGGAGCTTGGACAATTCTCTTCCTCCCCAAAAATAATATTACTGGCCAAAAAGTCATCTCAGGACACTAAAATCGATCAAAGGCTTACAATGAATTGAGAATCATTCATTCAAGAAAAGCTACTGAACCTCAGTTAAAAACAGTAGAAATCTGTGCTATTTCAGGTTGGGGCTGCAGCCATTTTCCCCTCACCTCTTATGTTACGCAAATCATGGGGTAACCCATGAGGACAGGCCTCCCTGCTGCCAGATGAGGATGACTTGATTTGCAGCGGGGCGTGGAAAAACCCAAGCCCCCAGGGGCATTGTCAAAAGTCATAGAAATGTCAATGGCAAATAATCAGAGAAGGCTTGAGGTTGCAATACTGCCTGGGATGTGCAACACACTGGTAGAATTTCAAGAAATGTAGCAGAGATACTTGGAACATGAGATGACTGTAATGGGTCTTGCTAAGCAATGTCATATCTTTGATGGTATTGAAAGCTGTATATATGTGCAAGACTTCACACACGCTCAGGAAAGATAGAGCAATCCCCAGCTACCTACTCATTCTTGAATTAATGTGAGGCCTTGCACATGCAGAAAGCAGAAGCTGGGAAGACTTGTAAAATGCCTGGACTAAAAAGGCATTTCCCAGACCAAACACAGATCCACTGGGAGAGGGTGGGAATCTCACTGACTCAAGGATTTTAAGCAACACCTTTGATGTTGCCATGATGACCCAGAGGCAACACCTAGGAAGCTGGAATTAAAAAAAAACAAACAGAATTTTCTTTTGGTACAGCCACTATGGAAAACAGTATGGAGGTTCCTTAAAAAACTAAAAATAGAGTTTTCATACGATCCAGCAATCCCACTCCTGGGCGTATATCCAGAAAAGATGAAAGCTGTAATTCAAAAAGATACATGCACCCCAATGTTCACAGCAGCACTATTTACAAAAGCCAAGACACGGAAGTAACCTAAGTGTCTATCAACAGATGAATGGATAAAGAAGATGTGGTACATATATACAAGGGGGTATTACTCAGCCATAAAAAAATGAAATAATGCCATTTGCAGCAACATGAGCATAGGGGTGCATGTACCTTTTGGAATTATAGTTTTGCCCAGGAGTCAGAACATACGGCCACTCTATTTTTAGTTTTTTAAGGAACCTCCATACTGTTTTCCATATTGTCTGCACCAATTTACATTCCCACCAGCAGTGTACAAGGATTCCCTTTTCTCCACTCCCTCACCAACGCTTGCTGTTTGTGGTCTTTTCGGTGATAGCCCTTCTGACAGGTGTGAGGTGATATCTCATGGTTTGCCTTTTTTTGATGATTAGCGACATTCCTGATGTTGGGAATTTGTATATTCTCTCTGTTTTCTTGGTTAACCTGGCTAGAGGTTTATTAATTTTAGTGATCTTTTCAAAGAACTTATTTTTAGCTTTGTTGATTTTCTCTATTTTCCTGTTTTTCATTGATCTAGGCTCTAATTTCTTGAACTTCCTTTATTCTGCTTGCTGTAGGTTCAATTTACTTTTCATTCTATAGTTTCTTAAGGTGGATGCTTGGGTTATCAATACATTTCTGCTTTTCTAATATATACATTTAATACTATAAATTCCCTTCTAAGCACTGTGTTAGTTGCATTTACACATTTTAATGTTTACTTTTACTAAAGGAATTGAATAGTCATTAAACACATACCAGAAAAGGAGATGTCAGGCCCATATAGTTTCACAGGTGAATTCTACCAAGCACTTGATCCTACACAGTTTCTTCCAGAGAATAGGAGAGAACATTTCTTAACTGATTTTATGATACCAGAAGTACCCTAATACCAAGACCAAATAAAATTATTACGATAAAGAAAACAAACAAAACTACAGATCAGTATCTTTCATTAACATAGACAAAATAGACAGAAATCTTTAACAAAATATTAGCAAATACAATTGGTTGTGTTAAAAAGGATAACAGAAATCAGTGTCTTGAAAAGATATCTGCACTCTCATGTTTATTTCAGCATTATTTCAATAGATATGGAAACAACCTAAATGACTGTTGACAGATGAATGAAGAAAATGTGATTTATATATATAATATTATAATGGAATAAAAGTATTCCATTATATACATAATGGAATATTTTTCTGCATTATGAAGAAGGAAATCTTACCATTTTCTTTCTTTCTTTTTTAAATTAATTGATTATTTATTTATTTTTGGCTGCACTGGGTCTTCGTTGCTGTGTGCGGGCTTTCTCTAGTTGCTGTGAGCTGGGGCTACTCTTCGCTGTGGTGCACGGGCTTCTCACTGCAGTGGCTTCTCTTGTTGTGCAGCACGGGCTGTAGGCGCACGGGCTCAGTAGTTGTGGCACACGGGATTAGTTGCTCCGCGGCATGTGGGATCTTCCCGGACCAGGGTTCGAACCCGTGTCCCCTGCATTGGCAGGCAGATTCTTAACCACTGTGCAACCAGGGAAGTCCTAAATCTTGCCATTTTCACCAACATAGATGAACCTGGAGGACATTATGCTAAGTGAAATAAGCCAGATGAAGAAAGACAAATACTGCATGATTTCACTTATATATGGAATCTAAAAGTGTTAAACTCACAGAAACAGAGGGTAGATCGGCGGTTACGAGGGTTTGGGGAGGAGGGGGATTTGGGGATATGTTGGTCCAGGGGTACAACATTTCAGTTACACAATAAAAATACATGATTATAACTCGTTCAGAAAACGCATCTGACGAATGTCAAAACTCATTTATGACAAAAGTTTTCCAAAAAAACCTAGAAATATAAGGGAAATTTCATAACTTAATAAAGGGTATACATAAAAAAATCCCTTACAACTAACATCATACATACTGGTGAGAGAATGAACATGTGCTTTCTAAAATTAGGAATGAGGCAATAATGTTGTTTCCCACCACAATTACGGAACATCATACCAAAAGTTTTAGCTACTGTAATAAGACATTAAAAGATCTACAGATGGGAAATGAAGAAATAAAGCTTTTCTTTGTTCTTAGACAACATGATCATCTATTGATAAAGACCCAAAGAAACTACACATTCTCCAGGAGAAAAGGAGTAAAAGAATCTGAGGAACAAATGGCAGAGGAAGAATATCCACCCGAGAACCTGCTGTTTGGAAGCAGATGAGAATGGTGACCACTGATCTTCTTGTAAAACAGGTTTAAATTCTGGTCAATGAGCACTGAATATCAACAAAACAACAAAGCACAATCCACAATAAGGATATGAGATTAAAAAGTATCTATGCACTGGAAAACAAAGCACTAAAATTCTTTTTAAAAAGGGAACTAAAAAAATACAGTAGAAGACTTTAATTCACTAAGAGATAAAGTGGAAAAAATGAGTTTGAAGAAATAATAAGCACATTATCAAGGCAAGTCTAATTGATATATAATAATTTCTATAGCTTGAAAGTAGAAAATACACTTTCTTTACAATTGCCCATGGAAATTCATGATGATGGACCACATATCTGGTCAATAAACTCCATATAGTAGAAACAGGACAATGTTCTCTGACTTCAATGCAATACAACCACAAACTGATAAAATAATTTAAAACAAAACCCTACCACCTAGAATTTAAAAATACTACTGATAAAAAGCAAAACTATCTTTAAATCTCCCCTTGGAAACTAAATTCATTTGGAGAATATAAAAAAAAATGAACAAAATACTGTATATAGGAATTATGAATTATAACATTATTAAGGAGGAAATCTATATTATTAAATACAAGAATTAATGTAAAAGTGGAAAACATATATAAATTAATTGGGAATCTTATTTAAGAATCTGTGGCTAAAAACAACACAATAAATCCAAGAAAAGAGAATGGAAGGATTATTAATACAGACACAAATGGAAATTAGTGAGTCATAAAAGAGAAAATGTTAAAAAAAACATATTAACAATAAAAATAATTTAGCTAACTCTTTCATGAAAAAATAATCAAGTATCTACTTGCCGTAAAATTCTCAGAGCAATTCTATCTAGCATACCTTAAAAATTAGGCTATGGGGCTTCCCTGGTGGCGCAGTGGTTGGGAGTCTGCCTGCCAATGCAGGGGACACGGGTTCGAGCCCTGTTCTGGGAGGATCCCACATGCCGCGGAGCAACTGGGCCCGTGAGCCACAATTACTGAGCCTGCGCGTCTGGAGCCTCTGCTCCGCAACAAGAGAGGCCGCGATAGTGACAGGCCCGCGCACCGCGATGAAGAGTGGCCCCCACTCGCCGCAACTGGAGAAAGCCCTCGCACAGAAACGAAGACCCAACACAGCCAAAAATAAAAATAATAAATAAATAATAAATTAAAAAACTTAAAAAAAAAATTAGGCTATGTTAACGATATTTAAAGTATTGTAAAATTTGAAAGAAATTAAGCTTTTTTTGAAACCAGCATAGTATCACTACCCAAACTCTTAAACATATACTCAGCCATAAAAAGAAATGAAATTGAGTTATTTGTATTGAGGTGGATGGACCTAGAGTCTGTCATACAGAGTGCGGTAAGTCAGAAAGAGAAAAACAAATACCGTATGCTAACACGTATATATGAAATCTAAAAAAAAAAAAGGTTCTGAAGAACCTAGGGGCAGGACAGGAATAAAGATGCAGACGTAAAGAATGGACTTGAGGACACGGGGAGGGGGAAGGGTAAGCTGGGATGATGTGAGAGAGTGGCATGGACTTATATACACTACCAAATGTAAAATAGATAGCTAGTGGGAAGCAGCTGCATAGCACAGGGAGATCAGCTCAGTGCTTTGTGACCACCTAGAGGGGTGGGATAGGGAGGGTGGGAGGGAGAAGCAAGAGGGAGGAGATATGGGGATATATGTATATGTATAGCTGATTCACTTCGTTATAAAGCAGATACTAACACACTATTGTAAAGCAATTATACTCCAATAAAGATGTTAAAAAAAAATAGTTGCTTAGGCCTAGGAGTAGAGCAGGTGACATGAGAATTGGAAGGTGACAGCTACAGGGTACTGGGTTTCTTCCAGGGTGATAAAATGTACTGAAATTGATTGTGGTATGGTTGCACAACTGGGTGAATATACTAATAATTAATTAACTGTATACTTACAATGAATGAATAATATGGTATGTGAATTATATCTCAATAAATCTCCTCCAAAAAAAATATACTAAAAAACTGTAGTCCAACTTCATTTATGAATGTAAATGCAAAAATCCATAAATACTATTAGAAAGCCAAAGCCAGGAGCACAAGAAAAATATATTCTAAATAAGAGGAATTTATTTCAGGAATAGTTCAATATAATAGGACAATGTGTTAGTGTAATATAACATGTCACAATACAATACAATATGTTCTAATTCATCACATAGAAGAAAATAATATTGTTACCAACATAGATGCTGAAAAGGCAATGAAATATGCATCCCTTCTTCTTTATAAAGGAAACAAAAACCTTTAATGAAATTAGAATAAAAAGATTCTCATTTTATAAGATGAAAGAGCTAGTGTTATACATCATGAGAAGACATTTTGAGATTTTCAGGAAAGTCCTGGAGGTACTAGTGATGAAAAGAAATTAGAGAAAATATTGAGGTGTAAAAATTGGAAAAGAACAAGTCAATTTGTATTCATTGGGAATGATAAAATTGTATGCATGGAAAATTTGAAAACTGAAAATTATAAAACATAATTATAAAACAATATAGAAAGATAGCTGAGTACAAATATATAAAAATCATATCTCTCATGCATCAGAAAGAACCAGTTAGAAAATATATCAAATTATATATTTCATATATAACAGAAAACACATTTATGAAAAAGTATTAAAAATAAATTTACAATGTATGTATGAACAGACTTAGAAAACAACACACTGAGCTTCAATATCCCTTGGACATTATATCTTTCCACATTAACTTAAAACTTTAACATGATCACAATGAAATACTGCACTTTTTTTTTTTTTTACACTTGACAAGTTGGTTCTAAAATCTCATGTTAAGGAGTAAAACTATACAGAAATATTTTGAAAAATGGAGAATGAAAAAGGGGCACTGGCCCTAGGCAGATAGAACAACATATTATAAAGCTATTATAATTAAAACAATGTGACAGAGATCTGTGAATAAATAGCATAAACAATAGAATGGAATAGAGTCCAAAAATAACACAAACAGAAACATATGACCTAGAAAATGAGTTGGGAAATGATAGATTTTCCATAAATGACATTGAGAGACTATTGGAAATTTGACACTTAGTTCATTTCTTACAGCAAAATAAATTTCAGATGAGTAAATTGTTTAAATACAAAAATAATGGCCTAAAAATACTAGAAGTAAACATGGAAAAACCCTATTTTTAACAGTCTTAGAGTAGAGATAGCATGTATCAGCCTATAAGACATTTGAGGAAAGATTCATAAATTTGAATGCCAATATAGGAAATACATTTCACTCCTTATCACAAAGAGTGAGTTTCCTTGATATTAAAATATCTCCTAGAAAAAGACAAACACAACCTCTAGATAAATGTATAATAGCCCGAGCAGTTTACAGAAAAGACATAAATGTTTAAATATTTGACAATAAGTTCAACCTCACACAGAACAAGAGAAATCTTTTTTTTTTAATTTAAGAGATTGCCAAAAATATATTTTTGGAAAAACTCATAAATTACATCCTCTCATAAATCTAGTTTTGAGGGTTTATCCCACCCTCTTCTGAAGTGACAAATGTGCCAGAATACTAGGGCACCATTGTTATCAATTTCATGAAGTTAAATTTTCCTTTGCATAAAAGGGAGTTATTAATCTTCATATATCTGATTGCCACCCTGCATACCATTCTCCTCTAAGAGGCCTGAAAATATGCTATGGAAGAATATGCAGTTTCCTGTAGGACAGAACCTCCCAACTGGTGGACCATGTCTGTGTGTCTGAGATACGGCAGGCACACCTAAGCAGTCACTGCAGAGCCCGGTGTCCCACCGCCACTCACATGATGAGTTCTGGTTTGCAGGGGGGACCGCTCGTCATCGCAGAAGCTGTTCCCTTGTGTAATGAGGACACCGAGGGTCCGCGGCGCCTCTATCATTAATTCCTATGTGACAACGTCATGGGAGCAGATCGACCTCAGCCAAACACAGCAACACAGATTACCTTGATTTTTCTTAAAGCCAGTTCTTTCAAATAATTAGTGAAAGCAGAGCTGCTGTACTGGCTTTTAGGAGAACAACTGTGCTCATAAAAAGGCTAACAGGCATCTGAAAGCCCTGTTACATGAGGCCGTGAGATGCTAAGTCTGGAGGGGTGATGTGTGAGGGAGCTTGACCACTGTCCCCCAACTTATAAGACAGTTTTTTCTACGACAGTTCTGAGGGCCAAGTGGAAGAATCAGACACCAGTGGGAGGGGCTGGTGCTGGGAGGGGGGCACAGCTCAGTAGAGGGTTTGGAGGCACTGGTCTCACAATGGAAAGCACTGCTCCAGGCCGGGGCTCACTGAGGTCTGGGGATGGACAGCTCTCTTCCCTGGGGCCCTGGAAGCATCGGGTCAGTCCAGAGGTTGCCATCTTTTTTTTTTTTTTTTTTTTTGCACTTATACTGTCTTATATTTACCCATACTTACCTTTTTTTTGTTTGTTTTTAACATCTTTATTGGAGTATAATTGCTTTACAATGGTGTGTTAGCTTCTGCTGTATAACAAAGTGAATCAGCTGTACCTATACATATATCCCCATATCTCCTCCCTCTTGCGTCTCCCTCCCTCCCACCCTCCCTATCCCACCCCTCTAGGTGGTCACAAAGCCCCAAGCTGATCTCCCTGTGCTATTCGGCTGCTTCCCACCAGCTATCTATTTTACATTTGGTAGTGTAGATATGTCCATGCCACTCTCTCACTTAAGACAAAGACAAATGAAGTCATGTCATCCCAGCTCGGAACCGAGGGCAATTTCAGTCCCATGGCTGCTCTGGGTGCAGGGCTGCAGGTTGGGCGCTGTGCCCACGTGCTTCAGAGCTCATCTTGTCTTACCCGTTAAGAATGAGAACGGTGCATTTCAGAGTGCTTGTCACGTCTCTATAAACGCTCTGTCCCTTTGCAGGAGGCAGCAGCCAGCCATGTGAGAAGTGTCCCCATAATTCAGGGCCATGCAGCACGCAGCGCTTGCAGGCCAAGCCGGGGCAAGGCAGGTGAGGCTGAGTGGAGGCAGGTGGCCTCCCCAGCAGACAGCTGAGGAAGCAAAGGGCAGGCCTGGGGCAGAGGGTCCCGGAGCAGGAGAAAGCAGTGCTAGACCCAGAGGCAGAAACGGTGTGGGGATGGCCGGAAACTTCCAGAATGCCACCCTGCGGTAGCCACCTCTGCTACACAGGGGTCCGCAATCCTTCGTGACCACACGGCTCTCCCCTCCCTACTAAAGGACAGTGGGTGGTTCTGCTTCCCTCCGTCATCAGTCACCCTGGAAGTCGGTACCACTCTCTCCAGGGAGCTTCTGGACCGGACCGTGCTCAGTGGGCTCCATCAATGTGATAAAGAAATGTTCACATATTGAGGTGTGGGGAGGTCATTCTGGCTTGTACACAAGTTAACTTGAATTTTACGCTAGCTAGAACAGCCTGTTTGTGGCCTATCAAACATACATTGTACATCTGCTTTAATTATTAAGAAAAAAGGCACATTGACCAGAAGTAAGGAATGTCCATGTTAAAAATAAAGATTAAATGCCTCCCTTCCTGGACGCCAGCGCTGGTCCTCCTTCCATGATAAGACGCCCTTTTCAGGGGCCAAGTCCTTACGGACACGCTGAGTACGTGCTGATCTGTTTGTTTTTTTTTTAAACCCTGACTTGTTCGATGTTCTTTGTTCTGACAAGACAAACTGTGCTGAAAACCCTGCTTCTCCGGAGCAGTTCCTCCGAGTTATCTGGGAGGCTTCCGGGCTATGTTCCTCAGTCTGGCTCAAAGAAAACTCTTTTCTATTCCTGTTATAGATGTTTATTGATTATTTTCATGGACAAATGCAAAGGGCATTCACTCCCCAGGTCACTTTTTCTTTGTTTCCCGGCCAAAGACTTTCCTTTCCTTTCTAAGCTTTATTGTTGTGTTATCCCGATTGTGAGGTTTAGAACATTGCGATCCCCTTGGGAGGGCAGGTGGGCTCAGGTTCCCAGCAGCGAGGCTCCGGCTGTGGTCTCCCACGACGACGGCCTGGACTTGTCCCTGTGCCAGGTGAGCAGCCCGTTCAACCCGAAGCTCAGTCCCTGGAGGGTGTCAGGTGTGCGTCCAGGCAGGTCTCTGCCATCCTGCGCTCAGACTTAAACCTACCTGAGGCTTTTGCATTCACAGCACGAAGATGCTCCTTTTGTGCGCTGATGCAGCACCATTTCAATACGTGAAAATCAGGACTCTTATCTTTTGTCTACTTTCCTATTGCTATGGAACATTTGGATTTCTTCTTTTGTCAGTTGTCTCTGGATTCTGTTGCCTGATTTCTCTCTTGGGGTATACGTTTTCCTGCTGGCTTGAAAATTATGCATCTTTTGTGCTGCAGGAGAACAATCAACACCTCTTAAATTACCTGTTTTCAGCAGTCTCGCTAGAGTTCACTGTAAAATCATTGAACTCTTATGGTTTTTATTTTTAGATTTCTTTGGGGTGTGTGTGTGTGACGTCAATTTTATCATTTCTCTCATAGTAACGGGTTTTCCTTACTTTCTTGAATGTATTTTGGAATTGTTTTCTCTAGAAATATATCTATTTCAACAAGATGTTAAAAGGTATTAGTGTAGCAGGTGTGAACGAGAATCAGACATCATGCTGAAAAGATAAAAGTTACTTAATTTTTATGTTGCATAATTTTTATGAGCCCCCCCTGCAACTGCCATTGCAACACAGCCACAAATAATGATAAGAAAAATCCAATCTGGTAGCCTCAGTGTGTTCTGGCAATTTTTTATTCACTTTCAGTTTGGAACTCTATTTCTCGGGCAAATATTTATCTCTATACAAGCTCTATCATCACCAAGCACTGTCCAGCTGTGATGATTCTCTACTGCCTTCCCTGAGGCTCAAAGGCCTCCTCAGAGCCCGCAAAAGGCAGCAAGAAGGAAGGGAGTGCTGCCCGCGGCTCTGCAGGCTGCCAGCCCTCTCTGTGTCTGATGGGAGGTGCCCTCCACCCTGCTTTATCATGGGGGCACTGTTCCAGGACATCACTGATGTCCAGAGAACTGGGCAGGTCTCTGCCTCAGCTGCCCATGTTGAAGCTTCTCTGAATACTGGCCTCCGCCTCCCCTGACTCCAGGGGTGCTCTCCCCCTGCAGCTGAACTTTAGTTTGCCAGGTGGCCCCTTGGGACCTGCTCCTGTGAATTTGCGCTGTGCCTCTGGGCCTTGATGAAGCCTATATGTCCCTGACCAGCCCTTCTCTGGAGCCCTGACCCTGGAGCTCTCCATCCCAGCTGTGTGACTATCCTGACCTTTCATGCCCGTTTGGCTGAGACATCTGTGAGCCATCTACTTTTAGTTCTGAGGCTAGAAGCCCAAATGAAGGTGTCAGCAGGGCCATGGTCCCTTGGAGATTGTAGGGAAGAATTCTTTCTTGCCTCTGTTTCCAGCTTCCCGTGGCAATGGCAATCCTTGGCATCCCTTGGCATTCCAGATACAAGCTGATCTGCACCAACTGATATGATTATACAATTTTTTTTTCTTTAGCATGTTTCTGTGGCCAATTAATATTTGATTAATTTGTTTTGAATGTTGAACCAGCCTTGCATACTTGGAACAAATTCCACTGGGAAGTGGTGTATAATTGTTTTTGTACATTGCTTGGTTTCATTTGCAAATACCTTGCTGAGGATTTTTGTGTCTTTGTTCATAAGAGATACTGATCTGTAGTTTTCCTTTCTTTAATGTGAAATATTAAAGTGAAAATTTGACAGTGAAATATTTTATTCTTTATAAGTGTTTTTATAAGTATACAATTACAGTCCCAGAAAATGATGGCAATATTTACAATTTTTGTGCCTCTGGTTGTGAATCATGCTTTTAAATCATACATGTTCCAATTCATTCAGATTCTACTGCTTTCTTTTTTCTTTTTTTTTTTTACTTTTATTGGAGTATAGTTGATTTACAATGTTGTGTTAGTTTCAGGTGTACAGCAAAGAGATTCAGTTATACATATACATATATTCATTCTTTTTCAAATTCTTTTCTCATATAGATTATCATAGGATATTGAGTAGAGTTCCCTGTGGTATACAGTCAGTCCTTGTTGATTATCTATCTTATGTACAGTAGTGTGTGTATGTTCATCCCAAGCTCCTGATTTATCCCTCCCCACCATGTTTCCGCTTTGGTAACCAGAAGTTTGTTTTTGATATCTGCAAGTCTGTTTTAGTTTTGTAAATAAGTTAATTTGTATCTTTTTAAAAAAAATTAGATTCCACCTACGAGTGACATCATATGATATTTGTCTGTCTCTGTATGACTTACTTCACTTCTACTTCTATTCTCTGGAAGAGACTGTGGAAAATTGGTATTATTTCTTCTTTAATTATTTGGTAGAATTTGCTAGTGAAACCATGTGGATGTGATGCTTTTTTTAGAAAGTTTTCAATTTTCAATTCTTCAGTTCCTTTTATGAACATAGGCCTACTTGCTTATCGATTTATCCTTGTGAAAATTTGGATACTTTATGTCTTTCAAGGAACTGGTCAGTTTTTTCTAAGTTATTAAATTTGAGGGCGTAGAGTTGTTCCTAGATTTCCTTTGTTATTCATGTCATGTCTGTGGGGTCATTAGTGATGAACTTTCTTTCATTTAAATGTTGGTAATTTGTGTTTTCTATATATTTTTTCCTAGGTAGCCTGGCTAGGGGCTTATCAATTTAACTGATCCTTTCAAATAAGGAGCTTAGTTTTGGTGATTTTCTCTGCTGTTTTTGTTTTCAATTTCATTTGTTTCTGCTCTAATTTTTTATCACTTTCCCTCTGCTTCCATTAGATTTATAATGCTGCTCTCTTGTTAGTTTCCTCATTGTAACCTAGATTAATTCTCTTGAGACTTCTTCTTTAACCCATATTCTATTTAAAAATGTGTGTTGTTTAATCTTCAAGTATTTGTGGATTTTTCACCTATATTTCTGTTATTGATTTCTAGTTTAATTCCATTTTTGTCTGAGAACATACTTTGATTGCTATTTTCTTACATTTATTCAGATGTGTCTTATGACATTGAATTTAATCTATCTTATGAATATTCCATGTGAATTTAAGAAGAATGTGTATTCTGCTGTTGTTGGGTAGAATACTCCATAGATCAGTTTGATTGATAATTATGTTCAGGTCAACTACATGATTTTCTACTGTGTTTTTCCTAGCAATTACTGACAGAGGGGTGAAAAAATCTCCAACAATAATAGTAGACATGCCCATTTCTCATTTCAGTTTTACCAGTGTTTGCCTCACATATTTTGAAGCTATGTTTTTAGGTACATACACATTAAAGATTGTTAATATATTCTTGGAGAGTCGATCCCTCTAATGTTATGTAATTCTCTTTATCTCTGATAATTTTCCCTGTTCTGATGCTTTGTTTCTGAAATTAATACAGCTACACCAGTTTTTAAATTATCGTTAGCATGGTAATCTCCTTCTCTTCCTTTATTTTTAACCCGAGTCTTTATAGTTAAAGTGGGCTTGTTGTAGACAACAGATAGCTGGGTCTTATTTTCTTTTATCCACTCTGACTATCATTGCCTTTTAATTGGTGTATTTAGACCATTCATATTTAAAATAATCATTGACAGCATACTTGGATTGACACATACCATGTTTGTAGCTATTTTGTCTTCATTATACTTGTTCTTCATTTCTTTTTTTTCCTCCAGACTGCTGTCTTCTCTGGTTTTAATTGATCATTTTATATGATTCCATTTTATCTCTTCACCTAGGGTATCAATTAAGTCTCTTAAAAAATGTAGTGGAGGTTCTAAAGTTTGCAATCTACACTTTCAAGTATTCTGAGTCTACCATCAAATAATACTAGACTGGGTAGTGCATGTACCTTGTAACATATTACTCCCTTTCCTCCCTTCCATTCCTTATATTCCTTTCATTAATTCAATTTATCCATAAGCTATAATCACCCAGTACATTGCTACTATTAATTCTGTAAGCAAATAGTTATTTTTTAGATCAACGAAGAAAAGGAAGTCAAAGATTTTCATTTACCTTCATCTGCTCCTCCTCTGATCTTCCTTTATTTATGTAGATCTAATTCCTGACCTGAATAATTTTCCTCCTCCCTCAGAAACATTTTTTAACTTTTTTTTTTTTGCTTTTTGGCAGGGCAGGTCTGCTGGAAACAAATTCCCTCAGTTTTTATGTGAACGTGTATTTATTTCACATTCACTTTTGAAGGGTAATTTCACTGGATACAGAATTCTAGGTTGGTATATACATATTTTTTCAACACTTTAAATATTTCACTCCACTTTTTTCTTACTGCATGGTTTCTACTAAGAAGTCAATGTAATTCTTATCCTTGTCCCTCTATAGGTAAACTTTATTTTTCTCTGGCTTCTTTCAAGATTTTTCTCTTTGCTTTGTTTTTCCATAGTTTGAATATGATATGCCTAGGTGCAGATTGTTTTGTTTGTTTTTTTTTTTGTATTTACCTGGATTGGTGTTTCTGAGCTTCCTGGATTTCTGGTTTGGTGTCTGTTATTAATTTTGAAAAATTCTTAGCCATTATGTCTTCAAATATTTCTTTTCTTCTCTCTCTTTCTTCTATTTCTGTTATTCCAATTAGGTGCATGTTATATTTTTTGAAACATATTCACTCTTTTTGGATGTTTTGTAATATTTTTCTTTTTTTCTCTTTTCATTTCAGTTCAAGGTGTTTCTACTGACATATCTTAAAGCCTACTGGTTTTTTTTCACTGTGTCCAGTCTATTGATGAACTCATCAAAGGCATTCTTTATTTGTTACATTGTTTTTCTTTCAATTTGTAGCATTTCTTTTTGATTCTTTCTTAGAGTTTCCATCTCTCTGCTCACGTTACCTCTCTATTTCATGTTATCTAATTATTCTATTTTAGCTCTTAATATATTCACCATAATTAAATTCTCTATCTGATCATTCGAAAATCTCTGCCATATCTGAGTCTGGTTCTGATGCTTGCCCTTTAGCAGGATGTAATTTTCGCTGAAAACCAAACGGCATGGTCCGATGGTGATTTCCGAGGCTCCATCTTCTCATGTGGGTTAAAATGCTTTCTCAGCCTAGCTCACCTAGATTTCTTATGAGAGTCAACTGAGAAACCATACAGAAAGTGCTTTGTAACACCTATAATAATACTTAGGTGTAATTCAGATGCCAGCTCTGGTCTTTTGGCTTGGGAGACTTCAATAAGACCTCTAGAACTTGAATGCTATGGTTTGTTGTGAAACTCCAAGCCTTCCTCTCACTTGGTCTAATTTATTTCTAGGTCTCTGTGCTCCCACCAATCTTCCTTCAGTTCCTATGTCTCTACCATGTGTGTCAAACTTTGTAGATGTATCATTTACTGATCTCTCCATAAACAGAAGTTCTTTGCAAAAATACCAGATTTTACCAAGGTTTTGGGTTGTCATGGATTGGTAATTCATGTCACGCAGTACAGAAAAACAACTTAAAAATGAAACTCTCCTTCTCTTTATTCCCTCGGGTCCTCCCCGACCACCTCTGAGGGTGGCTTTGGAGCTGTATGGTCCTGTGTGGCCCTGCCCCCTGAGCTCTGCCGTCACAATCTTCTGCTGTTCCTGCCTCACCCTTCCTCCTTCTGCTTTGTTCTCTTCATTCTTCTGTTTCCCTTCCTCTCAACGATCAAATAATGCCCTCCATGCCTCATCCAGAACATCCTAGCAATCATACACTGGTCCTGGGGCACTGTTGACCTTTTAGGAAGCTCTGATCCAGGTGTTCCCCAGTTGGTTCCAAGGGACAGAGGTAAAGATCTGGCATTTCTGATTTTCCTATGACTGTTAGGATTTATAAGGCTCTTCCAGCTCTGTATTTTGTAATATATATGATTTCAGTGATTCTCTCAGAATCTGAAAAGAATGGAAATGGATGCTTGCTCAATATTATCCATACTCCATTAACATCTTTCTCAGTCATCCATTGGAAAGCTGTTGCAGGTACATACTGGTAACAGTTTCTAAGCCTCCATGGTGGATACATACGTTATAAGTGAGATTATTTAGCTGCAACTGAGTAAGAGTATTCTGAAGTGTTGGTGGGAGCCGTGCTTTCAAATAGTTTCTAAACACGTCCAGCTTGTTCCATGATGTTAAATGCACTCAAAATATGCACATAAGGTATTGTCACAGCCTATACTTTAACTGTGCAGCACCCTGTAAAAAAGGATAGCTTTATGTGCTTTCTGACTATAGAGAGCTTCTGTATATAAACAAATGCTCTCCAAAGCAAATAACAGATTAAACACTCCAACTAAAACGCAGAGATTGTCAGACGTGATAAAAAAGCCAAAAACCCTGGAAAACCCTGTATGCTGTTCTTTAATAGATTAATTTAAAATACATGGAATCAGTTGAAAGTAGAGAGAAGGAAAGAAACCATCCAAACCATAAGCTCATGGAGGTGGGTGACAATATTAATATCAAATGAAATTGACTCCAAGACGAAGAATGTTGACAAAGATCAAGGGGATATTTCATAAAGTCAAAGGAATATTTTATCAGCTAGATCTGATAATCGGAAATGTGTGTGCACCACCTCATAATGGAGCTTATGTAAAATCATAGCCAAGCTTAAAATCATGATGCAAAATTATTATAATGGAACATGATGGAATACGAGGGAGAAATAAAGCTGCGTGTAATCACGACAGTGTAGACTCTCACATATAAGGGCAACTGCTTTCCAACAAAGGTGCTATAGCAATTCAACTGGAGAAGGATATTCTTCTCAACAAGGGATTCTGAAACAACTTGATGTCTGCATGGAAAATATAAACCTCAATCCTTACCTCACATCATACTAAAAAATGATCTTGAAGTGGGTGATAGGCCTAAATATAAAAGCTAAAACTACAACACTTTTAAAAGAAAACATAGGAGAAAATCTTTATGATCCTAAGGGAGGGAAAGATTTCTTACATAAGACACCAAATCACAAAGTCTACAAGAAAAATAAAACCTGATAGATCAGACTTCATCAAATTTAAGACTATCTGCTCTTCAAAAGGTACAATTAATAAAATGAGTATTCAAGTCACAAACTGTGGGAAAGCTTCACAGTACACATATCTGATCAAAGACTTGTGTCCAGAATACATGAATATGCTCTGTAACTCAAGAATAGGAAAACAACAATCCAACAAGCCAACGAAAAGGGGGCAAAATATTTGAATAGCCATTTCACAAGAGGAGATGTATGAATAATCAGTAAGCACGCAAGAAGGTGCTTGATGTCACTAGTAAGCAAGGAAACACACATTAAATCCACAGTGAGGCACCACTTTGCATCCCTTAGAATGGCTAAAATGAAAAAAACTGACAAACTCAGGGTTAAGATATGGAGCAACTGGATCTCTCATACATTGCTGATAAGAACATAAAATGGTCCAATCTTTATGGGAAGAAGTCTGGCGGTTTCTTGTAAAGTTATACATACAGCTACCCTATACTCTAGCACTTCTACTCTTAGATATTTTTTTCTAAGAGAAATAAAAACACATATTCTCAAAAAGAGTTGTACAAGAACATTCAAAACAGCTTTATTAATAATTGCCCCAAACTCGAAAGGACCAAAATGTTCATCAACAAAAAATTGATACACAAGTTATGGTATATCTATACCATAGGATACTACTCATTAATAAAAAGGAGTAAACTACTGATGCATGCAATGACATGGATACTTCTCAAAAGCATACTGAGTGGAAGAAGCCAGGCACTTCATGATTCTGTATATATGAATATCAAGAACAAGAAAACCTAATCTGTGGTGATAGATATCAGAACATGTGCTGCCTTTGGGAGGTGGGAATTGATTGGAAGTGTCTATGGGGAAACTTTCTGGGATGACAGAGATATTTTATATCTTGACTGAAGCATGGGTTACAGAGGTGTATACATATATCAAAATTCATTTAATTGGATAGTTAAAATCTGTTGATTTCAATATACATATTGAATAAATTTTACATCAACATAAAATTAAAAACATTCTTAGTGTCAGTCATCCAATGTCCTATCAGGTCCTTGACCCTGACATAGTTTATCTGTCAAATATATGCATTTAGCTATCGTTGTAGCAATGGTATCATTACAGTTAAAGTCTGAGTTTCAGTGCAAGATACCCTGTAGCAGCAAGAGATAAGCATCTCTCTGTGTCCTGTCAGAGAGGCTGTTTGGACTGTCAGACATTCCTTGAATGGATAGTTGGTTGGACTGAACCTGTTATTTTTTTTTCCCCAAGACTTTTGATGCTGGTAAGAAAATTTAGCATTTCCTCTGTCTTTATAATTCTGTTGCCTTCATGTCATTTATGTGCCACAGGTACTGTGTAAAGAGGCCATGAGCATGAGAAGGAGGGAGGGAGAGTGGGTTGAGGAGAGATTTTGCATCGATAAATTCTATTCCATTACTGGAAAGTTTGCAAGCCAAGATGGATTCTACTGGCTGGGGTTGTCGTGGGCAGAAATAGAATACGTAACTAACCAGGGATTTGACGATATGGTTGTTAAGTCTTTCAGCTCTCATTCATTCATTTGCTCATTCATTCCATCATTCCTCCCTGCCCCCGCCACTACGCCAGCCCTGGGATATACACGTGCTTCTCCTTGGCCCTCCGATGCAGAGCACCATTTAAACACTTGGTTCTGGAGGCCCATGTTTATCTTAGGCGTGTACATGCCCTTCCGTGTAGAGAGAACAGGTGTGGCTGGGACATGTGACCTGCCGTTGCTGCTATCTGACGGCACATTTTCCTGCATGTCTGTAAAGTGGATTCCCTGTAGGTGATGCTGTTTTTAGCTTTGGAGTTTCTAGATGGGAATCTCCAGCAAGGTGGAATCAGCTTTTGTGTGTGTGTGTGTTTCTGTGTAGGAGTCTGAACATTTTCCTGATCTACTTTGAAAACATTCCACATTCAGGAAAAAACCATCCAGGTGTGGGAGTTCAGAGACAGCCCCCAGATGGAGTGACCACTCACCAAGGTGAATGATATAGAGGGAGTTGTATGTTCCCAGGTGGGAGGGTCCAGGTACTGGCTGGGCCTCACTTGGTGGTGGGACCTTGGGTAATGTGTGGGAGCACCCATAGCTCTGTGTCCTTGTCTGTGAAATGGACATTATGACCTTGCTCTATCCTGAGATGGCCCCCGTGTTCCCTGAGTTCATGTGCGCACAACGCTAAAAGCAGTGCTTGGCACCCTGCATCGGATCGGTGCTCGTTATTTGATTCTTTTTAACATTGTCATCTGAGACAGCATGGTAGAGGTTGGAGAGGAATGGACACCAAAATGTGACTCAGGAGACAACTGGTCCTCACGCCACCAGGGAGGAGCTGGGTGACTCGGGGAGTTATTTCTGGACCCTGTTTTTCTTCCTGTGCAAAATAGGGAAATGGGTTAGTGGGTTTAGCTCAGAGCCCACCCTGCTGTTTCAGTTGTACTACCTTATTCTGTTATTTCATACTTTATTCAATATCCCAATTAAAGCAGTCCTGTATTTCATCAACTGCTCTCATTTTAAGCAGACCTGAACTTTAAAAACCACAGAAGAAATTAGTAGTCAATCATGTGCCTTTGAAATTGGGTGAAAGTAATCATATTAATTCAATTGACTCCCTTTCTGGCACCAGAACTTGTACAGATGTCTGCCTCAATTTCAACTCCGGGAACTGGCCGACATAACTGTATACCAGTTACTTTGAAGAATCACCAGCTGATGCAAGTGTGAAGCTAATTACCAGATGCTCCACTAATTAGTAGTTAAATAGGTAAGGAGAGGGATATAAAAACAGGACACTAAACTCAGCATATTAACTCACACGGGTAATGGAGAAATTGAACTGAAGCATATTTCTTGAAAAGAATGTTCCCTATATTTGATGGGTATCTATTTGCTTTAATCTCTCTCTCTGTCTCTCTCATTTTCTCTCCTTCTCCCTTACACCTTCACTAAGAACAGCTCACGTGCCCATCACAGGCACAGCATTATTAGTTGTAGAAATGGATGAGAGTGGTTCTGGTGCTCTGAGGTCCCAGCTTGGTGTCAGGAGCAGTGAGTGGCTGGGGGAAGGGAGCCCAGTACTCTGAACCCGATGGGCACAGGGACCTGCTGAAGGGGTGCCCAGGCAGACTGAGCCTTGGAGTGACCCCGAAGTCTGGGGAGTGTTAACTGAGTCTATGAGGAAAGGAGGCAGGTTCTATGAGACAGAGCTGATAAGGGGACCAAATCCAGAGCAAGGATGCTCCCAGAAGGACACGCCCCACCGCTGAGGATGACCAGGACGCTGGGGTCATCTAAGCCCCTTGATCCATGCTGGGGAGCTCTGCTTTCATCCTGGGGGTTGAACTCCCATCGAATCCTTTTTCCTTTTGTTTTATTTTATTTTTTTGTGAAATATGCACAATATGTAAAACTTATTTATACCATTCAAAGAATAATACTGAAATGAAAACCAAAGGACACAAAGCCTAGCTTCAGGAGGAGAGCTTAGCAGAGCTTTTGAGCCCCTGTTCAGTCTACCCCAATTACTTCCCCTTCCCCTCCCCATATTTTGTGTCTATTTCCCCCTACTTTTTAGTTTTATCACGTATGTATTTCTCTAAGCAAAACATTGCCTGACTTGAGTGATGATGAGCTTTATGTAAGTGGCATCATGTCTCACGTGTCCCTCTGACACTTGTGTTTCTTTCTCAAATGCAACATGTATTTGAGATTTATCTCTACTGACTTTGTAGCTGAGATGCCTTCATATTCCCTACCTTATACTATCCATTGTGTTAACCTATCACAAGCCACTCATCTGCTGTACAGTATCTTGGTAGGCGTTTGGGTTGTCTCCAGTTTTAATTTTCATCAACAGTGCTGCTCTGAACGTTCCTTAACATTGCTGCCTCCCAATGTTCAGCTTTCCTAAGTAAATGCAAGTCATTCAACTAAGTACCACCGAGAGTCCTGACGACACCCCGTAAACGGTGATGTTGTGAGTTATTCACATTCCTTTTAAGATGAGAGACATATTGGAGAAGACCATTCTGGCTGTGGGTTGAGGGCTGGATTGGAGCAGGACCAAGTTACAGTCAGGGAGACCAGGGAAGAGGCTGTTGAAGGGTCAGGCTGGGAGGCCCAGGGACCTAGAGAAAGCAGCAGCAATGGGAATAGAAGTCAATGCATTCAGAAATACCCGCAATCGGGCTTGTGGATGGATCTATTGGTTGAGAAGTCAAAGCGGAGTCCAGAAGGATTCCGAGATTTGCCACAGACACTGGCTGCATGGTGGTGCTGGCTGCTGAAACAGGGACTCCCAGAGGAGGGGGAGAGTGAGACAAGGAAGAGGAGGTGGCATCCCCTGGACCCTCAGCTCTCCTGACAGCATAGTTAAGAAAGTTAAATATGTTTTCTACAGAATTGTACCCCCTTCCCCAACCACTTAGCCCATTCCCTGGAACACAGTAGGTGCTCAATAAAAACGGATTGCTGTTCTTATTCTCACAATGTCTTAGGAGCAGATACGTTGCCAGGAGTGTATACTTTAGTTCCCAGAGCTCCCAAGGAAAAATTGGGAAAATCAGTCTTTGAACACAGCTTTTTTTTTTTTTTAAAAGAATAATAATATTTATTTCTTCACCAGAGCTGGTTGTTCTCTAAATTAAATTTGCTGCCATGGAGTTTATGAAAAGTGGGGGAGTCTTTCACTTTAAGAAGGACTGAATGGAAAGTAGGTGAGTGGAAAACCTAGCTGTACTCTTGGTAGAGTTGATTGTTCCACCTCTATTTTGCATAATGAATGACTTAATTATAAGAGGCTATATTCTGGTTATTTCCCATTTGTTCTGAGTGCTGGAAGGTTGACCTCCATGGACGGTAGCAACTAGGCTCCCTTAAGTTCTTTTTTTTTTTTTTATGCAGCAGGTCCTTATTAGTTATTTATTTTATACATATTAGTGTCTACAGGTCAATCCCAAGCTCCCAATTCATCCCCCCACCCCGCCCCTCCGCTTTCCCCCTTTAGTGTCCATATGTTTGTTCTGTACATCTGTGACTCTATTTCTGCCTTGCAAACCGGTTCATCTGTACCATTTTTCTAGATTCCATGAACACAGCTTTTTAAAATGCAAATGTTTTCACTTAGAGACCAGAAATTGCTTGCAGCTTTGTACTCTGTATGCAACTCATTGCATCTAGAGTTTGATTCTTTCAAAAAATGATTTAGAGTAGTTAACTGCATATTTAATCAAATACTTTGTTTGGTTGGGACACAGTCCCATGAATTTCTCACCTCTTAGCTTAGCTTTTGACTGTTTAAAATTGCTCATGGAATTTTATTATTATTATTATTATTACTTTTGGCTGCGTTGGGTCTTCGTTACTGCATGCAGACTTTTCTCTAGTTGTGGCGAGCTAGGGCTACTCTTCGTTGAGGTGTGTGGGCTTCTCATTGCGGTGGCTTCTCTTGTTGCGGAGAGCGGGCTCTAGGCGCGTGGACTTCAGTAGTTGTGGCTCGCGGGCTCTAGAGCTCAGGCTCAGTAGTTGTGGTGCACGGGCTTAGTTGCTCTGCGGCATGTGGGATCTTCCCAGACCAGGGATCGAACCCGTGTTCCCTGCATTGGCAGGCGGATTCTTAACCACTGCGTCACCAGGGAAGTCCTGCTCATGGAATATTTTTCAAAGGCAAACCAAAAAGCACTACTCTTTAGCCTGCATGGTGAGAGGATGGACAGCTCATTTACCAACTAGTGTAGAAGATCCCTGAAGACCCAGGACGTGGCTCTGAATTAAACTCAAACCTGATGGACTGAGTCAGTCAGCCGGTCTTCACTTGCCCTGTGGTCCTTCAGACCCAGATCTCATTTGAAAGCCCGTGCCAACCCCCTCCCCTTCCCATGCCATCTGGCTCTGTCTCTTCTTCCTCATGTGTTGCCCCCTTCTCCACGGCCGCACGTCCAGCTTGTTCCACCCCAGGAAGACTCGCTCTTCTGTGTCTGCTTCCTCCTGATGCCAGATGTGCTGCTCTTGGATCCGGGAGCGTCACATCGACATGCCAACTGCTCTTCCTGCCTCCAGATGCAGCCAGCTTATCGTCCCCTGTCCTGGCTGCCAGAGTCATCATCCCAAAACCAAGAACTGACTGATCACATCACCGTTATGCTTAAAAGCCTCAGGCTCTCCGTCCCTGCCACCTCCCCTCCTTCCTGGCCTGCAGCGTGAAGGCCGAGATCTTGAGAACAGAAGCCTTCAGGCCAAGTGCTGAGTCGGTCTTTCATACTCCTCACCCATCCTGAACCCGGGAACCCAGGCAGCAGCTTTTCACCCCTCCTGACTATGCCAGGCCTGTCTTTCCCTCTGGGCTTCTGCACTGTCCTTTCTTATGCCTTTCATGCCCTTCCTCCTCCTGCCAGCAAGGTGCTGTCCATTCTCCAAGGCCAGGTGGATGTCACCTGTCTTCTGTTGTGTGCTCAGGTCTGTCTTACTAGAGTGAGGGTCTGCAGAGCAGACACGATGTCTGATGTCTGATGTCTCATTAACTTTATGTCTCTAGTGTGATCCCAGTTTCCGTACTTCATGGCGGGCAGTCCTGGGTGGAAATCTCAGAGCTAACTTTATTTTTCTGTGGGAACTTGGCAAGTTACGTAACTCATCTTACCTCCTTACCTGTAATAAGGAGGATAGTGAGGACCACCACTCCAGGCCACTAAGCCAACTCAGTGGGATAATACAAATAGGAGTGCATATTGTTCATTCATTCAACAAATATTTGTTAAACACCTATTTTGTGCTAGGTTGAAATCTCCCATAGAGCTTATAGTTCCCAAAGGATTACCCATATCAAGAAACATAATTCCACAAGCAATCATTTCATCACATTTTTGAATGAACAATGCACACAAGTAGAGGGTCTAGAGACATACATAAGAAGGCTACCTGACTTAGTTGGGAGGTGGTCAGAGAGGGGGTATGATTTAGGTTGGGAACAAGTAAGCAACATTGCAGTTGCTTGAAGCCCCAGAAGCGTGTTTCTCATGTGACATTCCTGGACTAGTGTTCTGGTCGCCAGCCATTCTCTTCCGTACGGTCACTCAGAAGCCAGGAGGGCCGCTACCCTCTCATTTCCAGTGTGTGACTTGCCTGTTGCTGTGGGTATCACCGCCTCTCAGGAGGGGATTGCAGGACCCAGATGAAAAGACTCACCATGACTGCTGCTCGCATGGCATTTGCCAGAACTCCATCATCGGTCCCTCTGGGCTGCCAGGGACGCTGGGACACGGGGCCGAGCTGTGTGCACTGAGAAGGAAGGGAACGTGGGTTTGGCGCCCATCCAGCGATGCTGATACAGAGGATGTTCCTCACCCCTGCAGGATGCTTGGAAGTTGACGGACAAGGAAGGTGGAAGCATGCTCTGGCAGAATCGGTTGTGCCCATGAGTCTGAGTGGAGTGGAGCCTGGCTTGTGGTGGAGTGCAGAGGGCAGTGGACTTTCACTCACTCCCTGGTCTCCAGGTGGTCCTGGGGTGGGGGGTCAGCTAGTGCTACAGCCAGAGCCTGGAGAGCAGCTGTGGGCCACTGAAACTTGTCTGAAGAGCAAAGTTTTCAAAGCAGACATTTCCATGGGTAGATTGCTTTCGTATGACCCCTCTTGGTACAGGGTGAGGAATCTAGGGAGAATCTCAAGGTGGCAGTTCTGCGGTGAGACCTGGCATGAGGCATGAGGGCATGAGGGGCATGAGGGCAGCAGGTGTGCAGCAGGTGGTGGAGGGGTTGGAAACGCTGGCCTGTCCAGGTGGCGGGCTGGTGCACCCACTCTGGGCATCAACCACAGTGACTGCAACTTTCTTGAACCGTTTATATTATAAAAGCATTTCATCCTAGGATGCATTCCAAGTAAAGTGAGATATGAATCAATTAGAACATGAAGGAAAGACTGTGAAATATGTTTGAAGTAGTCTCCCTCTGGCTAGAGCAAACTTTGAAGAAAGGCAAAACTTTTGAGTGCCTTATGACTGTTCTGTGATATCTGTAATCTAATTCTGTGAGAGAGGAAAATGCTTTTACAGAATGATTTGATAATAGAATATGCCTTCATGTACTACTGACCAAATGACATTAGAATAGTCAGTGTATCAAAAAGATATTTTCCAAATAGCTTTGAGTGGAAAATGCTCATTTTCTCTCTCCACCCTGCGCAGGCTCTCCCTCCGTCTGATTAACACGAGCTGTGTTTCCTTCCTCAAGAATCACCCTGCTGGCCCCGTGCAGGTCCTGCTGGGAAGGCTCGCTTCTCATCAGCTCAAAAACCACAAGAAAGAGCAGTCGGTCATTTTTTCAGTTGATACGCCACAAAAATGCTCTCTCCCGTGGTAACCGGGTTTACACGCAGATGGCTATGGCAGAGAGCCTCTGCTGGGGAAGAAAATGGATTTTTCCATTTAGGCTTGTTGAAGGCTTTGGAGACTCCTTCAAAGTTAGCGTTTTGGCTCACAACACAACTACTGCAACTTGGTCTTAAAACTGTACAGATTGTCATTCATCCTTTTCTTTTGGGCAGACTTAAAATGGTTGTCAGTATCTCAGATGGTCCCGACTTGCTGGTACCACAGCTCCGGTGATAACCGCAAGGGATGAGTGAAACAGAGAGGGAAGTCTCTGTGAGGAAGAGCAAGCCCTCCCTCCCCACTTCCTCCTCTTCCTTCTTCTTTCTACGATTCCAGAAGTTAGGCACTTTTGTGAGCATCTCACAGTAACAGCACCCATGGGCTATATTGTCCGCAGCATCAGTTACACAGCAGGTCAGTCCCACCCCTCCTCTGAGGTGTCCCGAGAGCAGGGAAGTTTCTCCCTCCACTCTTCCATGGCTGGCGATCTTTGGGACTTGTAGCTCAGACATTACCAGCTGCTGTGAATTATTCCCATTCAACCACTGACTCTCCCAGCTGGACTCGCTTCTGGAACATCTTTCCAAGCCTCCACATCAGCTGTAGGGGATGCGTCCCTGGGAAGGAAATACAAGTTCTTCCATAAAATGGAAGAGGAAGGCATACTTCCCAACTCGTTTCAAAAGACCAGCATTAACTTAATACCAATACCAGACCAAAGCTCTATAAGAAATGAAAATTATAGAACTAGAGCTCTCATGAAAAGTCACAGTAAAATCCTTCATAAAATATTAGCAAGTAGAATTTATCAAATTGCAGAAAGAATCAAGGCCAAATGAGTTTTATTCAGTGAATACAAGATTGTATAAGCATTTGAAAATCAAACAATGTAATTCATCATATTAAAGGAATAAAGGAAAAAAGCCCTATGATTATCACAGTGGACGCAAAAAATTATGTATATATACAATTTTTGTATGTATATTATATATACATATCTATCTATACATGTATGTAGGGATAGATAGATGATGATAGATAGATAGACAGATAGATAAACATAATTCAACACATATCCATGATTTAAAGAAATGAACTCTTGGCAGACTAGGAATAGAAAGAAACTCCCTCAACCTGATAAAGGGCATCTATGGAAAAGTTACAGCTAACATGAAACTTATCAGTAAAAGACCAAATGCTTCCCTTATGAATAGGAACAAGGCTAGGATGCCCACTCTCACTGATTCCATTAAACTGGAGATCCAGGGCAATAAGGCAAGGCAAAGAAACAAAAGTCATATATTAGAAAATAAGAAGTAAAATTGTTTTTAACAAGTAGCATGTTTGAATTCATGGAAAATCCTAATGGGTCTACAAAATTCTATTAAACCTAACATGTGAGTTTACGAAGGACACAGAATACAAAGGCTCTACACAAAAATTAGCATACATATAATAGTAAAGAACAATTGCAATTGAAGTTAAAAAAATCATACCATTTAAAATAAATAATCAAAAATATATTTAACAAAATATGTGCCAGGTAAAAAAATATTTCTCAGAACAATGAAAGATGATCTAAATAAAGAGATATACCATGTTCATGCATCAGGAGACTCAACATTATTAAGATTTTAATTTTTCATTCTCCAATTCTGAGATTCAAAGAAATCCCAATTAAAACATCATTACTTTTTTGTTTTATAATTGACAAGTTGATTCAAAAACTAGAGGGGAATGCAAATAGTATAAACTATCCAAAAAGTTTGAAAAATGTGAATGAAGTTAAAGAGATGACTCCATGTTCTTTCAATACTCATCATAAAACTACGGTAACCCAGACGGTGTGGCGTGGGAGAAGTAAACTTGTAGGTCAGTGGAATAGAATAGAAAGTACAGAAATAGACCCACTTGACTTTTGACAAAACTTTCAATGTAATTAACTGGGGGGAAAATTGTCTTTACAACAAGTAGTGTTGGAAAAACTGGATAACCATATATGAGGATAAATGAACCTCAGCCCTTACTTCATGCCATACACAAAAATTAACTCACAAAAGTCACTCAGAATGAGTCATAGATTTAAAGATAACAGCTAAAACTATAAAACTTCTAGAAGGCAACAGTGGAAAGTTTTTTATGACCATGGGATAAGCAAGTATTTCTCAGGCAGGGCACAAATTACAGGAACAATAAGAGAAATAATTTCTAAATGTGACTTCATCAAATTAAAAACTTCAGTTCCTCAAAATGTACTATTAAGAAAATGAACATGTGTATGTATTTTTATTACCTATCTGACAAAGGACTTGAATATCCAGAATATTCAAACTCTTACGATTCAGTAATAGTAAGACAAATAATCTGATAAAATGGCAAAGGTTTACTTCACTTAACATAATGTACTCAAGGTTCATTCATGTTGTAGCGTGTGTCAGAATTTCCTTCCTCTTTAAGACTGAATACTATTCCATTGTATGTATATATCACATTCTGTTTATCCATTCATCTGTCGTTGGACAATTTGCCTCCATGTTTTAGCTGTTGTGAGTAATGCTTCTATGAACATGCATGTGCAAATATTTTCAAGATCCTTCTTTCAATTCATTTGAGTATATACCGAGAGGTTGAATTTCAGAATCATATGGTAATTCTATTTGTAATTAAAAAAAAAAGTTTATTTATTTATTTATGGCTGTGTTATTTATAGCTGTGTTGCTACATGAGGGCTTTCTCTGGTTGTGGCGAGTGGGGGCTACTTTTCGTTGTGGTGCGTGGGCTTCTCATTGCCATGGCTTCTCTTGTTGTGGAGCACAGGCTCTAGGTGCACGGGCTTCAGTAGTTGTGGCTCACAGGCTCAGTAGTTGTGGCACACAAGCTCAAGAGCGCAGGCTCAGTAGTTGTGGTGCACGAGCTTAGTTGCTCTGCGGCATGTGGGATCTTCCTGGACCAGGGCTTGAACCCGTGTCCCCTGCATTGGCAGGCGGATTCTTAACCACTGTGCCACCAGGCAAGTCCCTTTACTTGTAAATTTTTGAGGAGCTGCCATACCGTTTTCCACAGTTGCTGTACCATTTTACATTCCCACCAGTGTACAAGGATACCAATTTCTCCACATCCTTGCCAACACTTCTTTTCAGTTTTGTTTTGTTTTGTTTCATATTAGCCTTCCTAAAGGATTTGAGGTGGTATCTCATTGTAGTTTTGATTTGCATTTCCCTAATGATGAGTGATATTGAACATCTTTTCATGTAATTATTGGCCTTTTGTATATTTTCTTTGGAGAAATATCTATTAAAGTCCTTTACCTGTTTTTGAATCAGGGTTGGGTTTTTTTTTTGTAAAGTTTTAGGAGTTCTTTATATATTTTGGATATTAATTCCTTATCTGATATGTGATTTGCAAATATTTCCTCCCAGTCTGTGGTTTGCCTGTGGGATCTCTGTTGGTAGTGTCTTTTGATGTACAAAATTAAAAAAAAAATTTTGTGAGGTCTAGTTTGTTTATTTTTTCTTTTATTGCCTATGCCTTTAGTATTATATCCAGGAAATCACTGCCAAGTCCAACGTCATGAAGCTATTGCCCTCTTTTAATCCAATAGTTTTATAGACCTTAGTCTTATATTAAGGTCATGGATTTGTTTTGACTTAATTTTATATATGGTATTAGGTAGGGGTCCAGTTTTATTCTTTTACATGTGAATATGCAGTTTTCCCAGCACCACTGGTTGAAAAGATTGTCTTTTCTCCATTGAATGATCTTGGCAAACTTGTCGAAATCATTTGACTGTTCCTGTGAGAAATACTAAACCCTCACTAGAATGACTAAAATTAAAAAGTATTAGCATATATTTTTTTTGAAAATATAAAGTGGTACAACATGATGGAAAACAATTTTGCTGTTTCTTTTAAAGTTAAGCATTCACTTACCATACAATCTTGAAACTCTATTTTTAGGTAATTACCCAAGATAAATAAAAGCCTATATCTACATAAAATGTATATACAAGTGTTCAAGGCAGCTTTGTTTATAATGACTCCAAACTGAAAACAACTCATGAATGGATAAACAGACTGTGGTATGGTCATACAGCAGAACACCACTCAGCTGTGAGAAGAAATATAATGCTAGAACACACAACAATATAAATAAATCTCAAAAACATGCTGGGGGAAAAAAAAAAAGCCTGACACAAAAGTGTGCATGCTGTATGATTCCATTTTTATTGAAACTGTAGGGAGAGGAAATCTTGTCTTAGTGTCACAAAGCATATCAATAATTTCCTGGTGCTGAAATAGTGGAGCATTGACTGAGAAGGGATCTTGGAAATGTCTTATTAATCTAATATTTTACTATTATTATTTGTGGTGGAGATTACACAGGGATATTTTTTTGAATGTTTTGTTTTTGTAATTATACAGACTCCAGAGGAAAACTTCTAATGGGAAAATGGGAACTCCTGTTGGAACACTTACATGTGTGTATACACACACACACACGGAACCTGTGAAGATACACAATGTAAAGCTGACAAATAACACCACCGATTAAAAAAAGAAATGCAGAATAAATGACTGAGCACAAAACAAGCCAATAAGATATTACAGTGGAATTATTTAAAAATCTTTATCATTATTAATAATTTTAATAATTAAAATCATTAATAATATTAATGCACTAGTAGCTGCTACTTCTTGGGTCCCTGTATGTACTAGCTCATTGTCACGACAACCTTACAAGATGGATATTTTAATCCTCCTTTTATATATATATATTTTAACATCTTTATTGGATGTTTTACAATTGCTTTACAATGGTGTGTTAGTTTCTGCTGTATAACAAAGTGAATCAGCTATCTGTATACATATATCCCCATATCCCCTCCCTCTTGCGTCTCCCTCCCACCCTCCCTATCCCACCCCTCTAGGGGGATACACAGGGGTATTAATTTGTTTAAACACATCCAAATTATATATATATATCTCTCATCACAAAATGCCTCCAAATAATATTAAAGCACTTTTTGTGTGATGTAAGACCCTTACAACAATATACTCCTATTACATCTCTCCCTACCTTTGTGCTATTTTTGGCATAAATTTTACTTCCTCTTTTGTCATAAAAACCCCAAAATTCATTGTTAGTGATTTGCTTACATAAAAAAAGTTAATAATCTTTTAAAGAAATTTTATAAACAAAAAAAGCTTCAGTAAAGTTGCGAGATAAAAAATCATATGCAAAAATCAGTTGAATTTTCATACATCAACAAAGAACTATCAGAAAGAGAAATTAAGAAGTCAATTTCATTTACAAATAGCATCACAAAGAATAAAATACTTAGGAATAAGTTTAACCAAGGAGGTAAAAGATCTGTTCACTGAAAACTACAAAAATTTGATGAAGGAAATGAAGAAGACACAAATGGATGGAATGATATCCCATATTCATGAACAGGAAGAATGAAAATTGTTAAAATGTCCATAGTACCTGAAGCCACTTAGAGACTGAATGCAAACCCTATCAAGATTCTAATGTAGTAGGGCTTTAAACTCTAAATGATTTCAAGACTATATCTAAACCAAGGGTCAGCTAACTTCTTCTGTAAAGGGCCAAATAGTAAATATTTTAGGTTCTGTGAACCAGATAGACTGTATTGCAATTCTGTGTATTCAATTATGTTAGTATAGTGAGAATCAGTCATAGATTTTGTGTACATGAATGGTGTTGCTGTGTTCCAATAAAACTTAGTTTACAAAAACAGGTAGTCATGGATTTGGGACAAAATGGCATAAACTCATCTCTCCTTGCTTCTCTCCACTAAGTACAACTAAAATTTCTGAAAATAATATAGTAGAGAGTCAAAAGAAAACTCTGAAGGGTAGAAGGAGGATATCAGACTGGCTAGTTACCCTGGGACTTGAGAACAATACAGAAACCCAGTGTCTCCTGACCTCCACCTTCTGAGTGGCAGAAGGTAACCCAGATCCAGTATCTCCCAATCCTCCACCCACTGTCAGAGGGTGGCCTGGGCCTGGGGTCTCCCAGTCCTCTACTCAGCAGAGGGAACATCAAGTTTGGCTCCTCTGGAACCTCCACACAGTGTCAGAAGATGAGCTATTAGGCATTTCCCACTCCTGATGGCATCAGCAAACTGGAACAGGAGCCATGCTGACAATGGGTGACTCGGAGAGTGGGTTTGGGGAAATAGTCTCAGACCTCTGGGCTGGCATATCCCCCTCCCCACTTAACAGCACCTCATACCATAGGGAGGGAGCTTTCACCCACATGTGTGGTACCAGCATGGATAGCCTCAGGGCTCCATATGCATTATGTGGACCAGAGGAATCCCTGGAAACATTCTCCATCCTGGGGGCTCCCACTTAGTGGCATCAGGCAGACTGGGGAGGAGCTTTTCATGCATTTGGCCCAGTGACCATACCTCCCACTTAGGCATATCAGGCCCAGGGAAACACAATTTGTCCTTGAAGTCCAAGTAGGGTCTGAGAGGAAGCCCCAGAAGTTCCAGGTGATTAAAGCAGTACAGAATAGTACTGCCAGGCATCTGAAAATTAAATTGTCATTAGAACCACAGCTCACAACTGCAGCCAAGAATTTGCATACTAAACCTAAGTAGAGTGCCTACTAAAATAGAAGACCTAAGTATGAGACAGAGTCTCCTAATATAATATGCCAAATTTTGAGGATACAAGGGACATTCAGTCATGCTAAGAACCAGGAAAACCACAACTTGAATGAGAAAAGACAAGCAGCAGATGACAACACTGATCACAATCAGGTGTTGGAATTGTCTGACAAAGATTCTAAAGCAGCTCTCATAAAAATACTGCAACAAGCAAAAATTAATACTGTTGAAACAAATGAAAAAATAGCAAGTCTCACCAAAGAAGGCATAAAAGAGAACTGAAAGGAAATGATGGAAATGAAACATAACAATTGACATTTAAAACTTACTGGATGGGTTTGTTAGCAGGATGAATATGAAAGAAGAAAGTATCAGTGACCTTGAAGTTAGAGTAGTAGAATTACCCAATCTGAACAATGGTGTGAAAATTGTCTGTGAGAGAGTAATGTAAGAACTAACATTTACATCATTGAAGTCCCAGAAGGAGAGAGGAAAAAATGTGGGGTTGAAAGAGTAATTGAAGGAATAATGGCTGGAAACTTCCCAGATTTGACAAAGGGCATAAATCTACAGATTCAAGAAGCTGAATTAATTCCAAGCAGGATAAACCTAAATAAATACAAACAGAAACACATCATAATTGGACTTGTGAAAACTAAAAACCAGGGGAAAAATCTTGAAAACAGGCAAAATAAATCATGCATTATTCAAATGACGGCAGATTTCTCATCTGAAATCATGAAGGCCAGAAGGACACGGCACCACATTTTTCAAGTGTTGAAAGAAAAAAAAGAAGTGTCAAGCCATGAATTTTTACATATGGTAAAAATGTACTGTGGGAATAAGGAAGAAATAAAGGCATTCTCAGATGAATGGAAATAAGAGAATATGCTGCTGGCTTACTCTGAAAGGATGGCTGAGGGAAATTCTCCAAACAGAAAGGAAAAGATAACAGAAGAAGACTTGGAACTTCAAAAAGGAAAGAAGAACAACTGAGTGGGTAAAATAGGAATAAATATAATATAGATATATTAGACTATATAAATAGAATAGACTTCTTTTTATGAATTTCTTAAATCATATTTGACAGTTGGAGCAAAAATGATAGCACTAACTAACGTGATGCTCAAGGCATGTAGAGGAAAAACTGATAACCCAGCTCAAACGAAGGGAAGCATCTCGGGGCTCAGACCATGGGCTCCTGTGGAGGGAGGGTTCCTGAGACGTGCCTGACTGAGAATAAGAACCATCTTCCAAGTTTCTGAAGAACCCAAGTCCCACAAACTGATATCGAGAGCAGGGATGTTGATGGATATTCCCCAGCACCCTGACTTCAAGGGCAGTTTAGAGAAGCCCAGCTGTGTGGCCCAGGGAAGGAGACAAAGTCAAAGAATAGAGATTTCATAGAGTTGACAGCCCAGGGTCATCATCCTTCACTATGGAAAGAAGAGTTAGCCAGTATGTTGGGGAAAAGCATAAAGTCAGCACACATCTCAATGCCGTTCAGAGCATTTCTAGAAAACAGATGTTTTATACATATGGTGATTGTGGCAGATATATCAGCTGATGTTCAGACTTTCACCAGTGCCAGAGGTTGACATGAGAGAAGCTGAAAATCACCCCTGGGGAGAACACTCTACTCATACCAAGAAGTAGGTGGCAAGCCCACCTTCTCCAGCACCAGAAACTTCAGAGTGGAGGGAAGCCCTCTGACTGTGGGGAAAACCTCCAGATACACCTAAAAACTTATTCGGCATCAGAGAATGTAGAGGGTGCAAGGCCTTCTGCTGGAGTTGGGTGTTATTCAGCATGAGAGATTCCATGCTGGAAAAAAACTTCTACAAATGTAATGATTGTTGGAAAATGCTCAATGGTGGCTTCTGCTTTATAGTACAGAGGAGAACCACGCTGGGGTGGGCTTTGTGAACGTCAGAAGTATGGGGTTGCGTGCAGTCAGAGAACCACCCAGGTTCAGCACCAGAACTCCCACCGGGAGAAACCTTACGAGTGTCAGGTGTGGGAGATAGCTTTCCAGTGGGGCTCAAGCTTCAGTTTATTAGTTTCAGAAATCACTCAGTAGAAAGAAAGCCATATACCCTGAGAAAACCATAATTCAAAAAGAGTCATGTACCACAATGTTCATTGCAGCTCTATTTACAGTAGCCAGGACATGGAAGCAACCTAAGTGTCCATCGACAGATGAATGGATAAAGAAGATGTGGCACATGTATACAATGGAATATTACTCAGCCATAAAAAGAAACAAAATTGAGTTATTTATAGTGAGGTGGATGGACCTAGAGTCTGTCATACAGAGTGAAGTAAGTCAGAAAGAGAAAAATAAATACCGTATGCTAACACATATATATGGAATCTAAAAAAAAAAAAAAGATTCTGAAGAACCTAGGGGCAGGACAGGAATAAAGATGCAGACATAGAGAATGGACTTGAGGACACGGGGAGGGGGAAGGGTAAGCTGGGACGAAGTGAGAGAGTGGCATGGACATATATACACTACCAAATGTAAAATAGATAGCTAGTGGGAAGCAGCCGCATAGCACAGGGAGATCAGCTCGGTGCTTTGTGACCACCTAGAGGGGTGGGATAGGGAGGGTGGGAGGGAGATGCCAGAAGGAGGAGATATGGGGATATATGTATATGTAAAGCTGATTCACTTTGTTATACAGCAGAAACTAACACACCATTGTAAAGCAATTATACTCCAATAAAGATGTTAAAAAAAAAAGAAAGAAAGAAAGAAAGAAAGTTGCCCAAGGCACAGGGCTGTATGCAGGGAAGCCCCGCGGTCCCATTCTGTCCACCGCCTTCCTCCTTCCAGGCCTCCTGTGCACAGCTCCCCACCCTTGGCTGAAATGACCACTTCTCCACCTGCCCTCATGGCACATTTCCCTCAGGACCTTGTTTCCCTAGGTCATCGCCCCTCAAACCTGAATCCTCTGTTTCTTTCCCTGGAACTTGCTCATGTTCCCAACACCAGTGAGTTATCTGACTCCCCAGGGTTATCTGTGCTCCACTGGCCTCCCGACCATGTCTTTACTGATACTCTTCCTGCCTTGCAGAAGTGATTACTGCTCTCTCAACTCCTTTATAATTTCTCACATCAGTGACCCTGCTTGATGACTCTCTTTTTACCCCCTGGGAAGGAAATGGTACCATTTGTCTTTTATAGTGTCCTCTTTTGGCCAGTACTTCAGTCTGCTCCTGCCTCTGGGGTTTCTGGAGTTGAAAGGGTTTGCAGAACATCTGGGTTCTTAGGGGATCATGACATTACAATGTGATGGGTCATTGAAATTAGAGAAATTGGGGGGAATGAAAGGCCCATGGAGGGGGTAGTCATAGAAAGCATCCAACGGTTGCTTTTGGTATGAAGGAGGACGATTTGATGGGTCGGGGGCCAGGCTCACTGCGGGGATCTGAACCTTGGGATTTCTTTATTGCTTGATAATTTTCATTGCACATTAGGAATGTCCCAGGTGACGAGGCAACAGACCAAGTGAAAAGAATGTGAAGTGATGATCAGGTATTGATAACAAAAATGTTACGTCTTTAATTCTTGGAAAGGATCACAGTGCGTCTGTTTGGGTTCCTTCTCTAGTCCCATGCAGATGTTTAACTTCAGCCTCTGCTCCAACATGTACATACAAAGAGTGACATAGCTGGTGCATTTTGTCTCTAAAAGTGCACTTGGCGTGGACCTGTGGGCTTCAGGCTGGGAGCATGAGGAAAAAGGGGAAGAGAAACCTGACCCTGACCTGCTCAGAGGGTGTCTGTTCCTGCCCCACATACAATGACCTTCTTCTCTCTGACAGGCTTGAACTCCTCCAGATTCCTCTGTGATCTAATATGAATTTGGGGTTGGTGGCTCTGCTGAATTAACTTTATAATGAATTACTTTCATAGCACCAAGAAATGTCTTAAAGATGCTGATGTTACCAGGTGCTGTTTCCTTGCAGTGGTTAGAGACGCTGACGGTCCTGGACAGCAGCTTCTTAGAATCGCTGCATCAGGACAGTGTAGCAACATGGGAAGGTTCTTTACAAATACATCAGGCAGGGCTTCCCTGGTGGCGCAGTGGTTGAGAATCTGCCTGCCAATGCAGGGGACACGGGTTCGAGCCCTGGTCTGGGAGGATCCCACGTGCCGCGGAGCAACTGGGCCCGTGAGCCACAACTACTGAGCCTGCGCGTCTGGAGCCTGTGCTCCGCAACAAGAGAGGCCGCGATAGTGAGAGGCCCGCGCACCGCGATGAAGAGTGGCCCCCGCTTGCCGCAACTAGAGAAAGCCCTCGCACAGAAACGAAGACCCAACACAGCCAAAAATAAATAAAATAAATAAGTACATTTAAAAACTCATATTGCCTTTAAAAAAAAAAACATCAGGCAGAAATAATGTTCGGAGAAAATGATAAATATGTTGTTATTATAACACCACAATATTGTGTCTGCAAGACAGGACACAGGCAGACACAATTATTTAAAAATACATTTTGGTCCAGTTTATTGACATATAGTTCATGTTTAGTAAAATTCACAGTCTTATGAAAACATTTTGTTGAGTTTTGAAAAATGAATATAGTTGTATAACCAAGTTATAGAAAATTTCCATCATCCTCAATAGTTCCTTCAGTGCAGGAAGAAATTTAAACAGTTACAAATTAGAGTGGTGGGGTATTGGGGATTTAAAAAATTTTCATTCTTCAAGGATGTTTGTACAATAAGTAAAATTCAGGAAAAGAAAAGGGAAAAAACAAAAACATGACCCCCAGCTGTCATCAACATTTCCAGGATGTGCAAGGTGGTCCTTACCCAGATCCTCCCGTGGGTGCCCAGAAGGGAGATGTCAAATGTGGGGAAACAGTTTTGATATATATGATTTATCCACTGTATTTCCCCCAAACAACTTAGAAGAAAAGCATTAAACAGTAATGGTCTCAGGGTTTCTGCGAGGATTGCAGTTAGGAGGGGATGTAGGGGGAGGGCCTAACTGCCCCATCTTCAGGATGGAAAACCTTCCAGATGGAGTTTGGAGGAGAACACGCTATCAGAAGAGCATCCATGGGTCTGCCCTGGGCGAAGATGTGCCTGTGGGATCCTCGTGGTTAGAGACCATGGGTTTGTGACTTTGGTGACTTTTATTTCTCATTAACTTGTTCCTTTATTAATTCAATAGACATTTAGTGTGTGTGTATATATATAAATATATATATATATATATACATATATATATATATATATATAATCTATACATATGTATATGTATGTACGTATTTGCCATGTTACTAAGTTGTCAGTATACTCCTACCACAGCACTTCCGCTTTATTCTAAAAGCAGACAAATGGGTCATTCTCTCGGATGCCCGGCCAGCCTTGTCAGTGTTTGGCACTTAAGAGACATTCAGGTATTTTTGGATAAGGGTTGTATGGAGCTCGTAGATGCGTGAAATGATGTGGAAAAATAAACTTACATACAACATAACAAAACAGTGTGAGCGAAGAGGGAAATCTGTTTGCTTGCGTAAGTGACCCAAGCTGGTACCTGGCAAGCAGGGCTGATGGAGGTGCTTCTTACGCCCCACCCCCAGAACGGCTTCTCTCAATGATGTTTGTATCCTTCTTGCCTGACCTCTCTCTGGGGTGGAAAGAAAGGCTCTGAACTGTCAGGTCTTCAGAGTCCGTCTTACCATCCTGGAAGGAGGAGGGGGCGCTCTCTGTCTTCCTCGGGGCTCCTGAATGGACCCCAGTGGAGCCCAGGTCAGGGGACCAGGGGTCTCTGACTGGTCAGTTTCTATGGCTGTAGAAGGTCAGGATTCTACAGTCTACCTGACAGGCCCCACTGCAAACTTACATGAAGAGGGAGAAGAAAATGTCCGTAAATACCAGGCAAATGTTGGGGACTGATTACTAAGTGTAGACGAGATCTTTTATTCTCCTGATTTCTCTGCTGCTGTATTTTTTGAGTCAGCAGTGATTGTTTTTATGGGTAAGAATATTCAAATATAGAAAAGTAGAGCAAATACGATTGTTTTTATGGGTAAGAATATTCAAATGTAGAAAAGTAGAGCAAATACTATAAACACACACATAGATACATTCCCCAGAATTTGCTCTGTGCCACTGGATAAGTAGCTGAATTTCTGGGTTTCTTCATAGTTGAAATGAGAACAGCAGAGGCAGAGTGCCATCCTCACCGCCTCATATCAAGGGCCCCTGCTGTCAGTGTGACTTGTCACTGCTGATGCCATCTTGATCCCCTGGCTGAGGTCGGGTCCTGTCGTTTCTCCACCATAAAGTTACACTTTTTTGCCTAGCGTTCCATACGCTATTCTTTGGCGGGACATCGCTGTGTGCAGCTCACACCTGAGGAGGGGCAATCATGCTTTCCTCCTAGAGGGCAGAGAATCTACATAAATTAGTTTGAATGCTTTTGCACTGATGTATCTCTTCTCCCCCATTTATTTACTTATTCAGTCTTTGATTTTTATCAGTGTGGGCTCATGTTGACTTATTTCCTATTTTGGATTATAATCCAATATTACTTAATTTTGTTCTCAAATTGTTCCAGCTTTGGCCATTGGGAGCTTTCCGGTAGGTTTCTGTGTCCCTCTGACATAGCCCCATCATCGTGTCTGTTGTTGTTGTTACTGTTTTCTTTAGTACTTCCTTACTTTCGGGCTCTATAAGATGTTCCAGCCTCATCTTGTATATTTCCTGCCTTGGCCCTAGAACCAGCCGTTTCTCTGAGGACCCTTGGTTTCTTTTATTACACAATCGTGTTAGAAACCAAGATCTGGATACGAGGTGTGTGTGCTTGCTGCTACTGGAGTGTAGTTGCTTTGAGTTTCAGCTCACAGAGCAAGACAATATGTAAACACACTAACCCATGTGTGTTCATTTTTTTCTATAAAAACTTCCATATGTATCCATCTGTATTTATATTATATTAAGCTAATCATGAGTTCATACTGACGTCTCCAACTGTAATCCGTTTCACATGGATCATTCTAGCCTTGTCCCCTTGCTTGTCTGAAACTTCCACCCAACAGTGAGAAATCCAGCTGCCACCATCCACCATCCATTTATTTAATCATTCCATCCCAGTGTGCATTTATAGCTATTCGAGTTGTTCTTTCCACTCACTTTTTAAGCTATCAGTTCTTTCCTGCCTTGTATCAGTGTTTATGCACTTGTCTTACATACAGATTTGTACCTGATTCTTCCCTATTCTGTAGGACCCCCTCAGAAGGAGTGCTTCACTTTCTGAGGGATAAATGGATGCAAACTTTAGACTTCTGTTAACAAGAAAAGCATGTGATGATGGGTATGAACATGAGTAGGAGGCAGCTGGAGTGAAGAAGGTGTTTCCAGACTAAAGAATGATACAAAATTAGCAAGGTGGATTATGTCTGGGTCATGCGTCATTTCTACATGAAACACGAGATGGCAAGTCTCTAAAGCAAAAATCCTTCTCACCCTGTGAAAACCTTAAATGACGTTGATTGCTGGCACAAAAATGATGACTTTTCCTGGGCTCATGGGGCAGAGGAGTCTGCAAAACAGAGAAGTGAAGCAATCACTGGATAAGTCAGGGGCAAGGGGAAAGCTAGTAAATAAATCATGAGTCCTTTAGCAGAAAACAATTTCTAAAGGCTTGAATGTATGCTGTGGCTGATATTTTTTCCCTCTTCTTTTTCTTTGTCTTCTAAATGTTTCTAAATGGCAATATATTATGTTTGTAACATATAGAAAATATTTTAAAGATATTTTACACTGATATATCACTCACTGCTAGAGGATATGGTTTGAGTTCAACCCTTTAGCACCAGTGAAAAGACAAACAGACCAAGTATGCTCTGTGGACCCAGGTTGCAAGTTTAGAGAAGCTGCACTTTTGTCATCAATTTTAAGGCCATATGGCAAAAGCTAAATTTTAACTAAGGAAAGAGATGTTTTGTTACTTTTGAGTATTCTGTACACAAATGGAAAGAAAGAGCTCAATAAACCCTTAGATATGGTGAGAACACAGTGCAGACCCTTAGCTTTCCTACTGACATATTCCTGTGTCTGTTGGTGGAGTGGTAGCAATTATAGAACCATCCCTGCAATGGTAGCGTGCTTGACAAACGAGATATTACTATAATTGCAAAGAACATGTGGTCTGCTAAGGATAAGGCCTGAATGTGTAAGAAATGGAAAATAGAAGGCTGTAGTTTTTGGTGCCTATGCTATAGCAGCACATTATGTATACATTGCTGAGCACATTAATCACATATATGTGTGAATTGATGAAGGATGAGAAAGAGTGATCTATAAATAGGAGTGTTGGGCAGCGTGGCTGGAAGGTGCCCAACGATCTCCATAGAAACAGCTCAGAAGGGCTCTATCCAAGCTGGGCTCATGGGCAATGCTACTGAAGATTCCAGCATGAATAGAAATGCTCCACTTTCAAGTGTTCAGCTTGATGAGTTTTGACAAATATTATTACAGAGGCGAGACTACTACTACCCAAATCAAGATATAGAATGTTTCCATCTCCTCAAAAATTTTCCTTGTGCCTTTTTCAGCCAGTCATGCAACTGGTCCCAGCACCAGACAACCACTGACTAGATTCTGTCCCCGTACATTACATTCTATGTTTTAAATTTCATAAAGATAGAATTATGCCACGTGGAGTCTCTTGTGGTTGGCTTCTGTTGGGAAACAATGCTCGGTGAGTGTTTTCAAGTTTTCACATGATCAGGGCTTTTGAGGAAAATGTCCTGCCAACCAGGGTTGAAGGATGTAGCCATGCCCGGGAGGTGAGAGCCTGTGAACCACTCCAGAGACATTCACAGTGTATCTCCCCTGGAACTACTAGCTTACATTCCAGAAGGGAATGGACCTGAAGCCCTTCCCCTTCCTTCCCAGGAGAAGACCTGGCTACATCAGTAAGATGGGGTTACTCTCTTCTTCTTCAGAGAGGAGGATGGACAGCAGTATCCACAGACCAAAATTATACATTTGGAATTTTGGAGCCTTTCTTCCAGGGTACAAACCCCGCTTTATGCACAGGTGTCACCTGCTCTCATGGCATTAGCCAGTAGGGAGTGGGGGCTTGGGGAAATCGCAAGGTATTCTTTGAGTAATTAAAATTCTGTCTCTAACCTGGAAACCATGTGTATCCTGTCAGGCAAACCAACGAACCAACAAATAAATATAAAAAATCTTAACTTCTCTCACACTGCCTAATGTTTTAGAGACTCCTGTTTGTGTGTGTGTCATTGTTTCTTGCTATCATGGAGTAGTATTGAATTGTATAGATATACAACAGACTGTTTATCCACTTGCTTGTTTACAGAAGTTAGGGTTGTTTCCAATTTTTTTAACCTAAATGCTTAAAACCCAATAACAAGGGTTCAACATATATAAATATTTGTGTGTACGTTTGTGTGTGTGTGTATGAAAAAACCAGTTTTGAACTTTCCCTGGAAAATTTTCACGATGGTCTACCTTTGGGATTTTCTTTCTATTTTGTCTTGACATTTTGGGCAAAACTTTCATTTTAATGCTTAGACAGATTCTCCTTGTACATTCTATCTTTAGCTTGCATACATGTGACCCTAAATGCCAGATGAGCATTTAAAATGAAGGTAGGCACTCATGTGCATCTAGCTAACGTCCAGGGAAGGGAGACCTGGAGATGTTAGCAAGCAAAACTTTCTCCTGATTGCTGCAGGCATGACGTATCTTTTGTTTTCATCCTTCCCTATTTTAAAGAAGTTTATTGTGAAGATTTGTGTGCAAGACTTTCTGAGAATTTTTTCACTTCACTTGGGTAAATATCCAGGAGTAGAACTGCTAGGTCACATGGAAATTGTGTGTTTAACTTTAGTAAAAATTGCCAAACATGTCCAAAGCGGTGATACCTTTTATGTTCCCACCAGATCTTCACCCATGCTTGGCATGGCAAGTGCTATGAATTTCAGCCACTCTAGAAGGTGTGTTATGGCATTTGTGTTTTTCTGACAACTAATGATGTTACACGCTTGAACTTTGTCACTGAATATCTTGTGTTAGTGAACTTTTATTCACAGTTCTCCTAGCATCAAAATGTGGAGGATTCTGTTTTTTTCCAATACGTCCCGTCCACGTGAGTGTTAGATTTACCAGCACGCAACAGGGAGATGCCACATCCGAGATGTAAGCTACCGGCATTTTTTTTCTTTTGCCAATTCACACTTTAGCAGTCTTAATCATACTTTATGCAGACTTAGTCATAAACAAGGGTTGCTTGTTTCCAGCACATTTTAGATGTTAAATGGCTCTTCTCTTGCAATGTTGGCATCTCCGATAAATATTTGACCATTTTCAGCTGCCCATGTGGTAGGTCTTGTTTTTCCTCATGGAATTAAAGCTAATCCCTTCCAGGTAGTGTGACGTGAGGAGCATCATTTGATGCTTCTGAAACCGTGGTCCGCACTGTGACATGGGCGCCATGTCTCCGCTCTCTGAATTGGGCACCGAGTACGGGGATGTCTTCACAAGCAAACCTTGCAGATGTGTGTTCCTGACCACAGCAGCTACCTTTTGGGAGGAAGGGCAGCTTCTCTAATGTGGCACAAAAGCAGTTTGGGCTGGTCGTGGAACTGAAAGTTCTCCACTGGGGCGAATTACTATCCCCACCGTGTGCTGGGGGTGCAAGGGGCCATCCCCGCCCCTCGAGAGCACTGCCTGCTGATGTGCATTGCCTGGAGAAGAAGCGGGGCACCTGGAGCCTTCCAGGGTGGTACCCTCCTGGTATTGCCTGCTTCACAACTAAGGCAGCTGAAACTACACAGAAACCTGCTTTTCTACTTCCCACACTCACCTGTCATTGGAGCTGACGTGCCCCGGGCAAGAGATTAGTGGGATTTCACCAGTTAGGCAGGGCTGGCCTTAGTAATGCTTGTTAGGGAGATTTCCAAATGGAGTAGGGAGAAAACACATGGTGCCTCCCCACCTTCCTAGGTGATCTCACCCTTGAGTAAGAGAAAGTAAGTGAGATCCTTAGGGCAACTCAACCAGGATTCCGAGGAAAGAATTTCTGCAAAGCAGAGCAGCACTTTACCCATGGTGTGGAGTCATCGGCAGGGCTCACATCTGGAACTTTCCCCGACCACAGGATCATCGTGTCCTGAATTCACCAAGGGGAACTTGTGGCCAGAGCGGGTGTCAGCTCTGCAGCACAGATGTCTTAGAGTTGGAGTCACTGGATGACTGCTCTTTCACTGTTCCTGTCATCATTCTACTTAAGAAATTTAATTTTTACGAACCAACAATATTGCATTCTACCTGACTCACCGTGTTTCTGGGTCACTCTCTGCTGCATATGTGCATGGCACAAAATTAAAAAGACGGAGCAGACGTCAGCTTCCACCATTGTCCCAACTGTTAATGAAGTCAGGTTCGGCTGCTAGTCGCTTAAGAATCCAATACTGAGAGACAAGTGTTGGCTAGGAGGAAAGATAGCTTTATTGAGGAAGGCAGAAATCCTGGGGAGAAGGTGGACTCATGTCCCAAAGAACTAACTTCCATTGTTGATCGGGGGGCAAGAGTTTTTAAAGGGGACTTTCAGGGGTGCACAGGCAGAACGAGGGGTCTACATGCAGAGCAGCACAGTCAGCTCTGACAGTCACCTTAAAATTAGTCATGCAGTAGTCTGATCAACGCCATCTTGATTGTTTTAAGTACAGTTAATCTTCAGTTCCAGGGTCAGTTTGTTCCTGTTTCTTTGAGCTCAGTTCTTGGAGTTATGGCAGCTTATGTCATGGCTATATTCTGGTCATTATGTAGTTAACTTCTTCCACCTGGTGGGGGTTTCAGTATCTACAGAACGGCTCAAAGGATATGACTCAGAATATTATCTGTAGCCCTTGAGGAGGAACTAAAGGACCTTGATTTTGTTTAACGACTAGACTATTATTATTTGGTCTTGTTTGACTGCTTTCCTTTACTTCTGCATTTTCTCATTGCTTCTGCATTTTCTGATTAAATTTATTCTTTGACTAAAGTCTTTCTACAGGCAAGAGGCAGGCAGAGGACACGGAGGGGTGGTCTGTCCTGGGAAGGTCTCATAGGGCCCTGCTCTGTTATATAACCATTGTACCCCCTTTCTGGGGGCAGTCACCATTATCAGCTTCCTGTTTATCATTCCAGATACACAGCCCTTCCAAGGGCTCATGTCCAGCCTTTCTTTATATGCCAACACTGACACATGCTTCCATGTGCCAAGAGTATATATGGATAACATGCAAATAATAAACACACTGGACATGACAGTCATGGAATCGTAGTATTTTGTTTAATGGCTTTTTAGAATTCCTTTCTACAAACTGATTATAATTGATTCAATCATTTCCCTTTTATGGATATTTAGGTTGTTTCCTATCTAGTGGTATTGAGAAAAAAATTGACTGTCATATGCACCAACATAGATACCTAACTTCTCATATGTGGCACTATATGTGTCAGATAAAGTTTTAGAAATGGAATTCCTGGACAAAAACTATATACGTGTTTAATTTTTATAAAACAATGATATTTCATTGTTGTTTCAATTTACATTTCTCTCACTACGATGGTAGTTGAATATATCTTTATTGTCTTTCTCCTTTATGGGCAATTTGGTTCTTATGCTTTCATGCCCCAAATATTCATTTTTATCTTTGAAGTCCAGTCAGTTTATTAATATATTTATAGGTATGCTTTGCCCTATGAAAACTTTCCCTGAGATGGAGTGTTTTTTTAATGACTAGATTCGTCTCATGTTATTTCTGGAAAATTTTCTTGAATTATGTCTTCAGTTTTTTTTCCCTTTCCACCTATATAGTTTGTTTCTACAATTATACCAATTACATATTCATGAAACTCCTTTGTTTCTTTTCCCTATCTAACAATTTACCTTTAGTTGTTTTAAATGTTTATTTCCATTTAATTTTAGCTGCATTTCTCAGGACGCAGAGAAATGTCTCTTTTTGAAGTTTGTCAGTATTTATTTCCCTTTCGCTGCCCCCATTTTTAAGGGTTATCTTTTTTCTGTTTTATCATCATGTGCCTGTTGGGCTCTTAGGTTTTTACTTTGAGCTTTTTGATATTTTCAAAGCAATTAGTTTGTAAACTGTGACTCATTCTGTTTGTTAACTCTGGTGGGCACTTGGAAATAATTACCAAGTTAATGAATTTCTGAGTTCACATCTATAAAACATAACTAACACATTTTATATGATATTTTAAAATTGAATTTTTTATTCTATTTTCATTAAAATGTGGTTTGCAAATAAAATTCTCATTTTCTTCATTGTATTTTTTCAATTTCCAAATGAAGAAGGGTTAGAGACACAAACTTTGGCTCTTTAGAAAAGATTAAGCATTTTTTTAGAGCACTGATTGTCTTTTTGCCCTACAGATCAAGACAGCTTGCCTTCTGAGATGAGGAGGTGGTCCTCTTACTGTTTAACTCATTTGGATAATTCACAAGATTCTTAAGGCCAAGTTTTCGGATTTGTTTCATATGGGGATACTTCACTGCCTTCTCTCACAACAACAGACTAATCATCCCTGTCCCAAGAGAAAGCCATACAAGTCCACCTAAAGCATGAAAAAGTTTTACACAGAAAGTCCCCTACATATGAATGAGTTCTGTTCCGAGAGCACGTTCATAAGTCCAATTTGTTTGTAAGCCCAACAAAGTCAGCCTAGGTACCCAAGTAACACAATCGGCTATATAGTACTGTACTGTAATAGGTTTATAATACTTTTCACACAAATAATACATAAAAGCCAACACAAAAAATAAAGGAAACATTTTTAATCTTACAGCTCAGTACCTTGAAAAGTACAGTAGTACAGTGCAACAGCTGGCATCCAGGGGCTGGCACTGAGTGAACAGGCAAGAAGAGTTACTGACTGGAGGAGGGAGAGGAGGTGGGAGATGGTAGAGCTGAAGGATTGTCAGCAATAGGACGAAGGGCAAGCTGCAATTTCATTCACACCTGATGTTGATGGAACACGTTTGCATCTTTGAAAGTTTGCAACTTGAATGTTTTTACGTAGGGGACTTACTGTACTTGGAGTTTTAAACCTGCCTTGCCTGCCTTTCTAGGTGACCCTGGGGAGGTGACATTCCTCCCCCAGGCCTCAGACCCTTTATATGAGAATGAGGTCTGGACAAGAATTCCAAGAACTGCTTAATCCTTAACATCCATGACTGTGGGGCATATTTGGTTTGTGCTGGATGTTCTCCATTGGCCCCTCTAGTCCTGTTTCCTGCCGGGCTGACCTCTGCGAGTGGCATTACTGGGCACCCTTGACCTCCAGCCTCTGGTTGGTTGTGGCCAGTGGGAATTAAGTCCAGGGGATGGACATTTCTCCACTGTTGGCACAGTCAGATGGGCCCTGGAAAAATGTCTTGTGGGTGTCATTTAGGGGAGTCTTGATTCCGTATCTTGGTCGAATAAATGAAATATAAACACCTTTCAGTCTGAAAGTTCTATGAATCATGAACATATGCAATACAAATTTTAACCTGTAATTTAAATTTCAGGGATAATTTTCTGAGAATTATCATTCCTTCCTGTGTTGAATTCTGTAAAACATAACATTGTTCCTTAAACACACACACACACACACACACACACACACACACACACAGAATATTTTTAAACTGAGTAACAAAATAATGAAGATTGTTCCAAAATATTCAAGTCAGACTATATTTTGGACTTATTTTCTCAAAATCACAGTACTTCTCCCACAGTGAAGAGGAAAAAACCCATAATTTAAATCTGTCATTTGAAAGTATATCTTGTCAGAAATGTATATTCTAAGTTTTGCTTTAAAACCATTAAATTCATCTATTTATGAATATTTCTTTGATTTGTCTAAAAATTTGCTTATTTTTTCCTCTTTGGTTCAGAACACAGAGAAATAGTATGCACCAATTAGCATGGTATGTCTGCAATGTTTATATTCAAAGCTTAAAAAATTGCTTTTCTAAATGTGGAGCTAGACACCAGTTATGTGAGCTTTCGTGGCCATAGAAATTGCACTCATGGGACCCATAAGGTTAGTATTACATTGGAACAGATGATTACCTATAATTCGCAGCTGTAGGGACAAAGCTTTGTCAGACCACTTAATTGTATAACTTCATTATAAACCCCCTGCAGGAAGTCTGAGGGCCAACATGGGATTCCTGAAATTTATGGACAGAAGCACGTGCAGTTTATAAGAAAACTCAAAACAGGTGGAACAAAATTGGAACCTCACGGCTGAATGAACTTGCTCACCCTAAACAGCTGTTGTAGATGGTCACGGTTTTGACAAATAGCAGGCACGTGGCTTCATTCTCACGACTTCATTAGAAAGATAGAACATTGTGTCTTGATGAGAGTTGCTGCTATATTCATCAACTTTTAAAATATGATTACATAGGAGAGACTACAACTCATGGGTAAAAGGAACTTTTTTAGAAGCAAATAATATTTGTCAGGGAAAATCTTGAAGAATTCACTCATTCAAATATTGGGTTGACACTGGTTATTTTGATTAGAACAAGTGGAACCAGGTCACGGTTGTGAAGGCTTTCATAAAATGTCTATTTTTTCTGTTCATTCATAAATTGTACAGGGACAATTTGCTCAATCATATTGTCTTTTACTAGGCTAGGTCATTAATGCTTTTGTCTTAGGTCCATATTTTACCATGCTATAAATAAAAAAGAGTACAAAATATAATTTAAAATATTGTATAAAATGTATTACTTATGTTTTCTAGATAAAAATTCCATTAATCGTTCCTTGAGTTTCATTCATTATTGACATCAACTTAGCAATTATTTGCTAAGTGCTCACCAAAATAAACAAACATAGAATGCTTTAGTTTACAAAGCTCTCACTTTATTGATCTCATTTGCTCCTTGCCTAACCCTGAGAGGTCAACAGGCAGGTGCTAAGATCACCCTGTGTTACAGAGATGACATAGAGGATGTAGAGCTTGTCCAATGATGAATCAGGGGTAAACAGAGGAGCTGGGATGCAGGCTCAGATCTTTTGGGCATGAAAGAGTTATTTTCCCCTGTACCCTGCACCTCCCAGGACTGTGCTAGAGCTATGAGGAGTGTCAAAATGGAAGATGAGCGGCCGCTTACGTAGAATTAGAGGGGCTTACAAACCAGTTGAAAAAAGGAGCAGTTGGTTAGAAAACAATCCAGTGAATATACATGTTGAGAATAAATCAATGATTCAATGGAGATCTTTTAAATTTCTGCATTGAAACCTGTGAGTAAAAGTAATACTGACTTTCTAGTCTACTGCTGAGTAGAAGATGGGACATGATTTTGCATTTTGGATCCAGTAACCACTTGCTATGTCTTTTTCCTCAAGGTTATGAAGCTGTACAGGAGCCCAGGTTTCTCATTTATTGAATAGGGAAAATAGTTCCCACCTGACACAGTTGCCATGAGTATTAAAGAAAGAAATTCGTATAAAACATTCTTTGTCCTGCCTGGCACAGCAGGTTCCCCATAAACGGTTAGCAGGTTTGTGGTATCAGCTCTAGGGCAGGGGTGTCCCCAGATTATAAAGACCTTGAGCCCTTCGAAACTATGAAAAATGCTTGAAACTACTCCCTAGATAATGCATGTATCTTTTTCAAAAATGCTTTTGGAGGTACACAGAACTTTCCATGTTTCTACCCCCAGTTTAAAAACTTCCTTAAAGTTTCATCTGATCCAACTATATCAATAATCACTTTGGATGTAAATAATCTAAATGCAACTTTATAGATTCAGTGCAATGCTAATCAAAATCCCATCAAGTTATTTTATGAATATCGACAAACTAAAGTTGATATACAAAGGCAAAAGGCACAGAATAGCCAACACAATATTGAACAAGAAGAACAAAGTTGGAGGACTGATACTACCTGATTGAAAGACTTATTATAAAGCTACAGCGATCAAGATGGTGTGGTATAGGAAAGAATAGACAGACCATTGGAACAGAGTAGACTGCCCAGAAATAGATCTCTATAAATATAGGCAACTGGTCTTTGACAAAGGGGCAAAGACAATACACTGGAGCAAACATAGCCTTTTCAATAAATGGTTCTGGAACAACTGGACATCCACATGCAAAAAAAGGGGGGGAATCTAGACAGAAATCTTCCTTACACCATTAACTCAAAATGAACCATAGACCTAAATGTAAAATTCAAAACTATAAAACTCCACAGGAAAAAAACCTAGATGAACTTGGCAATGACTTCTTAGATCAAGGACACGATCCATGAAAGAAATAATTGATAAGCTGGACTTCATTAAACTTAAAAGCTTCTGCTTTGTGAAAGACAATATCAAGAGACTGAGAAGACAAGCCACAGATTGGGAGACATTATTTGCAAAAGACACATCTGATAAGGACTATTATCCAAATTATACAAGGATCTCTTTTTCCCTTTTAACAATAAGAAAACCAATAACCCAATGAAAAAATGGGCCAAAGACCTTAACAGACACCTCACCAAAGAAGATATACAGATGACAAGCATATGACAAGATGCTCCATATCATTTATCATGAGGGACATGCAAATTAAAACAACAGTGCTATGCCATCACACACCTTAGAACGGCCAAAATCCAGGACACTGACACCACCACGTGCTGATGAGGATGTGGAGCAACAGGAACTCTCACTGATTGCTGGTGGGAATGAGAAATGGTGCAGCCACTTTGGAAGAGATTTTGGCAGTTTCTTATAAAACTCAATACACTCTTACCATATGATCCAGCAATCACATTCCTTGGTATTTACCCAAAAGAGTTGAAAACTTATGTCTTACACAAAAACCTGCCCATGAATATTTATAGCAGGTTTATTCATAATTGCCAAAACTTGAAAGCAACCAAGATGTCCTTCAGTAGGTGAATAGATAAGTAAACTGTGGTACAGCTAGACAAAGAAATATTATTCAGCTATAAAAAGAAATGAGCAATTAAGCCATGAAAAGACAAGGGGAAACTTCAATGTGTATTACTAAGTGAAAGAAGCCGATCTAAAAAGGCTACATTCTATGTGATTCCAACTATACGACATTCTGGAAAAGGCAAAACAATGGAGACAGTGAAAGGACCAGTGGTTGCCAGAGACTGGAAGGAAGGAGGAATGGAGAGGCAGAGCACAGAGGATTTTTAGGGCAGTGAACATACTCTGTATGATACTCTAATGATAGATATATGTCATTTTACATATGTCCAAATTCATGGAATGTACCACACCAAGAGTGAATTTCAAGGTAAACTATAGACTTCGTATGATTCTATTTGTGTCAATATAGGCTCATTCCTGGTAAAAATTCACCTTTCTGGTGGCGGATGTGGATAACAGGGAGGCTCTATGCATGTGTGGGTGTGTGCAGTCTATGGGAAATCTACGTGCCTCTCTCAATTTTGTTGTAAATGGAAAAGTGATCTAAAAAAAGAATGTCTTAAAAATTTAATCTGAAGAGACAGTTCATGATAACCATATGTTCCACGTCATTTTTTTTTTTTTTTTACATTTTATTTTTATTTATTTATTTTTGGCTGTGTTGGGTCTTCGTTTCTGTGCGAGGGCTTTCTCTAGTTGCGGCAAGTGGGGACCACTCTTCATCGCGGTGCGCGCGCCTCTCACCATCGTGGCCTCTCTTGTTGCGGAGCACAGGCTCCAGACGCGCAGGCTCAGCAGTTGTGACTCACGGGCCCAGTTGCTCCGCGGCATGTGGGATCTTCCCAGACCAGGACTCGAACCCGTGTCCCCTGCATTGGCAGGCAGATTCTCAACCACTGCGCCACCAGGGAAGCCCCCCACATCATTTTTGAATATGAATGGCATTTCAATTCTCCAGAAACTTATGTTTGATTGTCTGAAGGAGTTTTGGACTTTTCTGTTAGCATTTTAAAGGATTAAAGTAAAATGAAAATTATTATAACCAAGTGAGCAATTAACTTGGTTACTGGTTTGCCTTGAATGGGGGGGGGGGTGGACCTATATATTTTATGTATCTTCTTCAAATGATTCCTAAAAATCACAAAATGCATATGTGTCTTCTAGACTTTAATATATTTGCTGTTAATATGACATTTGCTTTTTTTCCATAAAATCTGCAAAGTTTCTTTTTTTAACTTGGAAATTCCCAAAATTGCACAGTTTCCACATGGTAGGACCTGATAGTCTCTCTGCTGTGACTTGCATCACCCTCTTACCAAAGGGATCATTTACTTTCTACTTCATTTTATTAGCCAGGCAAAAGCTTGCACGTGTGTTTAGAAAAATAGTGAGTGCCTCTGAGTCCAGTCCTTGTCTTGCATTAGATTGGAACAGGCTGCTTCTGAAGTCCCCTTTTAAGTGGCTGTTGGCATTTTGAGATGTGTCATCTAATGGATAAATTCTTGAAGTAAGGTAGAAAGTCCATTCCTGACTGACAATTCAGAGATGATCACTGGAAATCTATTTCTTGACACCTGCTTCCATTATTAAAGATTTAAAAATTTTAAGGCTCAAAAGAATTTTTTAAAAGAAGGAAAAAATATAATACAAAAATCAAGGGAATAATTTATCAAGCAAATGGGCTTGTCATTGTTTATAGAATAAAACCGTGCTCAACACTGAGTACTTAAAAAAACATGGAAGATACTTCCTAAGGAACCTGGAGTCTGGCAGGTTGGAGAGATGGGTGGGTGGATAGATGAAAGGGTTCCACTTTCTCTCAACCCCTGCTGAGACCCTCAGGTCAGACCCTCTCTTCCACGGTCATGGGATCTCCACAAGGTGGACAGTCATGCTTTGCAGGTGATGTGTGTGTTTTCATCCAGTCACTGGACTCTGCATTCATTCAGGAAAAGGACATCTTTATTCAGTTCTGGGTCCCAACTGATTAGCACAGTGCCTGGCACGTGACTGGCATAAATGTCACCTTATTACCCGAGTCACCCTTCTAAAATGTAATATGAAAATCATTTCATGCTACTGACAAATTTGGGGATGAACTCCATGCCCTACACTGTGCCAGGCAAGGCCCTCATGCCAACTCAGTCTGGCACCTGCTTTCTTATGGACCCTTATTTCTCACCTCGCCCCCCACTGTGCCCCTGGGCCTTTGCACTTGCCAAACTTTCTGTGTGTAAGGCATGCCCCTGTCTTTCATTTCCTACTCATTCTACTGGAGCCCTGGAGTCATCTCTCCTGGGAGGCCTTTTCTGACTCTCATATCTGAACCCCCAACATGATCGGGGGTGTATTTACATCATCTGTCTGATGGGTAGTATGAAATAAGCCAATATTTACTGAATGGTGAAAAGGAAATTCAATGTCAACCCTGAAGCTTTCTCCCTACTTCTAGTTTGCCCTTCCACGATTGATTCTTCCACAGCAGCCAGGGCGTCAGGCAGAAGAGGCCACTCCCCAGCATCCAGCACCTTCTACGAAGAGCAGGACAGCAGCTGCCTCTGCAGCCCTGTCTCCCGGGTCCAGCTTTGCCGCCTCTCAGACCCTCCTCAGTGATCATGGCATTCTAGCTGCACTGGCCTCATTCGGCAGCTCTGTGCGGGGCCTTTGCCGTCCCCTCTGCCCGTGCTCTTCTCAGTGTGTTTGTAGGTGGTTTGTGGGCTGGCTCTTGAATTCAGATCTCAGCTCAAATGACACCTCCTCGAGGGTCTTCTGTCCCCCATGCCACCTGATCTAAAGGAGCCCTCAGTGTCTGCCTGAGACTGTTCTCACAGCTGCCTGAGACTTTCCCTTTTGCTTATTACTTATCCCCCAACCCCCAACCAAAAGAGTGCTGCCTGGTAATGCCTCTGCTCTGTTCTTGTGAAGGTCCTGTCCCAGTGCCCAGAGCACTACCCAGCATGTAGTGGACACAGAACGAAGGCTTTCACATCTAGGGAACTGCTCTGAGAAGATTCAGATGAACGACTGAGAAGTGCCAAACTTGCCTACCTACCCTCACAGGTCTATACGACGTGGGCTTATGGAGCGAGCAAACAAAAGCTTCCCTCGTGATAAATTCACCTGTAGAAAGTGCATAACCAGTGACAAATATTCCATAAATTATGCCTCAATGAAGGGAGAATAGACTTCTTAAATTTGGTGTGATTTGTAACTTGAGAAGACCAGTAATTACTTGGCTTCCTTTTTTTTTTTTTTCTGTTTCTTCCTCCAGATTGATATATTTCTCATGGATTCGCAAGGACAAGATAACTTTCTACAAAGGTAAAATTGCTTACAGAAGGTTTTGTCCCAAATAGGTAATATAGAAAATCCCCCAAACTCAGTCCAGGAGGCCCAAGAGTGATGGATTCGAGTTCATAAATATGAAGATTAAATCTGCAATGTTGCCTGCATTGAAGACAAATTCATGCTAGTAAAACTCTCATAGGTAAGATGGAAAGATCACCTGGATTCAAGTTCCAGCTTCCTCATGTTGTAGAAGTTGATTTAAACACTCTAAAACTCAGCAAGATGATCAATAAAATGTGATTATATCCTTTATTCCCAGAGTACTGTTGTTAATATCAAACAGCAAGCTACATGGGAAAACTCAAAATGAAGGTTTATTATATTATTATCCCTTGGTCATAGCAAGTACTATGAATCTAGTAGATGCTTAATGAATAGTTGATGGTTATTTCCTTTATCTCCTCCAATGGGTAATCATTCAAAAGCACTTTCTAAGATTTTAATCAAACACAGGGGTGGGAGGAGTAGCATTAAGTTTTGCTGGATCATCATAAGGGAGAATTTCCTTGTCTGAGGAGCCAGTGCTGAAGCCTCATCCTCGCTGTGAAGCTTCCATAGAACTCGACGCCCCATCAGGATCATAAGTGGGATAGGCTGGGATTTGTCCTGCTTCCCACACTTCCCGGCCGATGGGCTCACTTCTGGTTTCAGTCATAGCTCCACTGTCTGGGGCTATGGTAGGATGGCCAGCCTCCTTGGATTGTGGTGTGACTCCAGGGCTTCCACACCAGTGGATTAGTAGGCACTGAATGTAAACGTGTTTAACCTGGGGTTTGCCTCTGGGGAGGGACTTTGGAACCATCTGCACTGCAAGGGGGCAAGTTCAAGCCTGGAACTTCATTGGCTGTTTCTGCCTTTTTTATATGCTAATATATTCTTAGATAAACTTGCTGGTGGAGTCGCTGTGCTTTAAGTCAGGTCTGGGGGGGCCTTGAATCACTGCCTGGGTGTATTATCAGTGTTCTCCAGAGAAACAGAACTAATCTATCTCTATCTCTATCTCTATTTATACATCTAATATCTATATCTATATATGAACTGGTTTATACAACTATAGAGACTGGCAAGTCCAAAATCTACAGGGTGGGCTGTCAGGCTGGTCTGGGAAGTTGCACTTCTTGTAATTCAAGTCCAAAGGCCACGTGCTCACAGAATTCCCTCTTGCTCAGGGAAGGTCAGTCTTTATCCTATTCAGGCTTTCAGTTGATTGGATGAGGCTCACCCACATTATGGAGGGCAATCTGCTTCACTCAGTCTACTGATTTAACTGTTAATTTCACCTAAAACCACTCACAGAAACATCCAGAGTTGTTTGACCACATATCTGGGCACAATGACCCAGCCAAGTTGACATACGAAATTCATCACCACAGTGGGATCCTGGGAGACTCTCCCACTGAGCTGGAAGTGGTGTTTTTCCAATACCATGGCTCTTTCTCGCAGGCCAAGCTTTGACCATCTCCCCATTATATTGGAGAACAGTGTACTATCCAGAGGGGGCAGCAGTAACTGTCACTCTGTGCCTGATTTCCTCAATGGACATGGAGAACCTGTTGCTATTTCTCCTCAAAAGTGTTCAACACATTCTCTCCAAAGCACAGAACCCCACACAGAATCCTACACAGAACCCTACACACAATGCTACCAAGGGTTCTGCACCCAATTCCAAAATGTGTTGGGTTTATTTTTCCCACGCATCCATGCTGACACCAGCTGGGTGTCCTACAATTCAACTCAATTCTGATACCATCTACCTGGAGATAAGGTCAGATCCCACAGGTTAAGGACTCAGTCCCACAAGACCGCCCCCCCTTCAGATGCCAATCTCAAGTCCAGGTTGTCACCTGTGCTTCTAACTGGCTATAGATTGGAGGTTCCAGTGATCCCCAATTGGGTTTGATTAACTCAGAGAAACACTTTATTTACTAGATCACCAATTTACTCTAAAAGGGTATAACGGGCTTCCCTGGTGGCGCAGTGGTTGAGAATCTGCCTGCTAATGCAGGAGACACGGGTTCGAGCCCTGGTCTGGGAAGATCCCACATGCCGCGGAGCAGCTGGGCCCGTGAGCCACAGCTGCTGAGCCTGCGCGTCTGGAGCCTGTGCCCCGCAACGGGAGGGGCCGCGATGGTGAGAGGCCCGCGCACCGCGATGAAGAGCGGTCCCCGCACCGCGATGAAGAGTGGCCCCCACTTGCCGCAACTAGAGAAAGCCCTCGCACGAACCGAAGACCCAGCACAACCAAAAATAAATAAATAAATAAATAAATAAATAAAATTAAAAAAAAATAAAAAATAAAAAAAAAAAAAATAAAAGGGTATAACACAGGAGCAGCCAGATGGAAGAGATGCACGGGGCAAGGTATGGGGAAAGGAGGCAGTTTCCATGCCCTCTCTGTGCCAGCCGTTCTCCCAGAAGCTCCAAGCAGGCATCAGCCAGGAAGCTCTCTGAACACCCTCTTTTTGGGTTTCTATGAAGGTTTCATTAATTATCTAGGCATGATCAATTAAGTTATTGGCCACTGACAGTTGATCCAATCTCCAGCTCCTCTTCCCTCCTAGGAGGTGTGGGGCAGGAGGGGGAACCAAAATTTCCAATCCTCTCATCAGGTGGTTGGTTTTCCCCTCGCAACCAGCCACCTTCCAGTGCCCAGTTCCAAATGTCTCCTCATTAACATATAAAAGACAACCTTATGGCTCCCAACAAAGGAACTTTCAACAGTTTTAGGAGCTCTGTGCCAGAAACAGGACTAAGATGAAGTGTATATCTCTTATTATAAATCACGGTATCACAGCTACACAGAACACTACACAGATTCTGCCTAAATAACCACTGTAGATTGCTGGCTGTGGTCTGGGTCTTCAGACCCTCAATTTACAGACAGGGAAAGTCACACAGGAGCTGGTGACAGCACTGGTCTAGAAGTTAAATCTCTGACTCTGGCGCACTGATTTCCTCTGTATACAGCCTTGACCTGGCAGCAAATCACTTAGGGCACTTCTGCGTCATGTGCCAAGACTTTTCCACTTCTTTGTAGATTTAACTAAACTGACCAAGTGTCAGCACTCTGTTAGCAAAACAACTTTAAGAATTGATGTTGAAAGCTGTGCTGTCCCATTAAAAAAATTTTTTTTATATTGAAGTGTAGTTGATTTGCAATATTGTGTTAGTTTCAGCTGTACAGCAAAGTGATTCGGTTATACATGTATATATCTATATTATTTTTTCAATTCTTTCCATTATAGTTTATTACAAGATATCGAATATAGTTCCCTGTGCTATACAGTAAATCCTTGTTTTTTATCTATTTTACATATGGTAGTGTGCGTGTGTTAATCCCATACTCCCAGTTTATCCCTCCCCCTGCCCTTCCCCTGTGGTAACCATAAGTTTGTTTTCTATGTCTGTTTCTGTTTTGTAAATAAGTTCATTTGTACTATTCTTTAGATTCCACATATAAGTGATATCATATAATATTTGTCTTTCTCTGTCTGACTTTGTTTACTTAGTATGATAATCTCTAGGTCCATCCATGTTACTGCAAATGTCATTATTTCAGTCTTTCTTTATGGCTGAGTAATATTCCATTATATATATATATTATATATATATTATATATATATATATAATATATATATTATATATATATATTCCTTTTGCACAGCAAAGAAAACCATAAACAGAACAAAAAGACAACCTATGGAATGTGAGAAAATATTTGCAAATGATGCTACCAACAAGGGATTAATTTTGAAAATATACAAATAGCTCATACAGCTTAATATCAAAGAAACAACCCAATCCAAAAATGGGCAGAAGACCTAAACAGACATTCCTCCAAAGACATACAGATGGCCAACAGACACATGAAAAGATGATCAACATCACTAATTATTAGAGAAATGCAAATGAAAACTACAGTGAGATATCACCTCACACGAGTCAGAATGACCATCATCAAAAAACCTACAAATAATAAATGCTGGAGAGGGTGTGGAGAAAAGGGAACCCTCCTACACTGTTGGTGGGAATGTAAATTGGTGCAGCCACTATGGAAAACAGTATGGAGGTTCCTCAAAAAACTAAAAATAGAGCTGCCATATGATCCATCAATCCCACTCCTGGGCATGCATCCAGAAAAGAAGAAAACTCTAATTCAAAAAGATACATGCACCCCAATGTTCATAGCAACACTATTTACAATAGTCAAGACATGGAAGCAACATAAGTGTCCCATGGTGTTTGCTTTATGTGTTTAGGATCTGAGGGATTACAATGTTGAATGCAAAAGTGAAGGTAAATGTTGAATGTTAATTTAGTTACAATGACGAAAATACGACCTAGAAGGATTGAGGAGGAGAGTACTTAGGTCCTGTCAACAAAAAAAGTAATCTAAGAAAGAAATGGAAAATTTTATTCAAGCCAATTTGAGGAGTATAACCCAGGAAGAGCCTCTCAGAAAACCCTGCTGGTTAGAGGTCAAAGCACAGTTATATAAGTTTTAGAGACAGAGGGCTGTACACTAAATGACGTATTATTGACAGTTTACACCATCTAGCAAGTAGTGGGTCACGCGTCATCATGACCCCTTACAAGATAAGGAAGGAAGGTTATCGTTTAAGGAGTTGTCTTGTTGGTGCTAGAAGAATGTTGCTTTTTATGGTTGAGCAGGTATTTCTGCTGATGGGAGGTCGATGCATAATGCAGACACACAATGTACAATGGGGAGAGAGGGGAGGCCAAAGGGCAGAGAAAATTTTTTATGTTTACATTTTTCATGTCTTGCCATAAAATATGAATTTTATTTCACAGCCCAGAGTTTGAGTCAATGCAGTAACACACACTGGCCTTTCAATCTGTGAACTGGAATGAAGGAATAGAGTCAATGGGCCAATTCTAGGTCTTTCCCTTCTTCAACATCTGGTATCTGTGAAAGATGGCCATCTGTGGTGCAGAGTAATTTCTCTGCTTCTTCAAAATTTGCTTCCTTTGTTATCTGAAAATGGGCTGATTTGATTAAATTTGATTAATCTGTGGAGTACTGAAATAGCCACCTAAAATTTTTTTTTCCTCTAAAACCATGAGTAATAAGACAAAATGCAGTCCTGCCCTGGCTTGTCCTTGGCAAGGTGGCCGTGAGCAGCGCCCTGTGTGGGTGACTCATTTCTCAAGCTCAGCAGCCTCCTGCCTGCCCTCCTGCCCTGCAATTAGACTGAGGCCCTGGGGGAGGGGACCATCGCATCACCTGGTCTGAGGGCTCAGACCCCAGAGTTACGGTTCTACCCTCCCAGGGTAGAAGGGTAGCAGGGCATGAAGGTCCTGGCAGTCAGCATATTGGAGGTGGTTTAAGTTAAGGTGAAGGTGACATATAACACCAAAGTGAGCTTATCACATAACAGGAACAATTTAATTTTATTTTACCTCAGTTAGTTCTTAATACACTTGAATGTTTTACAGAATTAAGCCCAGCCTCACAAGGTGGCTGTAGCACAACATGGGGCCGAAGGAGTCCTGGACCCAGAGGTGCGGGACCACGCTCAGCTCTAGTCTGCCCTCCTGCGATGCTGGGCACCATTGCCTGAATCTCACAGCCTGGTTTCTCACTGTCACAGTGCAGACACCAAACCTCTATGGCCTCCAGGAGGGCTGAGGGAGGTGACAACCAGCTCCTGGCCCAGGCATGGGTATCAAGGATCTCACATGCCACCAAATCTGTAGGTAATTCCTTAAGAAGCGTCCCTGGAATGTTCAAGTCCTGATTAGGGCTTGAAATCAAAGATATGAAAAATTAGGCTGGAAGGAACTTATAAGTCTTATAACCAACCCTTATATCCAATCCTTGAATCCTTACCCTTCTCCCCACCAAGTTCTCCTCCTGACTTGGGTTTTTTTTTTTAAATAGTAATCTTTTATTTATTTATTTATTTATTTATTTATTTTATTTTTGGCTGTGTTGGGTCTTAGTTTCTGTGCGAGGGCTTTCTCTAGTTGTGGCAAGCGGGGGCCACTCTTCATCGCGGTGTGCGGGCCTCTCATTATCGCGGCCTCTCTTGTCACGGAGCACAGGCTCCAGACGCGCAGGCTCAGTAGTTGTGGCTCACGGGCCCAGTTGCTCCGCGGCACGTGGGATCTTCCCAGACCAGGGCTCGAACCCGTGTCCCCTGCATTGGCAGGCAGATTCTCAACCACTGCGCCACCAGGGAAGCCCCTGAACTGGTTTTAAACTCTTTATACTAGTGAGCTCACCCACCCTCCCTTCCTCCCTTCCTTTCTCTCTTCTCCTCCTTATATATTTATTAAACACCTGCTACACGCCAGACAGCATTGGCACATGGGTCCTAAAGAAAGACGGAAGGAAATACACAGACACATTTAAAAAGAAAAATAATACATGCCTCGTCTCCTGGAGTAGGAACTGGATCGGTCATGGTGGGGAGGGAGGGGAAGCTGAGGCAGAAGGCGGACCTGAACTTGACCTCCAAAAGCCTGGATGTGATCCTAGGCTGTTCGCGCTTGGAGTTGGTCCTCACACCTGGTAGGAAGTGGCCCGGCTTAGAAATAACTCTGAGAACAGGTGCTGAGTGCAGCAATTCTACTCCCAAAGACTTTTTCCTCTGCTTTTTATTACCTGGGGTCAAAGGACAGAGCCCTTGCCTGCACTGTGGTCTGATTTCCTGGGGGTTTGGGGGTGACAGGAAGCAGGCAGACTCTCTCCGCCTCACTCACCGGCTGAGTGGCACCCTGTCCTCGCTCCAGAGGCTGAGTCCCGATCAAACCCAGTGGTTGCACCAGCACCACAGATCCACTGAAGCAAGCTTATCACCCTCCCTGCATCCTAGGCATCTCCGTTCTTCATGTTTTTTGTTGCGGACCTGCTCAGTTTTCTTTCCGTTTCAATGGAAGAGCTGCCCTTCCTTGTGTCAGAGCGTCAAAGCCCTTTTGTCCCACGTCCTTCCTCTCTGTGCCCTGTGTGTTGGCTCTTATTCTGGGCTTGCACATACAATCGGTGTTTTCTCCCTTTCACCTCCGTCTGCTGCCCTGATGCTCACGTTCTGAGCCCTTTCTCTCATTTATGGCCAATCTTTCAAACATGTGGTCTTTCAGTGGCCTCTTTTTTGTCAAAGTCTAGTTGGCTCTGAGCCCTCACTGGTTTGTTCACTGTTGTCTCCCAGCACTTAGGGGATGACAGCTGCTCTCCTGCCGAGTTCAGTAAGTACTTGTTGAAGGAATGGAGAGACCAGGTGGCAGCCTCGTAGTTGCAACGTCCACCTTCACATCGTCTTCCCCTTCTGGGATGAAGGGCTAGGGATCTTGTGGCCGGAGCTGCTCCAGGTCTTTGCTCAAAACCCGCCAACCCCCATCTTCAGCAGGAGTTAGCATGAATCTTTAAGTTAAAGGTCCAGAGAGAAGGAAGCTATAAACAAACAAACAAAAAACCCAGATGGAACCAGCTGGGACCACGATGGTGATGAATCTGACCTCCAACAGACCCTGAGTCTCATTATACGCTGATTTTACTACATTAGCATATTAAGTGACACACCTACCGGTGGCCATGATGGGACATTAAGGACCAAAAAAGGATAAAAAGGGGGTGGCAAACCACTCCCTCAGAAAAAGCCCTGCCCCTTTCCTGGTAGACTAATGCATAAGCCCACCCATCATTAGCCTCTTTCCTCCTCCCCTTGTCTTTACAAGGGGAGATGAGAACAAACCATGGTGAGGAATAAGCACAGATCAGGCCGGAGGGAGGCATCCTCACAGGCCGGGGGTGGAGGGGTGAGGAGGGCTGAGCTGAGTCTTCCTGGAGCCCGGGCCTTGGCACCCAGGCCTTCCTCTCTCCATGCAGCTCCTGCTCTCTCCCTCAAAAGCCAGAAATAAGATGAGTGATTACGTCTCCTTACACGCTATTCATTTCATAGAACGTCCTTGCACCATCTCCTGGGTAAATGGGCTCATTTGGGGCTGGCTCTAGTAAGATCAGTCCTGTTAACACCTCATTACTTGAGCTCTCACAAGGCATTGCTGGGTTCTTTGGTCTAGGACATGGCTTTGCTATGTGCATTCTGAAGACCTTAAGCTATCTTGCCTCCATTCTTTGCTGATTGTTTGGCTTTCTGAAGGCCTCTTCCCCTGGCATCGTAGCCTTTCATCAGAGGTCCTCAAACTGTGGTTCCAGACCAGCAGCCACAGGTTCACTTAGGAACTTCATGGAAATGCAAATTCTTGGGCCCCTCCCCAGACCTGTGCAATTGGAAACTCTGGAGATGCCCCCAGCAATCTGGGTTTTGGCCAGCCCTCCTGTGACTCAATGCAGGAGAATCCTGAGAACTCATAAATCCTCACAGGTGAGTGTAGGGAGGATTGGAATCTGTGAAGTACAGAGACGGGGCATCTGAAGTCAGGAGGACCCATTCGGAGGCTGTTAATTGTTCAGACCAGAGAACATGAGGATCTAGGCTGTGGATGGGCTCATTATGTATTCACAAGGGGAATGGCCCCCGCCTCTGGTCAGGGTCAGTGGTGTCGGCCCTGCTAGTCAGCCATGACCTTGAGTGATTTTGCTCCTCCCAGGCTGCCCTGGCCGTTGGATCCAGGCTCCAGACCCAGGAGCCTTTGCCCTGCCCAGCCTGTCACTGAGTCAAGGCCTCTGGGATTTGCTATCATCTTCTTCCCCCGCCAGCAAGGCTCAGCCAACCTACAGAGCATCAGATTCTTGCCAGTTCCGTCCCCTGGCTGGAGTCTACCTGAACCCCTATAGAGGGACCAGTTTGCTTTGACTGGGTCTCAGGGTGTACCCCCCAGTTGCCAGACTTCCTCCCGGTCTGTGCCTCCTGCTTGGACCTCTTTCTGATCTCTTCTACCCAGCACTGCTCTGGACTCCTCAGAGCTCTTAGAACATTGGGCTTGGAAGGGAAAGAGGGTATTTTCTAGGGCAATAATAATAACCCACCTTGTTTTCCATTGTCTCTATTTCCACAGTTATTCAAAGGCATGTCAGGCTAACTACATCTTAACCTTGGAATTAATTTGTAATGTACTGAGACTCAGGGTAATCTTAACTATCTATGTGTCTATCTGGCAGCCAGGCCCTACTCCTGGCATCTCCATTATGGATGTATGAAAAGAGGGCAGCGTGGGGTTCATTGTGCCCATGGTTAGGGGTGAAGCTGGGGTGTAGCTGCTTTCAGTCTTGACCAAGCTGGGAGGGCAATAAAATCAGGCTTTCTCATGGGGTTTCTGGCTCTGCTATTCCAAGTTAAGGCCAAATATGCTTTTCTGGGGGAGGTTTGACATTTCCATTTCCTCTCCTGGCCAGAAACCAGATTTTATTAATTTTTTTAAGGAATTAAAGTTTCTGCAGAGTTTGAAAAAAAAAATGGTATAATTCAACTTTGTTTCCTGATATGGGCAAATGTTTGAGAATTTATTATGACTTCATCAATCAATGATTTCATCTCTAATAAAGAAAAACAATAAGAACCATACTCTCTTCCTCAGAAAGTAGATTTGTCAGCAATTAAAAGAAATGGATTTTCTTCTATAACTGATATATTTTTCAGTTGTAACCCTAAAATATATAGACGTTTCAGAAAGTGAGGTAGGGAGAGAGACAAAGGTCAAAGAGCGCATTTATGAAAAGAAGATGCTGGGTGGCCACTGGTGTGTTTGGTGCATGCGGGTCCAGTGATTGCGTTTCACCTTCCTGGGGCAGCAGAATGACCCGGAAGCCTGGCATTGCTGTTGTCACTATCTCCCCAGATTTTGCATCGTGAAGCATCACCTAGAACCACGCCCAGGCTGTGTGCTGCAGGCTTGCTTCCCACGAGCCGAGTCCAACCCACACAAGTGCTGGGCTTACAACATCCTTGGAGTGCCCCCTCACATCCCTCCTACGGTGTAGACTGATTCATTCAACATATTTTTCCCAGGTGCCTATTACGTAGAGGTCTCTACTGGGGGCACTTAAGACACACTGCTGAACAAAAGAGATCCCTGCGTTTACAGAATTTAGGTTCGAACAGGCAAAAAACCCTCAAAAACCATAGACAGGATACGTGAGTGAATCACAGAGGAGTTGGCAGGTGCTGAGCACCAGGGCGAAAAGAAGCCAGAGCAAAGTAGAGGGTCCGGAGTGCGCGGGTACCGGGGCTCGGGCGCGGCGGGGGCGAGGGCTGAGGCGCAACTGCGGGACGGTGGTCTGATTGGTTCTCAGAAGCAGAGACTGGGGCGAGAGAGGGAGTCAGCCGCCTGGAAAGCACTGTGGGCCCAGGGTCCCAGACAGACCAGAAGGAGCCTCAGGTGAGCGCGAGGGGCTGCGAGGAGGCTGGAGCGACAGGCTAGAGTGAGCAGGGCCAGGGGTGGAGCTCGGCCGCAGCGCCGTAGGAGGGGAGCGGTCAGGCTCCTGGTGAAACAGCGCTTGGCTGCTGTGTGAACGGACCCCGGAGAAGCCCAGGGCGGGGTCTGTTACGAGGCTGCTGCAGGAGTGCTCCAGAGAGACGGTGAAAGGGCCTTACTGGGCGGGGAGGGCTGGGAAGAGCTGTGAAATACAGGGCAGGCCGACCACGTGGGGAGCAGGGTGTGAGCTTCGTTCGGAGCCTTTTGGGGAGAGGGACGCCTTGCAGACGTGAGAAAGAGCAGATCCCGGGTGTGAGTGATGGGGGGAAGGGGGGCAGCTTCTGGGACCCCATCTTTCCCCTGAGGAGAGGGGAGAAGCCCCACCTGGGGATGCAGAGCTCCTGGTCCTGGCGCCAGCCCCGATCCTGGAGGAGGATGCCAGGGGAGTGGGCATGGGTCCCCTGTATCTGGCTATGGCGCAGGATGTCTGGGAACTCAAGGGTCCAGTCCCGTGTTCTGGCTTCCTCCGTGCTACTGTCGGGGCCAAGGGACCCGCACACCCCAGATTCGGCCTCTTCATTCAGGAGCTTGAAGAAGATCCAAAAAGCTAAGGGTCACCTCGACAAGGCGTCAAGATGAAGATGGTTCAGTGGGGAATACACTTTGTGCATCAGAAATAGAATATTAAAAAAACAAGAAAAATAAATTTTAAGAATGACTGAAGTAGACATTGACTGAGCTGAATAGTTAGGTCAAATAAGTAAAGACATTAGGAATGTGTTAGATAATAATTGACTTTTAAGGCATATAGAAAAAAGGGGAGGAGAGTAAGCAACTCACTTTTCTTTTGAAATTAACACATTTGTGTTCATTTACATATAGTTTCATTCTCATAAACATTCTCATTTAATCAACATAACAGCCCTATTAAATGAGTGTTCTCCCTGTTCTTTAAATGAGGAGAAAAACCAGAGAGGGCAAGAGCTTTGCTGAAGGTCCTCCAGCTTGGGAGAGGCCAGCCTGGAAGCTGAGCCCACAAACTCCAGTTTCAATTGCAAGTCAGGCTGGGTTCACTGTACAGTTGCCTGATTCAGCAAATAAAAACACAGGATGCCTAGTTTAATTTGATTTCTAATTGCCTATGCATGTGTACATTGAGATAAAAGAAAATATTGCATGGGAGCTATTTGTACTAAAAATTACTTTTTATTTATCTGAAATAAATGATAAGTCTCCATCTATGCCTTATTTCATTCCTTTGTCTGTTGACTGTTTATTAGTGAGAAGACGTGCTCAGTGCCAGCACTATGAGCTAGTCTACCGGCACGTACCGGCAGAAAGTCGGCAGCTCTGAAAACTGTCCAGCGAATTTGAGTTCTGGGGGCGCTTCATACCACCTTCTCTGGCAGAAGTTACTTTTCCATTCTTCAGGATTCTGTAGCATCTCTTGTTCAATGACTTTTTAAAATGTTGTTCATACACACACACACACACACACACACACACACACAATCACCACTGTCAATTTTTATTCCCTTCCTCTTCAACATTACACAATATGATTCTACTTGTTCCCATGCAGGAAGAGTTTTTAGTAACACCTGTGTCAAAGAATTCTTAAAGGGATGAAATCCATTTCAAATACAGTTAGGACAAGGGCCATGATAATTATTCACTTCAACTCAGAATTTCTTTTTCTGTTTATAAGCAATGTTGTTCCTTTTAATAATAGCCTTGGAGCTTAAAGGGATGCATTTTTTTGTTCAATTATTTCTGTAATGCATTCAACAGATCCCCTTTAAGCGTAATAATGTTATTTGTTTATCTTTGGATTTGCATCATCCTATTGCAGAAGAAATCTTGAAAACAAGAAACAAGAAACAGGAAGGCTTCACTCAATGAATTGTTTAAAAAGTCAACATGAATTTAGGGACTTTTCTTCAGAATTAAAGTATTAATTCACTGCTTCAAGTAAACTGAAGATTTTTCTCAAGGGCATTTGTTAAAGAGAGCCAAGTGGTTTTTGAATGTGAGCGAACACTAAATGCCAACAAAGTCACCAGAGTCCTTTAAATTGCCCAGTTTGAGCCATATAAATGCTGAAGTTAGAGAACCATTCCATGACACCGACTGTGATGTCAAGAGAAGAATATCAGATGCTGTCTGAGCAGCATTATGCAGAGTCTGGGAAGGACAGCCCACACCTTCCATGGAATTGTTCATGCTTTGCTTCAACTTTGAATAAACCTTCCACCTCTGTGCAAACATCCACCAAATGAAAGCAGTACAATTTTTTTTCCCCGTTAACTCATGACTCAATAAGAGAATTTCTGCAAAAATTTCTATTCTATATGAAGTCTCATCTGGAAGAGCTTTTACTCAGAATAGTCTCATAAGCAAGGTGTTGTCACAAGAAAAGCTATTGCACAAGAAAAGGGAAATTTTTCCTGAACTCTGATTTTTTTCTGTCTTTGGCTATGCTTTAAACAGGTGAGGCGTTGAGATCCTTAATAATCTGTCATGGTAAATGGACAGATTACATTTCTAATGATTGCAGTAAATTCCACCCTGAAGTTTTCTACCATCTACCCTGGAAGAGAAGCTTGGTTCTGAAAATATCTGGGCAGCTCTTGCTGAATGTTGAGCTTACATACAGGTAGGGCTGCACAGACCAGTGTTTGATTTTAGCCAGCTTGGTTGGGGCAGTCTCTTTCAGTGCTGTTATTTGGTGTTCACAGTGAGTGTTTTAACTTCCTGCATTCCATGAAATGCAGAGAGGAGAGGAGAACTAATCTGTGAGCCAGAGGTATTTTCTAATTTTCATAGCTCCACTGTCGGAACTTGTGTGTTCTCTCCCGGCCTCGATGAGCTATGACACACTGCTATTACTTACTGCCCTGAGCCATCCGTGTATTACCCAGAGGCTCAGTTGGCAGGTGCTTGGGCTCTCCCTGCTTCTTTCCGTGCACCTCTTCAGGGGCAAATTTCAGGAAAGATATACTATCTGAGCATATTAGAGAAGCTGTCACCGCTCACAGCTCAGCTTTGCCGGGAGGATCAAGGTTCCTCGTGGAGATCAAGAACACCTGCCGTGGGTTCCACATGCGTCATCAGAATCCTCCTCTGAAGGTGAACAGTGAGTCATGGTGATGTGTTAGGTTTCATATGATTAGAGATCATGCAAGTGTTGTCTCCTGGAGATGGAAGAGACCCTGAGGGCATCTAATCCAACCCTTTTCAGATGGAAGAGCCCTTCCAAGGTGTGCAGTGAAGCACCACACCATGATGCTTACGCAGAACCATCGGCTTGGCTACACTGTGCTCTGCACAACTCTAGGGGGTGCTGTACATGCTCTGGTATTGTGTGCTCTAAGCCTGTGTGGTCCTATCTGACATCTCTGGTTGATATCCTCTTACAAAAGTTGAGAAGTCTGTCACGTGTATGTTTATGCCTGAGTTGATGACCACCTACGTCTATGGCTGGTGTCACCCAACGGAGTGCCCATGGTCAAGTCCAAAATGCTCTGAAATAATTAGTTTTATGTTTGATTTGATCGTAATGGACCAAATGGTTTACTCGTGTCTTGAAGCCTCCAGTGATAAAGAAAACACTATTTATTTTATCAGTGAGTCCGTGAGAAAGGTAGTTCATATTGAGTCAAACACACTCTACTTTGCTATAGCTTCCCCACGTTGGTCCTGGTCCTGCCCTTTAAAGCTCGTTTTGGATCAAGTTATCCCAGAGCAGACACTGAGCCAAGGCTTCATGTATAAAAGAATTACTAAGTGTCTGCTCCAAGAAGAAACTGGAAAAGAAGAGGGGTTGGGGAGGGATGGGGTATAGGAAGGAACCAATTAAGATCCAGGCAAATATCCAGGCTCCGGTGACACTTGGGGACTTTGGGGGAGGAGCAGTGTGTTTGCAGAAATTCTGCCCCTGAAGGAATGAGCTGGGCTTTTATTCTCCTGCTGGAATGAAATATTAACTAGGGCCACCCTTGGGATGTCCACTGCCCTATACACTCGGTCCAGTAGCCTGAGGGCAGTCCTCTGAGGAAGGCCCCAGGTGGCACTAGAGGCAGCCCCCATGGAAGCCAAGGATGGTGCTCAGAGCTGGGAAAAGGATCTGAACACCCTCAAGGCCCCTGTTAACAGTCCCAGAGTCTTGACTGAATATCACCTTGATTCAACTTTTTATGTATTTTAGTGCCACTCTTATCTTGAGGTATAACATTTTGCTCGAGAATATATTTTGGTGCGTGAATGTAACATGACCAAGGTTACAAAGTTTTAGCACTCCTGACTTGGCTGACTTCAAGTCCAAATCTAGCCCACACCCTTTGAAAGTGTGCCCTCTACAAGAGGGTGTCTGGTGTAAACGGCTGAGTTTATAAAGTGGGAATACACTTGGTTTATGAGCCAGCCTGGATGTTGAGGTAGAGAGAAAGCCAACAGGAATGGCAGAGGAGCATCCAGTAGCGGAGTTTCACCGTAACTGTCTGTAGAGTTCTGACCAAACACTGTCCTGTTTCTTCAGGGCTGTGAGAAGTCCACTCAGACCATATAGGTGTGTCCTCCACACTACGTGGTTACTGTCTCCACTTCCAGGGGTCTGAAGGAATGTTACTTTGTTCTAACTTTGTACATAAGTATGTACCACGTGACCCTTTAAGAATGGAAAAGACATTTTCTGTAAGATCATATTATTAAAATGGCAGGGTTTATTTTGTTTCATTATTTGCCTCCCAAGATGTAGAGAATTACTGCAATAAAAAATTATTCTGCTCCTTGAAGAAGGCTGCATGGGTCTGGAGAGAAAATTGGATTGCTCTGGCCATAGACATGTCCAGTTGGGAAATCTCCTCCCACCGGGCCTGCAAGCAACACACCACGGGCAGCAGAGTACAGGCTTCCCACAGAAAGAGGAAAGCACTCAGAACAATAATTCAATCGACCAAAGGGCCTCACAAGGAGTGCAATTCCTGTCACATCAGCCTTCCTTTTGGTTCTTTTGTTGCCCGTGTCATTTTCTCTGTTTGGAATGTGATTCCTTCAGGTTTTACTATTCTGACTTCCTCTTCCCCGGATGCTTCTGTTTAAAGTTGTCCCAGCAAGCTGACTCTCCAACAGCCAATGGACATTCACGTTACTTACCACTATCACAGATATGGGCATCTGTGGATTGTCAAGGCAAACTAGACATAGAGTAAGACAGTTTTGTTCTTAGAGATAAAAACAGAAAAGAGACTGTTTGTGGACAAGAGGGAGGAGATACGGCCAGAATAAAGTAAGCCTAGGAGAATAACTATGTACTTCAGGGAGCCAATGCCACTTCCCTGGACCTCAGAGTGTTAGTGTGTCTCATGCAGGTGTAGGGAGACTTAAGGGAGCTGCAGTCTCCCCACTGTGTCGTGTGTATAGCCCTTCAATGCCAAGGGCAGTGCTTGAAAGAGAGGCAACATGATACCATGATAAATAAGGTCCTATGAGAAACTATTGAGAAAAACTAGTTATAACCACGGAACAGCTATTCTAAGAGGCAATGAAAATTTGAATGACGTCATATAAGGATAAATGTTGACATTCAAGAGCTATACGATTGTGAAATATGAGTGTCTTATGTTTATTGAATCATGTTGTCTCATTTTTACATCTCCCCAGAGAACTGAACTGGATGAGAAACAGCCCTTGGGGAAACACTGCCAAGGAGATTGTGGTATATCATTTGCAACAATATTACATTTGACCTATGGTATATACGACAAGAAACGTTTTTTCTCCCAATCTCTGTTTTTTACTTCTGAAAGTACATCACGTCATCCCTGGAGTTTTGTTGTTTTTCCCAAGCGTAATGTTAGCCCATTGCCAAGAAGCTTGTATTAACATTTTGGGGGGATTCTGAATATTGTAAAGTCTGAAAGACCTATGCTTCAACTACTAGAATCTGAGAGTCATGTCACTGGCCACATGCAGTTATAGCCTAAAGCATCATGAGGAGGTGGGATCTGTAGGATCTTGAAGGGATGTGAAATGGGGTCTGTGGAAGGCATCTTAGGCAGGGGGGCAGTGGGTAGAAGGAGACAGCAAGTCATTCCATGAGGTCAGAGGGCAGGAAGGGGAGAGGGCAAATCGGGCCATCCTCTCTCGCTTAGAAGGACCTTGAACCTCATTTTATAAGGAAATCTGCATTTTGACCTGGTGTGTAGGTCAGGAAGTTTACTCTGAGTATTTGTGCAGAGCTGAATGGAGGTAGGATCATCAAGAGAATAAGACCTAAGTAGGTGAGGGTGGTAGTAATCTTGACAAAGTGAATGGAGACCCAGAGGGAGACTCAAGAGGAGGGGATGAGTGGATGGAAGTGAGGCTTGAATTTGCAGGCGTGGTAACAAGGGAGCAGGTTGGATCTATGTATGGAGGAGAGGACGGAATCCATGATGGTTCTGTGGAGTATTTTCCATGGAATACTGATGTTGTCCAAGGGGAAAGGATGAGAGGAGGAAGACCAGGGGCAGCAGGCACAGGCTAGGGCCACGTTGGATGTGCTGGGCTTGCTAATAACTCAAGGGGAGAGGACCCCAGGGCAGGTGCCTTAGGATCCTGGTGTTTTGGGGTTTGAGGACCATTAGTGGGCAGCAGTTAAAGCCTGGACGAGCTTGGCCAGGAAGAGCATGATGAGAGTGAATGAACAGGGGGTGAGGATTGAAGTGGGTAAGTCCACATATCCAGGACATGGGCAAGAAGGGGGTTTACCTAAGCGTGTCCGGAGAGAAATGTGTTGGAAAGGAGGGTTTCCAGAAGCAAGGTGTGGGCAGTAGGACACATTAGGGGAGGGGAGCAGTGAAGAAAGGAGAGTCCTGTGTCAGGCCTGGGCCTGGCAGTCCCACAGGAGGGCTGCCTGGTGGCGGAAGGCTCTTGATGAGGGGAAGCAGCATCACTGGCCTCGATCCATGCTCCCCCAGCCACGTGCTCAGCAGCCAAGAAAGAGTATCCGGTGCTGCTCTTCCCGGCTGATGCTGATTTGGGAAAACACGTTTCAGCTTCTTGTCACTTCCTCCCTCAGTTCCTGCTGTAGGGAACCCTGCCCTCCTGCCTGAGTGAGCTCAAAGGGCAGGAAAGAGAGTTTTCCAAGGTCTTTGGCAGGAAAGGGGCACCATGCTGAGGGGAGAGCCCTGGGCAGGAGGAAGATGAGTGGGCATCACCTCCGGTCCTCATGGCCCCTAGGAAGCTGTTATAAGACTGTGCTGTCTTAATACTAACGTCTTTTGAGGAATCAGAAACAACTGAGGGATCTCGGGTGGTCATTCCTCACCGTCGGGGTGAAGAAGTGAGGTCCAGAGGAGAGCTGAGTGCTGGGCCCCGCTGCTCCTTCCTGCTTTGGGTCATCTGCTTGCACTCTTGTGGGGCAGGAACAAGGGGCTTTCCAACAGGTGCTGCAGTTGCCTGGGGGTGTGTGGAGCTGGGGCTTTGTGCGCACACACTTGTGCGCTGACACATGCTCCCTGGCCTGGGGTTGCGAAGCTGGGCCTATGAACCAGCGGGAAGGCCCATACCTGCTGTTTGCCTGTTAGCTCCAGGCTCTGTGGTGCTGCTTGTTCAATGTGCCTTGACGTGCAGGGCCTCCTGGCTTTGGCCTCAGTCCACCACCCTGAGCCTGGTGCTTGGACCCAGGGGCATAAATTCTGGGGAGGGGAGACTAGGGGTAGAGAAACCTGGGGAGCCTTCTTTCCTTTATGCCTAGGAAAACCATTCACTCTCCACATCAGAGTGAAAACTATAGAAGATGTAAGTACGCAGCTTGTTTCTGCATTATTGTATTTATTTGTTTTTACTTTTAAAATTTAATTTTTACCTTTAAGACTTTACTCTTGGAGAGCGGAGTCAAGATGGCGGTGTGGAAAGACACGGAGTTTGTGTTTTCCCATAAATAGGGCACCTGCCAGATGCTGATGGGGGACCTTGATGCCTGAGGAGATGGGAGGAACCCCCAAGCAAACTGTTCTCTCTTTTTTTTTTTTTTCCTGCCCTGCATGGCTTGGGGGACCTTTGTTCACAAGACAGGGGTCAGGCCGAGGCTCCTGTGGTGGGAGCTCTGAGTCCAAACCACTGGACTAGCAGAGAACCTCAGACCCCAGGGAATATTCATCAGAGTGAGGTCTCCCAGAGGTCCTCATCTTGGCACCAAGACCCAGTTCTACCCAACAACCTACAAACCCCAGTGTTGGAAGCCTCAGGCCAGAGAAACAGTAAGACAGGAACACATTCCCACTCATCAAAAAAACCCAAAAAACAAAAAGGAGATGGCAAAAAAATATGTCACAGATGAAGGAGCAAGGTAAAAACCTAGAAGACCAAATAAATGAAGAGGAAATAGGCAATTTACCTGAAAAAGAATTCAGAGTAATGATGGTAAAGATGATCCAGAATGTCAGAAACAGAATGGAGGCATGGATTGAGAAAATACAAGAAATATTTAACAAAGATCTAGAAGAACTAAAGAACAAACAAACAGAGGTGAACAACACAATAAATGAAATGAAAAATACACTAGAAAGAATCAATAACAGAATAACTGAGGCAGAAGAACGAATAAGTGAGCTGGAAGACAAAATGGTGGAAATAACTGCCGAGGAGCAGAATAAAGAAAAAAGAATGAAAAGAATTGAAGACAATCTCACGGACCTCTAGGACAACACTAAACACACCAACATTCAAATTATAGGGGTCCCAGAAGAAGAAGATAAAAAGAAAGGGTCTGAGAAAATATTTGAAGAGATTATAGTGGAAAACGTCCCTAATATGGGAAAGGAAATAATCACCCAAGTCCAGGAAGCACAGAGAGTCCCATACAGGATAAACCCTAGGAGAAACACACCAAGATACATATTAATCAAACTAACAAAAATTAAATTCAAAGAAAAAATATTAAAAGCAGCAAAGGAATCCCCATAAGGTTATCAGCTGATTTTTCAGCGGAAACTCTGCAGCCCAGAAGGGAGTGGCAGGATATACTTAAAGTGATGAAAGAGAAAAACCTACAACCAAGATTAACCAGCCAGGATCTCATTCAGATTCGATGGAGAAATCAAAAGCTTTTCAGACAAGCAAAAGCTAAGAGAATTCAGCACCACCAAGCCAGCTTTACAACAAATGCTAAAGAAACTTCTCTAGGCAGGAAACACGAGAGAAGAAAATGACCCACAAAAACAAACCCCAAACAAGAAAATGGTAACAGGGGCATATATATGATAATAACCTTGAATGTAAATGGATTAAATGCCTCAACCAAAAGACACAGACTGGGTGAATGGATAGAAAAATAAGACCCCTATATATGCTGTCTGCAAGAGACCCACTTCAGACCTAGGGACACATACAGACTGAAAGTGAAGGGAAGGAAAAAGATATTCCATGCAAATGGAAATCAAAACAAAGCTGGAGTAGCACTACTCATATCAGATAGACTTTAAAATAAAGACTGTTACAAGAGACAAGGAAGGACACTACATAATGATCAAGAGTTCAATCCAAGAAGAAGATATAACAATTATAAGTGTTTATGCACCCAACATAGGAGCACCTCAATACATAAGGCAAATGCTAACAACCAGGAAAGGGGAAATTGACAGTAACACAATAATAGTAGGGGACTTTAACACCCCACTTACACCAAAGGACAGATTATCCAAACAGAAAATAAATAAGGAAACACAAGCTTTAAATGACACAAGAGACCAGGTAGATTCAATTGATATTCATAGAACATTCCACCCAAAAGTGGCAGTATACACTTTCTTATCAAGTGCACACAGAACATTCTCCAGAATAGATCACATCTTGGGTCACAAATCAAGCCTCAGAAAATTTAAGAAAATTGAAATCGTATCAAGCATCTTTTCTGACCACAAACCTAAGAGATTGGAAATCAATTACAGGAAAAAAACCTGCAAAAAAACACAAATGCATGGTGGCTAAACAGTGCACTACTAAATAACCAAGAGATCACTGAAGATATCAAAGAAGAAATAAAAAAATACATAGAAACAAATGACAACGAAAACACAATGACCCAAAACCTATGGGATCCAGCAAAAGCATTTCTAAGAGGGAAGTTTATAGCAATTCAATCTCACCTCAAGAAACAAGAAAAGAAACAAGAAAAACCTCAAATAAACAATCTAACCTTACACCTAAAGCAATTAGAGAATGAAGAACAAAGAAAACCCCAAGTTAGTAGAAGGAAAGAAAGCATAAATACAGAGCAGAAATAAATGAAATAGTAACAAAGAAAATAATAGCAAAGATCAATAAAACTAAAAGCTGGTTCTTTGAGAAGATAAACAAAATTGATAAACCCTTAGCCAGACTCATCAAGACAAAAAGGGAGAGGACACAAATCAATAAAATTAGAAATGAAAAAGGAGAAATTGTTGGATCCAGGAATCTAAACTGACACATCATAATCACCCAAAGCTCATAGTTTACATTAGGGCTCACTCTTGGCATTGTTCATTCTATGCGTTTGGACAAATGTATAATGACATGTATCCATCACTACAGTACCATACAGAAGTTTCACTGCCCTAAAATCCTCTGTGCTCTGCCTATTCATCCCACCCTTCACCCATCCCTAGAAACCTCTGATCTTTTTACTGTCTCCATAGTTTTGCCTTTTCCAGAATGTCATGTTGTTGGAATTATACAGTCTATAACCTTTTCAGATTGGCTTCTTTTACTTAGTAATATGCATTTAGGTTTCTTCCGTGTCTTTTCATGAATTGATGCTCATTTCTTTAGCACTGAATAATATTCCATTGTCTGGATGAACCACAGTTTGTATATCCGAAGCACATTGTGCTTCCAATTTTGACAGTTACGAATAAACCTGCTGTGAACATCCGTGTGCAGGTTTTTGTGTGGACACAAGTTTTTCACTCCCTTGGGTAAATATCAAGGAGTGTGATTGATGGATTTTTGTTAATTTTTAAAGCTTGATGTATAACATAACTAAAGCAATTACAAACCATACATTTATAACACAAATAGTAGAGATTTGAGATTATTCTAAATTAGCACAGAGAGTTGAGCTAGAAATACCATTCACAACAATCCTTTATGGTTTCACTGTACTTTCAAGAATTTGCTCATTTTCCCTTCTCAAACCCAAGGCCACCTGAGGATGAACTCAGCATGGGCCTTCATCCCATTTTATGAATGAAGAAACTGAGGCTCAGTACAAGTAACCCCACTTGAAGGCCGAGGTGCCTCCAGTTCCTGTGGCTGTCAGCCTTGACATTGTCCACTCCTGTCTGGTGGGTGGGGGGATGGGAAGGAGAGCATTCCAGATAAATGTCCTGTTCTGGGCCTTCCTAAGGATGCCTGAAAGGGCGGTCAGCTTCCTGTCATTTGGTGTGCGGTGCCCAGAGAAGGTTCTATGGAGGAACAGGCTCAAGCTTGGAAGGGTCTCCTGGTTAATATCAGTGTGCGGCCCACTGGGACCCATGAAGACAGAGCCGAGATCGCGGCCGAGATGCTCAGTTACCCCAATGGGGACGTGTGGCTGCTGCCTTGGTCCTGAGGGAAGCTTCCGGGTGGTCCTCAACTTGATTTGTATGTTCGGCTCTTTATTTTTGTTTGTGATCTTGTTTTACAGCTGTGTTCATTTCCTTGTCATTGGCTCCAAGATGATAACTTGAAATGCAAAGCTCCTGGAGATGGGTTTGGAACGCTGACTCTACCATCTGGGTCCATTCTTAATGATAAGTAAGTGCTGATGGTAATTTCTACTCTAGGTTGCACTGCTAGTTTCTGGGTCCAAATGTATTTTGTTTGACCAAGAATGTGTGCTATGTGACTTTCAGGAAAACATATGACATTTCAGGAGAATAAATTTCCTTACGTAGGAATTTATACCACTTGAAAGTGAAACCTAAAAATGGAGATTTTTATATCGAAATAACATGATTTCCAGACATAAGTTTGCCTCTGATTTGGAGGCAAGCAATGAATTAAGATTTTTATTTATGTACTCCGGGACAGTGGATCAGTTATCAAGTAATGGGTAACAAACGACTCCAAAGTTTAGTGGCTTAAAACAGCGGCATCACTCTGTTGCGCAGGTCAGAAATGTGGGCTGTACTCAGCTCTGTGTTTCTTTGCTGGTCTCGCCTGGGGTCACTGGCAGCTACAGTCATCTGAAACTATGCTGCCTGGTACAGTGGCCACCAGCCACCTGTGGCTCTTAAAATTTAAATTAGTTTAAAAAAGAAAATTTCAGATCTTCAGCCAAACTAGCTACACAGGGCCGTGGAAAAGAGCACAGCTACAGAACATTTCCACCAGCACAGAAAGTCCTACTGGACGGACTGATCTACAGTCTTGATTGGGGCTGCCTGGATTAAGATGGCCTCTGTCCTGTGTCTGGTGGTTGGTGCTGGTTTCCCCGTGGGCTATAGATGCCCAAGGCTGGTCTGGGCTTCTTCTCATGCGGGCTGGTTTCAAAACCAGCAAGAGAGGAAGTGACTCCCGATGTCCAAGGTCTTCAAAGCCTCTGCTGAGATTGTGTGTGTTCAGAACCCGTTGGCCAAGGCAGTTTGCAGACCAAACCCTGAGTCAACCATGGAGGGGCCCCACGAAGGGAACACATTCCCAAAGGCATGTTGGAATGGAACCTCCCAATCTACCAAAACACTAAGACTTGCATGCTTTTTGGAATTCTCAATAAGCACTTTTGTTTGTTGAGCCCTGGGCAGTTGTTAAAGCTTCATTGAGCTCTGATCTTCACTGGGTTCACGGTAGCCAGTTTCGCAAGGCTGCCCCATCTCTGCTCCATGCACCATCTTCCCTCCAGTATCCAGGCCAAGGGGCACCCCTACATGGGACACACCATTCCGCAGCTGTGGGAGGACAGAGTGGCTAAAGCACACAGTGGCTGTAACTCTTCTGCTTGCGTGCAAATGGTACTGTCATCGCCCCTTCCAGTGGGAAAGCCAGTCATACGATCGTGACCATCATTCACCATCCATGGGGCAGGGAAGACTCGTCCCACTGGGGCCTGCAAACAACACACCACGGGCAATGTGCTAATGGGATTTATAACGAGAAATATATATTTGGTCTTCGTCTCTGTTTCTGGCACAGAGCTTGTTAAACCTTTGGAACTTCCTAGTGCTGAGAAGATCTAGGTGTCTTTTGTTATGTTAAACGAGGTAACTTTTGGAAAGCCTCTAGGTAACCTAAGGTTGGAGGCTGGTTGTCAGGAGAAACAACCACGTGATTAGAGGGTTGGAACTTTCAGTCTCACCCCCAGCCTCCAGGGAGGGGAGAGGTACTGGAGATTGCATTCAATTGCCAACTGCCAGTGATTTAGTCAATCATACCTGTGTAATGAAGCCTCCATAAATACTCAAAAGGATGGGGTTCAGAGGGCTTCTAAGTTGGTGAACATGTGGAGATTCAGGGAGAGTGGGGTGCCTGGAAAGGGCGTGGAAGCTCTGTGCCCTTTCCACATACCTTGCCCTCTGCATCTCTTCCATCTGGCTGTTCCTGAATTATATCCTTTTATAATAAACTGATGATCTATGAGTAAAATGTTTCACTGAGTTCTGTGAGCTGCTCCACAAATTAATCAAACCCAAAGAGGGGGTTCTGGGAAACTGGGATCTATAACTGGTCGGTCAGAGGCACTTGGGCTTGCTATTTGCGTCTGAAAGGGGTGGGAAGTCTTGCAGAACTGAACTTTCAACCTTTGGAATCTGAAGCTATCTTTAGGCAAGTAGCGTCAGAATTGATTTAATTGTAGGACACCAGCTGGTGTTGGAGAATTGCTTGGTGGTGTGGGAAAAATCTCCACACATTGAAATTGGGTACAGAACCATCGAGCAGGGATGTGTACACTTCCCGCAGGAAGAGGAAAATCCACTCAGAACAATGAGTGAGTGAAATCCCCGTCACACTTGCCTTCCTTTTGGTTCTTTTGTCGTCCTTGTTATTTTCTCGGCCTGGGACACAATTCCTTTAGGTCTTACTGTGCAACTTCCTCTTCCCTACCTAACCCTTCTCTCTAAAGTTGTCCCAAAAAGCCTGCTGCCCAACAGCCAATGGATATGCACGTTACTTATCACTATCTTAAAACTGTGTATCTTAAACATATGTTGTTTGCACTTACTATAATTAAGAAAAATAATTTCATCACTCTATACTTTGATGGCAGAATAATCGATATTCAATAAATATTCGTTTAGTAAAATGAAGGTGAGAAGACAAATTATTATCCCATTTTCTTAATGAGTAAATTGAAGTTGAACATTGTCTGTACATTGGAAATAAGCCAAATGGTACCTAAAGAAGAAAAGTCAATAATCTACCCAACAGCCTGGTAATAACAACTTCTAATATGGCATCTTCCATGTGGTGTTTCACTTCTCACGTGCAGTTTCACAAGTTCAGCACACGTGTATTACTGCCTTCCGTCAGGCTTTGTTCTAGGTGCTCAGACACCACCAGTGAGCGAGATGGGTAGAGATCACCACCTTCCTGCACTTAGATTGTTGGAGGGAGAAAGACAATAACAAAAAGAGCAGGTAAATGATGTGGTAGGTTGGAGGGGGCATGGGCAGAGCAGAGATGACATAGGGTCTGGTGCCTGGGGCTGGATGGGCTGTAGTTTCCTAGTGTATTCAGGTGGGTCTCGCCTGGGAGGTGAGGGGTCAATCCAGCAGGCATTCTGGGGAAAGAGCACCAGGCAGGGGAGCAACTCAGGACAGTGGAGGGAGCTGTGGGGGGAGCAAAGAGGTTAGGGGTCAGGGGCCTGGAGACTGTCCTGAGGACCCAGTTCTTGTCAGTGACAAAAGTGATATGAGCTTCCTTATATTTTACAAGTTTCATTCTGGATTAGGGAGAACATCTGTACCTACAGCTATAGCTGTGTCTATATCTACATCTTATTTTTATCCTGTCTTCAACTTTTAACATTACATCAAAAGCCTATGTCATTTATAAACCCTTTGTATATTTAACATGATGACCATAGAAAGCACTCAACAGTTTGGACTTTGGGAAGGGCACAGCTCTATTTGTGGAATTGTCTGTTTAGGGCAATGGAACCAAGATGGTTGGTGTCAGTCAACTGGGGCCTAGTCTTGGGGCTAGAAAAGGTAACACTGAGGCACTGGCTGTGTACCATCTGGCTTTTTAAATCTATCTATCTATCTGTCTATCTATCTATCTATCTATCTATCTATCTATCTATCTATCTATCTGACATCTATCTATTATCTACCAAGGAGCCCCTGAAACTCACAGCTACTTCATGATATTTGGTTATTAGATAACAACAATCTCACAGAATACAAACTTTAGACAAGGTTACTCTGAGACCACAAGAAAAGGAGACAGAATAAGGTACCTTCATAATTGTGTCTATATACAGACAAAAATGAGGTCACTGCAACCCACAAAATACTAATATCCCCCTTTTACAAAACAAGTGACTTCTACTTCTTTATCCAATCATAGAATTGCCCCCGCTTTCTGACGGCATCCAATCTAGATGGATGGAGACAGACGGCATCCAAAACCCTGTCTCTGTGGACCCTCCCCCAAGTTGCCCACCCAGCCCAAATCCTGTCACAGGTTCCTTCTTACACATTTAACCTCCCGTTAGAACAAGTTCACAGTAAATGTTGCTTACGTTGGTGTTGCCAAAAAGCAAAACGCATGGCAGCTTCCTCACCTCTTCAGCTTAACGGTTTGCCACGTGCACTAAGTTCCGTCGGTGACTGTGTTTGGAAGAGCATCCTTGAGTAGCATGCGTGGCTGTATTACCTTGAGCCCTGGGTTCCCCAGCTGTGAAGGAAGCTGATGCCAATCACCTGTCCCATAGTGTGAGTAAACTGGGCGGCAAAGGTGAAGGATACAGATGGACATAAAGAACAGTGGAGCATCAGGTTTATGATGGTCATGGACCTGGGGGTGAGGGAGCCTGTCGTCAGGGAGACAGTGCCTGACAGTGGCAGACATCTGGATTTGGGGAACGAAGGGGTCGGTAGGTATGTGGGATGGCAGGAGTCTTCCCAGAAGGAGCCTTGGTGAATTGTGTGCCTCTGCTTGGCTCCCTGGAACCTCTTGATCCCAAGAATCTGCACTTCAGCAAGGGCAGCCTATGTTCAAAGGCACACACCCTGGGTGCTCCTGCCACACGTCTCACTTCTGCTTGCATGTGCTCCTGTTCCTCCAAGATAAGATTAGCATGAGCCTCTGTGGTTTCAAAGCAAGATTGTTTATAGAGAACTGAGGTTTAGACAGAAGGTGAAAAAAGAGAGAGACACTGAATTTCTTCTCTCAAAGGATGGGTGCCATTGATAAAAGTCAACACAGAATTTGGGGTGGGGAATTCCTCTCCCATGCTTTGATACCCACTGACACACAGGGCCAGCCTCTCTTCTTTCCCACCACACTCACGCCAGGGGCCAAAGCCTAGACTGATAATAAACCTGCCCCCTGAGCGAGGATGGTGCTGACCTGTGCAGTTACAAATATGCAGAAGAAGTCACCTATGAACTAGGAGGCTCTGGAGTAGGCACGGTCCGGTGGGCTCACCTGGTGAGGGACATGCCAGGATGTCCTCACAGCTGTTGACGCTCCTGCACGTGTCCCCGCTTCATAGGCACCCGGCAGTGTAATGCTTTGGTGAGCGAAAATAAAAAGCAGGACGCAGATCTTACAAGAAAATAAATTGTACCGAGGGCCAGAGTGAGCAGTAAAGGAGTATGTCTTTCTCCTCTTCTTTCCAAAACACTAAAGGGCTTCCCAAGCCTAAGCGTGAAAAATATGAGTGCTTTCTTAGCTTTTAATTTTTTAAAAAGCAAACAGTGTTGTCAGTTGCCCCACTTACGATGTGGCATTTTAAATGGAAGAGGATCGCTTCACCTCAGACACTCAGATCTTGCAAAGAAATCCTGTGCCCGAGGGCATAGAAACAATGACTGCTAGTCAGAGGGACCCTGAGGTGAGATTCCATGGAATGGCTGGGTTCCCAAACCCCGCAACTCACCCACAGGGTCATCCTGGACCAGTCACCGTGAGCTTTGGGGCCCTCATCCATAATGTGGTGATATTGATAGCTTAGGGTGATTCTGAGAGGGGAGCTATTCTGTGAAGTTACGCAGTAGGATGTGTATCTGTCTGTGTCTGTATCTCTATCATCTATGTATCTATATCTATATCTATATCTATATCTATATAAGAGGAGATTTATGATAAGGAATTAGTTCATAATCTTACGGAGGCTGAGAAGTCCCAGGGTGTGCCGTCAGTGACCTGGGGACCCCGGAGAACCGATGGTGTGAGCTCCAGTTCAAAAGCCAGCAAGCTCGAGACCCAAGAAGAACTGACGTTTCAGGATGAGTCCAAAGCCTGGAAGAGACCAGTGTCCCAGCTCAAGCGGTCAGACAGCAGGAGTTCCCTTTTACACTGTCTTTTTGTTCTAATTTCTACTTCGATGGATTGGATGAGGTCCACCCACATTAGGGAGGACAATCTGCTTTCCTCAGGCAACAAACTCAAATGTTAATCTGGTGCAGAAAAACACCAAGGATAATGTTTGACCACTTGTCTGGGCAGCCATGCCCAGTCCGGCTGACACATAAAATTAACCCTCACAGTCACCTAGCGAGTCTGGGAAGAAGAACAAGTGAAATGTAAGGATGACGCCTGTAGAAGACATAGGAGTGAGTGCTGTGTGTGAAATGGGCTGGACACATGAGTATCTGTCCCGAAAAGTCAACAGAAGCTGAGTGAGGGCAATGCAGCTAGTACCTGGCCATGCTGCCCAGCTGCTTTCCTGTAGCCACTTCTGTCAAGTTTTCCCGGAGCAGTATCATTAGTAGCTACATCCTGAAGCACGAGAAACGGCCAGACATATAGCGGTGGCTGATATCACTACAAATGTGTCTCAGAGCTCGCCCCCCTCCTGCCTTGTCCAGAGGGGCGGTGCTGGCTGGGGAAGGCTGGGATGTCGGCACCACGGTGCGCTGATCAGAATTTGCCTGCCCTTCCTAAGGACCTGCCTGTTGGGAGTCCATAGCTTTGTGAGTAGAGAAGAAGCATTTTTGAATGGAGTCCTCCCCAACATTGGAAGGTAAAGGAGGCGTTTTCAAGACAACAGCTTTGAAAGAGTGGGACAATGCAGGATGGGGTCTGTGTTGACAAAGGCACTGGGCGGAAAAAATGGAAGTAAAAATTCACCCTTCGTGCAGATACAGTGGGAGCCCAGAGGGGTTGGTTTCGAAGGGCAAACATTCCATACCACCTTATTTTAATTCAGGGTCCTTTTCCTATAAGGCGAAGTTACATGTGTGAAAACATGTGTTTCCTCATCTCCAGAATAATGAACACACGTAAATTCTCACGGCCACTCAATACTTAAAAGCTTTTGCAAAAGACAGCAATCTGTTTTAACTTTTAAAATTAGTTTACTGAATCTGCGAGAAAATGTGGCCTTTGCAGACTTCTTCTTGATAACTTTTTTTTCCTGATGCTTTGCTTAGCTTTTCAGTAGGAATTATGTTTGTGCTCCACTGCTTTTCAATGGAAAATTTACTAAGGAAATTGAAAGTCAGACGTAACATTTGTGAAATTTAGTCATTCAAATGCCTCATTTGATGAAATTAGATAATGCTAAGATTCAATTGCAAGAATTTGCAATTTCAAAAACTTAAAGCAGGGGGCTTCCCTGGTGGCGCAGTGGTTGAGAGTCTGTCTGCCAATGCAGGGGACACGGGTTCGAGCCCTGGTCTGGGAGGATCCCACATGCCGCGGAGCAACTGGGCCCGTGAGCCACAACTACTGAGCCTGCGCGTCTAGAGCCTGTGCTCCGCAACAAGAGAGGCCGCGATAGTGAGAGGCCCGCACACCGCGCTGAAGAGTGGCCCTCACTCGCCGCAACTGGAGAAAGCCCTTGCATGGAAACGAAGACCCAACACAGCCAAAAATAAATAAATAAATGAATGAATTAAAAAAAAAAAAAACTTAGAGCAAATAATGCGTTTTTACTGTTTCAAGATGGAAACCAAAATTTCAGTTGCTTTGTTTTTGCTCTAGGTGAAGAATACAGATGGTCCAGATGGCCGGTCAATTTAGTGGCCCTTTCTTGCCCCATCCCTTCAAAATGCAGCCTGGTATGGCTTTTCATACCAGCCTCAGTACATCTTAACTAACTTTATTACCAGTGCCTGGTTTACAGAACCAACTCAATAAATGGTTGTCGAGAAGAAGTGAGTGGATGAACAGAATCACGCTGGCTACTGACCTCAGGAGAACAAGGAGGCCGTGGCTGAGTAGACTTCTCTTCTGCTTGTGCGCAGCCGGATGAGGAGGTGCTGTGTGAGCCCAGCCTGGAAGGGAGCTGAGCCTGGATTGTTATGGCACTTGGAGACAAACGATAGCTTCCTGTGGTTTCAGTAAAAAATCAACGCTGTTCGGGAATAGGTTCCCTTTGAAATAGGCTATCTTCAAAATCCCATGGTGGTTAATGTTTTCAGCCTACTAATGTTCATAGGCATACACTTTAAGTTTGGTTACCCCACCCTTGCGGCATCATGCAGAAATGGAATTGTCGCTTGTAACTTGTTGCAGGAACAGCTCTTGGGGGGCTGTCTTTGGGAGTTTGGGAGGATATGGGCTTGGCCCAGGTGGAAGCACCACTCCTCAGGATTCACGGCCTATCTCCTGGCTGACCAGCTCTTTGTGGGCTTCTGTCTCCCCAGCCCAGGTCTAGGAGTGAAAGCAGCTCCCTGGATCAGGAAGGGGCCTGATGACGAAGACCAGAGGACCCTTGGCATTCTCTCAGGCCCTCTGTTTCACCATGGCTGACCTTGACAGCTTCATAAAGCTGTTGCTGGCTTTGGAGATGGAGGAAGAGGCCACAAACCAGGGAATGGAAATAGGAAAAGCTCTCAGCTGACAGCGAGCAAGGAGATGGGGCTCTCGGTCCCATAACATCCGAAGAACTGAATTTTGCCAATAATCCAAATAAGCAAGAAAACATCCCCTAGAACCCCTGGAAAGGACACCTTGATTTTAGCCTGGTGGGACCTGTACCAGACTTCTGATCTACAGGACCGTAAAATTATAAATCTGCGTTGTTTGAAGCTGCTACAGTTGTGGCAATCTATTTCCGCAGTGTAGAAAGTGAATAGAGTGATGAATATTCCCTGTTCCCTGAGGAGGACACCTTGTTCAGGAACATGCTCAACCCTGTTGCAGGTACTGATGGCGACGCCAGGATGTCCCACTTCCGCCCCCCACCCCTTGGCTGGTCCCTCACTGCCCTTCACTCCCTGTGGATCAAGTCGGTATCTGAAGTGTGTGGAGATGCAGAAAAGAGGCTGTTCTCTGTGCAGATACTCTGCACTTAGCTCAGACACATGTCAACATACACAGGAAAGGGAAAAGGCGGGGGTATTTGTTGATTTTCTGCATGGCCACGCCAAAGATGTGCGTTTCCTGATTTGGGGTCATCCTTAGGAACTATCCCACATTTGAGAAGTGATTCAATGGGAAATTCAAGTAGCAAGAATAGAATTGACATGTGTGGATGGTTACTATGTGTCTGGAACTTCTAGATATTTTCACTTTCATTATTTTACTTCAGTTGATCACTAAGATATCATTCACTCATTCATTGTATCCATCCACTCAACAAATGTTTTTCTGATAAATTTTTATGAACAAGGAATGATTATACCATATGCTCGTGGTTCCATGATCTACAACAGATATAGGGCTGATTTTCAGGGAACTTTCACTCCGTTATGAAATAAATACACTAGTAATTTCAAGTGGTGGTGAGTACAATGAAAAGAGCTTACAGGGTGATGTGACAGTGGCCAGAAAGAGGGACCTTTATCATTTCATCTCAACATGATGAGAGTGAGAGCCCTGCAAAGAGTCCAGTCAAAAGAAGCTCTACGTGCAAAGGCCTTGTGGCAGGGGGGAGGTTGCTATTTTTGAGGTCACATGCTTGTCGAACAAAAAGAAAGCCAATGTAGTTAGAGAGCAAGCAAAGAGGAATAGATAAAGAAGGAGTTATCCACTCCTTTGGATGGATAACTCTTTATCTATTCCTCTTTATCTATTAATATTATCTATTATTTACCTAATAATATTATTATTAAATAATAAATAATAATATTATTTATCTAATAATATTATCTAATATTTAGATATTATCTAAATATTATTAGATAAATATCTAATATTTAGATAATAATATTATCTAATATTTATCTAATAATATTATAAATAATAATATTATTCATCTAATAATAATATTATTTATCTAATAATATTATCTATTATTCCTCTTTATCTATTCCTTGGTAATATTAATTTATCAAGTAAATTGATATTACTTTACAAACGATACAGCCCACATTTAGACAAATTAAGTTGGCTAAAGTCACATTACTGAGTGAACATCTCATTTCTCGTTCCTGTCTCCTGCTAGATTTCCCAGGCACATTCTAGATTTCTTCCTTTCTTAAGATCTTAAAATATCAATTGTCTCTTCTCTCTACTTTGTCTCAGTTGAGTGCGCCAAACTTCTATTTTAAGCAACCCCTCACTCTAATACACTTTCCCTCAAGCCATGGGACCCTGTGCCCCCTTCCATGTCAAATGTTCTAGAGTGAGCTTCCTTTACTCGTTGTTCTCCCTTACTACACTCCGGGGGCGATTTCCCTCTGAGTAAATGATCCTCCTTCCACGTGACAACGTCAGGAATACAGTGGTTATTCCTGGGTCCTGGTCCTACTTACTTCATCTCCCAGCTCCCGTCAAGGCTGGACTTCCTTGGCTCCTATTACATCGCAGGATCCTGGCTTTGCTTTTACTCTTAGGGGCTTCTTTGACGTCCTCTCTGCCCAACTTGAGGTCCTGAAGACAGCCCCCAACCCCTTCTCTGGCGGGCTCTCCCGAGGCCTGGCCAATGACTTCTGGGTGCGTTTTTGGAAACAGAACCTCTCCTCTGAACTTCATGGGGGTACATCCAGCCGGGGCTCGCTGGACATCCTCACTTGGATTTCTCCAGGGCTTTGCCAGCTCATCAAACACAGATCAACCTCAGGAAATCCCGCCCCAGATGTGGTCCTTTTCCATGGTTTCCTGATCAGTGGATAGCAACCCATGTGCCTGTTACTCCAAAGTTTGAGAGTCATACTGGACGTTGCACCTCTAGCCATGATCATGTCCAGTTGATTTTTCTTCCTAAGTGTCTTTCAAATCCATCTGTCTCACTTCACCACCACTACCTCCATCCTGGTCATGCTGCTATCACCTTCAACCTTGAGGCCCCAATTGCTGATTGCCCCTCACTGACTCTCTTACCCCCCAGAAGTCTCCCTCGTCCAATCCATTCTCCACACATGGCCAGAGCGATCTTTAAAAACTATAAACACATATACACACACACTCACACACTAACGCACAAGTACACATTCACCTACGTGTGTGTGTATGTATATATATATACATATATACACATTTCATTGCTATAATTTCCAACAAATTCTTGTATAGCTTACATGGTTTAAAATGTTTCTTCCTCTCTAGGTTATCTTTTCTCCCTTACTATTTTATACCCATGATGTGGACTGAATAAATGAATTAAAAGGTGTGTTTCTTCAGGGGTGATGATATAAGATGGTAACGTTGTCATTTTTGAGTCTGGTTTCTAGTTAGTCACTCTGCTACTGACTGGGGCTCACTCTCAGGGCACGTGCTCCTGTGAATTCTGAACTCGCTCTGACCACCTGCCAGAGTCACGTGGTACCTGGGGTGGGGGGTACCTGGCCCAGGTACTCTTATCAGAGAGCAGGGATCCCTCCGCACGTCTAGGAAGGAACCCGCAGCAGCGCCTGGAACTGCGGCGTCGGACACTGGAACTCTCCTGAGCGAAGCAGGATCCTGACATCAGCACCAAAGACCTTGGGCAGGCCGGGCTGACAGTCTGTGCGCTTGGCGCCCTTTTTGACAAGACCACGGCATCTGGGACTCTTGGACTGAGCCCCCTCGGGGCTGCGGAGAGGGAAGAGCCAAGGTCACGAGAAACCAGCCGGTGACCGGGTGGTGAAGGACCGGAAGCAGGTGCGTGGGCATCTTGGGGGCCCGGCGATGCTGGAGGAGGCAAGTTTCCGGGGGTCTCTGCTCCTCACCTTTAAGACGGGCAAGAACACCCGCCTTAGAGGTTGACAGCGAAGCAGCAGCTGGAAGTGTGCAGGCTGGAGCCTGTTTGTTGAGGGAAAGCGAGACACGCTGCAGAAAGAGGGGGTCATTTTACCCTGGAGCGGGTTCTGGGCGGGAGGGCAGGTATGTCGATGAGCGCTGGGTGGGATCCCCACTGCTCTGCTGGCAAAATTGGTGACACCAGCTCTGAGTGGGGCTGAGAGGTCCTTGCGTCCAGGATGCCGCTCTCCTATTTTCACAGACAAGGAACTGGAAACGGAAAGGGATGAGATGAGAAACCCCCGGCTTCAGAGGGAGCTGCTCCCGGACGTGAGCTCGTGTTCATTTCAAGTGCTGATGGCCACATCCTAGGAATGAGTGCCTCCTTCCTATTCAAGGAAACAGAAGACATGGATGGAAACAATTTCATACCTCATGATTTCCCTGTTTTATGTTTTGCTAACGGTGCATTTGGCTTGATGTTTCTTAAAAAAATTATTATTATTCCTATTACTGATAATCCTAACAATGATGGTCATTTCTAAAGAGCCGAGAATTCGTCTCGGTGTTTTAACGTCTTCAGCTCTGATGCTAAGAGCAAGTCTTTGACCTGAAGTTTATCCTACTCAGTATGAAAGAGTGAAATGATACCAAGCACCAGGGTGCTACTGGGCGGGGACCTGTGTTTGCAGGAATGGCGGCTTGGATGAATGCTGGGGGGAGATGGGGGACCCGGGAGAGGCCCTGTGTGCGCTGGCATGTGTGCGGGGTGTGGGGGGTGGTGGGAAGCTGTGTGTGGGGCTAGGAGGGAAGATAGGGAAGGTGGAGACGATGGGGGGAGTTAGTGCAATGGGCAGCCATCCTCACCGTCAACCGCTTTTTTTTTTTTAATTAATTTATTTATTCATTTATTTAATTTTTGGGTGCATTGGGTCTTCGCTGCTGCACAGGGGCCTTCTCTAGTTGCTGAGAGCGGGGGCTTCTCTAGTTGCGGAGCACGGGCTCTAGGCATGCAGGCTTCAGTGGTTGTGGTACACGGGCTCGGTAGTTGTGGCTCGCGGGCTCTAGAGCACAGGCTCAGTAGTTGTGGCGCACGGGCTTAGTTGCTCTGTGGCATGTGGGATCTTCCCGGACCAGGGCTCGAACCTGTGTCCCCTGCATTGGCAGGCGGATTCTTAACCACTGCGCCACCAGGGAAGTCCCAACCACTTTTACAAAACCCATGGATGCAGTTAACAGGTTGAAATCAGTGGAGTTCTGTGGGAACCAGGGGGTGGACTGTGTATGTACTGGGGGCCTTGGGGCTGATCGTTGACCGAGTGGGCCGAGTGGGAGGTGGACAGAAGTAAAAAAACGAGTAAAGTTGTAGGAATCTTCAGAGGTTCAGGAAAGGTGACGTGAACCATCAAAGGCTATGAGATTAGGTTTGGCCAACTTCAGTCAGATGTTTAAGTGACAAATTCAGGGTAGGGCCACGCAGGGAGGAGGGAATAGAAGTTCTGAGTGTTTAGGTAACAACTCACACTTGCAGGGAAACACTGGGCTTAAATTCAGTGTTTTTATTTTTTTTTTTAACCCAAAGCCCGTCTTCCTCCCGTGAAGCTATTATAAATTAGCATTTTTCTAATATATATGCGCTAGTTGGTGTCACAGAGGAGGTATATGGCCACTGGTTTACGGCTATAGATCATGAAAATGGCTGTCGTGCCTCCACCCCCATCTTGCTGCCCTCCACACTGTGATGATGCCACCCTTCCCCTTAAGAGGTGGAGGCCACCCCTCACCCCGAGTCTGGCCTTGTGATGATGCCCTGTGATCCAAAAACCCAGCAGAAGTGACGCTGGGACCGTTCTGAGTTTAAGCTCTGCGCAGGTGCCCCCCCACCCTCTCTGACACGTTTGCCAAGTGAATGACCCCGTGCTAGTCTGTTGGGTGATCAGAGACCTCATGGAACAGACATGCCTCCAGCTGAGGCCCACCCTGGCCAACTCGCTTCCAGCTGGCCAGCTGCTGACCTCAGACACCAGTGAGACCAACTGAGATGGGAAGAACCACCCAGCTGAGCCCACCACCTTTTACCATCCCCACATCAAGAGATGAATAAATGATTGTTGTCTTCGAGTCACAGAGTTTTGGGGTGGTTTATTACACAGCAGAAGCTAACTGGCATAATTCTAGCGCTTTTTTTTTTTTTTTTTTAGATTAACAAAAAAAGTTAACTTTAAGGAGCATTGTTGGAAATTATTGGGTCTTCCTCATCTCAGTTAAGGTATTTTTGGTTCTTTATTTGAGCTCTCTCCACAAGGATGGCTGTTCTTTCAAATATTACTACATCATGGAGAATTATGAGGACTTGTTCAACACGTCTGAGAGTGTCTGAGACGGAACTCACATTGATGTCTCGAATTTAATCTTCTTTCACACTAATTTTACAGATAAGAAATCCAAGGACTCCCTGTCATGTGCTCTGTTTTCTTTTCTTTTTTTTTTTAACGTCTGAAACATTTATATTAACATATTTCCATACAAATAACCCAATGAAACTTTAGTATTAGTTGTTTTGTTTGTTTTTTTATACTGCAGGTTCTTATTAGGCATCAATTTTATCCACATCAGTGTATACATGTCAATCCCAATCGCCCAATTCAGCACACCACCATCCCCACCCCACCGCAGTTTTCCCCCCTTGGTGTCCATATGTCCATTCTCTACATCTGTGTCTCAACTTCTGCCCTGCAAACTGGCTCATCTGTACCATTTTTCTAGGTTCCACATACATGCATTAATATACGATATTTGTTTTTCTCTTTCTGACTTCTTTTGTTTTCTTTATTTTATTTTATTTTTTTTAACATCTTTATTGGAGTATAATTGCTTTACAATGGTGTGTTAGTTTCTGCCTTATAACAAAGTGAATCAGTAATACATATACATATGTTCCCATATCTCTTCCCTCTTGCGTCTCCCTCCCTCCTACCCTCCCATCCCACCCCTCTAGGTGGTCACAAAGCACCGAGCTGATCTCCCTGTGCTATGCGGCTGCTTCCCACTAGCTATCTATTTTACGTTTGGTAGTGTATATATGTCCATGCCACTCTCTCACTTTGTCACAGATTACCCTTCCCCCTCCCCATATCCTCAAGTCCATTCTCTAGTAGGTCTGTGTCTTTATTCCCGTCTTGCCCCTAGGTTCTTCATGACCTTTTTTTTTTTTTTTCTTAGATTCCATATATAGGTGTTAGCATATGGTATTTGTTTTTCTCTTTCTGACTTACTTCACTGTGTATGACAGACTCTAGGTCCATCCACCTCATTACAAATAACTCAATTTTGTTCCTTTTTATGGCTAATATTCCATTGTATATATGCGCCACATCTTCTTTATCACGTGCTATGTTTTCAATATCAGGTTTAGATTTCTAGGCTCAGTTTTAGTAAACCCAGTAAAAAATATATATTAGGGAAATATCCTTCTTCCGTCAACTAAGTCAGGCTCTGTGTTGTGGCCATTTCTCCAGGAAGAGCTCTGTTAAGTGATCTGTTAGGCAGACATGCAGGGCCGACCCGTCCCATCCCTTGATCCCTACACACAAGTGCAGGATTTCCTTCTTGGAGGAAAGGGCATCAACTCTCAGAAGCTCAGGCTTCGCCCAGGCAGACCAGCTCATAAAGGACAGAACTGCAGCCTGCACCCAGCTTGAGAAGCAGACAGGCAGGTCTGCTGCCTCCACCACACTCGGATTGTGGGGTTACGCGCCTTCAACTCCTTACCTCAAAGAGACATGAAGTTACTTCTCAGCTTGTGAACCAGTTGATTTGGGGAACTGGGGACACAGAAGACTGTGGGTTCTTTGAAAACCAGTCCATGTCACTGGAAACCAGATTCTAGACACCCTAGATATCTCCTAACAGCAAACAGCTCCTGTTTCCATGGAAACACCTACCACCCTGTTCCAAACGGGATGAATGTTTTCAAGTAAACGCACCACAGTGGTTGTAAGCCCTCGCCTATTTTCAGGACTCTGGCATCAGTTTCTATGGTAACTCTTGTAGCATATTTCAACATCCGCCAGGTGAAGGTTACTCGTGGGACCATCGGCTCTTTTTTCTGTAAATTGCACCACTGCCCTTCTCATCTACATGTTCCTCTTGTTGATAATAAAAGTAAAATTGTGAATATAAAATTATTATTTTTTCAAAAGACCCTATATTCAAGGTAGAGAGTAAGTATTGTAAAAAATTGGTTACGTTTAACTATTTGCCTACATTGTTACAGCTGATATTTTCAAAAGGAAAAGACACTGGTGTAGGAGACTGATACTTATTCCATTTCCACAGTGTTGGGAGATATAGTACCTGCCACTCATGGGAGGTATTACAAAGCACTTTGATTCTGAATCAGAAGAGAGGATATTTATTAGAAAGCAGCCATCTTGTGATAGGCCAGCATCTGAAGCATGTTATTCCTTTAATTTCTAAGTCAGTTTAGTTCTGCTCAATTTTGGTGAAGGGAACTGAGGGTTCCCAACTTTAAGTAATTGCCCCGGTTGTACAGCTAGGACCTTGCCTTTTATTCTTACCAGTTCTCTCTCGACCTGAGCCCTTTCTTCCACATCTTCTGTGTCCACCTAGCTCCACAGTTATGCCCAGCTAAACTGGGGCAATTACAACCAGATTACTAACTGCGTAGTCTACTTGGCCAGTTAAATGGATTGTATTTGTGTTATGTACTTAGGTAATGTACTATTAACCATACAGAATGTAAGTGAGATAATTATTTTAAAAACACATGCTTGTTAAACTGGAGAAAGGGAGATACTGAAAGCTCCATTTTACAAGCTGAGCGGCATAGTGACAGTAAATTTCTGAATGTAAATTACTGATATTGCAGATTATCAGGTACTTTTAAGGAGAAATATTTAGAAGAAAATTACACCTTACATTTGATTCAAGGTATAAATGAACGAGGTTGGAGGGATTACACTGCTACTCTTCTGCCATTTCAAAAACAGCTTCGTTCATCAGTACCTTTTTTTTTTTTTAGATTCCATATATATGTGTTAGCATAGGGCAGGAATAAAGACGTAGACATAGAGAATGGACTTGAGGACACTGGAGGGGGAGGGGGAAGCTGGGGCGAAGTAAGAATAGCATTGACATATATACACTACCAAATGTAAAATAGATAGCTAGTGGGAAGCAGCTGCATAGCACAGGGAGATCAGCTCGGTGCTTTGCGATGACCTAGAGACGTGGGATAGGGAGGGTGGGAGGGAGGCTCAAGAGGGAGGGGATATGGGGATATATGTATGCATATGACTGATTCACTTTGGTGTGCAACAGAAACTAACACAGTATTGTGAAGCAATTATACTTCAATAAAAATCTGTTTAAAAAAAATGCTTCGTTCTCTTGAAAATATATGCTTTAAAGATTTCTTGGATAGAAATAGTTGCTCTGCCAGTGGTGGGAAATCCGAGCTCAACTGCTTAACTTGTGAGCATTTTTGCACATTACTTTTTTTCCTGTCTCTTTTTGTTTTAATCTGTCACTCTATCACTGGAGGCCGACAAAGCTAAACTGGAAAATAGTATAACATATACCGGTGATACAGTTGAGCTAGATTTGACATTACATGTTTCTTTAATTGGAGTCAGAGTTATTCTCAGAATTTTGTGAGATTTCTAAAAGTTAATTTTTCATTTTATTTCTTCATTTTGATAATACATAAAGAATAAATTAAAATTTAAGCATATTTTGGATTATGTGGATAAGAATATCATTTTCCAGCACTGCCTTGTGGTTCCAAAGACCAAATTTGTGCTTCTGTTTAAGATTGCTTTGTTGTCAGGAAGTATTAATTTAATTAGAATCAGCCATTTAAAAAGAGAAGGGGCAGAGTAACAGGTACTAATCCAAGCCTATTTCAAATAAGGCCAGTATTATATTCACCATGAAATTAACTCAAAGTTACATTTGCCTTGGTTGGTCTTCTGGTTTGTAAATTTAATTATGTTGTATAGAAGGGTATAAACCATAACCCACAGTGTCTTTTCTTTACTTCTTATTTATAAATAATTACAGATTCACTTTAAGGAAAGTTGCAAAGATAGTACAGAGAGGCCCTGTGTTTCCACCCAGTTCCCCCGTTGATAACATCTTACATAACTACGGTACAATATCAAAACCAGGAGACTGATGTTGGAGCAATCCACAGAGCTAGTTCAGATTTCACCAGTGTGTGTGTGTGTGTGTGTGTGTGTGTGTGTGTGTGTAGTTCTATACCATTTTATCACGTGTGTAGATTTGTATAACCAACAGTACCACCAAGATACAGAATTGTTCCATCACCACAAAATCTCCCTAATGCTAACTTGGTGAATGTTCCATGTGCTTGAAAAGAATTTGTATTCTACTGTTGTTGGGTGGAGTGTTCTATAAATGTCAGTTAGATTCTGTTGGTTGATGGTGTTGTTAAGTTAAAATTATCCCACTCTAAATCTCAGTAGTACTATGGTTGAAAGACTCTGATCAGTTAGCTTTTTCTGGACAATGCAGCACAAATAACCAGTGACATGCAACGATTACAGTGTTTCTCCTGCATCTGGGGGTTTAGCCTTTCTAAGTCCCTCCCGTCTGGGCTCACTCAAGGTTCCAGGGATCAGCTGAGGGTTGGCTGAGCAGGTCTAGGTGAAGCTTGGGGTGGCTCACTGTACATGTCTGTCGTAATCTTCTGTAACCAAGGGGCTAGCATAGGCAGGCTCTTCTCCTGGTGACTGCAGAATACAAGAGGGAACAAGCAGTTACCAAGACTCTACTTATGTCATGTCTGCTAGTGTCTCATTGGCCAAGTGCAATCACATGACTCAGTCCGGGTTTGGGGAATTATGGGACCCATAGTTGGAGAGCTTGCATCTTGACATGGCAGAGAGCATGGGTAGAACTTGTGCAGAAGATTTGGGACCATTAATGCAATCTACCACATCTAATATTAAGTTTTTATGTGTTGTATATTTTCTTATTTTTGTGGGTACACAGTTTATAAATGATAATTGGTTTTACTTTTGCCTCAATATAAAATCACTTTTAATGGAAGACTATAACACATTTACATTTTGTTGTTATAAGTGATCGTTGTATTATTACTATTCAATCTTATGTGCCTTCTTTCCCCACCACCCCGTTTTTGCTCATTTGTGGAATATGTCTCCTTTCTCATATATTTCTCTAATATTCTGGAAGTTATTTATTCTTTTCAACTCTAGTATTGAATAGTTTCCCTCTAATGCCCAATGTCATTCAGTTCATATTAAATTCCTCTGACCAGTAAATAAGATGAATAATTTAATAAGCTATTATTTCTCTTAATTTCCCCCAGTAATGATTTCCATTACAGTTCTTGATATAATTCATTCCCGTAGGGCCAGTTTAATATTATCTTTTACTTTTTAAACAGTATTTCATTTCTCTCAAGAATTATTTTGTTCCTTACATTAGATTTCCAACCAAAATGTTTGCCATAACTTACTTTCTTTTCCAGTCATTGTCATGAGTTCTGTGCCCTGATTAACCTTTTGCTTGGCTGGTGTTAATTTTCAGGCAGTGACACTCAGGAAGCGTATGTGTTGATGTTCTACGCCCTGGGTACCTGGAAATGCCACTCTTTTGTCTTTATTCATGAAAGAAAACTTATCCAGAAAATACATTCTAGAGTGAAAATAGTTTCTCTTAAAAATTATTTTTAATTACAACCTAGTGTAATTGGAAACAAATACATATTTATTTTGTAGATGACTTTGTTTCTTTATCTATACACCTTCATTATTTTTAAAGACTGTCAAGGTTGTTTGTTTTTTCATTAAATTCTGCCTGTACCTGGTACTTGAATCTTTCTTTGGTTCAGATATTTGCCCTCATTTCTTTGATCATCGATTTGGCTCCATTTCTTCGATCATCGATTTGGCTCCATTTCTTCATGTTCTTTCATGATAAGAGCCAACGTGGCTTTCCTGGATCCATTCTCCTTATTCCATGGCTTTTCCCAAACTACGCTCCTCTATTCATACACCTTCCTCCACATTTTACATGAATCCTTCATGTTAGCCTTTTGTTCTAACAGCTCAGTATCTCACATTGTCTATTCAGCTTTGCATTGCCTCTGTCATTATTTCTAATTTAGCATGCCTGTCTTTGTCTACTTCACTTTTTGATTCCTAATTTTTTTTTCCTCCTCCTGAATACTAGTTCTAATTGGGTGAATATAATATAATGTTGTGTTCATCTTTGTTGAGAACATAATTAGGAACTCTTCTGCTTTCCTGGGGAAAATGTTTTCAGGCATGGAGCATTTCTTTAGATTCATAAGAGTGTCACTCTTAACAGCAATTTCTTTTTTGCCTTCACTTTTCACCGTTTTGGAAATGGCTTTGACCATATTTAGTATTGGGTTACAACTCTGGGAGCTGAGACAGAGCATTTATAGTCTCTGAATGGTGCAGGCGTCCACTCAGGGCCCCCGTGTGCCATTCTCTCTGCTCAACAGCGTTGACAGGGTTGGGACAATTAGCCGGTATCCTGAGATTGTCCAGTGCCTTGGTGGGGTCCAATTACTTCTCGATCACAGAGGCGAGAAGGGATGTCTGGTGTTCCCCCTGTCCTGCCTCATGGACCTTTGCAAACACCCACCTTTTCCCCTCTAAGCTCAGGGATGTCAGGGAGGTCAATATCTTCCCAGACAGCCTCATGGCTTTGTATTCACCCTCTTGGAAGTCCTTCATATTGGACCCATGAATTAATTTATCTGGCATTTTTCCTCACTGTTTCTGGTACACGGATCAGTCATTCCCAGCATTGTTTTAAGATTTTCTATATTGTATATTCTACTGTGGCAATCTCAGAGAGGACTAAGCAGAGAGACACATGTTACTACCTGTATCTTGCCAAGAATTCTTGACCTTTTTCTTTATTAGGAATCTCTTTGGAAAGCTTCTTGGGAAAACATGTGAAGTGGAACAAAGTTAACTGACCCAGAAAGGTGATTAAAAATCCCAGAATTCTGTGAAAGTCCTGGAACCGACTTCTCCCGTTGTTTACACAGGTCTGTCTGGCAGCACAGACAGGCATGTCTCTCTTAGCTCTTTAACTGTACTTTCTCTCTATTAGATGGATGGTTGGAATACCTGTGTACAGCCCCCCAAGCTCTGGTTGTAATGCTTGCTCCCTTATTTATGTCTATAACAATTCTACACGTCCTTAAGAGTCAATTCTAGTGCAAGTTTCTCCATGAAGCTGTCTGCTTCGTCTCCAACAGTCAAAAATAAGCAGGTGGCTGGGGAATGTCCGTACCATACCGCCAACTATATTTGGATTCCTTTTTCCTCCCCTTTCAGGAGCAGGTAGTAATGATTTTCTTAACTGATTATGTAAAAAGCTCTATGTTTTTGCACAAGATATAACCACGAGGTCCTGGCAGACCCTTTCACAGCAGTTACGTGTGTTTCTCTCATGCAAAATTGGGCTTCTAACTCAAAGACATCACAATACTCAACCTAGGAGTTATAAAAGTTGATGTTTCCTGTTTAAGCATAGCTTGTTGTCAACACTTCAAATACTCATAATGAGTATTTGAGTGCTTTACGTTGTTCTTCACATGTCTGCCAGAATGGCTTTTTTTTTAAACAAAGAACTGCGTTTTTTACTATTCATTGTAGCAAAATTATTCTCTTTAATCCCATCATTACTTTCAGAGTGATTCAGATAATTAGAAAACCTCGCATTTTGAAGCAAAATCTTGATGTATGTACCATCGGCATAAACGTACCTTTATAATCTCTCTCTCTTTATGGTACCTGAACAGACATAAACATGTGTCTTCCAGAATCAGAAAAAAATTAAGGCTGGAAGGTACCTTTGCACACATCTGATGAAAGAACAAAGGTGCCAGGAAGTGAAATGCATTTCTGGGTCACAGTGACTTCATGGTGGAGACCGGCCTCTTGGGGTCTATTCGGGTCGTGCAGTGAATGACTGCAGGGGACGTGCAAATCAAAGCCACCACTTTGGGACGCTCTGGAAGTGTGTACGAAAGATGAACACATGCACACGCTTGCACCCAAGCTGTTGCACTTCAAGATGTATAATCACCAAGCATACATATGTAATCACCAAAGACATTACAAGAATATTCACACGAGCAGTGTTACACTAGCTCCCAACTGGAAAGGATCCAATGTCTGCAAAATTTCATGGATATGTATATTTTGTTATAGGCCTACAATAGAATACAATGCAGCTGTGAAAAATAACAAATTACTCCTTCTTACAACTTGTATGAATATCACAAATGTGATGTCGAAGAAAAGAATCACACTGTATGATTCCATTTATTTAAAGTTCACAAAGTCAGAAATGACCAGTGGTGTGAGTGGTCTGCAAAGCGGTCATCTCTGAGGGGGGCTGTGACAGAGGCAGCCTAGCCAGCACTTCTGTATCTACATGCGTGGGTGGCAGCGGTGCATTGACAAATCCTGCACTTTTTTCAATGTGTTTTATACTTCAATATACACAAATATTAACAAAATATTCATAAGTATAAACGCACACTACCTGTGACTTTTGTCAAACCTCTTTCCCTGTCAGGGCCTCGGTGTTCCCATCTGTAAAATGGGCTGGATACGTGAATTATTTCCAAAGGCCTGCCTGCTCTAACGTTCCCTGGTTCTCTGCTCTCAGTTTCTGTTGCAGACTCTGTGGGCTGGGCGAGCGCCAGTGGCACATGGCGGGGAGGGCCGAGTTTCCCTGGAGACACCTGTGCTCTACTTAGTGCTGGGACCTCTTCCCCAACAGGTGGCCGTTCGGCTGCTGTTGGGGATTTCCCCAGGGTGAGCGAGTCCCTCTTCATTTTGGGAAGAAGTCTCATCCATTTCAGAACTGTTCTAGTTATTGAAAACCTGTCCTATGTTAACCTGGAATGTTCCCTCCTGTCACTTACTCTCCAAATCCACCTACCTCTGATTTCCGACCTGGAGCAAAACAAAACCTGCTGTCTGGGGCCTCTCCGGGGCTGGACACAGGAGAATGAGTCCCCCCTGGTCTCCTCCCTCAGGGCAGATGCCATCACGGGACACCCAGTTGCCTGGCGCCCCCCAGGCTACATCATTCATCCTCATCCTCCACGCCCCACCCCTGAGGTCACCTCACTCTCCCGCATCCACCTGCCCATCACATCTGCATTGAATCCACATGTGGAGTGCAGACGGGGTGTGACGACAGTGACGCACAGCTTGTTATCTGGCACAGTGGGTGGGGTTGAAGTGTGTGTGCGTGCACGCATGTTGTGTGTACACGTGTGTTCTGTGCTCTGTGGGTGCGTTTACGCGCGTGTGCCCTGAGTGTCCACTGAGCCGAGGAGGCACCCCTGTCACACGCCCAGCACAGGGCCTGGCACGGGGCACGTAACAGCCAGTATTTGTGCACTGCACAGTGTGACATTTGTGCTCTGTTTTCTCCCTCTGCTCAAATACAGAATTCTTTAATTTCCCTGGGAGAAGCCAACGGGGCAGGTGGAGTTGGTGAAGCGGATGGCCAGGACCACGTCCTCCCATGGGGAAGCCCGCTGGCCCGTCTCTCTTCTCCCCGCCTCTGGTCCTCCTCTGGCCCGCAACGCCTTCCAGCACTGTCTGCTCGGGGTATTTACCTGAAATTACCCTCATGCAAACTCTGGCACCATGATTCGAACCTTGTCCAGAGGTTGGCGACTGTGGGTATAGAAAGTGACATCCTAGGGAAGATGAGGTGGGCAGAGCTTTGAGGACCTCCTCTTCCTGGTTTGGTCCATGCGTCCAATGTCCTCCCTCCCCACCTGGTTGCCTGTGGCTGGAAGGGGAAGGTCACTTGGCTGTGAGGCTTTGGCCACAGAGACTCTAGAACGAGGCACTTCCCTCCCCACTGCACGACTGGGGAATCATGTGACCAGTGTGAGACCTGCCTCTGTAGACACCGGGCTTTGTCTGGCCAGCTTTTCTGTCTACATCTCAGACAGCATTCTGAGTGGAGGGCTTGTTTCCTTCTAATAACCTGCTTTTAACTACAGATTGGCACTATTAAAAAATATCCATTATCATCTTTTAAAAAAAAAGTAGCATCGTGTGCAGTCACCCTTTTGGGCCGCGGACCCACGGTGACTGGGGTGAGGGGTCCAGCGGGCGTCGGCCTCCCCCTGCAGGCCAGGTCCTGCTCGTCCGCAGAGTCTCGCTTTGAGTACATACAGTGTTTTGATAACACAATTTCTTTAGTTTTTAAATTCTAAGAAGGCTTGCAGTGAACCAGATTGCGGAGCTGGGACCGTGATAGTTTAATTTATCCTGTGGAATACTGAGAAAAATTGCCATATTTCGGGTCAGTTGGAGAACCTGTTACCAAAACACGAGGCAGTATGATTTTGCTGCTCTCGTTGAGGTCAGGGCTGTAAAAACTTCAGTAGGAATGTCACCACAAAGGCTGGATGCGCTTTGAATTCAAATAAAAGAGCTTGCAAGAGTCGCTTGGGAAGGCAGTGCCTGGCAGATCACACCTTTCCTTTGGCCAGCCACCCCACTCTGCTTCTTTGGCGTTTCCCCTGCCAGACATGCCATGCTCTCCCTGAGGAGCCTTCAGTGACTCCCCAGTGCTGGTGGGATGAAATCCAGACTTGCTTCTCAACCCTGCTCAGTCTGGTCTCCTTTTCTGTCTGGCCTCTCCCCTCATCACACATTCTAGAGCCAGCCCCCCAGATTTGTCATTTCTTGAGCTACACCTTCAACTTTCCAATTTCCAGGCATTTTTATGTTTCTTGGCTCCAGAAAGCCCTTGTCACCAACTGCAAATACCACTGTTCCCATCCCGCCCTCACGATACCATCTCGAGACCCTCCAACTCCATGGCAGAGCCCTCGCCTCCTTTCATCAGAATTATTAATACACGCATCTGTTCTTCCAGGAGCCTGAGTCCCTAGATGCTACTTACTTAAAACAAAGGCTTTGACTTTATCCACACCGCATAAATGTTAAGGACTTCATGAACCACCCACTTCTCTGTTTCATGTCACGCTTTGCAAAACTGCACTTCATGGCCATCGTGGGAACATTCATTTCATCCTGACCGTGACATGTGGGGCTGGTAGCTGGGCGGGGTGATGTGCTGCTTCTCAGAAGGTAAGGGGTAGTCTGAATGCCCATCAGGTCTTTGACTCTCGACTTCCCCGCACACGGGGCTGTTCTGCGATATCACAGGATCAGGCATAGCTCAGGGGAGGCTTGCTTCTTACCACGTGAGTTTGCAGGGGTGTGAGAGGACAGATCTTACACCAAAGGAGCTGCTTCTTTCTGCTCCATGGCTTGGCTAATTCCTGGAACCTGAGAGAATTGGCTTGGATACTCAGGAAATCAGATTAGAGGGTGATCTAGAAATAGCATCTAGAGTATGCTTGTAACTCTGGACAGAAAGACACCAGAATTCACCCAGATGAGAACAAGTCATTTTTAAAACCTCTGCAGAAGTGTTCTGTATTCTCTTTGACCAAATGGCTTGATTTGCCTTAGTCCTGAGAAAGGTGTCAAATTCTACCTTAATTTCTTTAAATCTTCTTCATATATTTTAATTTACCTTTGACATTTTTATTTGTGGTTTTCCTTTTTCATGTTAAAACTAAAATATACCCTCTGTTAAATAAAAATTAAGCCCATCCCAGAAATCACCTATAATTTCTACATCTTAAAACAACTCCTATCATTTTTCTCAGATAAGCACTTTTTTTTTATATACAATTGAGAAAAGGAAATACTAGTTTGTAACCAGTTTTCACTTAAATGGTAGAATGCACGTTTCTACCTAGTCTTCCTAATTTTCTCCTCTGCCACAGTTGTAGCCCTTCCTTCCCGGCTGAGTCTCAACCCCCCGCCCTCCCCCGCTGTCCATCCTCAGGGGTTTTGCATGCGCTCTGGGGGCTCCTCGGCTGTGGTGCACGTTGCAGTCTGTTGTACGGACTTATTCAGTCTACTCTTCTCAGCATCCCTGTGTCAGGAACGCTTCTCCCAGTTCCTGTGTCCTCTTGGCTGAGTACAGTGGAACCCAGGTTCCCTCTGCGCTGAAGGAAGGAACACAGAGATAGAGGGTGCTGCCCATTATTTAAGAGAGGCTATTGGCATGCTGTGATGTCTGGTGACTGGTTGTCTTCTTATTTAGCTTTTGGGGTAAAACTATATGTAGACATATATCCTTGTAAAGGAAAACAAGATTCATGTGTTTCCTCAAACAAGAACATTTACTTTTTAGCGAATAAATGTACTCCTAGTTGGTCACGGCTACGCAATGAGAAAATATCTGGAAGAAAAGTGAAAATTGAAAATCGAATGATCACGACGTTTAGTCTAGGTGCCGCCACACACCCGGCTGTAGTCAGATAGGTTTTTCGGTTTGCACGATTGTTCTGGCATGTGGAGCTGACCCTGGAGAGAGCCTGTGCTTTCACCCTGCCTGCCATCTTCATCAGAGAGCTGACAGCTCATGGTCACGACGGGCTCACCTCTGCAGAAGACCTGCCTGCCACCTCTCTCCCCTCAGACAAGGGCCGCACCAGAGGAAAGACACTCACAGACAGGTCAGGGACAACACTGGTTGCCAAGCCCCGCGGTAAGTGCTTAGTGTTTGGACTGACCTTATTCCTCCAGAGAGGAAGAGTAAGTTATTAACTTTGAACTTGTCTGTATTCATTATGAAATTGTTCTATCCCAAATTTCATATAAATTTAGCATGTGATCATTCGCCCTCTCTCTCTTTTTTTTTAAAATAAACCGTGTTATTGAGGTATGGTTGACATACAAAAAGCTGCACATACTTCATGTACACAACTTGATGGGTTTGGAGATAAGTATACACCTGTGAGACCGTCACCAGCATCAACGCCATAAACACAGCCATCACCTCCAAAAGTTTCCTTCTACTCTCTTCAGTTATTATTATTTTTTGCTACGAGAACACTCAATATAAGATCTACCCTCTTAGCAAACTTTTAAGTGTACGATATGGTATTGTTGACCACAGGCACTGCTCTGTACAGTCAGTCTCTAGGACTGATGCATGCTGCATACACTGAACTCTGTCCCCTTAGACCAGTGGTCCCCAACCGTTTTGGCACTAGGGACCTGTTTCGTGGAAGACAATTTTCCACGGCGCGGGGGTGATGGTTCAGGCGGTAATGCGAGTGATGGGGAGAGTCAGATGAAGCTTCTCTCGCTTGCTCGCTGCTCACCTCCTGCTGTGCGGCCCCGTTCCTAGCCCTGGTCAGGGGGTTGGGGACCACGGCCTTAGACTAATACTTCCCACTACCCCTCCCCCCAGGCCCTGGCGACCACCATTCCACTCTCTGCTTCTCTGAGTTTGACTTAGATCCCTCATCTCCGTGGTGTCATGTAGTGTTTGTCTTTCTGTGTCTGGCTTATTTCACTTAGTATAACTCCTTCCAGATTCATCCATGTTGTAGCAAATGGCAGGCTTTCTTTGCTTTCTGAAGTCAAATAATATTCCCCTGTGTGTATAGACCACATTTCCCTTATCCATTCATTTGTCCATGGGCACGTAGGTTGCTTCCACGTCTTGGCTGTTGTGAATAAGGCTGCAGTGAGCGTGGAAGGCTTTCAAAGCCATGTCTGCCCTTTCCTCTTAAATGAAGAGGAATTTTAATACTCAAGTAGGACTCTTTCTCTTCAAAATAAGGGCAAACTTGGGGCCCTGAAGGAAGGACGGGGTGAGGGTAGGACACCCCCTCCACCTGCATTTTCTGGTCTCGGGTTCCTAAGTTGTAAAGGAGGTGGTGCGTCTCAAAGCACAGGGTTGGTTTTCCACATGCCTTTCCTAGACTCTTCTCTCTGGTTGACATGCTTTGGCCCTTCTGGTGTTCTGGAAGCATTTCTAAATATTCAGCTTCTTTGAAAGCCCACCTCAGATGCCACCTCATCCAGAAAGCCATTCCAGACAGCTTGTTAACAGAGGCCTGACCCGTCTTCTCTTTCTCTGCACTTTGCTGGAATCCAAGCCCCTATCTTGCTCCGTGTTTTCATAGCACGTATTAATGGGCACATGGTATATCATTTACTTATTCCTTACGTTTGTTACTCAATGCCCCCTCCTAGAAGGTAAGCTCCATGAAGACACAGATTTTCTTTTCTTGGCTATTTATTTGTCCATTTATAAATTTTGATGGTGCGGGTATATCATAGGCAGTTAGAAAAAATCTTTGTTGAGTAAATATTGTCACCTTTATATAGAACAGCACTGTGATTTATGAATTGACGTACTTGTCTCCTGAGCGACAGTGAAAGCTATGTGAGGACAGAGGCTGTTTTCCTCCTCGTTGTACACGTGGACATTCCTAAAATGGGTGAGAACCTGAATGGAAGAACCAGGGGTACAACTTGTATCTACCAGCTCAAGGCTGCTCCAATCTCACTACAGGAGCTCTCAGAATTTCAAGTTCATAGCACAAATTACAATACAGATTAAAAAAAAATTTTTTTTTGATGTGGACCATTTTTTAAGTCTTTATTGAATTTGTTACAATATTGTTTCTGTTTTATGTTTTGGTTTTTTGGCCCTGAGGCATGTGGGTGGGATCTTAGCTCCCTGACCAGGGATTGAACCTGCACCCCCTGCATTGAAAGGCGAAGTCTTAACCACTGGACTTCCAGGGAAGTCCCTGATTTTTTTTTTAATAGAGCACTTGAAGGGACTAATGACGTACCTTACAAGTAAACAGTAGTAACAAACCTAGTCTCCTCCAGCAAGTGGAGTGTCTCCCATATCTCTGAACTGCTCACAGGGTGGGGTTCTGTCTGGGAAATCTGTCTGGATACTCAGGGGCTGTAGGAGAAGACCCCCTTCCTGTGGCCTCTGCTCAGCCTGCAAGATTCCCAGGAAGAAATGATGAGTTTCTACTGATGCCCTGTCATGCCATTCTTCCCCTTTCATCATTTCTGAGCTTCAAGTAAAGACTTAGTCTATACATACCGAGATGCATGATCCTCTAAGCCCAGCTCTGTCTTATAGAAAGTTCAGTGAGAAATGATTATGTGCTGCTCCTCTAACTGGAGATTCACTCCCCTGGAGCGGATACTGCCTTAGAGACACAGCACCCGTCACCTGGAGAGGGTCATGGTCACTTAGAGACCAAGAGTGCCCACGACACCTGGGGATAGAATCTCCGCCCCACGCTAGACCTCCTGGAAAAGCATCGACATTTAAAAAAGATCCAGAGGATTTAAATGCCCACTGAAGTTTGAGAAGCACAATGATTCAATGCAGGGTTTACTGAGCTACACCTTTCATTCAAATTAGCTAACTCCTAGGTTCATTCTCACTAGCTTAAAGACCGACGATCCTCACTTAGCTCCCAGGCTTGAACTTGTGACTTGAGCAAATGTGTTGAAATATGGAGGGACCGTGAAACCTTGACAAAGACAAACAGGCAGCTGTGCAAACGCAGAGGAAACTGTTCAAATGAGATTAGTACCTGGAATTGCATTCATCAAACAACGGAGCGCCGGCATTGTTTGTAACAGGGAAGTGACGAATGAGTCATACGTGTCTAGGATGGGCTAACGGGAAATGGCTTCCTCAGTTCCAGTCAAGAGAAAAGGATGTAGATGTGGATTCTGACCACTATTTGAATAATTTGTTTGAAAGAATGGGGGTTGTAAACATCTAAACAGAAGGGCTTAGGGCTGAAATGTACACCCTCTTTAAATAGAAAAGTTCCTGGGTCCCACTGCAGACCTACTCAATTAACATCACCATGGGTGGTCCGGGGAAGGGTCTTTTTAAGGAACATCTCTTTTGGTTTTAATGCACGGACAAGCACAGAAGCACAGACACGGCCTGGCACCCCCTCCCATGGATGAGACACCACGCAGGCAAGGACTCCCACGTTTGCTGTTTGCCTAATGCCCCTGGTGACTGGATGTCCTGCTCCCAAGGCCGTCCATTTAGCTTCCTTTAGCAGTGCTTTGAATTTTTATGTGGAGTTTAACATCTCTCAACTTTATTTTCCCAAGCTGATTAGAGTTCCACCACTGAAGGCCAACAGAACAATTCCTAGTCCATCTTCTGCCCTGCTTTATAATTGGCTATGAAAATACTTCTCTACTAAAGAAAGGATCACATCACCTTCTTTTAAAAAAATAAACTGTTAATTTTAGAATAATTTTATGCTGCAGAAAAGTTGCAGAGAGAGTAGAGAGTTCCCATCTACCTCACACCCTTTTCCCCTGTTATTAATCTCTTACATGACCATAGCATATCGGTTACTATTAATGGACCTGTAAGATGTTGGTTGCAAGTTTTTATAAATGTTCTGTATCAGGTTGAAGCAATTCCACTCTGTTGCTAGTTTTGTAAGTGTATTCATCATGAATGGGTGTTACATGTTGTCAAATGTTTTTTCTGCCTCAATCGTTATGATGATATGATAATTTTCTTCTTCAGCCTGCTGATGTGATAGATTACACATTAATTGATTACAGACCTTAATTAATGGTTACAAGCATGAATTGCTTTTTGAACGTAGAACGAGTCTTGCATACCTGAAATAAATCTTGCTTGGTCGTGGTATATAATTCTTTTTGTACATTGTGGTATTTGATTTGCTAGTATTTTGTTGATGATTTTTGTGTCCATGTTCATTAGAAATATTGGTCTGTAAGTTTCTTGTAATATCTTAATCTGGTTTTTGTATTGGGTCAATACTGACGTCATAAAATGGGTTGGGATGTGTTCCTTTTGCTTCTATTTTTGGGAAGATATTGTAGAGAATTGGTATAATTTCTTCCTTAAATGTCTGATAGGATTCACCATTGAAACAATCTAGGCTGGTGCTTTTCTTTTGGGGGAGGTTTTTAATAATTGATCAATTCAGTAGGTGTCAGATAGTCAGGTTATCTATATCTCCTTGTGTGTGTTTTGTTAGTTTGTGTCTTTCAAGGAACTGGTCCATTTCATTTAAAGTATCAAATTTGTGGGCATGGAGCTGTTTGAATTTTTCCTTTATTAACATTTTCACATGGATGGGGCCAGTATTGATAATTCCTCTTTTATTTCTAATATTAGTAATTGGTGTTTTCTTTTCTTTTTCTTGGTTAAACTGGCTAGAGGTGTATCAGTTTTATGTATCTTTTCAAAGAATCAACTGTTGATTTCACTGACTTTTTTCTCTATTGTTTTCCTGTTTTCAACTTCATTGGCTTCTGCTCTAATTTTTGTTATTTCTTTTCTCCTGCTTGCTGTATGCATAAATTCCTCTTATTTACTGGTTTCCTAAGGTAGATTATTGATTTCAGATCTTGGGCTTCCCTGGTGGCGCAGTGGTTGAGAGTCTGCCTGCCAATGCAGGGGACACGGGTTCGAGCCCTGGTCTGGGAAGATCCCACATGCCGTGGAGCAACTAGGCCCGTGAGCCACAACTACTGAGCCTGCGCATCTGGAGCCTGTGCTCCGCAACAAGAGAGGCCGCGATAGTGAGAGGCCCGCGCACCGCGATGAAGAGTGGTCCCCGCTCGCCGCAACTAGAGAAAGCCCTCGCACAGAAACGAAGACCCAACACAGCCACAAATAAATAAATAAAAATAAATTAAAAAAAAAAAAAAGAAGGGTGGGGAGGGACACCCTGGTCACACAGATCGGTGTCTGTTGAGCAGCAGAACAAGAAGAGATCTATGGGAACACTGGGTGGGCTCTAGGGACCCCTTTCAGAACTTACTTCCTCTCCCTGAGGTCCACAGCCCAGAAAAAATGACCTCCTGGTTGATGTTTGGACCACATGGCCCAGTAGTACTAGGGTGTCACTCTGTATCAAATCTGAGAATCGTAGACTGAGTCATGGTCCTCGGAGCTACGACTGAGTAACCCCGCAGCCGGAGTCACGAGAGCATGCCCGTGGCTCCTAGACCCTGCGTGCACGCCTGCATCCTCGCCTGGTGGTGTCAACTCCGTGCTATTGTCCTCCACACCACCTGTTCTCTAAGCCCCACAGACCATAAGTTCAGAGCGGGGAGAGGGTGTGACCTGGCCTGTCCCAGGGTTTCCCTGGATTTGGTGAGTTAATGAGTGGATACATTAATGACTGAACCCCCTTTCAGCTGTTTATTCATAATTTAGATGTTCCTCCGCGGTCACCCCTGGACATCCACCCCACTCGCTTCCTCCTCCCACCCCCCTCCCTTGCTGCAGGGTTGCAGGTGTCCCCCCCGCCGCCCCCCCCACCCCCGCTATCCCTGACTCCTGTTCTGTCTTGATTGTTGGTCACCATCTTCCAAAATCATGGCCACGTAGTAGACCTTCCCAGTCCTTTTCCAGCCAAAAATCATGTGCCATCTGCGACGTTTCAGCGATCAGTCGTGTAAATCCCCCTCGTCCTGTCTCACTGCACTTTGCTTGCTTGCTTGGTGCTGCCTGCTTGCTCCCCCTTCGCCTCAGTAAATATGCCAGCAACGTTCACAGAGTGGAATGTGTGGATGAGGTTTTCCCGAGCTCTCCAGAACACACTCCTGGGTGAGTTATTCTGACTGGTCAGTCCGGTGGCGTTTCTCTGGCTTCACTTTGATGCAAACAGAGCAATTGATCTTCTGAGTTGTGTGTCTATCTTACCATCAGGTGACCAGACTGGCCTAATCGTGATACCAAGACATCCTGCCAGCATCTTTCCGCTGAAATGCGGGTATCTTTTGTGTTTCAACTGCTGTTCTGACTGGTGTTCATTAAGGGACAACACTGCGGGGAGAGCGGAGGGGCAGCGCTTTGCCTCTGACAGCTGGGCATGCCAGCCTTGTTTCTCCCACACGGCTGCAGAAGCCCATGGCTTAATATCTCTGAACCCGGCTTCATCCACTAGAAAATGAGGAATAACAATTAAATCTTGCAGAAATGTGGTGAGGACTAATGATAGAATTTACTCAGTAAAAATAAACATGGATCTCAACCACAAACTATAGCAACAAAATTGACAATAGCAGCAATGGGAGTGGACGCTGATATTTTCAGAAGAAAAGTGTGCACTGTGGAATAAGAAATTATGTTTGTTCACTGCTCTGTGAGACACTTCTGTGGCCAAAGGCTTGCCAACAAGTAACTCTGATGCGATGTCAGCCCCCTTCCCCAGGGCTTACATTAGTGGGGGTGTTAGAGCCCAGTTGGCACTCACTCTTCTTGCCCTGGCTCTTGGGTAGGTTCTGTTGCCCCTGTGCCTTTCTGAAATGAAACATGAGGCTTCCAGCACGTTCTGCCTCTTAGATGGCTGTATTGGCCAGTTGCTTGGGATCCCCGGGGCTGTCTAAACCCTTCTCAGTCTTTTGGTCCATTTAAGTGCTCAGCTCAGAGAATTGCTGACCCAGAACCTCTCTCTTTGGGCATCTCTACCCATCTGTCTTTCTTTAGGGTTAATTTGGTCCATTTGTACCCCCCGCAAAGATTGTGAAAGCCCTGAGTGCAGGACCTGCATCGTGATTTTGTGACTTTTTCCTTTCCCCACCAGCTCACAAGACACCTCTGCACTCATCTACCTGCTCACCTGGCCTGAGTGAAATCCACAGTCAGCAGACAAGGCGCTTCTCAGCTGTGGATGTCTGTGAGTCTTCCCTGTGGTTGTCAGATCTCTGGACTCTGTGAGTTGAAATGTCAAGTTACCCCAGTCAGCAGGGCTGGAATATTACCGACACATGGCCATTGGTCACCTCCCTTTTTAAGGATCCATGATGGCTTTGAGTGTGTGGGAAAAGGTAAAACCACACAGGGTCCATGACAGTCCTGAGTCTGCATCTTCTGAATCTAAGGGCATCAGGAATTGCTCTGCCAAAGCCTGGCTGAGAGAGGGGGACTTTCGTGAAGATTTTTCAGGCTGAGTTCATATATCATGCTAGTCTCATGCCCAGACCCCTGTCTCTGTCTGTCTCTGTCTTAGTGGGTATTTCTGGTCTCTCCTCTCACATGGCATTCTCCGACTTTCTGCAAAACCAGGAGGTCAGCGTGAGACAGGGAAGTGTTGGGTCACATCATAGAGTGTATCCCTGGCCCCATCAGGGAAATTGGGGTAATGCGGGCATTCTTAGGGAGGAAAGGACTTGTTGGCAAGAGGAAGCCGTTCTGCAAATGTGTGGCTGTTTACAGGGATGTGGTCCTGAAGACCTGGGCAGGGTGGGAACCAGTAGAAAATTCTAGGTTGTCCCCCTTTCTGAAAGGTGTCAGCCACTCATGATTGATTCCAGGTTAATATGAGGGACCCTCGTGAGGCTTGTCTCAGGAGTGGACATTGCTGAGTACAGCTGTATGCGGGACAAGATAAAGGAGGCAACTACACCTTCATTCTGGAGGGGAGGGCCCGGGGCTTGGGAGTAGGAGGGGCTGAGGGAACGGTGGGGCACCTGCCCGGCTGCACATTGCTGCCTCCTCCCTCCCCACCCCCCCCCCCCCACAGCGGGCATCCTTTTCTCGGCCATGTGTCCAACAGCTCACTCCACCTGGGCCCTGGGATGAACTTGCCAGGACTGGAAGGTCACAGGAAGGGCATGTTTTTCTTTCTGTTGGGACGCTCTCTAATGCAAGACTGCAGAAGCGCTGCCCTCACCCCTCCTCTCTCTCTGCTTTTACTTTTTTTAACTTTTTATTTTATATTGGAGTATAGCTGATTAACAATGTTGTGATAGTTTCACGTGCACAGCAAAGCGACTCAGCCATACATATACACATATCCATTCTCCCCCAAACTCCCCTCCCATCCAGGCTGCCACGTAACATTGAGCAGAGTTCCCTGTTCTATACAGTAGGTGCTTGTTGGTTATCCATTTTAAATATAACAGTGTGTACATGTCAATCCCAAACTCCCTAACTATTCCCTCCCTACTCCCTTCCCCCCTGGTAACCATAAGTTTGTTCTCTAAGTTTGTGAGTCTGTTTTTGTTTTGTAAATAAGTTCATTTGTATCATTTCTTTTTAGATTCCACATATAAGCGGTATCATATATTTCTCTTTCTCTGTCTGACTGACTTCACTCAGTATGACAATCTCTAGGTCTATCCATGTTCCTGCAAATGGCATTACTTCATTCTTTTTTATGGCTGAGTAATATTCCATTGTATATATGTACCACATCTTCCTTATCCATTCCTCTGTTGATGGACATTTAGGTTGCTTCCATGTCTTGACTATTGGAAACACTGCTGCAATGAACATTGGGGTGCCTGTATCCTTTCGGATCATGTTTTTCTCTAGATATATGCCCAGGAGTGTGATTGCAGAGTCATATGGTAGCTCTATTTTTAGTTTTTTAAGGAACCTCCATACCGTTTCTCATAGTGGCTGTACCAATTTACATTCCCACCAACAGTGCAAGAGGGTTCCCTTTTCTCCACACCCTCTCCAGCATTTATTGTTTGTAGATTTTTTGATGACCAGTGTGAGGTGATACCTCATTGCGGTTTTGATTTGCATTTCTCTAATGATTAGTGATGTTGAGCATCCTTTCATGTATTTGTTGGCAATCTGTATACTTCTTTGGAGAAATGTCTATTTAGGTCTTCTGCCCATTTTTGGATTGGGTTGTTTGTTTTTTTGATATTGAGCTGCATGAGCTGCTTGTATATTTTGGAGATTAATCCTTGGTCAGTTGCTTCGTTTGCAAATATTTTCTCCCATTCTGAGGGTAGTCTTTTCGTCTTGTTTATGGTTTCCTTTGCTGTACAAAAGCTTTTAAGTTTCATTATGTCCCATTTGTTTATTTTTGTTTTCATTTCCATTTCTCTAGGAGGTGGGTCAAAAAGGATCTTGCTGTGATTTATGTCATAGAGTGTTCTGCCTATGTTTTCCTCTAAGAGTTTTATAGTGTCTGGCTTTACATTTAGGTCTTTAATCCATTTTGAGTTTATTTTTGTGTATGGTGTTAGGGAGTGTTCTAATTTCATTCTTTTACATGTAGCTGTCCAGTTTTCCCAGCACCACTTATTGAAGAGGCTGTCTTTTCTCCATTGTATATTCTTGCCTCCTTTATCAAAGATAAGATGACCATATGTGTGTGGGTTTATCTATGGGCTTTCTATCCTGTTCCATTATTCTATATTTCTGTTGTTCTGCCAGTACAATATTATCTTGATTACTGTAGCTTTGCAGTATAGTGTGAAGTCAGGGAGCCTGATTCCTCCAGCTCCGTTTTTCTTTCTCAGGATGGCTTTGGCTATTCGGGGTCTTTTGTGTTTTCCTACAAATTGTGAAATTTTTTGTTCTAGTTTTGTGAAAAATGCCAGTGGTAGCTTGATAGGGATTGCATTGAATCTGTAGATTGCTTTGGGTAATACAGTCATTTTCACAATGTTGATTCTTCTAATCCAAGAACATGGTATATCTCTCCATCTATTTGTATCATCTTTAATTTCTGTCATCATTGTCTTATAATATTCTGCATACACGTCTTTTGTCTCCTTAGGTAGGTTTATTCCTAGGTATTTTATTCTTTTTGTTGAAATGGTAAATGGGAGTGTTTTCTTAATTTCACTTTCAGATTTTTCATCATTAGTGTATAGGAATGCAAGAGATTTCTGTGCATTAATTTTGTATCCTGCTACTTTACCAAATTCATTGATTAGTTCTAGTAGTTTTCTGGTAGCATCTTTAGGATTCTCTATGTGTAGTATCATGTCATCTGCATACAGTGACAGCTTTACTTCTTCTTTTCCAATTTGGATTCCTTTTATTTCTTTTTCTTCTCTGATTGCTGTGGCTAAAACTTAGAAAACTATGTTGAATAATAGTGGTGAGAGTGGGCAACCTTGTCTTGTTCCTGATCTTAGTGGAAATGGTTTCAGTCTTTCACCATTGAGGACAATGTTGGCTGTGGGTTTGTCATATATGGCCTTTATTATGTTGAGGAAAGTTCCCTCTATGCCTACTTTCTGGAGGGTTTTTATCATAAATGGGTGTTGAATTTTGTCAAAAGCTTTTTCTGCATCTATTGAGATGATCATATGGTTTTTCTCCTGCAATTTGTTAATATAGTGTATCACGTTGATTGATTTGCGTATATTGAAGAATCCTTGCATTCCTGGGATAAACCCCACTTGATCATAGTGTATGATCCTTTTAATGTGCTGTTGGATTCTGTTTGCTAGTATTTTGTTGAGGATTTTTGCATCTATGTTCATCAGTGATATTGGCCTGTAGTTTTCTTTCTTTGTGACATCTTTGTCTGGTTTTGGTGTCAGAGTGATGATGGCCTCATAGAATGAGTTTGGGAGTGTTCCTCCCTCTGCTATATTTTGGAAGAGTCTGAGAAGGATAGGTGTTAGCTCTTCTCTAAATGTTTCATAGAATTCCCCTGTGAAGCCATCTGGTGCTGGGCTTTTGTCTGTTGGAAGATTTTTAATCACAGTTTCAATTTCAGTGCTTGTGATTGGTCTGTTCATATTTTCTGTTTCTTTCTGGCTCTGTCTCGGAATGTTGTGCATTTTCAAGAATTTGTCCATTTCTTCCAGGGTGTCCATTTTATTGGCATATATTTGCTTATAGAAATCTCTCATGATCCTTTGTATTTCTGCAGTGTCAGTTGTTACTTCTCCTTTTTCATTTCTGATTCTATTGATTTGAGTCTTCTCCCTTTTTTTCTTGATGAGTCTGGCTAATGGTTTATCAATTTTGTTTATCTTCTCAAAGAACAAGCTTTTAGTTTTATTGATCTTTGCTATCATTTCCTTCATTTCTTTTTCATTTATTTCTGATCTGATCTTTATGGTTTCTTTCCTTCTGCTAACTTTGGGGTGTTTTTGTTCTTCTTTCTCTAATTGCTTTAGGTGTAAGGTTAGGTTGTTTATTTGAGATGTTTCTTGTTTCTTAAGGTAGGATTGTATTGCTATATAGTTCCCTCTTAGAACTGCTTTTGCTGCATCCCATAGGTTTTGGGTCATCGTGTTTTCATTGTCATTTGTTTCTAGGTATTTTTTGATTTTCTCTTTGATTTCTTCAGTGATCTCATGGTTATTAAGTAGTGTGTTGTTTAGCCTCCATGTGTTTGTATTTTTTACAGTTTTTTTCCTGTAATTGATATCTAGTCTCATAGCATTGTTGTCGGAAAAGATACTTGATACAATTTCAATTCTCTTAAATTTACCAAGGCTTGCTTTGTGACCCAAGATATGATCTATCCTGTAGAATGTTCCATGAGCACTTGAGAAGAATGTGTATTCTGTTGTTTTTGGGTGGAATGTCCCATAAATATCAATTAAGTCCATCTTGTTTAATGTGTCATTTAAAGCTTGTGTTTCCTTATTTATTTTCATTTTGGATGATCTGTCCATTGGTGAAAGTGGGGTGTTAAAGTCCCCTACTGTGATTGTGTTACTGTCGATTTCCCCTTTTATGGCTGTTAGCAATTGCCTTATGTGTTGAGTTGCTCCTATATTGGGTGCATAAATATTTACAATTGGTATATCTTCTTCTTGAATTGATCCCTTGATCATCATGTAGTGTCCTTCTTTGTCTCTTGTAATAGTCTTTATTTTAAAGTCTATTTTGTCTGATGTGAGAATTGCTACCCCAGCTTTCTTTTGATTTCCATTTGCATGGAATATCTTTTTCCATCCCTTCACTTTCAGTCTGTATGTGTCCCTAGGTCTGAAGTGGGTCTCTGGTAGACAGCGTATATACAGGTCTTGTTTTTGTGTCCATTCAGCCAGTATATGTCTTTTGGTTGGAGCATTTAATCCATTTACATTTAAGGTAATTATCGATATGTAAGTTCCTCTTACCATTTTCTTAACTATTTTGGGTTTGTTTTTGTAGGTCATTTCCTTCTCTTGTGCTTCCTGTCTAGAGAAGTTCCTTTCACATTTGTTGTAAAGCTGGTTTGGTGGTGCTGAATTCTCTTAGCTTTTGCTTGTCTGTAAAGGTTTTAATTTCTCTGTCGAATCTGAATGAGATCCTTGCTGGGTAGAGTAATCTTCATTGTAGTTTTTTCTCTTTCATCAGTTTAAATATGTCCTGCCATTCCCTTCTGGCTTGCAGAGTTTCTGCTGAAAGGTCAGCTGTTAACCTTATGGGGATTCCCTTGTATGTTATTTGTTGCTTTTCCCTTGCTGCTTTTAATATTTTTTTCTTTGTATTTAATTTTTGATAGTTTGATTAATATGTGTCTTTGTGTGTTTCTCCTTGGATTTATCCTGTATGGGATTCTCAGTGCTTCCTGGACTTGTGTGACTATTTCTTTTCCCATTTTAGGGAAGGTTTCCACTATAATCTCTTCAAATATTTTCTCAGACCCTTTCTTTTTCTCTTCATCTTCTGGAACCCCGATAATTTGAATGTTGGTGCATTTAATGTTGCCTCAGAAGTCTCTGAGAGTGTCCTCAATTCTTTTCATTCTTTTTTCTTTATTCTTCTCCTCGGCAATTATTTCCACTATTTTATTTTCCAGGTCACTTGTCCGTTTTTCTGCCTCAGTTATTCTGGTATTGATTCCTTCTAGAGAATTTAAAATTTCATTTATTGTGTTGTTCATCATTGTTTGTTTGCTCTTTAGTTCTTCTAGGTCCTTGTTAAATGTTTCTTGTATTTTCTCCATTTTATTTCCAAGATTTTGGATCATCTTTACTATTATTATTCTGAATTCTTTTTCAGGTAGACTGCCTATATCCTCTTCATTTGTTTGGTCTGGTGGGCTTTTACCTTGCTGCTTCATCTGCTGCATATTTCTCTGTCTTCTCATTTTGTTTAACTTACTGTGTTTTGGGGTCTCCTTTTTGCAAGCTGCAGGATTATCGTTCGCATTGTTTTTGATATCTGCCCCCATTGGGTGAGGTTGGTTCAGTGAGCTGTGTAGGCTTCCTGGTGGAGGGGACTGGTGCCTGTGTTCTGGTGGGTGGGACTGGATCTTGTCTTTCTGGTGGACAGGCTCACGTCTGGTGGTGTGTTTTGGGGTGTATGTAAACTTAGTATCACTTTAGCCAGCCTCTCTGCTAATGGATGGGGTTGTGTTCCTGTCTTCCTAGTTGTTTGGCATGGGGCATCTGGCACTGGGGCTTGCTGGCCATTGGGTGGAGCTGCGTCTTAGTGTTGAGACAAAGATCTCTGGGAGAGCTCTCGCTGATTGATATTTCATGGGGCCGGGAGGTCTCCAGTGGTCCAATGTCCTGAACTCAGCTCTCCCACTTTGGAGGCTCAGGCCTGATGACCAGCCAGAGCACCAAGACCCTGTCAGTCACATGGCTCAGAAGAAAAGGAAGAAATAAAAAAGTAAAATAAAATAGAAAAAACAGTAATATAAACAAATAATAGAATAAAAAAATAATTAAAAAAAGAAGAGAGCAACCAAACCAATAAACAAATCCACCAATGATAACAAGCACTAAAAACTGAACTAAGATAAACATAAAAATCAGAAACAAGTCAGTTGCATACTTGCATACAGCAAACCCCAAGTCTACAGTTGCTCCCAAAGTCCACCACCTCAATTTTGGGAACATTCATTGTCTGTTCAGGTATTCCACAGATGCAGGGTTCATCACGTTGATTGTGGGGATTTAATCCGCTGCTCCTGAGGCTGCACAGGGAAATTTCCATTTCTCTTCTTTGTTCGCACAGCTCCTGGGGTTCAGCTTTGGTTTTGGCCCCGCCTCTGCGTGTAGGTCGCCCTCAAGCGTGTTTCCCGCCCAGACAGGAGGCAGTTAAAGCAGTGGCTGATTAGGGCTCTCTTGCTCTCTCAGGCCGGGGAGAGGGAGGGGTACGGTAGTCATAATTGGAATGTGGGGCGAGCCTGCAACATCAGAGGTCAGCATGACATTGTAACAGCCTGAGGTGTGCTGTGTTCTTCCGGGGAAGTTGTCCCTGGATCTCAGGACCCTGGCCATGGCATGCTGTACAGGCTCCTGTGGGGTGTGGATAGTAACCTGTGCTTGCACACAGGATTCTTGGTGGCTGCAGCAGTAGCATTAGAGTTTCATGCCCGTCTCTAGTTGTCTGAGCTGATAGCCATGGCTCACACCCATCTCTGGAGCTTGTTTAGGCGGTGCTCTGCCTTCTGTGGGCAGATGGGGAAAGAATTACCTCTCCTCGCACACCCCGAAACAATGGTCTCTTGTCTCTTAGGCACTTCCAGACTTTTTCCCTGACTCCCTCCCAGCTAGCTGTGGTGCACTAGCCCACTTCAGGCTGTGTTCACGCCACCAACCCCAGTCCTCTCCCTGGGATCTGACCTCAGAAGCCCAAGCCTCAGCTCCCAGCCCCCGCCCGCCCCGGTGGGTGAGCAGACAAGCCTCTCGGGCTGGTGAGTGCTGCTCGGCACTGCCCCTCCGTGCGGGAATCTCTCCGCTTTGCCCTCCGCACCCCTGTGGCTGCGCTCTCCTCCGTGGCTCCGAAGCTTCCCCCCCGCCCACCTCCCGTCTCAGCCAGTGAAGGGGCTTCCTAGTGTGTGGAGACCTTTCCTCCTTCACAGCTCCCTCCCACTGGTGCCGGTCCCACCCCTATTCTTTTGTCTCTGTTTTTTCTTTTTTCTTTTGCCCTACCCAGGTACATGGGGAGTTTCTTGCTTTGGGGAAGTCTGAGGTCTTCTGCCAGCGTTCAGTAGGTCTTCTGTAGGAGTTGTTCCACACATAGATGTACTTGTGATGTATTTGTGGGGAGGAAGGTGATCTCCATGTCTTACTCTTCCACCATCTTGAAGGTCCCTCCTATTTTCCTTTGTGCTTTCCCTCCATCCTGCCTCCTTCTCCCCCCACCCCTCCCCCTCCTCCTGTTCCCCCTTTCCCTGCGTTTTGCTTTAAGTTCTTCACATTTACAAACTGAGATTATCTGAAGACTTAGTCTCAGATTTTTGTTTTGCATCGTGCAATAATAATTATGCAGAGATAACAATATGGTTTGTGAATCTGCCTTCATTGTTTCTTCCAGCCGAAGCGGCCCTCCTTTTAGAATGACTTTTACTTTGCTGGTTTACAGTCTTGAATAATGCTTTTAGAAAGGGTCTGTGTTTGGTAAGTTTTCTGAGCCTCTGTATGTGTGAGGTTTTCCTCCTCCTCACCCCATCCTCCCTCCTTCCCTCCTCCCTCCCCCTCCTCCCCTTCACAGATGGACTCCAGTGAAGTTGCATCAGGAGTATTAGGTTCACAATCAATTTCCTTGAGGACACTGACCTGTCCTCCTACAGTATACAGTGCTGTGGATGACGGCTGAGGCCATTTTATTCTCATTGTTCCGAACATAATGAACTTCTCAGAGGCTTTTAGAAATCTCCCTTTATCCTTGACATGAGGAAATCTCCCTGCATCTGGCTGAATCCCCCAGAAGCAGAGGCTGATGGAGGTGGCGTGCCAGGTACTCACCTGAATTCAGCACTTGTGGAAGGAGGGGAGAAAGAGGATGGACCCTGACAGCGCATTGGGTGACCTGGGTGGCATCTGATATTTCTTCTATCAAGTCAGTGGGATTTAGGTTGACACAAGAGACAGAAACGTGCACTCGTTCCACACGTTTGGTCCATTCTTGTCTCTCCCGAACATGTCCATCTTCTGCTGCCCTTTACCCATAACAGAAAAGCGGGCTCTAGCTTCAGCTCCTAAAGCTTACGCACAAACACACACACACACAGACACACACATGCACGCACTGCCAGTTCCCTGGCCCTCTTATTACTCATGGGGCTCCCTGTTTCTTCGCAGCCCAGCTCTGTGGACAGAAACAGCTTCCTTTATGCCTCCCGTGCTGCCCTCCACGATGTCCCCATGGAACAGGTGGGCCGATCTGTGAAAGGTGCTGGGGGACGACGTGGCCGGCACCCAGGTGTCCTGCTGTGGCCGTTCTGACTCGCTCTGTTCTTGACTCTGCACTTTCCGCCACATCTTTTTATTTGGGAAAGGAAAAAAAAAAAAAAAAAAGGTAAATCAGAGAATTATCTTCCTGAGCTTTGAAATTAGAAAAGTTACATTTCTACCTTCCATTCATTTAAGTGCGCCAGGGACCACAGTGCCCACGCTTCTTGCACTGACGCTGGGGCGCACTCGGGCGTGTCCTGACACTCATGGCCATCCATCCATCCAAGCGCGTCTCCATGGGGCTGCCCCGTTCCACCCTGCCCTGGAGCCCTCAAAGTCTTTACCGCTTCTCTAGAAGATGCCAAATGAAATCACTGGTTGCTAAATACAGCCCAGAGCATGAGCTATTTTCTTAGATGCCTGAGTGAGTGGAGTCAGTGTCTGCAACCTCCCTCTGAAGAGAGTGAAGATAAATGCCTTTACTTATCTCCAAGAATTTGCATAGCACGAAACTGCTTGGACAGATATATTCCAACCTAAATGATTTCTTATTACACGTTCCAAAAAAAAAAAAAAAAAAAAAAAGACAGAGAGAATGATTCAGGACAGCATTCTTAGGTTTTCTTCTTGATAGAAACTTTTTTCTTTTTTTCTGTTTAGTATTTTTTAAAATTGACGTGTAGTTGATTTACAGAGTTGTGTTAATTACTGCTGTGCAGCAAAGAGATTTGGTTATATATATACATACATATTTGGTTATACATATACATATACATATAAAGGTTTCTATAGAAACCATTCATGAGCAACGACTACATGCAAGGCATTTTGCCAGAGCGTAGGATATTCAGAAGAATTTGGTTTTGACACTTCCAGGAGCTTATGGTCAAGCAAGGATGTGGGGCATGTCTACGAGCTATGAAAATGGAACGCAAGGATGACATACAGATAAGGGTAGGAGGTTGGAGAAGGAGAGATGGGGTATGAAAACTGGGTCAGATCATCCCTGCCTCCCCATCTTTCTCCAAAGTCCCCCAGGCCGGAGATTTATCCCACCCACCTTGTCCCTGCCTCTCCTCTCTCCCTCCCTCCACCCTTGCCTCTGTGCCTGGCACCTGCAGTCACCTTGGTCAGCCAGAGAGTCTGGGTTCCTCATCTGCTCTGCCCACCCCTGGGCTCCTCTCCCGGCTCTCTGCCCCGCTTCACAGGTGTCCCCATATTTGAGACCCGTACTCATTTCCCTCCTCAGCGGGATTCCCTGAATATCTGTATTTGCTGTTGCCTCCCCTGAAATGCAGGTACCACAGGACAGGCTTTCCTGCCTCCCGCTCGCCCAGGTGGTTATCAGGAAGCAAATGGGGCTCTAGATTGTTACCCTTTCTGGGATCCTGTGCCTAATTTTGATTTCATCATTTGTGTCTTTTTCCTAAGGACAACCCCCAAGCCCCAAATTATGTCGAGGGTCCCACAGAAACCGTATCTGCGTCACCTGCATTCCCAACTCCTGAAATAGTGCTGGCGCTCCCAGGGTGCTTGCTAAATCTTGCCGCTCTCCCCACCTTCCTGACTCAGTGCTTCCTCTGTCTGTCTCCTCCACCAGCTCCTTGGAGACCATGCAGGGGTCAGTGTGCACGAGGCCTCCTCCAGGGGCACGCAGCCAGCGAGCCTGTCATGGCTTACGTGGGCCCCAGGAGCTTTCCGAGCTGCAAACACAGGGTGCAGCCCTCGCCCTCACGGCTCTGTGAGAAGGGCGAGCCTCGCTCTTGGCAGAGCTCAAAGGACTGACATGTGGGGTCAGGCAGAGCTGAATCTAGTCTGCACAACCCTGGGTGATTCCCTGAAAGTCCCTGGGCGATTCCCTGAAAGTCCTTGGGCCTCACCGTCTCATGGGAACCGGGCCATCCCAGCACCCGCATCAGGAGCTGCTGGGGAGGAGGCGATGGCGCTGGGAAGGGATGCAGAGGAAGACGTGCTTGTGAAAGGGCAAAAGTTACATTAGAAAATGGTTTTCTCAGCACATCTCCCAGGGGGTTGAGACTGTGGGCAGCACTTATGCAATGTGAGCACGAATGTGAGAGAGGCTGAGCGAGAAGGAAGCCTAGGGAGGCTCTTTTCCCACCGGCTCATGGGACAGTTGAAGAAACTGAATCTTGTCGCAGCCAAAGGTCAAGGAGGGCCACCCAGCCTCACTGCCCAGGGCTCAGGCCCCTGGACACCCAGCGTGGGAGCAGGACAGGAACCGTGGCCGTCAGTGGCATCCATTTACTTTATGAGGTGCTGAAGGTGAGAATAATGACAGGGTGGGCATGCATGACCAGGATGTGACGTGTGACCCAGGAGGCCAGACAGCAACTCAGGACACATGAGACAGAGCTGGAGGTGGAGCTGGGCGTGTGGCAGCCGGGGTCCTGCACGGGAACCCCCCTGCTCTGCCCTCCATCTGCAGCACGCTGACCTTACCCCACAGCTCCTCTCCTCCTGGCCCTGAGATGTGGCCGTGGTCCCCAAACCTGTCATCGCAAGTTGTACCCAAAGATTGAGGGAGATGAATTCAGACAGAACACCCTGTTTCCGTTTGAGGGGACAAGGGTCCTGTCTCAGACAGACTCCGGTTAATGGTTGTTGAGGAGTGATGTGGCCTGGGGCCTGGGCTGGGCTGGGGGCCAGGTGAGAAGGCTGGGCACACTTGGGCGGTAGTGCCCAGGGGGGCGGGCCAGCACCACATGCCTGCGCTGTGCTCCCGGCCTCCCCTGGCCTCGACATCACCTCCTCTGGACACCATTTCTGTGTGGAGGTGGGGAAGGCGAGGTGACCTCCCCAAGCCATAAGGGAGAGAGGGAGGACCCAGGCATTGCAGACACGTGGCCGGCTGGTGAAATTCACCATCTGAAAGGAAACCCCATTTGTCTCCAGACTGGGCAGGCTGTCTGTTCACGATGCCTCTGGGGCCGGCCTGCCATGCCCGGTGGCTCCAAGTTCCTTGAGGGTGTCCCCATCTCCATCTGGTCTTCCAGGGGCTCCTAGTGCCTTCAGGGATTCTGACCCAGGGAGGGAGCGGGAAGCCTGCATCTGAAGAGGTGTGAGAGAATGTGAGGCACGCTCCCTGTGCAGCCCGGCTCCTCCCCGGGCTGGGCTCCTTCTCTGAGGATGGATGAGGACGGGGGCGCCAAGGCCAGAACACAGATTTAAAGAGGAGCGTGGGTCTCTCTGTTTACTGCACACGCAGAACCAGCTAACCTGACTTCCTATGTTTGTGGTTCTGTAGTTGCCATCTGTCCTCGTTTTTCCTTTCTGAGCCCTCATGTGACAGTTCTGGGATCCTGCTCCTGACCTGCATTACGCCCTGGGGAGGGGGGCTCCTGCCCTGGGCCACGGAACTCAGGCCATTGTCACAGGACTCACTGCATCCTGGAATAAGTACTCCACCCCATCCTGGTCTCTTAGAAGGTCACAGACAGACAAACAGGGCAGCTTGCTCTCGGACCAGACAGGGACATGGGCTCTGGGGACACCGTGAGAACGGGGCTGCCTTTATCTATTCAGGCTGCCATGATAAATACTATAGATCAGGGAGCTTAAACAACAGAAGTTTACTTTCTCACAGTCCTGGAGGCTGCAAGTCCAAGATCAAGGCGTGAGCAAGGCTGGTTTCCCCTGAGGTCTCTCTCCTTGGTGTGTAGACGGCCGTCTTCTCCCCGTGTCAACACATAGTCAGCCCTCTGTGCTTGTCTGTGTCCTGATCTCTTCTTCTTCTTAGGACACAAGTCCTATTGGATTAGGGCCCACCCTACTGGCCTCGTTTTACCTTCATCACCTCTTTAAAGACCCCATTTCCACATACAATCACATTCTGAGGTCTTGGGGTTTAGGGCTTCAGCAATGGATTTGGTGCGGCATGATTCCTCCTGTATCAGGAACCATGTGGTGGCCAGGATTGCAGAGTGCCTGGGGCCCACCCTGACTTCTCAACCCAGGCACCTCCTTTCTCAGCATCAAGCAGCTTGTGTTTCCTCAAAAGCCACACTCTTTCCCACCTCTGAGCTGTTGGACAAGCTTTCCCTTCTCTCTCTCTTTATCCTCAGGATCCGCCTAACGCACTGCCGCCAGTGGCCACTCCCGACTCCTCTACAGCCACGTCGGGGGGACCCGGACCAGAGGGGCCACAGGTGCCACGGGGTGTCTTCCTCCCCCGTGAGGTGGGCAGGGAGTTCTTCTCCCTCTGTTCACCCCAGTGTCATGTACACGATATACATGCTTCCTAATGAAAAAGCTCGTCTCTGGTGGTGTTTCCAGAGCATGCGTCTGAACAGAGCATGCGTCTGAAGTCTGCTCCTAGAAAGGTGTGCTGGGCAAGTGAAGGGGGGTGAAAGCCACTGCCCTGGCCACCCAGACAGCCCGGCCCTGCCACAGACTCTTCTGCCCAGGGGGTTGGCCCAGACACACCAGGAATCCAGCAGAATCTTGGTATCCCTTCCAGGTCATCGCTAGGAAATGCTATGGAAATGGAGACAAAGGAACTGGGGCAGGCCGTCTCGTTTCAGTGAGAGGGTTGAGAGGGTTCTGTTATCTCCCAGTCTGTGTAGTCTGTGTGTCCATCTCTGGTTCCCTGGTCTAAGGAGAGGAGGTGCCCTCCCAGGACCTGGAGCTGGATGTGAACGTGCACGTGGCGGGCGAGGGGACACGTGCTTCTGTTGGTGGGAAGGAGGCCTGGCAAGCAGGGGGCAGGGCCCGAGCGGGTGAGTGAGCTGTGGCCTGGTGCCGCGGTGTCCTTTGCTCCTGATGGGCGGCAGCTGCTGTCTGTGCCCTGATGGGCCTCCAGGGTCAGGATCATCACCAAACTCCGGGGCACAGTGTCTTTGGGGAACCGGGCTACCGGGAGGAAGGGCATTAAGAAGGCATAGCAGCCCAGGGAGTCCAGAGCCAGTGCGAAGAGCTGTAAAGCCACGGCACAATGACGGAATACATACAACATTGCAGAAATCACGCGTGGGTGTGCAATGTAACCTCATTTGGCTGAAATATCACAGGACCCTGAGTCCTAAGCTGTTTTCCTCCACTCCTGGGAGGACCGGTGGCTGGCAGTCCTGGTTGCTGGTTGCATCCTGCAAGCCTCTTTCAGTGTTTGTGGTTTCGAGAAGCTGGCTCAAGCACCGTGTTTTCCCTTAGCGCCCCAAGAAGAAGGCAGTGGGAGTGAAAGGGGGGCTTGTCCTCCCTGCTTTCATCAGGGAGCATGTTTGGAGGCAGAAACCCGAATGTTTGCCCTTACACCTTACCAACCAGCTCACAGCGTCACGCCCTGCCAAGCCCTGGCCCAGGTGGGTGGATGGGCTTGATCGTGCCCCTCCCCATGCAGGAGCCAGATTGGGGCCTTTTTTAAGGAAAAGGGGGAGCAGAGGGTCATTTGGTAAGAAGCAGCAGCGTATGACACAAGGCAACATGGCATTGAGGCTTTTTAAAAAGGACTGAAAGCTCACCAGGAAATGTATCATCACCTCATTGAATTCACACAAAAATCCCGCTGCATTAGGGAACTTGGGGGCCATTCTGCCAGAAGTAGGGACCTCACCACACTGAAGCAGCCCCCCACGTCTGAGGGAAAAGTGTGGTGGCAGAGCATCCCCACGGGGTCCTGGCTGATGCCCTGGGCCTCACGTCCACCACCGTCCATCCCAGAAGCCTCTCTCCACAGCTGGGGAAACCAGCACCGGGTAGGGCGGTGACAAAACTCCATATGCAAGAGCACGCGCATCCTCACATAGCCCAGACATGGAACCAGCTGGAGGTCGGCCATTTCTGGGGTTCCCATTACAAGCCCTGCTAGTGTTCACTCCCTTCCTCACCAGCCAGAAGACAAATGGCACAGGAGCCGCATATTCCACTGAAGAGAAGCCAGTGGCAGAGCCCCGGGTGCAGGGCTGAGGATGCCTGGAGGGGAGGCATCCCTCCCTGGGGAGGTCGGGGAGGCCATGAAGGGTCCGCCCCAGGGGCTGAAGGAAGACAAGTGAAAGCAGGAAACAGGCCAGAGGCAGTGGGGTTACCCCGGCCTCTCCAGGCAGTCTACACCTGTTGAAACCAGCGACAAAGGTCAGTGCTGGTCCAAAGACAGCATGGGACGGGGGGATGAGGGGCTTTCTGTAGTCTTGACTATTGTTTTAAGATACAGGTTTTATTCAGGTATGGTGAGGACGACAGATCAGGAGACAAGTGCCATAGAAAACAGAGTTTAAGACTCACAGATCCTAAGACGAAGGGACATGCCACAGCAGGAAGTGCCACATGGGGAAGCACCAGGGCCAGTCAGGAGGAGGTGGGGCGGGGGGACATGGCAACAGCCTTTCCTGTGGCTTCTGCAGGAAGGGACGGGCAAGGCAGGTGAACAGGCTCAGGAATGGCTAGTGTGAATAATTTCAGCAGGCTCTAGAGCATAGGGATGTCCTGAATCTTCTGGTACCTGGCCCTGCAGCGATTAGGGCAGGGGAGATTGGAGCAGAGTATAAGCACCTGATAGAAGGGGTGGCTGGGGGTTGAGGTGTAGACTGAATTGGTTGGTTTGCAAATATAAAACACACAATTGCAGTAGAGTTATTTACTATCTCTAGGGATTGGTTAAACCTTGGAAGGGCCATCTTTCCAGGGCCAACAAGGCCCCAAGATGCCAAAGCCTCAGAACACAGGGAATAAAAGACGTTGTTAACACATCTTCAGGCCTCAGCAACCTTGGGTGGTTCAGCTTCCAGGTCCAGGCAACAGGGGCCAGGATCCCCTTTGCTTCAGGAAAACTAAGCAAGCAAACCAAAAATCAGCCCAAAGAAAGCCGGGCTACAAGCAAGGACAACGCCAACCCTAGTGAACAGGGGTCACGAGCACACAGATTGCTGTAAATCAGGGCTGAGCAGGCATGTGGATCCAGCGTGCTCATTAAGGGCCAGGTTTGAGATACAGCTGCATTGCTCACACCAGCACTGACATGGGAAGCAACCCAATGGTGGGCTAGTTACCCTCAGGAAGAAAATTCAACCTATGTTTTCTCCCGATGGTTACCCGGCCATGGATAAACAGCTAGGACGTGAAAATAAACCAGGGCGAGGTGACTTAACGATCAGTAGTGTTTCTTTCTCCCCATCTGCTGCCATTGGCACTGGGCAGCTTCCAGCACTCCGGTGGGTGAAGATCGGTACCCAAGTGCACTGGGCCCAGAGCAGCAAGACCGCAGGGCAGACCCCCCTGTAGCACGTCCTCCGGAGGACGGCTGCTGTGACCGTGAGGTCAGAGCCCCTCCTCCTCCCAGTCGTCCAGTGGTTGCCTGGCCCCAGCCCGTGCCGAGCTCCTGCTGGGTGTTGCTTCCCTTCTGCATCCCTGTTAGGACGTCGTTTCCACCCCCTTTGACTCCGAGGTGGGCTGTACTTCTGCCTGCGATGCAGACCCCATCTCACCCTTGTTTTGCTTCCCTGAGTTCCCAGCCTGGGACGCCAGCACCAGATATATTGTGGCCTTGGCATCCCGGCATACAATCTGCCCCTGACCTGAGGGGGCTCCTCCTTCCGTGCTGAGATCCTAAGCAGGGTTAGTTTGGTTTGGGGGTTCTTCCAATACTGTAGCGACCCTACTACGTGTAGATGCTCACAGTAGTGTTCTCACCGTTCCCTTTCCCTTACTTAATGCCCACAAATGTCCTGGGACCCACTGGCACACCCATTCCCTGAAGGAGGAAACTGAGGCTCCCAGGTTAGGGATTTGCCGAGTTCCTTGACCCTGTAAGTAGTGTCGTGAAGATTCACATCTGTGTTTTCCATCAAGCACTTTCCTCCTTGCTCTACATGGTCCACAGCTAACCCTTCCCAATGGGCCCCCAATCCAGGACACCCCCCAGAGCTGTGACTACCGCGTCCAGAGCGCATTGCTTCTAGAGGCTGGAGAAGGGATCTTTGGCCTTTGATTAAGAAGAGATTCTAATAAATCTGCTAGAGAGTCCTTTCCTGGGAGGAGAGACAGAGATAGTGACAAAGACAAAGACAGACAGAGACCAAGACAGAGACAGAGACAGAGATAGAGGGAGAGAGACAGAGGCCCTCTGAGGAGCGATCTGGGGCCTGTCTTGGTGGAGGAGCCCAGTGCAAGGGTTGGTGTGTAAGAACGACCTCACAAAGGAGCCAAGGGGCTCTCATGAACAAGGTTCCCGCTGGGCCTTAGGCAGAGAAAGGCTTCCCCAGTGAGGAGAAAGGATATTGTCAGATTCTAGCGGCCCTGAAACGTCTTCTTTGAGAACTGAAGTTCCAGTGGGCCAGCACCGTCAGAGGCTGTCCGCTGAGTGCCCTTGTTATCTGACCTTCCTGGGAAAGTCTGGGGCACCTGAGCCAACGTGGAGGCTTATGTAAGAGGATTTTAGAAAGGAAAGCTTTTTGCGGCAGGTAATGAGGACTTACCCACAAGGAGGCGGGACTTCCCTCCTTTCCTCGTGGCTGAGGGATGAATGGACCGGGATGATGGTGGAACAAAGGCCCATTCACAGCACAACCTCCACTGTGCTCCTTGGATAACTAGGACTCTGACCCTCAGAATCCCGGCACCGTGGTCCCGCCCCTGCTCCAAGACCCCAGGCCCACCACCTGCCACCCTTCTCCGTTTAAGCTGCAGTGCGATGCTGCAGCCAGGGGCCGAACCTGCTTTTCTCTGGTGGAGACAGTGTGTGGATGCCTGGCTGGTCCTTTATTCAGAAATTCTCCTACAGACAGGTCCTCAGCCACTGAATGGCTGGATTTGTCACTTAGGTTTGGCCCAGCAGCAGCGCCTGGGGCTCTGGAACTTTCTACACCATCACCAGGCGTACATTCAGCAGCAGGGCCGGGGCTGGACCAGGAATGTCCGGTTCTAGCCTCTCACCCCTGAGCCTTTTCACGCCCACAATATTTCCTGGCCTTTCTTGCCCTGTTTTCATGAGAAACCCCAATTCACCCTCAGCTCTCTGTGCCAACAACACTCCCTGCCCACGTCCTTCCCCGAATCAACCTGACTCTGTTCTCACATTTGGCTCTATGTCCCCGGCTAGTGAGAGTCTGTAACCCTCCAGGACAGCTGCGATCTCTCCTTCAGTTGTTGGATCACGGCTGTAACGTGACATCTACGTGCGGTGTTTTTAATCATTCATCCGGAGAAGATAAAGGAGAATCGAACCCACCTGCCCAGCCAACCCGGGAATCCCCAGCCTCACATTTATCTTCCTGCCTCGTCTTGGCTTGTCCCCTCCTTGGTGTACCCATCCTCACGTGCAAGCTCTGATCCTTGGGAGAGAACTAGAGCTCACAGTCTCCTTCTAACCCAGTGGCCTGTGTGATCACAATCATTTTCATCGTAGTGGCGAATGCTCACACGCTTCCCTTTTGTGCGTGTGTGAGGTCACTTAGTCCCCATAGCAGCCCATGCAGGGGGAGGCTGACACCATCCTACACATGTGAGAACCAAGGACCCAGTGGTTCAGGAACCTGTGGGGTGGCCACACACCAGGGATGGAAGGCTGCCTGCCTTGGATGTGTACTTGGCCCCGTCAGAGCCGCCCTGCACACAGGTGTTGGACAAGAGGTAAGGAGGAAAAGATAGTTCTCAAACGCAGCGAGAAAAAAAAATTGGAAATAAAGTAGCAGGACATTAACGAAAGGAAATCTCGGAAGGTAAGGAAAGGTGTCACATTGCTACATCTAAGGGGGGACCACACCTGTCATGAAGCGTCGGGTCTGAGAGATTCAGTCTTTGTTCTTTTTTTTTTTTTTTTTTAAAGGATTTTCTTATTTATTTATTTATTTATTTATTTATTTATTTATTTATTTTTGGCTGTGTTGGGTCTTCGGTTCGTGCGAGGGCTTTCTCCAGTTGCGGCAAGCGGGGGCCACTCTTCATCGCGGTGCGGGGACCGCTCTTCATCGCGGTGCGCGGGCCTTTCTCTATCGCGGCCCCTCCCGTCACGGGGCACAGGCTCCAGACGCGCAGGCTCAGCAATTGTGGCTCACGGGCCCAGCTGCTCCGTGGCATGTGGGATCTTCCCAGACCAGGGCTCGAACCCGTGTCCCCTGCATTAGCAGGCAGATTCTCAACCACTGTGCCACCAGGGAAGCCCTCAGTCTTTGTTCTGATCGAGAGAAATAGTCAGGACTTGGGCTTAGGATGGAAAGAGATGGTGCTCCGGGAAAGACCACACTGAATTGTGAGATTGATCTGCAGCCAGAGAAGGCCATCCTATCCCAGGTGGGTCTGGCCCCACCTGGCATCTTGGTTTCTTAATCCTGCACGAGGGACGATGTGGTCTCTGGGTTTTTTGGATCCAAGTGAAAAGGCTCTTCGGTTGCTCCATCAATGGGTCCAGAGACCTGTGTCTTGTGCTGAGTTCACGTTTACTGTAGTCCAGAATCTTTGAATCGTCGTTTCTTCCTCTCATTCTCTCTCATTATTATTGCCTATGAATTTCATAGGAAGTTGAATATTGTTCATTATGCATCTTCGTTAAAATATTGCATGTTTTTGCCACTAAGATTTTGCATCCTTTTTAGTACTTTCTGTTATGATCCTTTTATCTGACTTTAACTTTCCAAGATTTCCATCTCTGTGGAAAACAATTGCTTTTCTGTCTCTAAATCCAGGGTTTCTCACTGCTCTCTGAGGAAGCTGCTCTTCTGTAACAACTGTGTCAACATTTCCATTGCCTAATGTTTAATGAACATGTTTCATTCATCTGTTGCAATTACAGTCCTTTTTTCCCTAATAAAACCAACAACTAAATTTTAATATAGAACAGTTATACCACGATTATTAGAACCATGTAGCACACTATTCTTGGAATATCCTTCCACAATTTTAGCATCATATAGATGACCTGAGTCTCAAAAAATGAATTTTATTGTTACTACTGAATTAGCTGGAAACAGAGCTCTTAGAAAACACCTGGTGCGCCCCTTCCCCGAATCCCTGTCCCTCGGGGATTTCTTTGTCCTCCAAGGTCGGTCAGCCCACAGGAGGGGATATGATGGGAGTGGGAGGGTGTAGTTCCTTCAGCCTTTCTGAAATGCCCCTTCTGCGTGCTCTTTGATTTCTTCCTCTCATTCTGTACAGCTGGATAGTCACCCAATTTTTCCTGTCACTTGAAAATAAAACAGATGTGGTCCCGCTGAACACCACGTGGTCTCCCAAGAGAGACAAGAGAAAGGCTGTAGGTTCTGCGCATTGACTGGCCAGATGTCGAGGATGTTGCTGCTGTGTTTATGGATAAGACTCCCACCCTCTCGGCTGGAGATGAGGGGATGAGATGGAGACGCTCAGTGCAAGTGTTAAAAGGGGCCTTTGCCTCCTCTGCAAACTGGGAGGGGGACCAACTCGCCTCTGGGTTTGTGGAAATCTCCCTAGAAGAGGTGAGATTTCTTTGAAGAGATATTTGCATGGCAAGGAGCTTTGGAGGTGGGCACCTAGAATCTGCATGTGGATCCAGCTGTAGTTTACCAGGAACAGAGTTATGACTTCCCAGGTCACAGTGCTTTTCTTGGCTCTGTTTAAATGCGCTGGAAGTTTTCTGTTCATGTGCATCATGGATCCCGTGACGAAATGACTCTGACCAGGTCACTCCTGGGTTGGGAAGACAAGAATCATTGTCCTTGGAGCGAGAGCCACGCCAGGAGGACCCGCAGTCCCCTGCAGAATATGCTGCCCCTGCCCACAGTTCACGTTCTTCATCTTCTCTGGAGGTCCCCTCAGTTCTGCTCGGGCTCTGCCTGGTCCCTGCCCGGGGTCCCCTCTGCTCAGGTTCCCCTGCTGCCTCCGCATTTCAGAGATGTCTTCTCCACCCACCCTTCTACCACTCCCCACCCCTGCCCAGCACTCACACCTTTCCTAAATTTCCCTTCCTTCATGGATTTCTTCCTCGCATCTACCTTGTCTCCTCTCCTCTGTACATTTCATATTTTAACCTCATTTATTGTCTGTCTCACCTACTAGAATGTGACCTTTGGGAGGGCAGGGATTCTTGTCTCTTGTTTTCTGAAGTATCTTCGGCACTGGTGACCTGGATGGGCATGTAGTAGGAGGTCAGTAAATAGGGGTGGAGTGAAGAAGTGGATAAGGTCCTGCTGAATTATTCCCTGACTTAATCATCACAGAGGCTGAAGGTGGAAAAAGGTGTTCTCTGTAGCGTCTGTGTGGTGTCTCCATCCCTGACCCGCCGTCCAACACGTCCAGCTCCTGACCTCCGTATCTTCAGCCGGAGGAGAGCCAAGGTGCTGCAGTCTGGCCCCTCCCTTTCCAACCAGGAGCGGCTGACGGTGAGCAGAATGGCAGGAGGACTTCTGTGTCCTGTTAGGTCAATTACGAGGCTGCCTAGACTTCGCCTTAATCAAGGGGGTCTTGTTCTGCACCAGAAACCAAGCAGATCACAGAGGGCACACACTAACCCGGTAGGTGGACTTGTCCACTGATGCCTGAGCTGGTCAGTAGCCCCGAGGGTTCGGTCCATGTACGGATGGCAGAAAGGAAACCCATTAGTCTTTCCTTCCCTCTTGCCCCTGCCACTTGTCTCTGTAGCATCTGAGCTGGAAAATCAGGAAAATCAGTAGGCTTTCTATAGGAGCCAAGCAAGCAATAAGGGCCAAGGAAGGAATTAAGTGTCGCTAGTGTTGGTAACTTGACTGAAGTATCATGAACTCTGGGCAAATGGAAGCCCTGGAGCCTCCTGGGAGTGAGGGTCCAGCCCCTCCCTGCTCGCTCTCCGGGCCCGGCTCCTGCCTGCCGGGTTCCTGTGAGGTTGCCGTCAACCTCAGAGAGGGTGCTCTTTACCAGAACTTCCAACCCCCATTCCATGAGGTCGCCTGGTTGCAGAGGATGAAGGAGCTGTCCATGGGGTCAGAGGGAGGGAGGGAGGGGCACATGTGGGCTGTGAGCAGAGCCGTGGACATGGGCCTTACAGAATGCACGAGTTTTCGGGGGATGAGGGGAGGGCGGCATTGCAGGCTGCAGAGAAGTCATCATCTTCTTCTTAATTTTCCTGAAAAACATTGTTTCAGAATGAGGGGCACCAGGTTGTGATGCAAACTCAGGACTCTGACCCTGGAGCCTAAATGGAAGACAGGGCATGGAGGGAAGGACAGCCACAGCCCAGGGAGACCAATGTGCTGCGGTCCAGTGTGAAAAGCTGTTGACTCCGTGTCAGACCTGCATCAGGGCTCTCCCACTTGCAGCGACAACCTCACAACCACCTTGCCAGGTGGGGGCGTGTGACTCTGTTTCACAGATGAGGAGACTGAGGCACAAAGAGTACGACGACCGTGCTCAGGCTCACATAGATCCCAAGTGACTCCACAGATACAAAGCCCAGTAACCCGACAGCTCTGATCTTTCTTTCCTTTCTTTGTTTTTGCGTGCACCTCTTCAGGGCTGTGCACAGGGCAAGTTAACCGACACCTGTGCAAATGGCCGAGCCCACTGGGACATGAGGCAGAGAAGCGGAGTGACGAAAGTGCTGTCCTGAGACACATAATCAGGAGTTGTACCCATTCCAAGAAAGACCACCACTGATGGCTTGACTCTGGGAAGGTCACATGGATGAGTTGGCATTGGATAGGAGCCTTGAGGGTGCATCAGGAATGCATGAAAAAGAGATTTCCAGTTCCAAAAGCCCCATCACCCTTGATATTGTCAACTAAAAAAATGCACAGCCTAAAAGTTGAGTATTATGTTTTATTTGGCAAAAGTGAGGACCTATGCCTGGGATGCAGCCTCTCAGATAGCTCTGAGACACTGCTCCCAAGAGGTAAGGGAGGAGACAGGATACATAGGAGTTTTTTCAACAAAGACCAGGTACTTGATTTTCTATGTACAGGAAGATGCAAGAGTCTGGGCTCACTGAAATCATTCCTTTGATATGCACCTCAGCTATCTGGGGCTAGTATCCTGTGTTTTCCCAACCTGAGTCTCCTCAGGGTGCACCATTGGGGGGTGACTGCAGTGGCTGATGGCTTGATGGCGGGCATCCTGTTTCCATCCTGAGTTCCCTCAGGACTCACTGTTGGGGTAGCTATAATGTGATGGCTTGATAGCTGCAACACCCTTTGTTTACGGATATGGCAGGGAACATTGTTTTCATTGACAATATTTAGTAGCATTTTACTGGTTGCAAGGTGTCTCATACTTATTTTATCTTCAGGCATTACACAGTGATTTTCATGGAACGACACAGGCACATGGGCAGAGCTGGGAAAATGTGTGATGGGCAAGGAGAACAGCAAGGAATCTGGAGAGAGAACAAAGAGAGAGCAAAGGACTTGCAAGTGCTTGGGGCCTGGACTGGCCTTGGAGAGTGGAGAAAAGGAGCTGCCATAATCTACCACCTGCAGTGAGAGCAGTCTGAAACCAGTTCTTTGAAAAGATGAATAAAAGTGATAAATCTCTAGCAAGGAGGGAAGGGGAAAGGGGAGAGAGAGAGAAAGAGAGAGAGAGAGGAGAGAAACAGCAATAGAAATGAAAAAGGGGCACCACTAGAGATCCAACAGACATTAAAAAAAGACAATCAGGGAATATTAGGAACAACATTATGTCAGTAAATTTGACATTTAGTTGTCTAAAAGACACAAAAGATCCAAACTGGATTTTATTCTAGTAATATTAAAAAGTCATTGAAAGGTGTTATTTTGTAGCATATTTATCTTCAAGTCATCCAGGGAGTGCAGAAAGAGGCTTGAACAAGGGAGGCTGGCAACAGAGGGGATTAAATGTGGGAGGGGTTAAATGTGGGAGGGCCTGGAGGGAGAGAGGAGACCCTGAGAACATGTCAGCTGGAGAAAGGTGTCACGGCTACAGGGGACCTAGGGGCAGGAGCACATGTGAGATGTTTGGGAAAACAACAGTTCAATGTTGGAGACACGAGGGCTGACATAGCTATTATCCAAATATGGAGAAATCATTAAGGAGTTGTGTGTCTGACCGTGCACAGGAAAAATGTTGGGCAGGGATTCACCAACGTGGACATTGTCAGCATGTTGGGCTGATGTTAGAGGAGTGAGTGTCCTTGGAGAATGAAAGGGGATTTGGGAGAGGGGTGCATAAGACAGAGGAAAGCCAGGAGGGTGTGAGGTCTGGAAAGCCACACAGAGGAAATGTTTTCTTAAAAAGTGCTGCATTTACTGTGTCAAAGTTGATAAAATTGAATTTATTAGTGACCCTGGTGAGAACATTTCCACTGGAAGAAAGAAAACCTAGCCTGACAGGATGAAGAATGGAAGGACAAAACTCTGAGACAGAGAACATCCTCAATTCTCTTACAGGGTTTCACTGTAGAGGAGGAAAAAAACGGTGCAAAGGTGAAGAATATTTAGACCATGTTACTACATGATGAGAGAGAAAAGTTGTTTCAAAAGCGAGGGAGAATATGGATCTTATGATGCTGTTGGTAACTGCTTATTAAATATTGATGGGGTTGAATTGGAAATTTTCTACAGAAGTCAAGTATGCAGAAATTAAGCTATATTTGAGATGCTGGGATGCCCTACTTAATCGCATTACGGAGTGAATTCTGCAGAGTGAAAAATCTTTTATGAAAGAACTAAGCCCTGTGCTGCCTTTCTCTTGGAGCCCACTTGCCCTCTACCTGGCAGGGCATGGCCCACCTGTGCTGGCTCCCTAGGTTTGCACCTCTGGTTAGTACCCAGGTTGGCGTGCAGATGCTTTGATACATTTTCTCTATAGGGAACTTGAAACAAAAGGTCAGACGGGAACCTGAAGTCATTCTTAGCATCAAGGAATGTGTCTGAATGAACAAAGCCGTTTTCCAAAAACTCGTTTTACAGTGATTAAGACATTTCTTGACAGAAGGTCTAGAATTTAGAAATCTTTTGGCATTTCTGGCGTAGCAGAGCTTTTTCCGTTCAGAAGTTCTTCCACTGCCTCATTATTTTTAAAATAAATGTTTATGGAAAGACATTGTTAAAGAAAAACAGAGCTTAGCAATTATCTCTATTCTTTCTCCTTAATTCCTTAAGATTTTAGGTTGGACCTATCCGAATATTTTCAATATTGATCAGCGTCGCTTATCAGTGATTCTCATTGCCAAACGAAACTGATTTTAGTCTGTAATAAGCATTCGAGGAACTTTGGTTGAAAGTGTTGGGAAAAGAATATAACTCACTGCTTACTCTCGTTCCATCTTCCTTTGTTAAATATTTATTGAAAGCAAACACGTAGTGAGAACTGTGCTACCTGATGGGGATTCAAAGATGAATCCGGTACATGTGCTGCCCTTTAGGATTTCTGTGAAATCCTAAAAAAGAAATGACCACCACCACCAACAACACTAGGAGTAATAATGAGCTCCTTCTACTTAGTGAGTGCCAGGCTCTCTGCTAAGCACTGTACCTGGATTATTCCCCCACTATCAAAAGCACTTACCATGATTACACTTACATATCTTAGATGAGGAAACTGAAGCTCAGAGAAGTGACATTTCCAGGCTGTCACATGGCTGATGAGCGACAGATGTGTGGGCCACTAGAGGCCACACTGAGCAGAAAGACCCAGAGCCTAGCTAAGGGGAGAGCCTGGATGAGGTGACACCAGGGGAAATCCTTCAGAGATAACTAGGAATGAGTCCAGAGAAGAGGGGCTGGGCAAGGCATTCCAATCAGCAGGGAGAAAATGATGGAAGGCCTGGCGGTGCAAAAGGTGGGTGGGGAGGGGATACCACATGAGTTACTGCTGCTGCTGGGAAGCCGGAGAGGGATGGGGGTGACCGAAGAGGATGGAGAGGATCATGGGATATAGGGGTTTGTCAAGAAGATGGGATGTAATCTCGTAGGCATTGGGAGGATATCTGGGTAGGGGAGGGCATGATGGTCAGATATTCCTTTGCAAAGAACATTCTGGATGCTCCACAGAGATGAGCCCCAGGACAGGGAGGCAAGCTAGTGCAGGGTCTCCATGGGCTGACCAGGTTGATGTCCTAGATTGGAAAGGGCAATGAACAAACACTTGGAAATAACAATGATACAGCTGGGCGAACACTTGCTTCTGGAAGGTGAGTTGGGAAAGAACCAGGAATGTCTCTCAAATTCCCTCTTTGGGTTCTTGTTCTTTTTTTTTTTTCCTTTTTCTATTTTATTTAATCCTCATGTTAACTCCTTGTTACATGTGAGGGTCCAGTCAAAGAAAGGTTCTGCTCGTGGAAAGATGGGTCCTCTCTGAGCACACTCCCAGCTTCAGAGTGATCCCATGGGAATGTGAGAGGGCGGGGACCCCTGCCCAGGAAGCACACCGATGACCAGGTGACAGGTTTTGCAGCCAGAGCCTCTTACAAGCTCTTTGGAGGCTGGACTCTGTTATTTTTTATATCATGGCGCACACGTTGCCGGAGAGCCTGCTCTCCTCTCTCTTGGTCTTTTCTTTATGATACAAATCTAATTCTGTTAGATGTACAGGGGCCCTTCAATACTTGAAAACAGTGGTTTGGGCCTCTCTGTAGCGAGCATTCTCACCTCCATTGCTGCTCTCCTCCACTTTTGATTTCACTGGAAACCCCATCTCTTTCATCCAGAGCCCATGCTTCCCCCGATACAGCCAGGGACACAAAGTTATCATTTTTTCTTCTTTGTCTCTTTGGTTTTGAAAGCTGTTTCTACTCTTAAAATGTACTAATGATCTACTAACGTCCAAATCCAGGACACGGTGTCGATTTCGGTTGGTGCCAATTGCAATGGCAGAAGGGACGCTGTGGGTTTAGGGTTAGGGTTAGGGTTGAGGTTAGGGTTAGGGTTAGTGTTAGGGCCAAACCTGCTGTCTAGAGGACTCTCATTCTCTACTATGGAGCTGAAAATTATTTTTTTGAGGATAGGACTGAATCAGAAGGAGGCAAGTGAGTCTAGGCTCCATGCAATAATACTCTCTAATATTATGTAATGTCACTGGCCTGCATTAAATACATGATTTTCTGGGTCCATACTTATTTTATTGGAAGGGTATAAATGGGAATGTGAACCATAAGTTGAATAGCATGACTTATGGGATGTCATCAAACTTCAATCTTACTTTTATCTGTTACTGTGATTTAAAAATTTTATTCAGTGTGAGAAGTTTTCTGCAAGCTGCTGGGTAAAAACTCTAGCCAGATCTAAGCATTTTTTTCCTGATTCCTTGAAAGAAATAGGGAGTTTTATGTTAATGTTTTATGTTTATAGGGAGTTTTAGGTTAATTTTAATTTGCAAAAGAGATTCTCAAGTCAGAAATTATTATCCTCCCAGTCAAAAATAATTATTTACAGTTTGATCTTTAACCAAACTTAAGACTTTTCTTCCTGGCAAAGCAGACTGAGAAGGGCCAGTGAGTGAGGAGTACATTTCCAAAAATATATTTTTTTTAATTAAAAATTATATATGATTTAACAGTATTTTAAAATATATTATTTTAAAAATATTTAATAATTTTGAAATAAATTTAAAATTATTTTAAAAATATTACTTAAACATTTTCTTTAGCATCTACTGAAAGTAGTGCCTCAGTTGGACTTTCAATTTCTTATCGTTTTATACTGGCTAAAAGTAAAGCATCTACTTAGATCACCATATTTATTGCTTCTTCTGCTTGTTATAGATTATATTGTTGGCTTTGAAACATCTCACCTCACTTGCTTGCCTCTAAATTATATTGATATTTAATGAAACCCCCCAAATTAATTATATCATTATTTAAACTCATCAAGAATGGAGAATACTCTGTAATAACTAAACCAAACCCTGAGCAATGATTTAATGAGATGGCCTCTGTAATCCCCTCCAACCCCCATCTCTACCTGAAGTTTTATGAAAAGCTAAAGGATAAGAAAGCCTTTGATGCCTATGAGCCAGATGAAAATGTTCTGTTGGATGACTTGAAAAACAATAGCTATTATGCTGCTTATGTAAAACTGTACACTTTGCAATTCAGGACAAGACAACTTGGCATCCATTTAAGGTCACAATCATCAAGTTAATTATGATTTTTTTCTTTTGCGAAGCTCCTACTTTTGTTTGTTTGTTTTTTTCAAGGAGAAGGGTGGAGAACACATATCATACATTACTCAGGGCCAAGCAAATTAGTGTTACACAATCTCAGTTTATCAGCTCAATTATCTTGTATCAAGGAGGGTGTGTTCAGTTATTCAAATCATTATGAAAATTCTTTTCCAAGCTGTTGCCAGATAGCTATTCATGGAAAACACCTTTTCTTCATTTAACTCAACCCTCATTTTCCTTTATGTGGAACTGATATCATATATATACTGATTGCTCTTTTTTTTTCCAGCTGAATTATTATTTTCTTTGAACTGACTGTCAAAGAACTGGCAATCCAGGTTGATTAATAAAAGACAGTAACAACCAACCGCAGAGACTGTGGAGGCACCTGCCTCCCGGGAGGCTCACATCACCCAGTCTAAACCATGTCGTTGTCTTCCAAAAGCAAGGGAGAGGAATTCCAGTTTCTTCCACTGACTGCCTTCTTAGGATCTGATACAGGACTGTTGCAGTTACTCCCCTGGAAGTAGATAGGACGGCCTGGGAGCAGAATAGAGGGGCAGTCTGGTCCAGTGGGAAAACCATGGGCTGTGGAGTTCAATGGGCTTGATTCCATCATTTATTCAGGATATAAACTTGGTCTGATTCTCAGTGTCCAAAACTAAGAACTAGGAATAACAATTACCTCATAAAATTGTGGTGGAAGGCTGTCTGCTCCATGAGGTCACTCATTGAATGATAGCTGAACTTTGAAAATTTAAGTACAACTCCTACAGATGCCCTTAAATTATCACCAGAATACAACCCACTCACACCTTCCACTCCGCAAAATGGGAAAGTGTTCCCATCATAAATTCCCCTATGCCATCTTGCTCATTTAATTTGAAGTAGCGTTCCTTTTAAAAATGACTTTAGTTAACAGACTTCAATGATGCTTTCAGACATGATTTAATAATGGTTTTATTTGGTGCATTTCTTTTGTTTTCATCATGCCCTGCATTAGCTGTTCATGGTTACCTCATCTGAGCATGGAGTTAGTGGGATTTAGTCTGGGCCTCTGCTGCCCCATAATGTTAGTTCAGTTCCCACACCCACATCCATATTCTGAATGATTAATGATTTCCCTCTTTACCTTCCCAATCATGATTTATCAATATATACCATTGCCCGAACCTGTATCTTTAGACCAGACCTGCCTTCTGAACTCCCAGTGTGTCCCTGCAGCCTTACACTTGGCCTCTCCTCTGTGATCTCTCATGGACACCTCAAATCAACGTACACAAAATTGTTCTCATTGATTGCCCTCCAAACTGTTTCTTCTAGTAGGGTCAGTTGGCTTCCCCCTTTAGGGAATAACACCTAGCTTACTATACATGGGAATCATCCTAGATTCTGCTTTACTCCTGTTCTTCCATCTGAGCTCTCTCTGTTATGCCTGTGTCATTCTTGTTTTTAGCATTTTTTAAAAACATATTGTTATTTTTCTTTTAAAAAATTTTTATTTTATATTGGAGTATAGATGATTTACAATGTGTTAGTTTCAGGTGTACAGCAAAGTGATTCAGCTATATATATACATATACCTATTCTTCTTTCAGATTCTTTTCTCATATAGCTTATTACAGAATAGTGAGTAGAGTTCCCTGTGCTATACAGTAGGGCCTTGTTGATTATCTATTTTATGTATAGTAGTGTATATATATTAATCCCAAACTCCTAATTTATCACTTCCCCCCACCTTTCTCCTTTGGTAATCATAAATTTGTTTTTGAAGTCTATGAGTCTGTTTCTGTTTTGTAACAGAAACTGTTCATTTGTATCAATTTTCAGACTCCACCTATAAGTGATATCATATGATATTTGTCTTTCTCTGTCTGACTTACTTCACTTAGTATGATCATCTCTATGTCCATCCATGTTGCTGCAAATGGCATTATTTCATTCTTTTTTAATGGCTGAGTAATATTCCATTTACGTATGTATGACTTCTTTATCCATTCATCTGTTGATGGGCCCTTAGGTTGCTGCCATGTCTTGGCTATTGTAAATAGTGCTGCAATGAACATTGGGATGAATGTATCTTTTCGAATTATGGTTTTCTCTGGATATATGCCCATGAGTGGGATTGCGGGATCATATTGTAGCTCTATTTTTATTTTTTTAAGGAACCTCCATACTGTTCTCCTCTATTCCTCTTCTCTATCCTTCCTGCCTCTCCCTTTAGCCAAGATTCCTGTTAGACTCTTACTCTGTCTTGCCAAGATACTGCAAAAGTAGCCTAATTTTCCTCCTTGTTTCTAGGAATTCGCCATACAATCCACCCTTCATATTTCTATGATAGGTGACTTTTCCAAAATAGAAATACGACTTCAGGTCTCCATGCCTGCTTGAGACACTTTTATGGGCTTCTGCTTCTGGCCAAGATGGAATAGCTGGGATTAGATTAACCTTTCCATATGCAAGAACTAAAAAAATGGATAAAAGATAAAAAGCAATGGCATTCCAGACACTGGGCATGAGACAATGGATAACAGTGGTATCTAAGAGACAGGAATCACCTTCGCACCTGGAGACAGTTAGTAGGACAGGACATAGGGAGGGAATCTCAGCAGAACCTGGCCATCTTGCTGAGCAGAAGACATGAAGCTTGGAGTCCAGCGAAGGCAAGTTGCCCAGACTTCTTAAGACAGAGTTCCAGAGGCAGAGAGCTTCACCTAGAGAGGTCGCCCGACATCTGTGGATGTTCTCCTCTAGATTCACCTGAGTACTGTCAGCAGGTGTGTGAGGGGACTCTGTGAAGCTGGGGAAAGAATAACCTGCAAGGATGGAAGAGAACGCGAGCTGTCACAAAGGGCTCAGAGTCACAGGGCATCCAACTGGATGTCATTAGAGTGGGAAGATACAACCCAGGATGCAGAGAAAATTAATCAAAACTGGATCAGAAATGACAAAGATGATGGGATGATTAGTCAAACGCATTAAACCAGTTATTCTATACCTTTGAACAATTATTATAACCTTATTCTACATGTTCAAGAAGATAAAGACAGAATGTGTTAAATAGAGACATGGAAAATATATTTTTAAAATCCAACTTCTAGAGTTGAAGACTGTGATATCTGAGATGGTAGATACACTGCTGGGTTGAATGGCAGACCAGACAAAGCAAAAGTGAAGATGAGTGAATATATAACAATAGAAGCCTGTCGTGGGTAAGATTGTGTCCTCCAGAAAGATATGTTCAAGTGTTGGAAATAGAGTTTTTACAGATGTAATCAAGTTAAAATGAGGTCATCCTGGGCTGAAATTTAAGCACAGACCCACAGACTGAACACCATGTGACAACAGAGGCAGAGATTAGAGCAATGCAGGCACAAGGCAAGGGATGCCAAGGATTGCTGACAACACCAGAAGCTGGAAGATGCCAGACAAAGTGTTCCCTGGAGCCTGTAGAGGGGGCCTGGCTCTGTTAACACCTTGATTTCCAGCTTCTGGCCTCTAGAAATGTGAGACAACATGTTTCCATTCTTCTAAGCCACTCAGTTTGTGGTACTTTGTTACAGCAACCTAAGAAACTAACACAGAATTATTTAAAATTTAAAAAGAGATAAAAATACTGAGAAAAATTTAGTGAACAGAGTATCTGTGAACTAGGAGACAGCTTCATGCAGCCAAATATACATGTGACTGTAGTATCCAGAGGAGGGGGCTGGAAGGAATATATTAGAGGAAATAATGACCACAATTTTTTCCAAAACTATAAACCCGCAGACCCTGGAGGCTCAAAGATACCAAGCACAAGAAAAATGAAGGAAACTGCACCATGCACATCATTATCAAATTGCTTAAGAACAGGTGATAAAGAGACCGTCTTAAGAGTACACAGAAAAAAAAAGGTATTTTAGATACAGAAGGACAAAGCTAAAGATGATTCATCTTTAGCTGTGATGGCTCATCAGAATGATTTCTCATCAAAAACCATGCATGCTAGAAGTCCGTGAGAAAACATTTTTAAGATATTGAAAGAAAAAAAAACAAATCAATTAACATTGAATGCTTTAATTTACCCAGTGAAAATATCTTTCAGAAACAAAGGAGAGAAAATGAGTTTTAACATATCAGAGAAGAAGGCCACAAAGAGCAGACCCACACTGCGAGAAAGAAAGGCCTTCTGGCAGATGGAAGCTGGGCCTTCAAAGTAACAAATGCACTGGAAATGATGAGACATGAGTGAATGTAAAGACGTTTTCCTTGCTGTTTTTTTCCCTTTGAAAGATAATTGACTTTTTAAAGCACAAGTAGTAAGAACTTACTGTGCAGTTTACCACAAATGTAGAAATAAAATATATAACAATAGTAGCACCAAGGCTGTACATTTCTTTTACTCTACATGAAGTAGTATAACACCCCTTTAAACCATGGTGAGTTGAAGATGTATACTATAAACCCTACAACTACCGTAAAAATAGCAAAATAACATATCAGAGTTACTAAGTCCACAAAGATGATAAAATAGAATCATAAAAATGCTTAAAGCGTTTTCAACTCCAACACAGAAAGAGTTTGGAAATTGTCACAAACATGATTAACACACACACACATACACATACACACACACACACACACACTCACAGCTGTATGAACTGAGAAAAATGCCTTTTCCTGGGCCCATCAGAGAATTAAGTTTATAGGGCAAAACTTTACCCTGAAATTGGGAAAAATAGTTGAATACAGAGACTCAGAATCAATATTGGCTTGCCTGGGGCAGAAGCCACTGGGCCATAAACTGGTCATCTGAGAAATTTCTGGAGGTGGAGTGCAAATGAGTGTGGTAGTAAGGAATTCCTGGGGGTTACACACTTAGGGGACACACACTTCCATGGGTTTTACCTCCAAGAATCCCAGCAGGTTCTCATTATGAAGAGCCAAGAAAAGAAAACACCTCCTGTTTCTGGCAGGAAGATGGGACAAGTTATCATTTCCCCAGAGTATTCTCCATCACAGAGGCCTACTCCGCAAGGGGAAGGACCTTACCCCAGCTTTATCAGACGAGGGTTAAGTACAACGACCTAACTTTACCACCCTCTCTAAGAGGAAATAAAACTGAAGGAAAGTTGTGAAGGTCATGTCCCAGGGGCACAAAAGCAGTAAAAGCTGAGATTCATAAGATTATAGAATGCTTCCTCTCTCCCACACCTGACCACCACATCCCCAGGGCTCTAATATAATAACAATGGGTTATAATTAAAAGAGCCGCAAGGCTCAGACCCTATTTCAGAGACAATTTAAGGGAAACCCTGAAGCCGGCGGGGAGACAGAAACAGGGACACTGGAGAAAATGGAAGCTGTGGTGCTTGCAGGGACAGCAAATAACTAAACTCAGCTCAACTCTTAGCCAAAGAAACTGAAACCTCACTCTAGAATTATATTTACTTCAGTTTCTATTACTGACATATCATATCTAGGTTCCAACAAAAAAAGTTCCAAAGCAGGCTAAAAGGCAAGGAAAAAAAAATAGCATGAAGAGACAAAACAAACATCAGAATCAAACTCAGATGGGCAGAGATTTTGGAATTATCAGACAAGGAATTTAAAGTAACTATGAATATGTTGAGGGCTCTAAAGGAAAAAAATAGACAACATGAAAAAGCAAATGAGTAATGTAAGCAGAGAGATGGAAACTCTAAGAATCAAAAGGAAATGTTAGAACTCAAGAACAGCCAAACATAAATGAAGAATGTCTTTGATGGGCTCATAGGTAGGCTGGAACATGGTGAGGAAAGAATCAATGAGATTGAACATATGTAAATGGAAACTCCCCAAACTTAAATTCAAAGAATTACAAAAGGAAACAGAACACAATATCCAAGAATGGGAGGATAATTTCAAAAGGTGTAACATATGTGTTATTGGAATGCCAGGAGAAGAGAGAAAGATACAGAAGAAATATTTGAAGTAATAATAGGTGCAAATTTTCCAAAATTAATGACAGACACAAAATTACAGATCTAGGCAGCTCAGAGAATACACAACATAAATAGTAGCAAAAACCTGAACCTCAGCATATCATAATCAAATGGCAGAAAAGCAAAGGCAAAGAGAAAATATTGAAAGAAGCCAGAGGGGGGAAACATTTTACATAGACTTGAACAAACATTAAGAATCACATGGTACTTCTCATCAAAAACCACACCAGTGGAATACTGAACGTGTCAGAAAAAAAAACCAGACAAAAACCTAGCAACCTAGAATTCTATATCCAGTGAAATGTTCCTTCAAAAGTTTTGTTGCGGGGCTTCCCTGGTGGCTCAGTGGTTGAGAGTCTGCCTGCCAATGCAGGGGACACGGGTTCGAGCCCTGGTCTGGGAAGATCCCACATGCCGCAGAGCAACTGGGCCTGTGAGCCACAATTACTGAGCCTGCGCGTCTGGAGCCCGTGCTCCGCAACAAGAGAGGCCGCGATAGTGAGAGGCCCACGCACCGCGATGAAGAGTGGCCCCCACTTGCCACAACTAGAGAAAGCCCACACGCAGAAATGAGGACCCAACACAGCCATAAATAAAATAAAATTTAAAAAAAAAAAAAAAAAAAGTTTTGTTGCGGACTTCCCTGGTGGTGCAGTGGTTAAGAATCCACCTGCCAATGCAGAGGACACGGGTTTGAGCCCTGGGCCGAGAAGATCCCACATGCTGCAGAGCAACTAAGTTCATGTGCCACAACTACTGAGCCTGAGCTCTAGAGCCCGTGAGCCACAACTACTGAGCCCACGTGCCACAACTACTGAAGCTCGTGTGCCTAGAGCCTGTGCTCTGCAACAAGAGAAGCCACTGCAATGAGAAGCCCGAGCACTGCAACGAAGAGTAGCCCTCGTTCGTTGCAACTAAATAAAGCCTGCGTGCAGCAATGGAGACCCAATGCAGCCAAAAACAAATAAATTAGTTAATTAAGAAAAAAAAAATGTTTTGTTGAGTAAAAATTATTCACAACCTAAAAGTTGAGAGTTATGTTTTATTCTGCGGGAATTTTTAGGCCTTCAAGCCCGGAGGCAGCATCTCAAGTAACCCTGAGAGAACTGTTCTGAGGAGGTGAAGGGGGAGCTAAAATATATAGGAGTTTTGCAACAAAGGGCAGGTAGTAGGAACAAAAGGTTACTATTAATAAAAGAAGACTAGATATCTCGTTAAGGAATTTAGCGCTTTTCTATGTATGGGAAAATGCAAGAGTCTGGGCTCACTGCAATCATTCCTTTGATATGCACCTCAGCTATCTGGGGCCAGTATACCATGTTTTACATCCTGTGTTTCCTCAGGGCTCACAAGTTTACCATCAACTGTGGCTGCAATCACTGTGACATCCTTTGTTTACTGATATGGCAGGCAATATTCCATCTATCAGTTGAGAGAAATAAAGATGTTCTCAGACAAAAACTTAGGGGATTCATCGCCAGTAGGTGTAACCTACATGAAATCTTAAAAGAAGTACTTTAAGGGGAAGAAAAATGTTATCAGTCAGAAACCTGGATCTACAAAAAGGAAGGGAAGAATCAGAGGAGGATGAAATCTATGTAAAATAAAATCTTGTATTTTTCTTATTCTTAATTGACCTAGTAGATAACTTTGTTCAAAGTAAAAATACTAACAGTGCATTGAGTGATTATAGTCTCTCCATAAGGGAAGTGATGACAAAAAAGTTAACAGGGGCAAGAGGCAGTAATTGGGAATACACTAATAGGAGGTACCCGTGAAGTACTATAGTATTATTTGAGAGTGGACTTGATTGTGGTCTCCTGGGGGACGGCAAGGCAAGGCAGAGTAAAAAGCTTAGGATTGCCTTAGTTTGAATGATTTCAGCAGACTTTGGGCTGTTGGGGTGGTCCCTCAATGCCTGGTACCTGGCTCTGGGATGCTTAAGGCGGACGAATATTGCCTCTTGGGGTGCACAGTCCAGATAGAGGAGGTGTGGCTCTGGTTTGGTTAGTTTGCATATCACAGGGATGGCGGGACTTTGCTATCTCTAAGAATTGGAATTAGTTAAAACAAGATGGTCAGTGTCTTCCCAGCCAGAAAAGTTTTTTTTGAAGATGTCAAAACACCATAATATACAGAAAATAAAACACATAAACAATAAAGAACAACAACAACAACAAATTAAAGTAGTATTGGATTATAGCCTAAGGTATAAAGTAAATATCTATGTATCCATACTGGTATTAATACATGATTGAAGCATAAATAAATGGGGGAGAAGAGACAAATATCCCATGCAGAAGAATTTCAAATAATTTATGTAGATAAATCTCCTTAAGTGTGCACTGGACATAGTTACTTCCTTCTAATGAATACAGTATGGAAAAGGCGGGGAGGGTACCTGACAGTAGGGATACCTTGACAAGCATGACCTCAGGTGGAGACACCTGTGATCAAGGTCACATCAACAGTGACAGATGATGTTGATGGTATGCACTCTTGATAAGATATGCTGAAAATTGCCTCTATGATATTCCTCCTAAATTCCAATCCACAACTTAAGCATGAGAAGAACATCAGACTAATTCCAGTTGAGGGGCATTCTACAAACTATTTCTTAAAACTGTCAAGATCATCAATAACAGAAATTTTGAGAAACTGTCATAACCAGAAAGAGCCTAAGGACACACAGGACAGCAAAAATGTAATTCTGTATCCTAAGTGGGATCTTAGAAAAGAAAAAATGCATTAGGTAAAAACCTGGAAACTCTAAATAAACTATGGACTTAGTTGATAATAATGCATTCATATTGATTCATTAATTGTCACAAATATATCATCACATTGTAAGATGTTAATGGGGTGAGGTGGGTACAGAGTATAGAGGAACTCTCTGTATAATCTCAGTTTTTCTGTATATCTAAAACTATGCTAGAAATAAAGTCTATTGGAAATTTTAAGTAAGGCAAAAGTACGGCAGAAAAAGAAGAAAAAGGAAAAAAGAACACATAAGACAAACAGAAAGCAAATAGCAAAATTGTAGCTTTAACACAAGGGTGCCAACAATGTCAGATGTAAAAGGTCTGAACACCTTAATTAAGAGGCAGAACTTGGGACTTCTGTCTCTGGATAGGTGCAGGAGATATGCTTTTCCCTACTCCTCCCAATAAATATAATAAGCACCCTGGCATTATATGTCAAACATAAGAAGACTGTGGAAGAGAAGTAGGCAGACTGCCCAGGGACCTCAAGATTCCAGGAAGAACATGCTGGTAAGGCCTCTGAGCTTTCCCATGCCTCATCTATTCTGGACTTGGAACCAAAGGGGCCAGGGCCTCTGAAATACCAATGGGTACAGATAAAATGCCCCCAAAACACCTGCTCTCTCTGGCCACAGGGCCAGGAAAGGGCAGCCTAGCACACAGAAAACTTTCAGACTCCAGCTTCTCTTCCCCAGCCTCAAACGACACAACAACTGTAGCTCCACCACCTCTGGAACGCCACACAGGAATCCTCAGCATTCACCCTCACCGGGCTGTAAGGAGACACTCCAGCCCTTCTGGGGGAATGTCAAAGGAGGCCAAGCAGGGTCCAGGACACTCATTCCTGGCACTGGTCACCAGCACATATTCCCAGGTGTGCGTGGAGGCCATGCAGGGTCTGGATGTCCTCCCTGGCCCCTCGGTAATGCAGCACCCCTTACCCTCTGCACTGGGCATCAGAGAGGCCTAACAGAGAGTCAGGACTCTACCACTGCACAGCCATAGTTAAGACACCCCATGGCATCAGTGGAGGCCACGCGAGGGGTGGTGATAAGGTGGTCCTATCCCACCCAACCAGTGAGGAATCAGTGGTGCCCGAAGACCTTTTGAGGAGCCAGAATTCCCACACCCACCCAGAAGTAAAAAAGAACACCCCCAACTTGGGTGCCAATGGAGGGAAAAGGGAAACTGGAACCCCTGCCTGGACAGCAGCAAGGGAGTAACCACCCCTTCCCCTGCCAGACTGATATTAGAGAAAGCCAGCTAACACAGGCAGTCTCAGTAAGATCCAGAATTTCATATAATGACCGAAATGCCAATAAAAAATCACTCATCATAACAAGAATCAGGAGATCTTAACTAGATAAAAATAGACAATCGACAGATGCTAACTTAGAGATAACAGAGATGACAGAGTTATCTGACAAAGATTTTAAAGCAGCCATCGCAAAAATGCTTTAATGGGCAATTACAAACACCCTTGAAATAAATAAGTAAGTAGAAAGTCTCAGCAGAGAAATAGAGACTACAAAGACCTAGGCTGTGAAACTGAAGGAACCAGTGAAATGCAAGATACAACAATAGAAATTGCCCAATTTGAACAACAGAAATAAATAGAATGAAAAAAATGAACAGAGCCTCAGGAACCTGTGGGACTATAAGAAGAGATCTAATTCTTATGTCATTAGAATAATGGAATGAAATAAGAGGGAGAGGTAAGAAGTACTTAAAGAAATAATGGCTGAAAACTTCCCAATTTTGGCAAAAGACTTAAACCCACAGACTCAAGAGACTGAATTAGGGAAGAAGTTCCCTCACGTTCTCTTCCATACTTGCAGGTTATTCTTTCCTTAGCTTCATTAGGGAAGAAGTCCAAAAAGGAAAAAATCAAATAAATCCACACCAGGACATATCAAAGTCAAATTCCTAAAAATTAATCACAAAGAAAATATCCTAAAAACTGTGATAGAAAATAACACCTAAATTACCACTGAACTAGAGCAAAAAAAATTACCAGAGACAAAGAGGGACATTCTATAATGATAAAAGGGTACATTCTAAAATGATAAAAGGGTAAGTCCACCCAGAAGATATAGCAATGTTAGTATAGTCACAGAGTAGTAAAGAACAGAATGGTGAAATATGCAAAGGAAAAAGAACTAAAGAGAGAAAGGGACGAATCCACAATTATAGTTGGGACCTCAGCACCCCTCTCTCAACACCTGATAGGAGAATTAGACAGAAAATCACCCAGGACTAAAGAATTCAACAATACTGCCAACCAAAAGGATCTAATTGGCATATACAATGCACTGCATCTCAAAAGAGAAGAACACACATTCTTTTCTAGAACTCAGGAAAAGTATACCATAAAACCAATTTTGAAAATGTTCACAAAACTGAAACCATACACAGTATGTTCTCCAACTACAATGAAATGAAACTAGAAACCTAAAATAGATGACAAGGAAATCTTCAGATACTTGAAAACTAAACAACACACTTCTAAATAATCCATGGGTCGTTCAATGAGGAAATTTCAAAAGAGGCCAAGTGGAAAATAATTTGAACTGAGTGAAAACAAAATTGCAGTATACAGATATTTGAAGGACACTGATAAAGCAGTGCTGGGGGATATATTTATAGCACTAAATGAATAATTAAAATAGGAAAACTTTCAAATTAATCGTTTAAATTTCTAGCTCTAGAAACTTCAAAAGATGATAAAAATAAATACAGAACAAACAGAAGGAAGAGATAGTAAAAAGAGCATAAATCAGTGAAATTGAAAACAGAAAAACAATAGAGAAAATTGAGGAAAGAGAGAGGTGGTTCTTTAAAAACATCAATAAAATTGACAAACATCTAATAAGACTGACAGAGAACAAGCAAGTTAAGACACAAATTATACATATCAGGAATTAATCAAGGGGATGTCCCACAGACCTTGAAGATTGAATAATAAGGAAATACTACAAACAACTTTATATATATAAATTTGATAACATAGAAGAATTGAACCAATTCCTCCAGAAGCTAGCACAACTTACCCAATATGAAATTGACAATTTGAGTAGCCCTTTGACTGCTAAAACAATTGAATTTCCATTTAGAAAACATTTTGAATTTTCATTTCCCCCCTGCCCGAATCTCTAGGCCCAGATTGTGTCACTGAAGCATTCTACCAAATGTTCAAATAAGAAGGAATATTCATTCTTTACAATCTATTCCAGAAAGAAGAAAAGTAGGGCAAACTTCTTAAATCTTATCATGAAGCTAATATTATCCTGTTATCAAAACTAGACAAAGGCAGCACACATACCCACAAAAGAAAACTATAGACTAACATCCCATATGAATACAAATGCAAAAATTCTTAATGAAATGCCAGCAATTAGAATTCAGCAATATATAAAAGAATTATGCACTATGACCAAGTTGGATTATTCCAGGTATGAAAGGCTGGTTCAATATTCACATATCAATTATTGCAATGCACTGTATTATTCATTAAAAGAAAGATCACAGGATCATATCAATTGATGCAGAAAAAGTATTTGGCAAAATCCAACACATATTTGTGATAATAACTTAGCAAGTTAGGAATGAAAGTGAACTTTCTCACCTTGATAAAGAACATATATGAAATAATACAGTTAACATTATTCTTAATGGGAAAGACTGAGTGCTTCCCAACTATTATACACTGCATGTTTGTGCCCCCCTCAAAATTCATATGTTGAAATCCTAACACCCATGTGATGGTTTTAGGAGGTGAGGCCTTTGGGAGGTGAGTAGGTCATGAAGGTAGAGTCCCCATGAATGGGATTGGTGCCCTTATCAAGAAACTCCAGAGAGAGCTCTCACTTTCTCCCCCTTCTGAGGATAAAACAAGGAAATGGCCATCTCCCACTTGGAAGAGGGCCTTCACCAAAACGCAACCATTCTGGAACCCTTCTCTAGAACTGTGAGAAATTAATTCTTATTGTTTATAAGCCACCCAGTCAATGATATTCTGTTATAGCAGCTGGAAAAGACTGAGGCACCCCCTAAGATGAAGAACAAAGCAAACATGTTTGCTCTCAACACCCTTATTCAACATAATGCTGGAAGCTTTAGTCCGTATACTAAGACAGGAAAAGAAATAAAAGGCATGCATAGCAAACTGAAGAAATAAAAGGGTCTCTGTTTGCAAATGCCATGATTATCTACATAGAATATCCCAAGAAATCTACAATAATATTCCTAGAACTAATAAGTTCAACAATGTCATATGATAGAAGATAAACCTACAAAAATCAATTATATTTCTATATACTAGCAATGAACATGTGGATAACAAAACTAAAAACACTATACTGTTTAAAACCTCTCAAAAAATATACATGTAAATCCTCACAGAAAGGAAGACCCAACATAATTTTGAAGTCAATTCTCTTCAAATTAATATACAGGTTTAAAGTAATATCTATCAAAATCCCAGCAAACTTTTGCAGGTATAGTAAGATTATTCTAAAATTTATATGAAAAGGCAAAGCAACTAGAACAGGTAAAACAATTTGGAAAAAGAAGAATAAAGTAGGAGGAATCAATCTACCTGATTTCAAGACTTATTTACAATAATAAAATTTATTTGGCATTGACTGACGGGATTGAGGTATAGCTCAATAGAAGAGTATAGTGAACCCAGAAATAAGCCTCTCAAATATGCCCAACTGATTTTTTTACAAAAGGTGTAAAAGCAATTCAGTGATGTTGGAGCCACTGGTGGTCCACAGAGAGAAAAATGACCTCAACCTGTCTCACACCTTAATTACAAAAATAAACTCAGAAAGAATTTATTAACTTTTTAGCAAATATGCTAGAACATGTGCGTATCTATACATAAAAAATAAACTATTTTCTTTTGCATAATATGCCAGAATTAACTCAAAATTGATCATAGACAAATGTAAAACATACAACTATGAAATGTCAAGAAAAAAACTTAGGAGAAAATCTTTGTAACTTTGGGTTAGGCTAAGAATTCTTGGAAACAACATCAACACATGAGCTGCTAACGAAAAAAAATTGATAAATTGGACTTCATCGAAATTAAGAACTTCTCTTTGAAAGATACTGTTTCAAGAATGAAAAAATAAATCACAGACTAGGAGGAAGTATTTATAAATCAGATATAGGATAAAGAACTCAATACTTCCTTCCTCCTAGTTTGTGACATTGGTATTGCTGATCTTTAGACCTCACTGTGTGTAATGCTTAGATTTCCTTAAAAATAAAAAAATCACTTCCTCTTATTAAAAAAAACCTCAGTACTAATAAAACAAAAGATTTTAAATGACAAAATTTGAACTTCACTAAAGAAAATATGGGTGGTGAAAAAAAGCACATGGAAATATGCTTGACAGGGTTGGTCTTTAGGGAAAGGCAAATCAGAATTGCAGTGAGGTACACTGCACACCTACTAGAATGTCTAACATGAAAAGATGGTCCATACTTCGTGTCGACAAGGATGTCAAGAAAGTGAGACTCTCATACCCTCTGAATGTAAACAGTGCAGCCACTTTTGGAGACAGTTGTCCATTTCTTAAAATACTAAACACAGCCTATGACCCAATCATCCACTTCTAAGTTTTGCTCAAGAAAAATGAATGCATATGCACGTATGAAGACTTGCACACAAATGTTTCATGCATATGCACGTATGAAGACTTGCACACAAATATTTCTAGCACCTTTATTTATAATAGCTCCAAACTATTGAGAAACCATCCAAAAGTCCATAGAGAGGTGAATGGAGAAACAAATTGCAATATATCCCAGTTGTGGAGTAAACTCAGCAATAAAAAGGAATAAAGTATGGACAACGTGCAACTCTATGGATAAATCTCAAAATAATTATGTTTAATGAAAGAAGCCAGCCGAAATAGAGTACATGCTGTTTGATTTCATTTATAGAAAAATCTAGAAATGCAGATAACTCTCTAGTGACAGGAAGCAGATCAGTGTGGGGGGGGTGGGAATGGGGAGGAGTAGAGAGCGATGAGAGGGACTTACAGAGTGGCCTGTGGCTCGGTCACTGCTGTCCTCGGAAAGCCTTTTTGATTACTCAGCCCTTTTGATGACTGTTCCAGCCAGAGGAACAGTGCTTACCCAAATAATGATGCCCATCGCCTCAGCAGCCTTCCTCCATCAGCCAAATATAACTCCTTAACAAATAACATATCACAATTTTCAGAGACACGATACTTGGACTTGATTATTTTAAACAGAAAAAAACAATAATGCAGAGAGGTGGATCTTCTCCTTCCCCAGCGCGGGGCTCCTCCTGGGCGCGAGCTCACTCCCTCCCTGGCCCCTGCACCTGTCTCTAGGGCAGCTCGGGGCCAGGCCTCTCTGCCGGTGGCTTCCTGACGCTGACGAGTGGCTTGGCTGTTCGTGCCAGTGTGCGGAGAGCCAGTGCTGTCTTCAGCTGCCTCAGTCACATGATGCACATGCGCCGGGCAGGTGCGTGGCAACAGCTGAGGGTCCAGATGCCGCAGGAGGACCCGGCGGGACCGCCCACATGGCCTCCTACCTCCAGCTCTCTCGCCCCACAGCCCTTTTTCTTAAACATCGCCAATAACCTTTTTTTTTTTAAATTAAAAAAAAAAAAAAAAGCATTCCTGCAGAGAAAATGCCAACCAATTTCTCAGATATTACCACGGCGCTCTTACACACCAACATAAAACTCCAGCAAATATTTTAGTCTAACATAAACCATGTGAATCACCAGTCATCTGCTATTCTGCACACTACTCCGTGTACGGAATAGCAGATGACTGGTGATTCACATGGCTTTTGTTGGACAGACTTGCGCCCCTGATGTCCAAGGGGAACACCTGATGTTCCACTTGGACATCAGCGGCGCAAGTCACGGGGGTCCTCTGGGAAGAGCCCAACCCCCTCTTATGCCTTCTAGGCCCCTTTTTGTAAATTGTTCTAGCAAATACTTTTTATAATGAGTCTTTGGGGAGAGCGATGATTAGCTTCCCCTCCAGACCGTGGACTCCTTCACGTGGGGCATCCTTCCTTCATGCCTCGCCATCTCCGTGGGGAGGACCGGCCTGGCCCCTGGCGACCGTGCCCACGCAGGCTGAACTGTTGAGAGATTCAGATTGAAATTATTAGCATTCCTCTTCTTTCCAGCTGCCAGAGCAGCCATCTAAAATTTAGCCACATGAAAAGAAAGTAAGTAGAAATGTAGCCGTTTGTAGTTCAGGTTTCCTTTTTCTCCAACCAGGCCTTTTTTTTTTTTTTTTGAAAACCACTAAATCCTCTCTGGAACTGACAGGAAAGACATGAGGCTGGAAACCTGAATTTGCATTGTCTGCCTCTGCAATCAGTGGTGCGTGTTTCCTTTGCGAGAAACCTCCCTGACTTCTCAGGCCAGGATGTCCTCGGCCTGTGGGCAGCTGTGAGGAAGGCGTTAGGACCGGGTTCTGGGAGGAGGGAGGGGAAGCCACGACTGGAGCAGATCGAGCGCTCACATCCAGGGCAGCCCAGGCGGCCTGCGGCCTCGAGGGGACTTGGGACCGTAGGCCCTTCCTCCACGACCCACTGGGGAAATTCCAAATTCCTCCAGGCCTCTCCTGCCGCCCCCAAGTCCGTATCTCACAGGCCCATCACTTTTCTGCTGGAACACGCTGATTCCATTCTCCGTGATTTCGTTTTCTATTCCAAGGCAATTCAGTAAATCCTAATGTCCTCCTGCCACTCGTGGGCATCTTGCTCCGTGTTAGGAACGTGCATCCAGTGGGCCGGGGTGGGGCAGGGGTGTATGTGGGTGGAGGAGGGACTCGTAGATAAACGTGCTACTCCCTAGGGAAGGGGTGTGCCCAGTGTGTGAACCATCAGGGCTGCGGGCGGAGACTGTCAGGACGAGATTCCAGGAGGAGGATTTAGCGGGTGTCACAGTGGAAGAGGGAAGGTGGGCCAGCCCCACAGAGGTGATGACACATACATGTCACCTAGCGGTTCCCTGTATACCCAGCACCTGTGCGCCTAGAGGGTCGGTAGCCTGGTCACAGGGCCCTGCCTCTCGTCCCTCTTCTGAGGCCCCCCCTGCCATCCCGCCCCCGCCCCCGCCCCCCCCACCAGTTCACTCCATCAGCAGGCCCCTTCCTGGAGTCTCACTCCTCAAATCTCTGTCTCACCCAGACCTCCTTGCTGAGCATCAGCCTACAGGCAGCCGGCCATGGCCCAGGGCCCGCTCTGACACCGCCAACAAGCACATTCACATTCCCCAGGGCTTTTCCCCCTTCAAACCTTGATCTCCCTCCCATTCTCCCATTCTCCCATTTTAGCAACTAACAAATCTGGAGGGCCCTGACCTGGGCACAAAACCCCACCTCACGAGGTCCCACAGGTTCTACCCCCCAAAGACCACATGTGCTCAGAGCACAAAACTCCCTGCTTTCAGGGTCAAAATTTTTAAAATATGTCTGCAAATTTGAATAACGTTCAAGGATGAAGATACACCAATCAAATTTCTTCTCTTAGTATTCAATACAATGAATGAATTTAGTTCTATTTACATATTAGAAAGCAAATATTTTATCACATTTGCAAGTTTTGCTCTCTCATATTCTCGCAGCTATTCTGTACAAATTTTTAAAAGGCCTTTTAATGGTATGATTACCAGTGTTAGCGCTGCTTTTTCTTTTTTCTTTTCAATAGACTATTTTTTAGAGGAGTGCTCCCTTTTGACTTATTGGCATTCCAACTAAGTTGTTTGAGGTATAGTGTTTTTTGCATAATTATGTATGGTGAAACTGTAATTTTTACTTCAAGAAGGAACTACCCAACTGGATAATATAAAGGGAGTTGTTTTTTTCATACTTTCTGTAACTGTGTATTTAACATGTCTAGAAAAATAATATGACTAGTTAACTTTTGTATAGAGCTTATTCTTTGCCAGCCACTGTTTAAGCACTTTACATATATTGATTCATTTAACCATCACACCTACTCTATGAGTAACTGTTACTCCCATTAAAGATACCAACCAAAGCATATTTAGTAATTTGCCCAAAGACACGAAGCTAATGGGTGATGGTGCTGAGTTTTAAATCCATATTTCTACTGCTTATAAACAATTTTAGTTTCTTTAATGTTTTATTATGAACTGTTGCACATGTACACATTATTTAACTTGAGTTTTCTGGAGTATTTTTGCTGAGGTACAATTCACATACCGTCAAATGTGGAAATTGTAAGTGTACAGCTTAATGCATTTTGACATATGTATGCATCCCTTTAATCACTTCCCATTTCCCTCACCCAGAAAATTCCATCCTGCTCCTTTCCAGTCCAACACCCACTGTTGTCAGAGGCCATCACTGTCCTGAGTGTTTTCACTTGGTTGTCTCATTTGGAGGCAAAACCAAAGAGAATCCAAGAGAATGGACTCAAAAGAGAACACAATCCTTTGTTTCTGGCTATTATCGCTCAAATGTGGATTCATCTTATTGTGTGTATCCACAGTTTTTGATTTTTATGGCTGAGTGTTATGCCTTTGTATGGATATAAAGTAATTGGTTTAATTGTCATTTTTTTTCTCAATTTTAGCTGCTTGGAACTTTTGTATACAAGATGTTTTGTGGACCTACATTTTTGTTCTGGGAGTTAAATACCAGGAATGGATTCTGGGTCGTCTAGTTGGTGCATATTAAACCCTGTGAGAAATGGAAGTGGTACTAAAATTTGTATATTCCTATTAGCAGTAATGAGGTTTTCAGTTGCTCCACATCCTTGTCAACACTTGGCATTGTCAGTGCTTTTTCATTGTGGCCATTCTGTGTGTGAAGCGCTATCTCATTGGCATTTCCCTGATGACTAATGATGTTGAGCGTTAATTAGCAATTTTTTTTTTATTCCGTGAAGTGTCTGTTCAAGTTTTTGCAAATTTTAATGTGGTTCTTGTGTTTTAGTTTATAATACGTAAATTATTTATATAATAATAATTATCAATGATTAATAATAATTATGTATACAAGTCTATCTTACAGACGTTTTCTTCCAGTCAGCAGCTTGTCTTTTTGTTATCTTAATGGTATCTTTTTATGAGCAGAATATTTTAAGTTTTGATAAAGTCCGAATTTCATTTTCCTTTTTTGGGGGGGAGTAGCACTTTTTATGACTTGATTAGGGAAACTCTACCTAGCACTGAAATCACATATATGTTCTCCTCTGATTTCTTTCTAGAAGTTTTATAGTTTTAGCTTTTACATGTAACTCTATTATGCACTCAAATTATTTGTTTGGGGGTGGTGCTGACATGAGGGGGTCTATGTCAGTTTTTCACTATGGGCTTAGCCAGTAGTTTTGACATTTTTTTTGAAAAGGCATATCATTTTCCCAATGAATTTTGCCCAATGAATTACCTTGGAAACATTGTCAAAATCTATTGATCATATATGTTTTTGTCTATTTTTGGACCCTATATTTTATTCCATTGATTTACATGTCCATCCTTATGCCAAGATCACACTGTAGTTCTACTGTAAGACCTATAATCACATGGCGTAAACCCGCCAAAATTGTTCTTTTTACCAAGGTTGTTTTGGTCATTCTGGAACCTTGGTATTTCCATAAAATGTGAAAATATCAATTTATGCTATTATGCTGCTGGAATTTTTATTGGGAATATGTTGAATAAATAGATATATTTGGGGATAAAGGACATCTTAATTGAGTCTTCCAGCTCAATTAAGCTTAGTATACATTTCAATTTACTTACATCTTTAATTTTTCTCAGTAACATTTTATAATTTTTAGTGTGGAAGTCTTGCACATATTTTGTTCAACTTATTCCTTATAGTATCTTTCTTTAAATTTATTTTAAAATTATTTGACATTATTACATTAACATATGATTGATTTTTGTATGTTATTCTAGAGTCCTGCAACCTTGATAAATTCACTTATTATTTCTAATAGTCTTTAGTAGATTCCACAGAATTTCTAGATATGCAATTATACCACCTGAAAAGTGTTATTTATTTAAACTATTTGTTTATCTTTGTCTCATAAGGCTAGTTAGGACCTCTATCTGGTATACTGTTGAATGGAAGTGATGCTGAAACTATAAATTCTTTCTGATTGTATCTGTCTGAAAAGTGTGAAGAGTAATCTCACTGAACATAGAATTCTTGGTTGGTTCCTTTTTGTCTTTGATCGCTTTAAAAATATTGCTCCATTTTCTTCCAGTTTGGAATGTTTCTGTACTCAAAAATAAAGCAAGCATTTATTTTCAACTTGGATACATGTATGTAATGCTTATCTTTTTCTCTCCAGTTGCTTTTAAAATCTTTCTTTATCTCTGGATTTCAGCAAATTTACTATGATGTGCTTTGGTATGTTTTTGTTTGTTTGTTTGTTTGGTGTGTGTATATATCTTGCTTATAATTCACTTAGATTCTTGTATATGTGGAATTATAGTTTTTATTAAAATGGGAAAAATTGGCCATATTTCAGTTTTTTTCTCCCTCTTGTTGGGACTCCAAATACAACTACTTGGGGCCACTTGGTATTGTCCACAACTCAGTGAAACTCTGTGGTTTACATTTTTTTAGTTTTTGTTTCCCTCTGTTTTCATGAAGCAACTAATCTGCTATTATTTTCATCCAGTAATATTTTAAATTTCAGATATGTTATTTTTTATCTTTAGAAGTTGCATCAACTTTTTTACATCTTCAGTTTCTCCTCTTACTATGGTTCATTCTTTTCTTTAAATTCTTGAGCATATTTGTAATAACTTCATCATAGTCCCTGCCTACTAATTCCATTGTCTCTGGCATTTACGCTTCTATTATGATATCAATTAACTGATATATTTTTTTCTGGCTATGGCCCACTGTTCCCGCTTTATCACATCTACCTAGTTTTAGTTGAATGCTGGAAATTGTGAATGTTGCATTCTTGAGTAACTGGATTTTTCTTTTTTTTCTCTAAAGTGTGATGAATTTTGTTTTGACAGACATTGAATTACTTGAAGATTATAAGCTTTGTTAGAGTGGATCTAATTTAGCCTTAGTAGTGAAGCATGACTGTTTTGGCATTTCTAATAAAAGCCTGAGCTTGGAATGTGTAATAAACAAAAGCATGGTAGGTGGAGATATGAGTAAAGATTCTATGTGTATTTTTCAACTGGTACTTTTCTCACCAAGGTCATGAATAACCCTGTGATTGCTGAATTCAATATTTTTATGTTCTTTACCTTTCATGCTTCTCTGCCACATTTGATTGTTGGCCTTTCCCTCCTGGAAATGCTCCCTTGCCTCAGCCTCCATAAATTTGCTTTATCTGCTCCTCTTCTTCTTCATATCTTTTCTGTCTGTGTTGCTGCATTCCCCTTAGAACAACCTCATAACTAGACTTCACAGTGTCCAATCCCAACCTCTGCTAATTTATTCTTTGTACTATTATTTGTGTCACTTCATAAAATTCAAATTTTATGTCACTCTCTTGATTAAAAGTTTTCTAAAGCTATTTATAGTCTTTAAGATGAAGCCCGGACTGCCCTGGTGGTGCAGTGGTTAAGAATCCACCTGCCAATGCAGGGGACCTTGGTTCGAGCCCTGGTCTGGGAAGATCGCACATGCCACAGAGCAACTAAGCTCTTGTGCCACAACTACTGAGCCTGCACTCTAGAGACCGTGAGCCACAACTACTGAGCCTGAGAGCCACGACGACTGAGCCCACAAGACACAACTACTGAGACTGTGTATCACAACTACTGAAGCCCATGTGCCTAGAGCCCGTGCTCTGCAACAAGAGAAGCCACTGCAATGAGAAGCCCTCACACCACAACGAAGAGTAGCCCCTGCTTGCCGCAACTAGAGAAAGCCTGCACGCAGCAGCGAAGACGCAACACAGCCAAAAGTAAATAAATAAATTAATTAATTAATTAATTTTAAAAAAGATGAAGCCCAAGCCTTGAAGTTTGACCACATAATCTCTAGTAATATGTTTGTTGTTTGTCCTTCTAGCTTCATTTCTTTCTATATTTATGCAGGGACTCCTCTATTCCCTGGTTGACTTGTAGGGTTGACTTGTAAGTCTTTGAACATTCTAAATTTTCTCTTTCCCTCTGTCTTACCACTGATTCCTAAGTTATTCATCCTCTTTTTGCCTGACTCTCCTTACATATTCATCACAAGCCAGATCAGGCATTACCATGTCCAGGAACCCTCACCTATAACTGATGCAGCAGACTTCCCCATGCCCTCTTTGTGGTCCCTCACACTGTATCCTGCACAATCACTGCACTCCGATCATGAATCATAAGTACCTTTTTGTTCATCTATATCTCCTACTGGACTGCAGGTTTCTTCAAGACAGAGTCTGGCTCAAAGCAAACATCAATAAAGATCGTTTGAAATGCCCCTGGAGAGGAAGGATGAGTAAAGTCTGTATCATTAGGAGCAAAGTCAACTTTATACAGAGTTGTAAGCAACTGACCCATTTGTACTTGGTTTAGAGTATGTGTTGTAAGGCAATGAAACATAAAATATGTCTGGATAGGAAAATAGTGGTTAGATTGGAGAGAGCCTTGATGTCAGACAAGGGATGCTGGATTCAAAGGAGACTTTACAGGATTTTTAAAATATAACATAATCAGAATTGAGTTTTGGAAAGAATTGTATTGAGCAAAAAAGCAGGACAAAATTATCCATGGGAACAAGAATGAGAGGAATATCCAGAGGAGAGCTGGGTACATTGGTCCAGGTCAACCATAGTCCTTCCTCAATATTTTTCAAGTGTGTATAATTAATAAAAGCATGAGCTTTAGAGTCCACAAAAGAGAAATTTTAAAAAGCATGTAAAATATTTACATTTCAAATGTAAATTTAAAAAAAAGCACGGGAGGAATTGTCAAGTGTGAAATAGGTAAAAATTAGATGTCAGCGTTTCCTGCCAATAGAGGAAACTCAGCAAGAGAAGCTGTGGGTGGAATTGAGGGTCTGCATGCCTGAGGCCAGTTGACCAGTGTCCCTTGTGCTGGATGCTCTGTTGAAAATGCAGTACCAACTCCTCCCATTCCACACGATCCCCTTCATAGCAGAGGTGGATCCTGAACTGATATCTTTGAGTTTCCAGCTTCTATGTCAACATTTCAAGGCATTCACACACAATTTGGGAGACAAAAGAGAAGAAGAAGCCATTTTCCTCCAGCATCAGCTTCAGGCAGTAGCTGAGGTCATTGATGGTGACTTTCAATGACTCCAAAATTCCTTGATAATCATCTCCTTGGGCACTAAGAGCATCTATTATGATTGGTAGTAGTTTCCCTAAAATCTTTGCACATTATAATTTTTAAAAATAGTCTTTTGACCCTTCTCCAACAGACTTTTCAATGGTTATATAAGTCTTTAATTGCCTGCATTAATTATATCTTTACTCAAAATATCTAAAAAGGCTTCTGTTTTTCTAAATGAACTATCACTGATAGAGTATTTGGTTTGAGAAGGGATTTGTAGGTAACAAGAACCACAAAAGTGGGAATTTGAGACTGATTATTTAACCAGGTATGGTTTGAAGGTAGAATTAATTTTACCCCAGTGGAAAATTGGACAGTAGTTGTTGCAAGCATAGAGTCACATTAATTATTACCACTAATTATCTGGAATGAAGCACCAAGGGAAGGCAAAGCTTCGGTAGACAAAATGATTAGCATAGTGGAGAATTCATTGTGATGTTGAGGAGGGTACAAGGACTAGGGGGTGGACAGATTGCTTCTCACTACTCAGGAGTACATAAGAAGAGAAAGGAACAAAATTGAGGATTTAGAATTCCAGAACAAGGCATGGTTGGAAAACTAAGCAGTTTCTGTGTCTGTCTCTAGAACATCAAATATCTCTTGTAGCTTCAGGTTCAGTGCTTCCTAAAAACTGCAGAGTTTGATCTTCGGATTTGCTGAAGTACCACACAAGGTGATTTGACGTCTTGACAGATTGCTTAAGTTACAGTTACAGCACTGGGTGGGAAAGGTGAGACCCTGATAATGAGAATGGAAACTTTTGAGCAGATGCTGATGAATCAGAGTGCTCCAAGTCCTACATTCCTCAGGTTTCCTTTACCAATAAGAGTATGCTAAAGCTAAATAAGGTGACTGCCTGCTAAATTAAAAAAAAAAAAAATCCAGAGCCTTCTAGAATAATAAAAAAGTATGCAGGAAAAATAGAAAATAATCCAATATAACAAGAAATAGGAATATCATAACTTGAATGAGAAAAGACAAATTGTCATTGACACTAAGATAAATCAGATGTTAAGAATATGACAAGAACTTTAAAGTAACCATCATAAAAATAATTCAACAAGAAATTAAAAATTCTTTTGGAAAAAATAAAAAATAGAAAGGCTTAACAAAGAAGTAGAATTTATGTAAGAAGATCCCAATGTAAATCATAGAACTAAAAAATGTAAAAACTAAAACAAAAAAAATTGTCTGGATATGTTGATAGTGGAGTGGAGATGTCAGAGAATAGAATCAATGAACATGAATACAGGTCTAATGAATTTAATTAATCTAAACAGCAGAGAGAAAATAGACCAAACAATTAAACAAACAAGAACAGAGTATGAAGGACTTATGACACAATAACCAAAAGTTAACATTTGCCTCATTGGAGTCCCAGAGGACAGGAGGGAGAGACTGGGGCTGAAAGAGTATTCAAAGACATACTGGTTGAAAACTCAAATTCGGAGAAGGAAACAAGCCTATAGATCCAAGAAGTTGAGAAAATCTTAAGCAAGATAAACACAAAGAAGTCCACACCAAGAACACATCATAATCTCTAAAAACAAAAAGAAAAAAATCTTGAAAGCAACCAGAGAAATGATTCATTCATTACCTATGGGAGAACATCAATTCAAATGACAGCAAATTTAACTTCTGAAACCATAGAGACCAGAAAAAAGTGTCATAAAAATTTCAAGTACTGAAAAATAAAATAATTGTCAACCCAGAATTCTATTAATATATCTGGTATAATCATCCTTCAGGATGATTGAAACAAAAATTATAACACCATCTGGCATTCAAGACAATGATGTTTTAAAAGTGGAAAAGATTTGGAACCTAAATGGAAGTAAGTTTTCCATACTTCACTTGAATTGGTAAAACATTAGTAACAGTAGACTGTGATGTCACATATGTGTATATTGTAATATCCAGAATAACCACTAAGAACATCTTTACAAAGAGATACATGAAAAAATAGAGATAGATGAATCAAGATGGGCACTATAAAGGAAGGAATAACCCAGAGGAAAGCAATAAAAGAGAAACAGAAAAATGAGGATTAAAGGAAACAAATAGATAATTAAATGTCAGATGTGAGCTCTAACATATCAATAATTATAGTAAATGTAAATGGCAGTAATCTACCAATTAAAAGGCAGAGTTTGGCAAAGTGGATTAAAAAATTCTCTATTGCCCTATTAGAAATTCATTTCAAATTTAGCAACATGGATAGACTGAAAATAAAAACAGGGAAAAAGATACACTATGGAAACATTAATTTTTAAAAACTAAGAGTAACTATATTAATATTAGATAAAATAGACTACAAAGAAAAGAATAAGAGTCAAAGAAAGATATTACATAATGGTAAATGATCAAAGCCTATAGGAAACCCCAAAACACAAGAAGCAAAAAATGACAGAGCTAAAAGGAGAAATAGTTATGTCCATAATTATAGTTGGAAACTTCAACACTCCATCTTAGTTACAGTTATATTTATCTAATAGCAAAATAGCAAGTGTATAAAAGGTCTCAGAAAAATGATTGATCAATTAATAGGATCTAATATATATCTTATTCAACAAGAACAGAATATAAATTTCTTTCAATTGCTCAGAGAATATTCAATATATGTATGTATATATGGAGAGAGAGAGAATTGAATGAAAATGAATATACACCATTTCAAAGTAGGTAAGGTGCAGCTAAAGAAGTGTGAAACAGAATTTACAGCACTAAATGCTCACATTAGAAAAGAAGAGAAGTCTTGATAAATTGTCTAAATTTCTACCTCAAGAAACTAGAAAAAGAAAAACAAAAAACAAGTAGATGAAAGAAAATAATAAAGATAAGACTAAAAATAAATGAAATAAAAAACAGTAGAGAAAATCAGTGAAACAAAAAAATGGCTCTTCAAAAAACTATCAATAAAATTGATTAGCCTCTAAAAAATAACTGACAAAAACAGAAGAAACAAACAATCATCAATATCAGGGATGAAATCAAGGCTATCTCTAAAGATCTCACAGCCTTTAAAACAGTTCTAAGGTGACACTGAAAACAACTTTCCACTCAACAACTTGAATGAAATGGACTAATCCCTCAAAAACCGCAAACTACCAAAAGTCAGCTAAGATAATCTGAATAATTCTACAACCATAAGAGAAATTAAATTTGTAATTTAAAAGCTCCCAAGAAAGGAATTTCTAGACACACATGATTTTACTAGAGATTTACACCAAACATCTAAATAAGAATTAACACTAGTTTTACATAATCTCTTCCAAAAAACAGAAAAGAAAAAAATACTTTCCAACTTATTTTATGTGGACAATATTACCCCGATACAATAATGCTCAAAAACTTCTAAGACACTACAAAAAAAAAAAAATCAAAACTCTCATGAGCTTAGATATAAAACTCCTCCAGAAAACATTAGCAAATTGAATCACCAATAAATAAAAAGAATTATACACTGACTGTGGTATTTATTTCAGGCATGCAAGAATAGTTTAACATTCTAAAATCAATATAATCTACCATATCAACAAGCTAAAGAATAAAATTTAGATAATCACACCAGTTGACAACAAAAGTAATTTAACAAAATCCAATATCCATTTAACCAGCAAGTTAGGAATTGAGAGGAAGTACCTCAACTTAATAAAGAATATTTGCAAACAACATATCTAACAAAGGACTAGTATCTTGAATGCATAAAGAACTCTCAAAATAAAACAGAAAAAAAAAGTCCAATTAGAAATGGCAAAAGACATGAAGAGACAGCTCATCAAAGAAGATGTGCAAATGACAAATAAGCCCATGAAAAGATGTTCAACATCATTAGCCTACAGCAAAATGCAAATCAAAACCACAATGAACAATTACTACACACTCATAAGAATGACTAAGATAAATAGTAAAAATACCAATTGTAGGTGAGAATGTGGAAAAGTGGATTAATCATACACTACTGGTGGGAATGTAAAACATTACAGGCACTCTGAAAAGCAGTTTGATTTGTTCTTATAAATCTATCCATGCAACTGGCTAAAAGGTACATATGATCTCAGTATTTTCCTTACATCTGCACTTGAACCAATGATTCTCTCAAGAAAAATTTAATTAAAAATATTAGCCACATGTTATCCTCATCTTTGTTCCTCCTATGTTAGAACAATCAGGCTTGAGAAAACTTGGAAAATCCTGGGTCTTGGTTCCCATATTTAGTTAATTGATTAGCCAACACTTACATCATGGTTTGCATTTTACTTCTTTATCAACCTATCAGTACAAAGTAGAATTCTACCCACCTGGTCCATCTGAACTGTTAATGATGTACAATGTGAAGGCAGATTCCCCTTTTCCTTACACCTCTTGCTTTCCCCACTTTCTGAAGCCTGATAGTTCTCTCCATAGTACCCTGAGTGCTGCCTCTGTTTACTGTGTTCTTCCCAGGCAATCTTCTCCCAAATCCCATCCTATTTCAGCCTGGAAAGGACTTTATTTCCCAGGGTATTTTGTGTTATTTTTCTGTTTTTCAGATTTGGGGACATTCACCTAGTTCAGAGGATGAACGTGTGTGATTCTAAAATTGGGTCTTTGTCTATAGGAAATGTCAACTTCTGGAACATCTGCTCTTAGCCATTTACTTCAGTAAACCAAAACTTGAGGACCCCTGCACTATGATCTTTTCCCTGATTGTATTTCCCACCTCGCCTCCAAAGTTTATCTTTTCTGCCAAGTAGCTCCATTTCCTAGCAGAATGCTTAGGATATAGCATTAGCTCAATACATATCTTCTCTCTGAATCATGACAAAATTAATTTTATAAAAAAAAACCCTGCCATTGTAATAAGCAGTTCTAATTTTCAGAGTTATGACAAGGTAATGAAATAAAAAAGAAATTCTAAATTTTCCCACTTTGGTTAAATGTTAAAACACAGCGACCTTTAAAAAATTTAGTATATTATGGCTTTAAAAAAACTAAATATAATTTTATTAACATTTTTCTGGTACATTTAATGAGCCAATATTAGAACATTATTATGAACTAACATCCATAGCTTATTCATATTTCCGTGGTTTTCTCCTAATATCCATTTTCTGTCCCAGGATCTCATACATGGCACCACATGACATTCAGTCCTCATGTCTCCTCAGGCTCCTCTGGTCTGTGACAGCTTCTCAGATCTTTCATGTCTTTGACCACCTGGATAGTTTTGAGGAGGACTGATGAGGCATTTTGTAGAATGACTCTCAAGTGGAATTTGACGTTTTTCTTATGAGTAGACTCGGGCAATGGGAGGAAGACCACAGAGGTGAAATGCCCTTCTCACCTAATCAAGTCAAGGGCACATCCTGTAAACACAGCTCATCATTGTTGATGTTGACCTTGATCTCCTGCCTGAGGGCATATTTGTCAGGTTTCTCTTTAAAAGTTATTATTTACAATATTGAGGAATTTCTTTGTGAGTTTATAGATTTAAAATAATGCCTCAATAAATGTAAGAACACTTTAGAGAACATTATTTTGCTTTGATGACTATTTAGAGGGGACGTTAAATTTGAGATACCCAAACTGGTCTTTGTTTCACTTCCTTTGCTATTCTATTTCTGGGCCAATTCAGTCACAGTTGTAGCTCTCTCAAGCACATCTACGTAGAGGAACTTCAAATGTATAGCTCTTGCAATGACATCTATTAGAAGTTTCAAGACTCTATGACATAACTCACAGCAAGATCCTTTTTGATCCACCTCCTAGAGAAATGGAAATAAAAACAAAAATAAACAAATGGGACCTAATGAAACTTAAAAGCTTTTGCACAGCAAAGGAAACCATAAACAAGACAAAAAGACAACCCTCAGAATGGGAGAAAATATTTGCAAACAAAGCAACTGACAAAGGATTAATCTCCAAAATATACAAGCAACTCATGCAGCTCAATATCAAAAAAACAAACAACCCAATCCAAAATGGGCGGAAGACCTAAATAGACATTTCTCCAAAGACGACATACAGATTGCCAACAAACACATGAAAGGATGCTCAACATCACTAATCATTAGAGAAATGCAAATCAAAACTACAATGAGATATCACCTTGCACCAGTCAGAATGGCCATCATCAAGAAAGCTACAAACAATAAATGCTGGAGAGGGTGTGGAGAAAAGGGAACCCTCTTGCACTGTTGGTGGGAATGTAAATTGACACAACCACTATGGAGAACAGTATGGAGGTTCCTTAAAAAACTAAAAATAGAGCTCCCACATGATCCAGCAATCCCATTACTGGGCATATACCCTGAGAAAACCATAATTCAAAAAGAGTCATGTACCAAAATGTTCATTGCAGCTCTATTTACAATAGCCAGGACATGGAAGCAACTTAAGTGTCCATCAACAGATGAATGGAAAAAGAAGATGTGGCACATATATACAATGGAATACTACTCAGCCATAAAAAGAAATGAAACTGAGTTATTTGTAGTGAGGTGGATGGACCTAGAGACTGTCATACAGAGTGAAGTAAGTCAGAAAGAGAAAAATAAATATCATATGCTAACACATATATATGGAATCTAAAAAAAAAAAAAAAAGTTCTGAAGAACCTAGGGGCAGGACAGGAATAAAGATGAGACATAGAGAATGGACTTGAGGACACGGGGAGGCGGAAGTGTAAGGTGGGACGAAGTGAGAGAGCATTGACATATATGCACTACCAAATGTAAAATAGATAACTAGTGGGAAGCAGCCATATAGCACAGAGAGATCAACTCTGTGCTTTGTGTCCACCTAGAGGGGTGGGATAGGGAGGGTGGGAGGGAGATGCAAGAGGGAGGAGATATGGGGATATATGTATATGTATAGCTGATTCACTTTGTTATAAAGTAGAAACTAACACACCATTGTAAAGCAATTATACTCCAATAAAGATGTTAAAAAAAAAAGAATTTAAACTTCATTTGTAATTGGAATAATAAAATTCCCTTAGGAAACTATACTGTAATTCAAAAAAAAAAAAGTTTCAAGACTGCATTTATTGAATGCCATATATTTCTCATTGTTACCTCACATTTATCATATTTAAAAAATTACACGTTTTATTACTTTGCACACACACACACACACACACACACACACACACGCCCAACATACTTTTTTTTCCTCCTAGGTCCATAACTTAATTTCACAGTCTTATTACCTACTATGTCATTCTCACTGGATACTTTAAATTCATTATTAAAACGTTTCTAACACATCAGTTTAAATACTTATATTGATTTATCTTTTAATTCTTTTAGAGAAAAGGATTTTTTTTCTGATTAAAGATATAGCAAAATTTGTCTGCCTTTGTAATTATGTTCTGCCAATTTCCATGAAAATATAGGAAAATCTGAATGAATTTATTTTTACATAATGTTTTATAAAGACTCAAACAAGTTTAGAAAATTAGTAAGGAAACATCAACCTTAAACAACATGTTAGACCCGATGGACTTAACAGATATATATACAAAGCATTCCATCCAAAAGCAATGGAATACACATTCTTCTCAAATGCGCATGGAACATTTTACAGGATAGATCATAGGTTAGTCTGCAAAACATGTCTTAATACATTTAAGAAGACTGAAATAATATCAGGTATATTTTCTGACCACAGTGGTATGAAACTAAAAATTAATTACATAAAAAAACTGGAAAATTAACAAATATGTGGAGATTAAACAACATGCTACTGAACAATCAATGGGTCAAAGAAATAAAAAATACCTTGAGGCAAATGAAAATAGAAATATACTGTACAAAATTTTGTAGGATGCAGCAAAAGCATTTCTAAGACAGAAGTCCATAGAGATAAATTCCTACCTCAAGAAATAAGAAAAGTCCCAAATATACAATCTAACTTTACACTTCAAGGAACTGGAAAAGGAAGAACAAATGAAGCCCATAGTAAAAGGAAGGATATAACAAAGATTAGAGCAGAAATAAATGAAATAGAGACTAAAATGACAGTAGAAAAGATCAATGAAACTTAGAGCTGATTCTTTAACAAGATAAACAAAATTGACAAAACTTTAGACTTACCAAGAAAAAAAGAAAAAGCAAAAATTTAATAAATTCAGAAATGAAAGAGGAGATGTTACAACTGATATCACAAAAATACAAAGAATCATAAGAGACTGCTATAAACAGTTTTACACCAAAAAATTAGACAACCTAGAAGAAATGGATAAATTTCTAAAAACATACAACCTACAAAGAATGAAACATGATGAAATAGAATATCTAAACAGACTAATTACTAGAACAGAGACTGAATCAGTAATTAAAAACCTCTCAACAAACAAAAGTTCAGAACAAGACAAGTTCATTGGTGAAGTCTACCAAATATTCAAAGAAGAATTAACACGAATCCTTCTCAAACTCTTCCAAAAAAATAGAAAAGAGGGGAACTCTTCCCCCTTTAAAATGCTGAACTCAGCATTACCCTGATACAAAAAACAGACCAGGGTGCCATAAGAAAAGAAAATTATCAATAAGAACATTTGTTGCTATTGTGAGTTCAAAATTATACAGTCATTTTGAAAAAGCACCTGGGAGCTACTTATAAAGTTTATGATAGGTGCTCTCCACAAAGTGGGTATAGAGAAACGAACCTCAACGTAACAAAGGCCATATGTGACAAGCCCACAGGTAACATCATACCCAATGGTGAGAAGCTGAAAGCATTTCCTCTAAGATCAGGAACAACACAAGGATGCCCACTCCTGCCACTTTTATTCAAAATAGTATTGGAAGTCTTAGCCAGAGCAATTAGTCAAGGAAAAGAGGCAAAATACATCCAAATTGAAGAGGAAAAGTAAAACTGTCCCTGTTTGCAGATGACATGGTATTATATATAGAACACCCTAAAGGTGCCATCAAAAAACTGTTAGAACTAATAAGTGAATTTGATAAATTTGAAGGATAAAAAATCAATATCAAAAATCTGTTTGCATTTCTATACACTAATAACAAACTATGAGAAGGAGAACTTAAGAAAAGAATCCTATTTTAAATTGAATCAAACAGAAATTTCTTTCTTAGGAAGAAATTTAATGAAGTAGGTGAAGGACCTGTATATTTAAAACTATCAGATAGTAATGAAGAAAATTGAAGAAAGCACAAATAAGTAAAAAGATATTCTGTGTTCATGGATTGAAATAATCAAGTGTTAAAATGCTCTCACTAGGCAAGACAATCCACAAATTCAATGCAATCTCTATCAAAATTCCAATGGCATTTTTCAAAGAAATAGAAGAAATAATCTTAAAATCTGTATGGAACCACAAAAAACCCCAAACAGTCAAAGCAATCTTGAAAAAGAAGAAAGCTGGAGATTTCACATTTCCTGATTTCCAACTGTATTACAAAGCTATAATAATTAGAACAGTATGGTATTGGCATAAAAACAGACACACAGATCAATGGAACAAAATAGAGGGCCCAGAAATAAACCCACATATATATGGTCAATTAATTTATGACAAGGAGCCAAGAATACACATCAGGGAAAGGACAGTCTTTTCAATAAATGGTGTTGGAAAAACAGGACAGCCAATTGCAAAATAATGAAATTCGACCTCTATCTTACACCAGACACAAAAATCAACTCAAAATGGATTAAAGACTTGAATATAAAACCTGAAATCATAACACTCCTAGAAGAAAACATAGACAGTAATCTCCTTGACATACTAAGCTCCATGACATCAAATCCTTGATGATTTTTATTGAATCTTACACCAAAAGCAAAAGGAACAAAAGCAAAAATAAATGAGTGGGACTAAATCATCTAAAAAAGTTTCTGCGCAGCAAAGGAAACCAGCAACAAAATGAAAAGGCAAACTACTGAATGGGAGAAGATATTTGCAAACCATATATCTGATAAGGGATTAATATTCCAAATATATCAAGAAATCATACAATTCAATAGCAACAATACAATCCAATTTAAAAATGGGCAGATGATCTGAATATTTTTCCAAAGAAGACATACAGATGGCCAACAGGTACATGAAAAAATGCTAAATCTCATTAATCATTAGGGAAATGCAAGTCAAAACCACAATGAGATATCACCTCATACCTGTTAGAATGGCTGTTATCAAAAGACTAGAAATAGGAAGTGTTGGTGGGGATGTGGAGTAAAGAGAATCCTTGCGCACTGTTGGTGGGAATGTAAATTGGTGTCACCACTAAGGAAAACAGCATGGAGGTTCCTGAAAAAATTAAAAATAGAACTCCATATGATCCAGTGATTTCACTTCTAGGTATTTATCTGAAGAAAATGAAAACACTAACATGAAAAGGTACAGCTCCATGTTTATTGCAGCATTATTTACAATAGCCAAGATATGGAAGCAACTTAAGTGTCCATCAATGGAGAAAGAAATTTATATTCGTAAATTATATATATATGAATATTATTCAGCCTTAAAAAAGAATGAAATCTTGCCCTCTGAGGCAACATGGATGGACCTCAATGGCATTATGCTAGGTGAAGTAAGTCAGAGAGAGAAAGACAAATACTATATGATCTCACTTATCTGTGGAATCTAAGATTAAAAAAAAAACAAAACAAAATGAAAACAAACAAAAATATCCCAAGCTCAGAGTGTTTCTGAGTCCAAGCTCATACTGCTTGATGCACGACAGGCCAATAAATCGAGAGAGGTGTTGACACAAGGAATAGTGACTTTATCTGGAAAGCCAGCAAACCGAGAAGATGGTGGACTCCTGCCCCAAAGAACTATCTTGCCTGAGTTAGAGTTCAGACTTTTAAACTGAAAGGGGAGGAAGTAAAGTCAAACATTTCCTGGTTCCGGTCAGCCTCCAGAGGGTATGTGTTGATTTCTTCCTCCCTGCAGTCATTCACGATGGGCCTGGTCAGGATATTTCCTGTGAGCTAAACAAAGGTATTTTAGCTTAATGCTCATTACCTGGGAAGCAGGGTTCCCCGAGATGGGCCATTATGTATAATTTAAGCTTATAGGCAACATTACTTGTAATAGAATACAAAAGGTTCTTCCCTGTTACAATAGACAGGGACCAGACTGGCGGTGGCCTGCCAGAGGTGGGGCTAGGGGTGGGAGAAATAGGTGAAGGGGGTCAAAAGGTCAAAAGAAAAATAAAAGCAAATAAGTTAATCTTAAAATGAAATATATTCTGAAAATACCCTTATTTTTTTCCATTGCCTTTCAAATCCTTGCCACTTCTGCTTTTTTTAATGCTACTTTAAATGTTATGGCCAAAGCTTAAGAAGCCAAAGTGTTCCTTTTAATGTATTCTCCAAAGTAAAATATGCTTTTTAAAAATAAATGTAAGAGTTCATTTTTCTCACTGTTAGAAGAACTAGGAATTTTTTCTTCTGAGTTAAGCTTTTATGAACACGTGAAGAAATATAAAAGTCACTGCAAGTTTAGCTTCAACGTGGAATACAAATTCTTCCCCTAAATACATTAGAGGTGACATCACTCACCCCCGCCCGGGCACTCCCTATGCAGTGTGGCCATAACATATTCTAACTTGACACTGAGGACGTGAGGATGCCTTTCTCTGTAACCCAAGGAAGTAAGCGTTCAGATGCAGCACACCTGAATGACTTGGTCTTCTAGTTGCTTGGATATGGTTGGTCAACATGCTGTTCACCACAAACCTTTGCTATGGAACTGATCACCCTTTTCCCAACCTCATCTTCCACCTCATCCTTACTCATTCTTTGGATTTTGACTTGAAAGGAAGACTCCTTAATTCTCTAGACCAGGTCACGCCCCCCCTGTTGAATGTTCTCAGGGGAAACTTCACCCTTCCTTTGTGGAACTTCCACTGCTGTGATTTCGTATCTACTGGTCCCGCAGTTTGATTTATGCCTGTCTTGTGCAGGTTGCAAGATACAAGAGGGCAGAGCCCATCTCTGTTTGTGCTCTTGATTATAATCTCTATTAAAATGAAGAAGGACACCCATCCCACAAGTATCTGCGGGTGCCTAGTGAATGCTAAGCTCTCTGTCAGGTACCGAGGACACAAACATGAGCAGAGAGAACCATTTAGATGATGGGTCCTACCAGATTTAGAGCATGGTGGAGGCAGTTAGGGGGGCAATTGTCATGTGTGCCCGGGTGGGTGATAAAGACCTCCTTTGTAGGGGGATGTCTCATTTCCAAAGGCTTGAGAAATGGATCAGTGTTCAGGAGGATGGAAGGAAGATTTCCAGGCATGGAGGTTTGAAATAGTCTGGCACAATTGGCTTCATGTCTCCTTAGAAGCCCTCTATTACCCTCACCCCATAAAAAGAGGGAAGATTCAGGGAACTGAGAGACTCGGGGTACAGACCTCCAGGCTGCAGCACCAATCAGGAAAAGAGGAGGGAGGAAGACCAGATCCCAGGGCAGGCGGGGTAGCAGGACACACAGACCGGGCTCCCAGAGGCCTCCAGAGCCAGCCACTTCAGGCCTTCTGTGAAAGACCACCGTGGCCTCAGGGCATGGTCTGGGCCCTTCCTAAGCACATGCTCTGGGAGGAGTGTTCTGTAGGCATCATAGGACTTCGAAGGGATTGGAATCTGCTGTCCCTGAGACCAGCAAGGTGGTTCTGGGAAACAGGAGTCCAGGCATAACATCCCTCCCTCATTCACCGGGCTCCTAGGGACACCAGGAACCACCTTAGCTCATCGTGGTGACCTTATGATTTGACATGCTAATCCTGAGGGTGGGGTCATTATTCCCATTTCAGAAATGGGCAAGTTGGTGCTCAGAGAGTAGAGTGATTTACCTGAGGATGCACAGGTGGGCAGAACTGGAGCTTGGAGTTATTGCTATCCTTTCTTGTTGTAGGAAAAAAGTTATTTGTGATCATTTCTGTTTCATTTTTTAATAGGAAAAATACATTTTATTAGAAATTTAAGCTTAATTTATAGAAGGCTACAGAAAATTGTCATTACCCCTAGGGAGTTGGGATGAGTAGAAATAGGAAGTTTTATGGTTCACATTGCATCCTTTAAAAATCATTTTGGAATTTACTATACGTGTATTTAAATTATAGAATAAATTTAATAAGTTAACAGAATTTACAAAGGAGCCACCACTAGAATAAAGGAAATGGGATGCATCATTTCTAAATAAGAGCAAATGACAACTTGAGAATCTTGTGAAAGATGAGGAAGAAATAAATATGTAAAATATCGAACAAACAAAACAAGAGATGAAAGACCTCAAGGAAACCGAAACAAAGGGAAAACTTTACTCATGAATAGGGAAACTCAATTTTCTGAGGAGGTCAATTCTACTTGAATTGATCTATAAATTCAATGTAATTATAATCAAAATCTCAATGCACATTTTTGTTCTGTATGTTTTTTTATATGAGTGTGTAACTGCATTGTTAATTCTAATATATGGAACAGCAAAGGGACAAGAATAGTCAAAACATTTCAGCAGAATGAAAACAATGGAGGCAGGGTGACATCAAATATCAAGCCATATTTATTTAAAACCACAGGAATTAAGACAGAAAGGCATTCACATGGAGACGGATCGATCAAAGGAACACAACTGAGAACCTGGGAAGCTTGATTTATGAATGAGGAGGGGCAAGTCAAGAAAAGGTACTTGGGGAATTGATTATCCACATGGGAAAAAATAAAGCGATTGACACAGTAGTGAACATGTATGTGGTGTGGAAAGCGGCACGTGGTGGAGGTTATGGAAACCCTACATCCACCTGTTCCTCCACCACAGTGTCCCTGATGGGAACCTGCTTCTGCCCTGGGCTGGGCCCCGTACTTCAGGGCCTCCTGGCCCCTCGTCTGGTGTTTGTTTACAAGGCCTCAGTGAGTAATTCCAAATGGACAGGTGACTCAACACAGGACAAATAGGTTTTGAAAACTGGAAGTTTGCTGAGTGGTTTGAGACATTTCTTTTCTGCTGAGGCTGAGCCACATCTGCTCCCGTGATGGGCGGGTGGAGGGCGCGTGAAGCACTGCCTGCTGCTGTCAGCCTTTGGCCACCAGAAAGGCTGGCCTTGGGGTAGAACCAACATATCTTTTGATGGAGCCAAAGGCAAACTGGCTCTAGATCAGAACTCAGTCTCTAGATCGGCTATGCCCGGTGGAACATAAATTGCTGGATACATAATCATGAATTTTCTGGTAGCCACATTTAAAAAAGCAAAGAGAAACAAGGGACATGAATTTTCATAGTATGTTTCATTTAATCCAATATATCCAACATATTATAATTTCAACATGTGATCAGTATTAAAAACATTGAAAAACGTCACTTTTTTGGTACTAGGTGGTGAAATCTGGCATGTGACTTAGAGTTCCATGTAGTCTACCTCACCTCTGATGCCTGTTATGACAACAAACTGCCAACATGCAGAGGTCAATCTGTGAGGAAGCCTCCTTAGCTGATGGGCAACATAAATAAAGCTAAAGACAAATGACAGAATAAGATAAAATATTTTCAGCATATGTAACTGTAAAGAGCTCTTCTACATCAATAAGAAGAAAACAAAGAACCTAGTGATATAAAGATGCAGGGCACAGATATAAATACTTCTCCAAATATACACATCCTATAAAATAAGAGAATATGTCCAATGTCAGGAGTAAGCAGAGAAATGTTAATTAAGACGATATCGAGATAACATTTTTTGCCACTGCATAGGGAAAAGTCAAAACACATCCATGGTTCTCAAGTGTGTGGAAAGACGTTTTGAGGAAGAAGAGTGGAGAGAGCCTGGTGTGATGGGGGCTAGGCTTCCACCCTCGCTGGTGAAGTTCAGGCTACTCCTTTCCATCATAGTGTACAGCCAGGTGATGGCCGAGAATGCAGGTTCTGCCGATGAAACCCGCCGGCCACAGCCTGAGACTCAGTATCTAGTAATGCCAAGGAGCAGGGCCAGCATGAATTCCTCCCTATCACCACCGCCGCTTCCTAAAGGCAGCGCCTGTAAGGAATCCGGGAGAAATAACCCCTCCCCCTCTGTGCACCTGCACGACATATCAGTGCATTTATTGATATCGTCACCACCACCACCCACGATGCGAATGATCTGGCGTTTATTTTTTTTTCATCTCTGTGTCTTTAGAGCCTAGCAGAGGGCGGTTCATGTGGTCAGCTGCTGGGAATAATTTCTAATGAATGAATCAGAACTGAACGAATGAGAAAAATGTGTGAGTGCTGACATAAGCCCGGAGAATCTTTATTTTATATTGATTTTGTTTGATTAACTTTTATCATCCTTCTCTCAATGTGCCTGAAAGTGATGGAATTTCTTAAAGCTCTGGTGGCTTCAACAGCTCCTAAAACATGTCATCAGACTTGAGGTTCATGTGTGTGGCACTGTGAGGACCCTAAAGCAGGCAGCCAAGTACAGATCTTTCATCTCCAAGGCACCCTGCCCTTGGCTATTTCACGTTGGGTTCTTTGCAGACAGCGACCGTACAGCCAACATGTTCAGGATCACTTATGGTAGCAGCAGGTTGGTCATTTGCATAGCTGCATGGCTCAAAGGATGGATTATTTCTCTTCCGTGTCCTTCAGTATAAATTGGGGTAGTTATATCTACACAGAAACTTCTTCTTGCTCATTTTAAATGAAAGTAATTCTGTTTAGCAGTTTGTACTATAAACTGGAGTGGATATGGCCATAAAGACAATCGTCAGTTTATTTCAGTCCTGAAAGTGTTGATTTCTTCACATTGGACAGGTCTTTTCTCATGGAGACACTGGAAAGTGAGCCCCTCAAATAGTGATCACTGTGACTTCCCTAAATCTGAGGGTATCCTGGACAGTCCTGCCACCGTCAGCAGAGGCAGGGAGTATGAATTTATTACATTTTCCATTGTTTGGGCTCCATATTCTAATTGAATGTCTGCTCTGAGAAGTATGCTGTGAATGTTAACAAGAAGGGCTGACAGCCCTGGAAAGACCTGACCCAGCACTGCCTCCTGTTTCCTGTGGGCCTCCGCTTTCCTCCTCTGCTTTGATGTGGGTTTTGGCATCCAGACCTAAAGCTAGAATGATTTGGAAATGGTAAGAACAAAAGCAAGTGGAAGAATTTGCTTTCTGGGTTGATCTTAGATGAAGGAACTTCTCATTTAGCAAAAAATTCTGTAGGTGTTTTTATTTATTTTCTTAAAATACTTTCAACAGTTACAAACGATTTCACTTACATGTTAATTTCCATGCTGAGAAGGAAGAGCCACACGCAATACCCATATCTGTGTTGGGGAGCATTTTGTCTGCATTGAGCTCCAAGCAAGATGGGGCCTGTGTAGTCAAGTGATACATAATAAGAGTAACGCTGGTGACGGTGAGAAGGCTTCTGCTGATGTTACTGACATTCTGCCAATCTCTATATACTTGTTAGGTCACTGAATCCTCATAACCTACAAGACTGGCGCTGTTACCAGTTTCATAAAAGATGGACAAAAACTCAGAGAGATTCAATAAATTGCCTCACATTTTATAACTTATAAAAGGCTGGATATTCAAACCAAGTCAAATAATTAAATCTGGTTAATCGTCTAAGATTCTGTTGCACATTTATAAAAGACACAGGTATTCTGTCCTTGGATTAATATTGGCCTTTCCATTTCTGAGATGTTACTTCCATAAATGCATTTGTTTTCATCATTTTATTTATCTGATTCACAAGTATTGACTACCTACAACATAGCTAGCTCTATAAAAAAATCCTAAATCTCTTCCTCCATTTTAAAATGCGCTTATTCAGTTAAGTTTGTCAATTCTTCATTCAGATATGCTTATTCAACATTGTTTTCCTTTCTCAGTGAACACAGTTTAGTCTAAAACTGCATCACCCTAAATTTTTGAGATTGTCCTACTTTTAATTTATCCCACTTTTGCACATTTTCTTTCTAAACTATCGTTTTGCACAGCCCTATGCAAAATAATATTCAACACCTCTTTCTCCTTTAAGTTATAAAATGTAAAATATTTTCCCCACATCCAAAGCTCCAGATAATTCATTGTTGAGTTACAGCCTGCATAGTCTTGAGGACGGGTAAATATTAAAAGGCTGACAATTCCGTAATTAGAACAACTGGAATCTGTCTTCTTTCCAGGTGTCTGTCCAAGTCCTTCACGAAGGAAGGCTTTGAAAGGCAGGCATTTGATGAAGGGCCTTCTTTTGTTTGCTTCTTTTGTTTCTTCCCTGAGAGTTGAGTGAGAACCTCTGTATTAACCAAGTGTGTCCCCAGCTTTCTGAGGCAGAGTCCTCCCATAAACAAAAGTACATGTGATCAGGATGAGAAAATGGATTTCTCCTTATTTGATACATGAAATCTTTAGAGTGTGGGCATTTGCACTGAGCTTTTGGACATTTGGTTGTGGACTCTGCAGTCCTAAAGATGCTCAGTGCTGATCTATGCCCGTGCAGGTGACCCCACCTGACCCCGCTGTCTCAGGAACCCCTCTTCTCCCTGTCCTCTCTCTAGTGAAGCTCTGCTCCTCTTATTACCATGGAAGCCGGTGGTAACTCTGCTTTGATAACAGGAAGAACATGGGAAGGAAGTTCTAACAGAGATGCCAAGATCAGACCCCACCCTTTTCAATTCCACAATGTTTTTCTAGGGAACAGGTGTAAGCCCAGCATCTGACCTACTTTCAGAGGGAAGAGGAACCAGCAACTCTTCCTCTGAAGAAATGCCTGGAGTTCATCTCCCCCTACTCAACATTTAGGACCCTGAGAGCTTGAGGTCCAAGCGAAGAAAGCATTTCCCCCCTTCGTTTAGTTTTTTTCCACTCAGACATACTCCGAAGTTCTGTCTCCTGCCCTAGAATGCCCCAGTGTGACTCACGGTGTGAACATCTCACTCCTTCAGCGGAAGATCCCACTCCACCCACGGGGGCCATGTTTTTGCTTCAGCTTTGGAAATACAATAGCACCAAACACATTCATAGGATACTGTATGTTTCCCAGTCTGGGCTGTTCCAGATGCAAGCTAGCAAAGGCACATTCCCAGTTGGTCCTGAGAAACCCCAGTCTGATCTTCTGATGTGTTTTATATATCTTCCCATCTTCCTGTCTCAGCTCTCCATTGCCCACGAGCAAGGGCATATACATACACATTGAGACCCATGGCTGCTGTTATGGACTGAATGTTTATACCTCCACAATTCATAAGCCCCAATTCCCAACATGATGCTGTTTGGAGGTGGGACCTCTGAGAGGCAATTAGGTTTAGATGAATGAGGTCATGAGGGTAGGTCATAGGATTAGTGCCCTCCTAAGAAGAGGAAGACATTGGCGCTCTCTCTCTCTCTCTCTCTCCCCGCCCCGATGTGAGGACACAGAAGTCTGCTGTCTGTAAGCCAGGAAGAGTGCCCTTACCAGGAATGCAATCTGTCAGCTCCTTGATCTGGGACTTCCAGCCTCTAGAACTGTGAGAAATAGAGGTCTGTGGTTTAAGCTGCCCAATCAGTGGTACTTTGTTATGGCAGCCTGAGCAGACTAAGAAAACTCCATCTCGGGAGAAATACTTTTCAGTGTAAAAATACGCTTAGAAAGGCAACCATTTCTGATGAGAAACAAACTGCAGAAATATAGCCAGGAAGTCACTATTTAACCCCACAGATCTGAGAGGCTGTCTATCTTATCTAGTTCTATTTCTAGACTTTTCAGCAGTTTGTACGTCTATTCATACGTGAATGCCAACACGTATAATGATCACCTTTTCACTGTGTCTTACTACCTGATAAAGCTGGTACCGTTTTAGATCTGTTTCTTGTTTTTCAGAGTTCTACCCATTCTGGCTTTATTTTTCTAAATGAATTTTAAAATGAGCTTCTTGCTTTTTGTTGTTGAGACTGTGTTAAATATTACAATTAAGTTGGGTAGAACTGTCCTTTTTATGACGTGAAGTCTCCTATTTCAGAATATCACACATCTTTTCATTGCAGTAAGTGTACTTTTGGATCAGTAGGCTTTGCACATGTCTTAGGTTAATTCCTAGGTATTTAATCTTTTTTAATGACTTTTAAATGTATGATTCTTTCTCATGAGTAAATCAATTGCATTCTTTAGAATGAAAGTGTGAAAACTGATATACCAATTTTCTGCATAATTAACTTTGGAGAAAGCTCTTTCATAGCCCCTGCACTTCTACATCATTGTGCAGAATATTTGAATGATCCAGTTTATTTTATTAACAAACATTATAGAGGACTTACTGTACTGTGGATACTGTTCTCAGCAATTAAAAAGTATTAAAACACTTAATCCTAATGGCAGTCCTCTGAGATCAGAACTAGTATTTCCCTTATTATAGAGGGGAAACCACTGAGCCGCAGCCACTCGGCCATGGTCACACCCTGGTGAGCGTCAAGCCGAGCCCAGGATCCAGGCATCAGAGTCTAAGCTCGTGGTCACGGTGCTGTCAAGTTATCTAACTTCAAATAAAATTACATCCAAAATAATTTTTCTCTGTTGTACAGAAAGAATGAATGTGAAACTTCATGTGCTAGTATTTAAATGTTGATAAAACTTGGAGAGCACCGAGCTTTGTCTATTTCAAACACCAGAGGGTCAATTAAGCACCAGACCCAGCGGGTCACAGACACTGCTGTAATTACAGCAGCCCAAACGGTGGATTACCATGTGGATCTGCCTACCAAGTCTGCTGAAACCTACAATTTTTAATCAATGTCAAGGAATAACCTATTTTAAGTAATCATATGATAAAAAAAATAGAAAGTCTGAAATAAAAAGTCTTACCATTTCTCTAAACAATTTTCCAAATATGGGTTATTTGGGGACACTTTTATTTTGTTGTTGTTGTTTTGCACAGAGAAATTGACTTCATTAATGGCTGATGGCCTGGGACTCCCTTGATTGCACTTCTGATTTTGTCCTTTAGTTAATTTATTCTATTTATTTATGTTTAACAGGGGAGGGGCTGGAGGCAAATTAAGGCAAGTCTATTTTTGTTTAGTCTAGTTTGCACCCGGGGCTATAACGCTTCACCACCCTTCCCTCCCTTTTTCTCCTCTCCTACCCACACCCTCTCCTGAGGGTGTACAGCACCTGCAAAGAAGTAGCCTTAAAAAGAGAGTATTTAGATTATTTTCAAGATAAGCAGTTTCAACGAAGTGTAGAGGTAAGAGAATTGAGGCTGAAAAGGCTGGCTGACTTGCATTGGCTGCCCAGTTTACAAGTAGCTGGGCAGGACCCAATGCAGACTGTTCTTCATCGTTACCTGATACCGCCTTGCAAGTTCATTGTGACAATGCCTGACATTGCTATGATGGTCTGTGTATGAAGAACATGTACAGTCCGAATCTCATGCCTTGTTTTCTCATGCTTCAATAAACTATGCTAGAAATATCTCACTATGGAAACCATGCATTTTACATCCTTGTACAAAATATTCTTAGAGATCACTAAGAACTTTAAGTACATTATTAAATTAGGTGATACTGATGCTTTGTATCTCTCCTTTGTCTACTTGGGGGTATTTTGTTTCTTTGTCAATGACTTTAAAGTTTAGTTTTTCCTTATGTGTAAGACAGAGGCATTATCATTCTCATTCTGAATCGTGGAAGGGGTGGCCAGAGGAGTAAAATTATGAGCCCCTGGTCACATAGCTTGCAAGAATCCATGGATGTTTAATTCCAGATATATGCATTTCTCCCTCTCTGATGTTGACTCAGTGCGATTATCTTCCAAATATATTAGATCCAGAGCCCACTTACCCTGCTATGGGGAGCAAAATTTACCACCCTAACACCGTGTCTCTTGGCAGCAGGATTAATTTAGGTTGATTATTTTTAAGAAAGAGAAGACATAGGAAGTCTTTCTTTTTACCTCCCCCTTAGCTGCCTAAAGAATTTAGAAAAAGGACTGGTTCCTGGAACAATGTTACTATCAGAGATACTTGCAAAGAATATGGGTGAGGGGTGGTAAGTGAGGGCCTAGAGATCAGAGTGCATTCTGTGTCGCGTTGTCTCTGCATGGTCCAGCAAATGTTTTTTTTTCATCTCCGTGTCAACTGCCTTTTTCCCCTTTGAAGTCCCAAACCATTACCCCAACATCTTCTTTTGTCATTAGCAGAAGCTGGTATTTAAAGTGAGAACTTTGGCCATTTTGGCAAGTGACTTGGTTTTCCTGGGTCTCTCCCATGTATATATGCCATTAAACGTTGTTTGATTTTTCCCGTTAATCTGGCTCATGTCAATTTAATTCTTAGACCAGCCAGAAGAACTTAGAAGGGGAAAGGAAAACTTCTTCCTCTCTGACAGTTTAGCCTTTTGTTTTGCAGTTATGTGCATTTTCCACCTTCAGCATTAGAGTGTTCATCTCTAGAAGTTCTATTTGTGTCTTTTTAAATATTTTCCATGTCTGTACTTACCACGCTCCTCTTTCCCCTAGCTTTTCAAAGATGTGGAATACAGTTATAATAACAGCTTTAATTTCCTTTTCTACTATTTTATCATCTGTCATTCCTGGGCTGGTTTCATCATTATGGGTTCTGTTGCTTCTTTACATATCAGCTAATTTTTTATTAGATGCCAAACATTGAGAATTTTACATCATGGGGTACTGGGTATGTATTGCAGTTATACTGGTTTTTGAGCATTATTCTGGAATGTAATAAATTATTGAAAATAATTTGGTTCTTTCAGATCTTACTTTAAATCTTTGTTACGTGGAACCAGACCCAAGCCTGGGACTTATTCTGGCCCGCTGCGGTTGCGTTTGGGTGCTATAACCAATATCTGGTGGATGATAAGATTTTCCACCCTGGCTAGTGGGCAATAAAATTATCTTTGCCAGTCCTGCTCCCTCCCATGTGGGCTGTGGGATTGTTCTTTCCCGGCCTCGGTACTTTGCTCACACCCATGTGCAGACCTGTGCTTGCCTGAAGCTGTGAGATCCCTGGCAATCTCTCTGTTTGATCTTCCCTCCCTGGGACTCTGCACGTGGCCATGGGGCCTCCTGACTCCCAGCCCCTTCTCCTCGGCTCTGGGCTCCCTGCCCTGTCCTGTGATCTGGGAACTTTCTCTCTAGGCAGCAGCTGAGACAACCTTTTCTCCATCCTAGGGATCACTGTCTTTCATTGTCTGATATCCAGTGTCTTGGTAACCATTGCTTCATGCATTGTGTCAGTTTCTTTAATTATTTCAGTCAGGAGATAAATCTGTTCCCTGTTAGTCCATCTTGGCCAAAAGTGGCATTTTTTTAAAGCAAAAAAAGATCTTTAGTCAAACATTCACAGTGCATATATCATCCCTTCTTTCCTTCCTCCCTCCCTCCCTTCTCTCCCTTCCTTCCCTCCTTTCTTCCTTCCCTCCTTTCTTCCTCCCTCCCTTCCTCCCTTCCTTCCTTCCTTCCTTCAGTCCTTCCCTCCTACTTTAGCAGGAGGCATATTGTGTCTCATCCCCTTTCCCCACTTACCTAAGGTACTGTTATGGGCTGAACTGCATCCCCCCCAAATTCATATGTCAGAGTCTTCACCCCCAGAACCTCAGAATGTGACTGTATTTAGAGACACACTAACTGTATCTTTAAAGAGGTGACTAAGTTAAAATGGGGTCATATGGGTAGGGCCCTAATCCCATATGACTGGTGTCGTTATAAGAAGAGAAGACGAGGACACAGACACACACAGAGGGCAGACCATGTAAGGACACAGGGAGGAGAGGGCTGTGTGCACGCCAAGGAGAGAGGCCTCAGGGGAAACCAGCCCTGCTCTGAGAGAATAAATGCCTGCTGTTTAAGCAGCCCAGCCTGTGACATGTTATGGCTGCCTGAGCAGACTAATGCCGGTGTCTTCTCTGGGCCACCCTGGGATTCACTCCCCTGCGGTCTTACCTGTGCCGTTCCCATACCAGCAGGCCTACCAGTAGCAATGTGGAAAGCTGGTCAGGGTGGGCTCCCTGTGTTCAGCCATGCCAGGTTGGGGGTCCCTCCCTTACCTGGGGTTCCCCTATGGCAGCGCCCTGTTGGGGATTCTGTTCAACGTCCAGTTTCCACAGCCCAGATTTCTGGCTTCTGCTGTGGCCCAGTTTTTAATGGATCCAGCCTTGCTTTGACGCCCCTGCCTTTCGGAGCCCATGAGCTGACCAGGGTTTGTGGGGCGTGAGGCTTGTGCCATTCAGAGAGATCCTCCCTTTAAAAAGGATGACACCAGCATGAATACAAAATCACAAATTCAAAATTAGGTGCAAACTAGGGTTTATTTAGAATGAGAAAAGAAATCACAACAAAAATTTAAAAACTGGACAAATGCCATACACATTTCTTTCAGTTCAATTTCTTGTAGTAAGAATACTTACTTCTGATCGCATCTGAATTTTAAAATTCAGATACAATAAAAAAATTAATCTCAAATTACACATTAACTGAGCACAGTTTTTACGTGCCGCTGTGTTGGTTTGGGCTACATAACTGTATTCTCAAATGACTCCTACAGGAGACCAGATATCCCGCCTTCCTGTGCCTTTGTGGAGGGGTTCGTTGCCGGAACTCTGATTTCTCAGGCTTTGTCTGAGATCCTGTCTGGAACTGCCAGACTTCATTCGGATGAGACGTGTCTGATATTCTGGCACATTCTGACAGGTCAGAGTGTGTAAAACGGGAAGGTCACACACAGACAGTGTCTGCTGTTGGCGATGATACTGCAGTTTGGGGCTGTCATCGAGAAGCACGAGACTCCAGTTAAAAGGCTAAGCCGTGTGTGTGTTTGTTTATAATTGTGCCCACTGTAAAGTTCAGTCTGTTCCTCAGAAGGAGGGGACTTCTGTGCAAACGAGTAGGAATCGCTCGTGTCTGATGTCCAGGAACCAGAGTGTGTCTGTAGACGCTCTGAAGGTTTGCATGCCTGCTTTGCCTCTGGATATTATAAACCTTGTTTCTCATCCCCTTCCTGCAGACCTCCTGTGAGAGGCACCTTGGGAAGACTTCATGTCTCTGAGTGACTTCTGTCCTTCATCGTTGAGTCCAGATGCCTGGAGAGAGGCACCGTGGATGTCCTACATAGATTTTGAAAAGCTATTCCTGCTTTGGGATGGCTGGCAATGACCTAATTGTACAGGACCCAGCTGTCACCTAATTCGAACCACACAAATGCATCCACTCAACCTAGCTTACGGACCCAGTTTATACCATTTCCTGCCCCTCTTTACCTGAACCGCCCAAATGCCCAGAGTCCTACCTATGCTGCTGACATTGTAGAAGTGTGTAGAAGGGACCGGGGGGTTAAAAGATACAGTATCCCCAACAAGTTCAGTTAAAATAGCTTCCTTTGCAAATTTTGCCGAATCCAAATCTATAATTCAATGAGCGTCAGCGTGTTGTGAGGGCCCCTCTCAGGGTCTTGGAAGGGGCCCGAGCAGGGGCAGGCCTCTGAGAATGACACTTTATAAGCTGCTCAGTAAATCTGCCCTTGTGCCCATTCCCCACCCCAAGGGACAAAAGTCCAACATCTAGCCCCATCGTGTGCCCTACTATAGGGAAACTTCCAAGTGCAATTGTGTGGAGCACAGATACCCTTCCACTGGACTTGACACTGACCGTTTCTCAGATCCTTGACCCTGGGAGCTCCTGCCTCAGCCTGCACTACACCCCCGCCATCTCCCCCAGCCTGCCGTCAGTGACCCTGTTCTCATCCACCTTGTTGGGACTGAAGACTTCTAAACACACTTCAAACAAGGCAAGATGGATACAGAATGTAGTGACTCTTTGGAAACGAGGATTATTTTCAGGATCAGTTGTATGTGTCAGAGCCTTGGCGGTTTACCAAATACCTTCACATCATTTTCCTCCCAACCCTTGCAGCAACCCATGAGGTATGTGAAGTATCGACAGTCATCCCCATGGGTCTTAGCTCAGGTGGCTGTAACGTATCACTGCCGACTCGGGGCTGAAACAACAGGCACTGATTTCTCACAGTTCTGGAGGCTGGAAGTGCAAGGTCAGGACACCGTGGTCAGATCCTGGCTTTCAGATGGCTGTCTTCTCACTGTATCCTCATGTGGCAGAGAGAGAAGAAGCTCTGGTGTCTCCTCCTTTTTTTATAAGGACACTTATCCCATCACAGGGTCCCCATACTCATGACCTCATCTAGCCCTAGTCACCTCCCAGTACCATCTCCTACCTACTCCTACCTACTCATCTCCTACCTACTCACCTCCTAGGACCATCACACAGGGGGTTAGGGCTTCAACATATGGATTTGGGAAGGGGTGGGGGAGGGGAGAAACATTTCAGTGCATAACATTATTTTACAGATGGAAAAATGAGGTCCCAAGCTTGAGGAAGGACTGACTTAAATTCCGGTACTCTGACGTAGCCACCAACTCCACAAGTGCACCGTGGAGACCCTTATGTAGGATGTAAAGGCCCCAGGGAAGTGTCTCTGCTCTGTTGGCTGAAGGACACCAAGCTCCTCTACACAGGTGTACTCCATGAATGCATCGTTACCTGTCAGCTGGTACACGGCTCACCTCCACCCCAAGAGAAGCACCCCCGTGAAACATCATGACCCAAACCGTCAAGTGTGCGCAAACTCTTCATCCAAAATAATTTTCAATTCTCAACTTCATATCGTTGGGGAATTAAAAGTAATTTTTTCTTCCCATATTTGTTCTTCCTAATATAATAAATATGTCATCTCGTTTATCGTTTCATAGAAATTTCCAGTGACCCATTTCCCAGAAATTCACTTTGCAGTTACTCTGCTTATGTTCAATGTTATTCAGCCTACACTTCCTGAAAAACAACATACATTTTCAAATGTGTCATCTTCAGGTTCATAAAAGGAATTTAGCCTTTGGCTTTTTTTTTTTTTTTTTTAAGTACATAAAAAGCTTTAGTGTTCCAGGGAACATTTCTATGAAATTTCATAGAATTTGAAAACAACCAGAATTTATTTCTTCTCTTAGAACTATCAAGTGCATCAAATACAGCACACACAAATCAAACCTATAAAAATAAAAATAGATGGTGTGTATGAATTTGTTGCAGGGATAACATGAAAGGTGTGACTCCGTTTAGGAGAAAGAAGAGACCTATATGGTTAAACTCTAAATGGTAACACGCCCAGGAGGGTGTTATATATGACAAGGAGACCAAGCATCACTAGGAATAAGAATACATGGAAACGTGGGGATGTCAAGGAACTCATGCCGTATTATCATGGCTTTGCCCATGGTAGCGTCCCATAGATGCTGTCCCTCTAATTCATGCTTTGAAGTCTGATGTCCTCGTCAGTCAAGGTGAGACTTCTTCCCCTGTGATTTCTGCCAAAGTAGTTAAATAACCTTCCACTTCCGAGAAAAGTCTCTCCTTCCCCTGGCCCCCAAAACATACCTACCTAAGGAGTCATTCCCTGTCTCCTGTAGACTCACCAGGTCTTTGGAATTCTAGGGCCAGGAAATGCTAAGGAGCAGTCTACTCAATGAAGTTGAGCCAGTGCTGGCTTAGGTCATAGTAAACAGGCTATTTTTCAGGAGAATTTACCGGGCATTCAATGTGCTCTGACATACAGTGGAACATTCAAAAGTGGGATAATATAGAGCACAGGTAGCTCCTGGTGGCCACTGCGGGCCTCATTCTGTGAGCCAGACTCATATTCAACATCATGTGTTTCCAAGCTGGGCTTGATGTTATATTTTTCATATGTTTTAATATAACTTTTCATATATTTTGATGTAAATGAAATGCAAAGATTTATATAATATAAATAAAATATAAGTTGAAGATAGATTTTGAAATACTTAACAGAAATAACATTTTTTTCATGTTTTAATATAAAAAATATACAGATTTTTTAGTTTATCTGATGAGGTAGAAGTGGTTTTCCTCGCCTAACAGATTAGAAGATACGTGTAATACATAGATTAAAATGACAGTAATTAATAGATATTTTGGGGCAGATACTGTGAGGTTGTGCAGACACCCTGTTTCCCCTGACAATCTCCCCACTTTTGGTGTTATCAGTGGATTTTCCTTACTGTCATTATTAACCTGTGATGCTCTAATGCTGATCTCCTTTTCCCCTCATTCCTTCTGTTTATTAATTGGGATTCTTCTGTTAGGAAGATTTCTTATTTATTTATTTGTTGTTTATTCAACCATTCATTTATAGCAGTGTGCACTCATGGGTGTTTATTTTATTCTTTGGGTTTTATTTTGTTACTTCAGTTGTTCCAGCCTTGGCCATTGGGAAGTCTTTCAGGTTCACTTGTGTGTCCTTTTAATGAGGGCTTCTTGTTTGTTTGCTTGTTTCAGCACTACCTCACTTTCTGGTATGACACGATGCTCCAGACTCTCCTTAGATTTTCTCTGTACTGGCCCTAGCAATAGTCACTGCTCTGAGGGGCCCTGGTTCCTTTACAGGAGAGTGGGGTTATAAACCACAGTTAGGATGAGACAGGCTGGGACCTGGGACCCTTTGCTGCAGTGCTGCAATGCTTGCACCTGGACAAACCTCTCCTTCAGCAACAAAATACAAAGAAACTATATGGGACTAAAAATAACTGCCTGCATGCACAGTTGAGGCAAATTATGGACAAAAAGATACAAAAGACCAAAAAACCCAACTGCCACTTCTGAAGAGCCCGGAGTAAAAACAGGGTGTTCGGAGCAAAAGCAGGGTACTGTGCATGCCCCCTGCGCACAGCACCACCAAAGGGGTGGGCAAACCACCTAAGCTCGACCCCTGGACACACCCCTACCCTCACCCCATATAAGGAACCAGCCCGCCCCCGCCTGGGGGAGCGAGCAAGGGAAACTGTTACTTGTTCTCTCTCCCCCCTGCTGCAGCAGGGGCCCCAATAAAGCCTTGCCTGCATTTCTTGTCTGGCCTCTGGTCAATTTCTATTGATTGGGGAAGGTCACGAACCCTGGTTTGTATCAAGGGCACAGGGTGTGCTTGTTGTTCCTGGGCTGTCATTGTGTCTAGAATTTCTCGGCAGACAGAGAAGTACACGTGTGTTTACTCACCCATGTACACATGTCTGTATTCATTCCAGTACATGTACATATTTGCACATGCATATATACTGAAATCAACATGAATTCACACTGTTGTTTCTGACCCAAATATGTCACCACATCTTCATTCTAACTTCCCTCCTTGGTTACTTATAACTTCCCGATCTGAAGGTAAAAATCCTGGACTCTCATTACTTACAAAATATTTACTATTTTGTTCAACTATAGTCTACACGAAAGTTGTTTCAGAATTACTAGAAAATACCTGGTGAGAAACAGCTGTACCCGCTAGCGTGTTTGTATTTACACCGTAGTTCCTTTGGTCTCTGCCTCACAATGTCTTGTGACTCTTCCCAAAGTTACTTAGGTCAGTTCCCTTCCCCCACTCTTTAGTGTAGTGATGACATACAATCTGGGTTTCCCTAATATTCTAGTTGATCTTTTGTAAAACTTTGCATACTTCGGTAAGTCAAATCTTCGAGGTATACAGCTTAAGGGTTTTGACAAGAACAGTCATGTGTCAACCAACACAATCACCCATGCACAGAGCTGTTCCCTCACCCTAAATTCCCTGTGCTGTCCCTTTGTAATATACCACTACTGGCAGCTCCTGACAACCACTCATCTGTTTCCTTTGCCATAGTTTTTCCAGAAGGCCATATAAATTGAAGCATATAATAGGTAACCTTTTAGGTCTGGCTTCTTCCGTTCAGCAAAATACATTTAAGATTCATCCATGTTGTTGCATCAGTCAACAGCTTGTTTTTTTGATCGCCAGCAGTCATCCATTGTACAAATTCATCAAATCTTGTTTACTCGTTCATCTATTGAAGGATATTTGAGTTGTTTTCGTATTTGGGCAATTATGAATGTTGCTGCTTTAAGCTCTTGGGTACACGTTTTTGTGAGAACATAGCGTCCACTCTTCTTGAGTAAATATTATGAGAGGGTTGCTGGGTCATAAGGTAAGTATGTGTTTGCTTTTATAAGTAATTCTCAATGATTTTTCAAAATGACTGTATAATTTTGAACTCACAATAGCAATAAATATTCTTATTGTTCTATATCTTCATGACCATTTGATATTATCAGTATGTCTTATTTGAGACATTCTAATGCCACTGGCATTGTGTTTTTAATTTGCACATTGTCGTTACAGATTGACATATTTGGGTCAGAAAGAACAGTGTGAATTCATGTTGATTTCAGTATATATGCATGTACAGATAGACATGTACTGGAATGAATACAGACATGTGTACATGGGTGAGTAAACACACGTGTACTTCTCTGTCTGCTGAGAAATTCTAGACACAATGACAGCCCAGGAACAACAAGCACACCCTGTGCCCTTGATACCAACCAGGGTTCGTGGCCTTCCCCAATCAATAGAAATTGACTGTAACAAAATGTAACGATTAAAAGTATTGTATATATTTTCAGGTGCTTATTTGCTATCCATTATCTTCTTTTGCGAAGTATTTGCTCTTATAGTTTGCTCATGTTTAAATTTGAGAAGTTTGTTTTCCTATTGTTGTGTTTAAAGAGTTCTTCACATATTCTGGAAACAAATCTTTTATTAAAAATGTGATTTTCAAATACTTTCTCCTTTGGTATGTGGCTTACCTTTTTACTCTCTTCAATGCGTATTTTGCAGAGAAAATGTTTTTAATTTTATAATTTATTGTCTATGTCAAATATTTCTTTTACAGATCATGTTTTTGATGTCACATCTGAAAACTCATCTCCAAACCCAAGGTCAGCCAGATTGTCTCCTATATATTCTTCTAGGTTGTACGGTTTTACATTTTACATTGAAATCTATGATGCATTTTTAGTTAATTTTTATACAAGGTGTCAGATTTCTGCTGAGCTTCATTTTTTTTTACATAGGAATGCTCAGTTATCCCCACACTATTTGTTAAAACAAGTAGTCTTTCTTCACGGACTGGTACCGGGGTGTGTGGCCTGTTAGGAACCACAACTGGTTCAGCAGGAAGTGAGCGGCAGGCGAGCAAGAGAGTGGAGCTTCATCTGCCGCTCCCAATCACTCCCCATCGCTCTCCATCGCCTCATTACTGCCTGAACCATCCCACCCCTCCCCGCGTGGAAAAATTGTCTTCCATGGAACTGGTCCTTGGTGCCAAAAAGGTTGGGGACTGCTGCATTAGACTGTCTTTACATCTTTGCCAAATTTTCTTTCTGGGCTCTCTATTCTATTCCACTTATCTACATGTCTATCCTTTCACCAAAACCCCACTCTCTTGACTACCGTAGTTTTAAAGACAGTCTTGAATTTGGGTAGTGTGAATCCTCCAGCTTTGCTCTTGTGCAGAATTGTTTTGATCCTGCGACTTTCTTAGCATTTCCATATACACTTGAAAATTAACTCGTTGCGGACTATTACTCAGCCATAAAAAAGAATGAAATACTCCCATTTGCAGCAACATGGATGGACTTAGAGATTCTCATACTGAGGGAAGTAAGTCAGAGAAAGACAAATGTCATATTATTTCACTTGTATGTGGAATCTAAAAAAAAAGGGTACAAATGAACTTATCTACAAAACAGAAGTACAGTTACAGATGTAGAAATCAAACTTATGGATACTGGGAGTAAGGGGGGGAGGGATAAATTGGAAGATTGGGATTGACATATACACACTACTATATATAAAATGGGTAATTTATAAGGACCTACTGTATAGCACAGGGAACTCTACTCAACACTCTGTAATGGCTTATATGGGAAAATAATCTAAAAAAGAGTGGATATATGTATATGTATAACTGATTCACTTTGCTGTACACCTGAAACTAACACAACATTATAAATCAACTATAGTCCAATAAAAATTTAAAAAAAAATTAACTTGGTATCTACAAATGAAAAAAACCTTGCTAAGAGTTTGAGATTCTGATCGTGTTTGAGTTAAATTTATAGGTAAAAATTTATAGGTAAATTTATAGGTAAAATTAGGGAGAACTTAAATATTAACAATATTGAGTCTTCCTATAAATGAGCATGATTTATCTCTCCCTTAGTTTAGATATTTTTAAAGAAATTTCTTTCATTAGAGTTTTCAGTTTTCAGCATACAAATCCTTCTGCTTGCTTTAGCCTAACTTTGTTTCTTAAGGTGGAGTATTAGATTACTGATTTCAGATTATTTTTCTTCTCTAATATAAACATCTAAGGCTATAAATTTCTCACTAAGCACTGCTTTAGCTGCCTTGCACAGATTACAGTATGGTTTGTGTTTTCATTTTCATTAAGTTCCAAGTACTTTTTTGGAGTCTACCTTTTTTTAGTATCATGATTTCTGGCTTAATTCCATTCATTCCATTTATATGATATCTAGTCTTTAAATTTGTTGAGAGTTGTTTTATGACCCAAAATATAATCGATCTTGGTGAATGTTTCATGTGCACTTGAATCATAATGTATATTCTGCTGTTTTTAAGTGGAGTATCTTGTTAATATCAGTTAGGTCACGTTGGTTTATAATATTGCTTAGGTTAGGCATATCCTTACTGATTTTTTGCCTATGCATTGTATGAAATATTGAGAGAAGTATGTTAAGTTTCAAAGTATAATTGTGGATTTACATATGTCTCCTTTCAGAACTACCCATTTTTGCCTTATGTGTTTTGAAGTTCTCTTATTCAGTACATATATGTTTAGGATTATTTTATTTTTTTGTAGAATTGACACATTTATTATTAGGTAATTATTACTTTATCCCTAATTAATCTTTTTTTGTCCTAATTTCTACTTTGTTTGAGATTAATATAGCTACTCTAGTTTTATTTTATTTAGTATTTGCATGGTCTATCTTTCTTCATTCCTTTACTTTTACTTATGCCTTTATATTTAATGTGAGTTTCTTGAAGATGCCATGAAGATAACTTTTAAAAATCTAACCTGACAATCTGTTTTTTGAATAGTGTGTTTATTCACACTGTTCACATTTAAAGTGCTTATTGATATGATTGGAGTAACCCCATCTCACAAGCTGTTTCATAGGCCTTTCTTTGCTGTTTCTGCTTTTTCTGCCTTCTCTAGGCTTAATTGAGCATTTTGTAATATTTCATTTTGTCTCCTCAATTGACTTATTATTTAGTTTTTTAAAAAAACATTTTTTAGTGGTTTCCCTATATTTAAAAATGTTTGATCTTATAAATTTTGCCTGAAGTAGTAATCTTATGTATAGAATAAGTTCTATGCACAGATATATTAATAATTACATTGTATTTATAACAGAAAACATTTTAAAATTCTGTAAAGGTCTAATCACATGTCAAAAGTTGAATCAATTGTGGTACACCCTTTGATGAGACGATTACACAATATTACAAAAATGATTACACAGCAGTTGGAAGGATGGATTTAAACAAAAGTACGTGAAACAGACATAGACAAAGACACATGGGTTGAAACCCTGGCCTACTTACCAACTGTGACATCTCAATCTCCTTATCTATAGGGTCAAATAATGGCATATTGTCTCACTGGGTTTACTGGTGGGGACCAAACGAATGACCTACAAAAACCCCTACACATAATGGTGGCTCAGGGACTGGAGAGAGCATGTATTAATTTGCATTCTTTCTATGTGAAATGCATTGTGGACTGGAAAAAAAGTGTTGACGAGTCTTTTGTTTGAAACTTAGCTTTACCACTTATTAATTATACAATCTTGGTTAAGCTTTTAAATTTTTCTGTGAGTAATTTTATCTAAGTGGAAACAAACCACCCACTCACAAGGTTGTTGAGAAGATTAAATAAGATGATAAACGGTCTGACATAAGATTGGGCACAGAGCAGGAGCTAGTTTATCTCCTCAATGAGCTTTGTAGAAAGAATATATCCTTTTCTTTTCTTTAGGGCACAGATTCTGTAGCTGCTGATCACAAACACAGGGAGTTAATAATGACTTTTGTTTATTGAATTAAAAATAGTACTATGATTTGCGGAGGGTTTGTTATTTACCAGGTTCTTGATACGTATACGAGAATTTCATGCCAGACATAACTACAAAGAAACAAAAACAATTAAACTTTTCTAAGTAGAAAATGATAGTGCTAGAGGTTGGGTAGTGATGTAGGACCCAGTATTTTAAGATTTAGGATAGTTTATTGCAATGGGGTTTATTGCAATAAATCACACATATTCACAGAGGCCTTTCAAAACAGTCTTAATGAAAGTCATTTCTCCACTTGGAGAGGAGTAGAGGCTAAGACACTTTGATGTGAGGCTGTGAACAAGAGTTCAGCTGAACGAAGTAAGGCTGATCCACTTTGGTGAGCACAGTCTATAAGGAAATGTGGTCTCATACATTTTACCTCTTTTTTAAAGAAATAAAAAACACAAAACTAAGGAAGTTTCTATCTTTCATTTACTTATTTAAATGACTTAGCTTTGTCACATTCTCTTTTTCTTGCACCTGTGCTTTAGTGGAAAAGATATTGTCTAAAATGAAGATGGAAGAATACATTCTGTATTGTCCCATTCATACAAAATTCTAAAAGGAAAACTAGTTTATAATGACAGAAAACAGATCAATGGTTACCTGAGGATGGGGGCGGTTGGAGTGAGGAATGAGATGAAGGAGAAATTACAAAGGGACATGAGGAAACTTTGGGAGGGCACGGATGAGTTCTCTGTGTAGGTGTCGATGGTTTCAGGAGTGTACATGTATGTCAAAACCAATCAAAGTGTTCACTTTAAATATGCAGTTTATTGGATGTCAATTGCACTTCATTGACGTTCTTAAAAATATATAAGAAAACAAATAAATAAGTAAAATGGAAAAAATAAAATAAAATGAAGATGGGAATTCTCTGCTCTCAGTCCGGCTGGGGGTTGAGATTTTCCCAAGTGAATAAAAGGACTGAGATGCTGAGGGCATTTGCCCGCACCTGGTAACAAAGACTTTATCCGTTCAGAGTGGAGAGGCAAATGGGGTGGTTTTTATATGAAGTGCAATTGCCAATTTACTTTTTATTAAGTATCAGGTCTTTTGAAAGATATAATTTATATTGGACGGGATCAGTTCAGTTGTCTTTGCTGGTGATTTAGTAACCAGAGGACAAAATATGATGTTGCATTTTATTGTTTAAGCATGGGTAAAAGACCAAATGAATACTTTAACAAGAGTGTAATAAGATTTTTACAATGAACAGGGCTTTAGTGACTAAATTTTCTTTACAGGTACATTAATTTAAAAAGAAAAAATCCATCTCATTATCAGAATGGGTTTTTATATACATGTAGAAAAATGAATGTGTATGTATATATTCTAGGCATATAAATGTTTATTCAATTTATGTGTTTGAGAAAACTCACATCAGCCTTATGGGGTTGGGGATGGTAGTTGGGGTGATATGTACTGAGTAACTAAGACTCCAAAAATAATTTTATCTGTTTTTAATCCAGTTAATGAGAAGAAGTCTTGTAAGTATTTTAATTTGAGCTAAAGAGTTGAAGTTCACAGCAGGACCCTTTGAAGTTGGAGTAGCAGCTCTGTGGTGTCTAGCAGTGAGGCCTCAGGAGAGCTGCCAAATACTTGCTGACCTTCATGTTGCTTCTCTAAAACAAGGGAAGTGATCTTTACCAGTTTATTGTGAGAGCTTTTTACGCCATAACTTTCAATGAAAATTTAAGGAGGTTTCATCAGGGCATTGTTAACTTCAGACTATTGGATTCTTACTGGATTCAGGTCATTACACTTGTATAACTACAAGTTGTTAGTCTATTGATGTCTGTGCCTATGCAACCTTTATGTTCTTTCATGTAGAACATTTAACCAATAACAGAAGGATATTGGAGACATGGGAGAAGGGCTTTTACACACAGGGCATCCATATTTTGGACCAAAGCCAGGGAGGGGTGTGTGTGTGTGTGTGTGTGTGTGTGTGTGTGTGTGTGTGTATGTGTGTGTGCCCACGTGCATTTTTAGCCAGAACCACTATCAGGAATTTTTTCTTCCATCAAGAATAAGAAAGCTTCAAAGTTCTTTTGGAGTTATACAAGATATTGTTAAGTATAAAAAGCAAAATGTAGAAAAGTTTTAAGAGAACGCAACCTTCTCTCTGTATGTTTGTATTCTTTTATTATGAGCGAGAAAAAACACAGAAGGCAGAATACTAACTGGTTAATTGAATAAACTGAAATTAGACTGGAGAGTTGAGACAAAGATGCAGAAGGAGAGGGGGAGAGTAGAAGCGAACCATCAAAGAAAATGGAAAACATCAACCTTAGACTATAAATATAATCTTGGTTTTATTTTTGCAATTATGCAAACTACTATGTGCTTACATACACAAAGAAATTTAATATAATAGACCATGACAAACCTATCCCTTTGACACAGAGCTCTGGGAAGCCCTAAGGGGACAGAGATAGAGGCTGTCCTAACAAATGCAGAGCCCAGATGGAAAAGCCAGAGAATGAAGAACAGAGAGGTCGGTGCCTGGCATTGTGAAGAATTCACTAGGAGTAAGTCTGTCTCTGTGGAAGTGGAATTTTCAGAGTCTTGGTAGGGATAAAAGCTTTTGACTTCAGATAGCTGACATCCACCTGCAGACCAGAGAGGAACTGTATCAGTGTGGAATCCAGATGAGTGTCGGCTATACTTGCACAAGGCAAAGAGAACGGGTAAACAGAACAGACAGGAAAGGGACTCTTTTTTTGAGACATGCCTGCCTGGAGACAGTGCTGATGGAGAATTTCCTCCAAGGTCTAGGGAGATTTCATCTGAACAATAAAAGAACATGAAAACCTTTTAAATCTAATGCACCTTTCCTGAGTCAAATACATTTGCTTTAGAGGATTTAGTTCCGTACTTTGTTTTATCAATACACATTTGTGAGGATATTTGGATTTATATCGAGGTCAACGTTCTGTTCACTCATTTTTCCTCTTGGCTCTTGACCTTTCTTCTGGGATAATCTTCCTTCTTCACAAGTACCTGCATTAGAAACTCCTTTAATGTAATATTTTTGCAAACTCTTTCTATTTTTTTTTTTTTTTTGACTGCACCGTGAGGCATGCAGGATCTTAGTTCCCCCACCAGGGATTGAACCCCTGCCCCCTGCATTGGGAGAACTGAGTCTTAACCACTGGGGAAGTCCCTCTTTCCATTTTTTGATTATATTTAAAAGTCTGTATTTTATTCCTTGAAAGATAGTTTTCTTTGTACACGTACTAGGTGGACAGGGAGATTTCTCTCACTTCTGTCTGATATTATTTGAATGTTTTCTTTCCTCCATGGTTGCTATTGAGAAATCTATATTTACCCTGACTTTTATTTTTTTGGAAGTCTTCTCTTTTTCCTTCCTGGCTACTTTGTAGAGGTCTTCTTGTCTTCTGTAGTTGAAAAATAATATGCTGGTAGCAGATTTCTTATTATTTAATTTACAAGTATGCATTGATCTGCAGCATCCTGTTTTTTATTAGTTCTGGACAATTTCTAGCCTTGAGCTTCTGAAGTTACCTCTCTTCCATTTTCTCTCTTCTTTCCTGCTAGGACTGCTCAGATCTGTGTTAAAATGCAATTGTCATCAGCACTGTTCATCAGACTCGTCCAGATGACTGCTTCTGGACGCCTGGCTTGCCAGGAAGGGTTGTCCTTCCTGACCTTTGGTTGCCCGGGGCCACGTGGTGCATTCCAGTCAACGGCCTGTAGGCAAAAGTGATGCGTGCCCTTCCAGCGCGCAGATTTAATTGGCAGTGGAACCCTTCCTTCTTCTACCAACGTGAACAATGCTCCAAGTTGCGGCAGTTTCAGTAGTGGAGGTGTCAGAGGAAGATGACGGTGCATGCAGGCCTCTAAGGAAATCAGGATGGACTTGTAGAGTGAGCAGGAAATCACATTTGCTTGTTCAAGGCAGCGAGAGGTTGGAGTAATTTGTCACCATAGTTTTACTAAACCTGGCCAAGCCAAGAGACCCTCTCATTATATCATCCATATCCATTAATGCCTATTTTATGTATTTCATGTTATTCCATGTATTTCTCATACTACATCTTTCATTTTACTAATTATTACTCAAGTTGTATATAAATGAATTTAACAACTATGGGTTTGTTTTTTCTTTTACCATGTGTACTTTTTCTAATACTCTTATGTTGATTAATCATTTTTAATCATGCTGTTTATTTCTTCAAATATATTGCAGGTGACAATTCTATATTCTGTATCTGACAATCCACAGCTCTGTAGTCCTTAGGGATATAATCTGTTATTTGTTGTTTCTGTTAATACTCAGTCCTAGTTGTTTGCTTTCTCCTGGGTTTTGTGAACTTGGATTATAAGCTTATTGCTTAATCTGGGCAGTGGGATCCTTGTAGACCTAAAGTACAGGTCAGAGAAGCATTCCCCCTCCTCACTCTGCACGAGGGTCTTGACTCAGCTTTCTGGTCAACCTTGTCCTTCTCCATAAGGCTATTTCCCAGGCTTAGTTTCTTGTTTGCTGTGAACATCTCTCCCTCCCCGGGGAACTCAACCTCTCCTGCTCTCCTGGCCCCCTGCAGCTCTGGCTCAGTCAATCTCACCTCCTTGATGCTTCAGCATCATGTCATTAATGTGTTGTGTGTGTGTGTGTGTGTGTGTGGTGTTTGCTTTGTTTGGAAAAGGCAAGAACTTGGGGATCGCCCTTAGTATTTGAAAAAAAGATGGCAATATTTCAGATTATGTCTATACTTCACTGCATTGCTCCTAGAGAACTAGAGACTTTTAAAAAATAAACCTTCAGTGTGATGTAATTGACATATATATAAAACAATTCAATAATTTTGTTATATGTTTATGTGTGTAAACCCAACACCACCATCAAGATGATGAACACATCCATCACCCCGAAATGTTCCCTTGTTCCTTTTGAACCACCCCCCACCTCTCCTCTTCTTAGGCAGCTACTGATTTTCTGTTACCATCAATTACTTTATATCTTCTATGATTTTACAGAACTGGAATCATACACTATGTACATTTTTGTCTGCCTTCTTTACTCCATATAATCATTTTGAGATTCATTCGTGTTGCTGAGTTGTATCCCATTGTATGGACATATCAAATTTTGCTTATTCATTCATCTGTTGATGGACATTTTGGTTGTTTACAGGTTTTGTCCACTACAAATAAAGCTGCATGAACATTCCTGTATATGGACATATATATTATTTAATTCTTCTTGGGTAAATTGCCTAAGAACTGAATGGCTGAGGCTTGTAGTAGTTGTATACTTAACTTTATAAGAAAAAGGCAAACTCTCTTTAACGTGGCCGCACCATTCTACATTCCCACCAGCAGTGTAGGAGAGTTTCAGTCCTCCCCCCAATCCCCACCCCACATTCTTGCCAACACTTGGTTTGGGCAGTCTTTTCAGTTTTAACCATTCTAATAGGTGTGAGGTGGTATCTCATCGTGGTTTTAACCTGTATTCCTTGATGATCAATGATGTTGAGCAACTTATCACATGTTTATTTGTCATCTGGACATCTTTATTTGACAAAGTGTCTATTTGTATATTTTGTCCCTTTTTAAAATTGAGTTGTTTGTTTTCTTGTTATTGTGTATTGAGATCTCTTTTTATATCATAGATTCAAGGTCTTAATCAGACATATTTTTGATAAATATTGTTTCTTAGTCTGTGGCTTGTCTTTCCAATCTTTAAACTCATTATTTTAGCTCATTTTATCCTTTTATTCTTTTAACTCGTTCAAAGAGCTGAAGTTTTTCCTGTTCATAAAGTCCAATTGATCATATATTTTATGAATTATGCTTTCAGTGTTGTATCTAAAGACTCTTTGCCTAACCCAAGGTCAGAAAGATCTTCTCCTATGTGTTCTTTGAGAAATTTTATAGTTTTAGGTCTTACACTTAGCTCTCTGACTAGAGGCTTTTGATTCTCATTTTGCTGAGTGACTGTGAACAAGTCACAACATTGAATTGGATCTTACTTTCCTCAAACATGATAAGTGGGTTGGGAATGAGGCAGTTGATGGGAGAGCAAGATATGGCAGAGAGAAGCTGAAGGCAGATGGGGACTCAAAGGTACACCTTGTGCTGTCCATTCTTCTGTTATACAGATTTTTATAGGGGAGTATAAGCGACTGTTCACAACAACAATAAAAACATGAAAACGACTTGAAGAACAGTACAACTTCAGAAAAAAAAACCCTTAAAAAATCATAATACGCATTTTTAGTGTAGGAACCAGCTTGAGTATGTTTACCCCCCAGGCAGGGGATGGGCGACTCCCCACCTGAGCTTCCTGCCTTCTGCCTATGCTGCTTAGAATGCCATCTGGGTCCTCCCTCCAAGCAACCTCCCTGAACAGGTAAACCCAGATACAAATGCCTCACTCAGGAGGGCTCCTCTTTAGTCGTTTCTACAGGACTGAAGCCATAATCCAGCAAAACCCACTTCTGAACCCTTACAGCCCTCCTGCAGCCTACTGTCTGCCGGAGTATCAAAATACTGTCAACCAGGACATTAGAATCATTTATGCTTAGCTATTTCTGTTTTCCAGAAGAAGAAGGTGGGGGGGGAGGGGGAGGGGGAGGGAGGAGGGGGAAGGGCGGGGGAGGGGAGGGGGAGGGGAAGGGAGGGGGAGGGGAGGGGGAGGGGGAGGGGGAAGGGCAAGAGGAGGAGGAGGAGGAGGAGAGGAAGAAGAAGAAGAAGTAGTCTTGCCTCCTGCCTGCTTTATTCCAGAAGGAGTTTAAAATTACAACACGAAAATGTGAAGGCGGAATTTACCCAGTTTTGTCTTTCTACAGGGTGCCTTTCACTGTGGTTGTCACTAACGGGGGTCTTTGACAGTACTTATGTGACGTGCAGGCTGGACCCTGTGCTAGGTAAGGGACGAGGGGAGGGGACAGTTTTATCCTCTCTGCTAAGCAGTAACCATTGGATGACCTAACAGCCACCCACAGGAGAGTCATCTCAGACAATATCTATTTTAGAATTTAGAAAATCAAAGCTCTGAGAGCTCAGCTAACTTGTTCTGGGTCATGCAGAAAAATGGCATAGCTGGGGCCCTGAACTCAATCACCTGGCTCCAAATCCACGCCCGAATACAGAAAACATATCAAAACCGTAGAATTTATATTCGCTTGACTTTTCTTTTTTAAGGACTAAATTCTTGGTAACAGAAAGAGCACTTCTTATGGAATCAAAGCACCAAGATTCGAGCTCTCTTATTCCATTATTTTGTTGTGTGAGCCTGGAAATGTACTTCCTGTTTGTGCCTTAGATCATTATAAAATAATCTTTAAATGTACTCTCAAGCATGTAACCACTGGCATACCTTATATGAGACAGCCAGCAGATTATTTTTTAAATAATCTCCTCCATATGTGACCAAATTCTTTTCACTAGTCACGGGATAATCTGTAATAATGATTATTTTCTAGATTCATTCTTTAATGATAAAACAAGTAACTGTTTAAAAAAGAATGCTTCTTTTTACAATCCATTCCTCAAATGCAGTAGCATATTGAATATATGAACTACAATGAGCTCTCATGGAATAAAGAGACCACACCGCCCAGGGTGCACCCTGCTTTGCTCTTCTGTTAAATTTTAAACACAAATAAGAACTCCAGGTGGTCATGCAGAATGAAAAAAATCCAAGCAAGGCGGGCATTTCTCTGCCTTTTCAATTACTGTGTCATCCGTGCCGATTCAGAATGTGCGGTTGACCCCTCAGGAGCGTGTGGTCCTCAGGGGCTGGGCACATGCATTGTACTCAAATTGAACTTGAAGGATTTCTAAGCCTTACAAATTGACTCCAGAAATGAGAGCTTGTGGCAAAATCCTCCAACCATGGAACCAACATATTTGGGGGGAGGAGTATTTGATCACTTTTAGAATTGCCTGCAAATGGTGATAATAATAACCAGACTGACTTTTATTCAGTTTTACTGTTGGTTTTTTTAAAACTTTTCTCCAGACAATGCACCCTTTATCACCTGCATGCGCCCTGACCTTGGTATAATTTTGCACATGACCCACTTTCATATAATTACATTTTGCTAGAACTCTGTGTTATTGGAGACCTCACAGGTCTGCTTTCTACTCCTCTGGCATTGGGTGAACAGGAACCTTCAACTCTAGGACTAGAGATGACTTGCAAATCAACTTTTCTCTTCACAGAGAAAGGCTCGTCTTGACACCTGTAATTAAGAGAAAGTAGGGAATTCCCTGGTGTCCAGACGTTAGGACTCAGTGCTTTCACTGCCATGTCCTGGGTTCAATCCCCGACTGGAGAACTAAGACCCCACAAGCCACGTGGTGTGGCAAAAAAAAAAAACAAAAAACAAAAAAAACCAAGAGGGAAAGTAGACTTTTAAGTGCTCCTGACTAAAAGGGAAGGGTCCTTACCTTGTCTTTCTTCTAACAATGCTTCAGACTCAGCAAAGGTGAACTGCCTTTGCATTGACTTTGCAAACTTCACCACTGCTAACCAACAACCTCTAGGTATGCAGGGCACTGATATTTATTGAATAGCTACCATTTGCATGGTCTGTCATTCTCTTTTTATGAGAGTAAGTGGAGGCCTTGGTTTTCAAGGACTCCTGGTTAAGAACACAAGAGATGGCCCGGACATCCAGATGCCAGGTTGCCTTGAGGTCCAGCGGAGCTCATCCACATTTACAACGATGGCCAGGCTCGGGTGAAAACACGCAGCCAGCACAATTCAACTCAAAGCTGCCCCTGGAAATAGCTCTGCTGGCTTCAGGGTGTGGTGCAAAGTGTCGATTTAATCTACAAAGCCTCTCTCCTGCTCTAGGCCAGAGGAGCCACCGCACCCAGTGGGAGAGGCGCCAGGGCCCCATTACTCAGACCCATCCTCCCGGAGAAGCACAGTCGACAGCTGGTCCCACCGGGCACGTGGGCAGCGTCATCCCGGCCCAGGTCCAGGCCCTGTAGGTCACCCGGACACACCCCGGGGAATGCACACTTCTCCTGGTGACATCTCTCATGGAGCTTGGAAGGGATTTCGTGTGTGGGTGGGTTTCCCAGGGAATTACTGACGCAGGCACACTTTTTGCTGCCTGGATAAGTGTGTCTTTCTCTGTTAGGCTATGACTCTACCTGGTACAGACATCATGTAGCTCTGGGCCTTGATTTTATCTGTGTCCCTGTGCTGATAGGCATGGCCTATTTTCTCAAAAAAAAAAAAAAAAAAAAAAGAAAAGATTGTTAAGTTGAATTAATGAAGTAGTTACTTTTTTCTTAAATGTGTCCTTTGAGAACTCTGAACCCATTTTGATCTGGCCTGGGAATAAATAGTAACCACCATCGGCCACCTCCACCTCCCAGCTTGTTCATCCCCTGAGCAAACCTGTCAGGTTATTTTCAGCATTATTTGTAACAATTCACACTAAAACGATAGGCAATAGTGATATACACATTGTTTTGGGGAACATTGAATCAACTGGTCATGCCCCAAAGGGTGCAAAACCTAAAAATAGCAAGCGAATTCCTGGACACAGAACAAGCCGTGTCTGACTTCAGCATCTGGGATTACCCATCTCTTGCTGGAGAGGAACTCTCCTGTCCCTAATTCACAGGGACTCCGTTGGCCTCTGTCAGCAGGGCTCATCCTCTGGGCCCATGGTGGGACCAGTGCAGACAGGCCCACCTACCCACCACGAGGCAGCCTCAGATCCACACAGGGCCACCAGCTCAGGAGAGCAGGGACTGAGTTGCCGTTGGGTTTCCCTTGCTCCTAAGTGTCTGCTCATGTCCTGATATTTCCTTATAGCATTACCAGTTTAATTTCTGAAACTCTGAGTTTCAAATTTGGGCTCGAATTTGAAAATTAAACAGCCTCAAAAATTAACATATATACACTACTATATATAGAATAGATAACCAACAAGGACCTACCATAGAGCACAGGGAACTATACTCAATATTTTGTAATAACCAATAAGGGAAAGGAATCTGAAAAAAGAATATATATACATACATATATACGCATATACATATATATGTATCTGATTCACTTTGCTGTACACCTGAAACTAACACAACATTGTAAATCAACTACACTTAAGTAAAATAATTAAAAAAAATTTTTTTTTAATTTAAAAAAGGTGAATAGATAAAAAATGCATCTTATGTTCATTCCGGCAACTCAATTGTTATAGACAAGAGAACACTTAAAAAAAATAAAAACACTTTCATTCTGTTCAAAAATTGTCTTAACTGTATTGAAAAGAAAGCCTTATTTAAGCAGAAGGTTAATTCCAAGTAACTTTACTTACAGACTATGTTCATTTCTAAATGACGCCATTATAAAATTATACAAACAACTGCTGGGAAGTTCTCTAACAGCAAATGATTGGTTTTTATTGTTTTGTTTTTTAAGATAAATAAGTTTGGAAAAATTATCTGTTCTCTGGAGAGGTGTGTGTTTCTCATTTATTCTTCTCTCATTTTACTTGATGAAGTGTCATATTCTACCCACAAAAGTCCATTTTAAAAGCATCTTCTTTTTCAGAAAAATATTTATGTAAAGTAGAAAATTCAAGTGCTATAAAATACTATCCCGGTACAAGTGTGTTTCCTCTCTTCTCTCCACACTGGGTTCCAAGCCCCCCCATCACTGCCCCAGCTTCCTCTGTGTCCGTTGGTCCAGACATGACTACACAAGCACTGACGTGACTGAGTGAATGTGTTGCTCTACTCTTTATTTGAACATCCGTGGGAGCAGAAGTTTGACACACTTTTCTCATCTAGCTTCTTTCATGTGATAATTCTAGGGGACATTTTGTTTCATCACTTGCAGACTATTTTAATGACTATATTGTGTTTCCTTGTTTCAATGAGCCTTAATTTAATTAACTACTATTTATAATCTAGTGCTGAGTGTTTAGGCTGTTTTCCAGTCATTTTCTACCCCACGGAATTCTACTACGAATGCGTGTATCTCTCTGTGCATGTGTGAGTATGTATGTGTCCACGTAAGTCCTTAAAAGTGGAATGTCTCAGACAAAGGGGACGTATGTGTGTTTTCTGCGTGGCTAGAATTCTAAGGTCTGGTTGAACTGCCGATGTTGCCAAATCGATGACAAAAAGGTACACCGTGTACTCTCACCTACTAAGCATTTATGTAGAGATTCTTGTTTTCCAATAACTTCAAAAGTAAACTGCATTACCAAGCGTGGTGGTGTCTACAACTTGAGAGGAGAATTTTGCTATTTTGTTTTTGCCAAATAATTCCTTAATTATAAACAAGGTTGGGTCACTTCATAAAACTTTAAGTGGCCTTTGGGTTTCCTTGTCTGTGAATGTTCTTTGCTCATTTTCCTGGTTTTCTCATCCCCCATCCTTTGAATATTTGTAACGACGCGCCCACGTGCAGACATTCTCTCTCTCTCTTTTCCCCCTTTCTGCCACATCTGGCAGAAAAAATGACAACATGCCTTTTATTTTATGAAAATGCACGTTACAAAGAATCCTTGCACAGTGTTAGGAGTGACGGGGGCCCGTGGTACACCTGGCATAGAGTACTAGGTTGCTCACCTCTGCTCAGTTCAGGCATTTCAACTTTGTAAAGGTTATTTTTCAAAAGGCCAGACTTGTGGTCCTGGATGAACACAATGACACCCAAAGAAAACTCTGGAAGGTAGTAGGAAGGCGGTAAGCTAGACTGGGACCCCAGGATAGCAGGAAGAGCACTGTGGCAGGATATCTGGTCCCCCCTCACCTGATAGAGGTGCCCCTCTCCACCCTAGCAACAGAAGGTGGCCCAGGTGGGTGCATTTCTCACCTGGACTGATGGGAAACCCTCTCAGATCATCCAGCAATCCAGACACGACCCCCGGGGAGACTGATGGGGAACCCGGAAGCCAGGGCTGCCCTCCTTCCCTCCTGGATCCAAAACCCCTTTTCTACTGGAGAGGCCAGGGTGGGCAGGTGAGAGAAAGGTCCCATTCCCAGCAAGCAGCCTGGTCCAAGGAGCCTTTGTTCCCCAGCCCAAGCCCTTCACACTGCTCAGACATGGGAGGGGTGGCCAGCTGGTGGAATCCTATTACTTCCTTTCCTTCCAGATAGCAGGCTTGTGGCTAACCCCTCCCTTCCTTAGGCATCACAAAAGTGGTGAGGAGGAAACCCAGCCATCAGATAAACCGAGGACACCAGCTAACACAGAAAATCTCTGCAAATTAAACTTGCATTAGAACCACAGCCCGCAAAGCAGGCCAAGAACCACATGCTAAACCTACCCAGAGTGGCTGCCTGTTAAAGTGAAAGGTTAAATAGGATCCAGAGTCTGCTTACATAATAGACAAAATGCGCAGGATACAATAAACATTACCAAGAACAGAGAAAATCACAGCATGAATGAGAAAAAACAATCCACTGACTCCCACACCAAGATGAATCAGTGTTTGGAATTGTCTGACAAGGGTTGTAAAGCAGCCATCAGAAAAACGCTACAACAACCTATTGGAAATCCTCTTGAAAAAAATAAAAAATAGAAAATCTCAGCAAAGAAATGGAAGTTATTAACAAAGAAACAAACAAACAAATAACAACACAAACAACAAAGAACCAATTATTGGATGGGCTCAAGAGTAGAGTAGAGACAACAGAGTATAAAGCTGATAAAATCAGGGATGGATCAATAGAATTCAACTGACCTGAACAACTGAGAGTAAATAGGCTGGAAAAAATGAACAAAGCCACACACGTTAGAGAAAAAATCAATTTAAAAAATCTGGTTTTCCCCAAAATCAGTAAAATTGATACTTCTAGAAACATCAGCAAAAATAAAAAGAACACATAGATCACCAGTATCCAGAATAAAATTGGGGGTATAACACTACAGATTCTGCAGCCATCCATAAGATAATAAAGGAAAACTGCAAACAACTTTATGTTCATACATTGCAAAGTTTAGAACAAATGAACCAACTTTTTGAGAACCACAAACTACCAAAACACAACCAAGATGAAACAGAAAATCTGAATATGCTTATAACCATTCAAGAAATCAAATTTGTAATTAAAAGCCCCTGAAAAAGCAAGCTCCAGGGCCAGATGGCTTCACTGGAGAATTCTGCCAAGCATATAAATAAAGATTAACATAAATATTACAGAACTTCTACAGAAAATAGTAGACGATGGAGTACTTCCCAACTCATTTTATGAGGCAGTATTACCCTGATAGTAAAACCAGGACAAGGCAGGAGAGAGAGAAAAAGAAAGTCCGGGAATGGGGGGGGAAGAAGAAGGAGAGGAAAAGGAGAAGGAGGAGGAAAGGAGTGAAAGAAGAGAGAGGGAGAGAAAGAGAGAGAGAGAGAAGGGAGGAAAGGAAGAAGGAAGGAAGGAAGAAAAGAAAGAGAAAACTATAGACCAATGTCTGTCATGAACACAAAACTCCTCGACAATACCTTAGCACAGCAACATACCAATGTCTCAAAAGAATTACACACCATGACCAAGTGGTATTTATTACAAGTATGAAAGGCTGGTCCAACATTTGAAAATCAAGCAATGTAATCTCCCTATTTCGTCAAGCTAAAGAAGAAAAATCATATGATCCTGTGAACTGATGCAGAAAAAGCATCTGGCAAAATCCAAAATCATAATAGAACTCTCAGCAAGTTATAAACAGTAGGGGGAATTTCCTCAGCTTGGTAAAGAATATCTGCAAATTACCTACAAGTAACATTATACTTAATGGTGAAAAATTTACTGATTTTTTCCTTAGGTTTCAGAACAAGGCAAGGGTGTCCGCTCTCACCACTCTTATTCAACATAGTGGTGGAAGATCTAGCCTGTGTAATTAGGTAAAAAATAAATTAAAAAAAAAAAAAAAAAGAAGAAGTAAAAGCACCCAGATCAGAAAGGAAGAAACAAAAATGTCCCTATTGCAGGCTGCCTTGTTCCTGGGTGGCCTCTCAGGGCTACTGGTCCCCAAGGGGCCATATCATGAATAACTGCATCACTAGATTCCCTCCACCCTGGCATGTACCCTAGAGATCAGGAGATGCCCCGAGCACCAGCTTACATTCTGGAGTAGGCCTGACAGGATATTTGTACAAATGAGGGGTCTTATCCCCCAAGATGGCCACGGAGGGTCACAAAGTCCAAGAGAGAGAAGTGGAGAGTAAAACTCAGTGTACCCAGGCCAGGCTCTGGACCCAGAACTCCTTGTTTGAGGCTTGCTCTCTGTATGGTTTCAGTGGGATAATTAACCCTTCCCTACTCAATCCCTTCATCTTTAAATTGGAGGTAACAATTGCCTACCCTGTAAAATTTCTATCACAAAATTAAATCAGTCAATCTGTGTAAATTGTTGAGAGCACTGCTTGTCGTGCAGTAAGTGGACTGCAGATGTAAACCACTTAGATGCAAGCATATTTATCAATGGTTGCCTGCAACCCTGTATTGAGAATAAGTCTGAGTGAGAGCTCAGCAGCAAGGAATGCTGGGATTGCCTGTGATTCTTCCACAACCTGTGACAGATGCTGGTCATCCACATCTCCTTTCATGGATACCGGAGAAGGGCCCAGGTGGGGAAGTGCCCAACTCCTGGATAGCACAGCCACTCAATACAGACCAGGGGCTAACACCCCATCCTTTATGTGACCTATTCAGTTGTCTTTTCTCTCATTTCACAATTTGCTATATTTACTGCAGATCAACTGCTGTACTGTAATGTGACACATCCGTCACCAGGGCACCTTGGCATGAATGTGAGAGTGCTTCTTAAACTTCCTAGGTATAGTCTACAATTCCAGATGGGCAGAGTTTGAAACTAGTGCTTATAACCAGAGCTGAGACTGGTCGTGGCTACCTAATTTCCATTTTTCCTCTTCTTCTCCATGAACACACCCACTGTTTATTTCAGGTAACAATGTCCCAACTAAAAAGTAACATTTTCCTCCCCCTCTTCTAGGTGGGGTCACCAATGTGATGTAAACATAAGTCATTAAGTGAGGCTCTCCGGTAATTTTCTTAAGGTCCTGACCCAGCTGGTGTTCTTTTGCCCCCCCTCCCCGCACTTTTTCCTACCTGGAATGTTGACAGAATGGCAGGGGCTCCAGCAGCCATCTTGGGTTACATGACAAATTAGAAGAAAATCACACTGAAGGACAGAAGGTGGCATCTCACAGATGAGATTGTGGAGCTGGCCCATCAGCTCTGCACTTCTACCTCCAGGCTTCTTTTATGAGAGAGAAATTAACCTCTGTATTTTTTCTTCTTTTTTTAATTAATTGTGATATTTGCTTTATTGCGGTAGTCTGGAATTGAACCCTCAATATCTCCTCAAGGTATGCCTGTATAAAGCTAATTTTAACTTGATATGGTAAAATGTAGAGATATCATTATGAATTAAGTATTATAACCAACCTCAAATGATACAGAATTTGGAATGCTAAAGTCATCACCCTCATCATCCTTATCATCATGATCAAGGGACTAACACACATATAGCATTTACTATGTGACAAGAACAGTTTCAAGTGCTTTACATATTTGGTTTACCCATTTAATTCTCATAATAATCCTATGAGGTTGTGGCTATTAGTATCCTCCCTGAAGCACAGAGAGTTTAAGTAACTTGGCCAACATCACATAGCCAGTAAGTGGCGAGGTTGTGATTTAAATCCAGGCAGTCTGACTCCAGGAGACAAGTCAAGACATTCATTTTCTTTCCTTTCTTACCTATAGGCTTACTGTTTGGCACTGGACTCCTCCTTCATTTCAGGGAAAAAAAGTGGAAAATCCATATTTAACAATTAAGCAAACTAAGCATAGACTGCAGTAAATTTCCAAGCTTATAGGGGATTGTTCAAAAAGTATATTTGTGGATGCAGTTTTTAAGAAAGTCACTATAGGACAGATGTGGGACCCTTGTTATCTGATGACTGCTACTTACCCAGAGAAAAATTTAGTGAAGGGATCCTTACAGAGTAACAAGTGATTTTTTTTATCCCCCTGGAAAAGTAAAGACCCTTTGGTTTAAAGCCACTATTGTGCTCTCTCCTTGAGATGTAGAGATGTTAAGAACCTCTGTGATTTTGAAACCACTTATTTGAGTTTTCTGTTTCTTGAAGCCAAACCTAATCTGTACTGAATATTAGAGCCTAGAAAAATGCCCAGGTTAAAAGTCATCAAGGAAAGCTGGATTTTATCTGTCTTTCTTCTCCTTTAGCTCATCCTCCGATGCAGAAAAAAATCTGCTCAGTGGGGTCCACAATCCAGGAAACTCCACAAAGCCCACATCCACCTCATTGTCGTTTGGTAACTTGATGTTATGATGGGCCTTTATCATCTCTGAACCAAATTCCCTTTTTGGGAGATGCAGACACTCATTACTAGCAGGCAGGGCTGTTAGGAATATTAAATGAAATATATATATAATATTACATATACATAAAATATATGAGATATATGTGATAAAAGATAATTCTTCCGATATCTACATTTACAATATAATAGTATTTACAATAATTATCTCCATTTGACCACTGAGAAAGCAGGCTTAATGCAAGAATTGACTTGAAGTTTCCACAACCAGGAGATAACAAGACTAGAATCTGATCTGCTGCAGACCAGCTCTTTCTCTTAACCTTCAACAAACCTAGATTCTACTAGAGAATCCTAGACTTCACAGTTTACAGATATTTTCCAGATATCCTCGTGATAGCCTGGCACAGGATGAATAAGCCCACAGACCAACAGAAGTGTCAGGAACATCCAAAGCTACCCCATTGTTTGTTTCAGCCCTGAAGACTCCTCCAGGTCTGTTTTTAGAACTCACAGACTCCCTCAACTTAGCTTCTGCTTCCCATTGTTCCTGAAGAGCCACAGATGGGAGATTTTTTCCCTTGACCGTCTCCTAAGAATGCCACTCATTCCTTTTATGACAGTGTGCGATGTTGAGGTTACATTTTATTTTAGCAATTGTGTCTTGAGGCAAAGTCAGACTGTCCAGTTTCATGAATGGAATGGGATCTGGGGCAGGAAATGTTGACACAGTGTCTCCTTCTAAGTGATTCTCTATGTGGCCGAAAGCGTGGGATAGGGCTAGCAGATAGTTTGATTTGTGGAACTGGATTTGGTCATCATCTTAAATTGTCTAGACAATACACATCTGGCTTATATATGGCTTGCTATATTTCCCTTGGCACCTTCGAGCCCTTGTCATAGTTTCCATGATGGTACTTGGGCCATCTGGGGAGCTGTCACGCACAGTTTGGCATGGAAGGTGGTTATAGGTTACGCCTCTGGAAGGAGTGAGTTTAAAAGCTGCCTGTGTTCACCCCAGCACCCCAACATACTGGGACTCTTGTGCCATAAAGACCATGTGAGGATGAGGGGCCACAAGGAACTGCCTCCTTTTACATAGAAGTGGTCAGGTAAGGGATTCGTGACTTGCCAGTAGAAGCGAAACTGCCCTTCAAGCTCACAATGCCCTTACTCCCGATCTTGTTGTCTCTCCCTACAACTCCAGATCACTCTGGAAACCGTATCGTATTCACTCCTTAAAATCACCCGGTGAGGTAAGGATTAACCCATTTACAAATGAGCAAGGTAAGGCTTAGTAGTGTAACTACACTGATATCGTAGCAAGTACATGGAGGAACTGGAATTCAACACACACTAACCAGCACTAGCTCTGCTCGTCTTCCCACTGAATTTCCAAGGCCGACTCAAGATGAATTTTCAGTGACATTTTATGCTTGATTACAGCGTTGGCCTTCATGCATAGTTTGACATTCCTTATGTTGACACGAGCCTTGGAGCTGGACTTAAAATCACATCACGGGGGCGACTTATGCTGTAAGAACAATACCCTCTCCCTCCCTCTCCGATCCCCTTAAATGGCCCTGGCTCAGCAGTGGCTGGGGTTCCTCTGAGTGTTCTCCTCTGAGACAGTACCTCCCAACCTCCAGCCCCTTACGCGAGTCAACACACATTATCACCACAAGCAGAGAAGTGCCAGACGAGAAGGGAAATGGGTATTCTAGAAAGAAACAATACCTGGATCTGAATAACGTATGTGTTCATCAATCTGATATACTCCTTTTACGTGGTTCGGACTTTGTTGACGGCACAAGGCACTAGATACATGACTAAGTATTGGCCATGCATCATGACTTTTAGTACATTTAATTCTCGTACCGGCCTTGACAGTCAGTGTTCTGGTGTCAGTTTTTGGATAAGGGAACTGGATTCAGAAAGGTCAAGTGGAATACTCAAGGCTGTTGCTTTGAATATGTAAGTGAATCTGAGTGTGTTTGCCTTTCCTGTCTATTTACACTTCATCATTTGCAAGAGGCAAGTTCATACATGCCCCCCAGTTTTTCTTTTGACATGTTCATCTTTCTCATACATTTAAAACATTTTTATCGGGGTAGAGTTGATTTACAATGTTGTGTTAGTGTCAGGTGAACAGCAACGTGAATCACTTATACATATCCATCTATCTACTCTTTTTTAGACTTTTTTCCCATATAAGCCATTACAGAGTACTGAGTAGAGTTCCCTGTGCTATACAGCAGGTCCTTATTAGTTATCTATTTTATATATAGTAGTGTGTGTATGTCAATCCCAATCTTCCAGTTTAGCCCTCCCCCCTGACCCCCTGGTAACCATAAGTTTGTTTTCTACATCTGTAACTCTATTTCTGCTTTGTAGGTAAGTTCATTTGTACCCCTTTTTTAGATTCCACGTAGAAGCAACCTCTCATACAATTTTGTAAGAGCTTTTAATGGACTGAGGATAGACACCGCTGGTCTTCTGGGTGCGATGCTCGGATTTCTCTAATTTGGCACTTGTCTTTTGGCTTTAGTTGTGGTGAGGTTGGCACCCAGAAATTTTGACTGTTAGAAGGAATGGAAATTTTTTTGACCTTTCAGATAACCTGACTTCTCGGAGTCATATAACTTCGGGCTCAGAACTAATTTCCGGGTACAGACATGCCCTCAGTAGCTGTATATTTCCAGTCTAGTTAGTCTAGTTACTCAGATTCCTCATCTGCAAAAGAAGCTTAATATTAGGATTAAATGGGATAAAATACACAAAGTTCAGAGCACAGTGTCACGCATATAGTGAGGACAACGTAAGAATTCAGTTTCTGTTCCTCTAGGTAAAATACGCTACCACCACCTCCCTGTAAATGTGTGCCTTTAAAATCTCACGTTACACTCCTTTTTTATTGCTTTGTGTTCAAGGTGTGCACATCTAACAGGCAAGAATAGATGCAACTGCCGAAATTACACTGCACTGTCAAATGCATAGATACATAAGCGGTCTAGTTTGTATTCGAACATGATACCAACAAGTCTTTTGTTCTATGTTTTCTGCAATTCCATGAAAATTTTCATAGAGATGAAGATGATTTGAAACTCTGTTTTTCACCTCCAAGTACCTAGGAAGGAGGGGCAGCATTTTTTTGTTGCCATGATTCAAGGCATCACTTGACATTGTGGAAATCATGACTGGCAATAAGCTCTGCTTGCAAGGAACCAACACTTTCTTATCACAATTTCCCCTTCGTAGGCCTACAGGACATTTTAGTGGCGATTTCTGAATCAGGAAATGTAGCTTTAGTCAGTTTGGCAGAGCAATTAAGGGAAGGGTCCAACAATGTATGTTTGCTCATGGGATGCACTCAAACCGTTTCAGTAACCGCTATTTTTGACTAAGCATAAATGTTTTTGGTGGAGACAGGAAAACACCTTTTGATTGATGTAGGATTTGTCTGTCTCATCCAAGACTTTGGAGGTTCAGTCTTCATACAAACTCTCACATCCAAATCCTTTCCTGCAGGTTATGCCCTGTGCTCCATTTTTGTCATTTACCTCCCTAATCCGGGTGGGTGTGTCGTTGCCTCTGCTATTGAACTAACATAGTCATTTGCCTGCTTTGTGGTGATGTTTGGGTCCTGCTGGCATTGGTATTGTACTTGTTCTCATTTTTATTACTTGAACCCTCAGGAAGCATAGTCACAACCTTTACACAAGAGAAATTAAACTGGCACCATATCGTTGCAAAGCATGGTGGTTTATCCACAGGTAAAGTCACAGATGGACTGTGGATTGCGATACATTTAAATCGCGCACACAAGTTCCATCATGGGATGGACGTCATGGGTGACCCGTTGTTAGATACTGCAAATCTCGGTCACCAACATCAGTGGTGAGAGGGAAAAACAGTCGTTGTGGTTTTCACCCCCTATTTTGTGGGCTTCCGTATGGGTTTTGTACTTTCCCTCTAATCTTCTGCGATAATTGTTGAAAACAGGACTTTTCTTATGGGAGGGGTGGTGTCTTGGGATGGGGGACTTTTGGCGCTAAACTAGGACAGTTCAGGCAAATCAGGACCGTTAATGTCCCTGGCTGACAGGACAGCTGACACCAACCACCAAACATGTAAGAAGCTATCTGAGATGTCCTGTCCACTTCAACCTTCCAAGACTGCATCATCAGCCAACATCTGGCCACAGCTGGAACCAGGACAGAACTGCTCAGTAGAACCCATCCACCCAAGAACTGTGAGATATGGTAATTAATTATCTTTGAGCATTAAGTTTTGGGGGCTAATAGGTAAAAAGCAGAATGTAAGTGGAACACTCAGGAAAAGAATCCCAGGCACAAAAAGAGTTTTGCTATATATAAGTCAGCATCATAAAGGAGTGGGGGAGTTCCTTTGCAGAGAACCATGTAGGAAAGGGTAGGGTCAGGTCTCTCCCAGGACGCACACAAATTAGACGCTCCGTGGTTGATCTGGCAGCTCTGTGGTTATGAGAGATGACCACATTGCCTCGAGGCTGTGCTTTTAGGACAGTCACTTGTGGTACCCTGTGAGCACTTGCAGTAACAAAGCCATGGCGAGTCTTCTCTGTTCGTCTTTTTCTAAAAAAAAAAGCACAGAGTTTGAAGTGGGTAGCAAAGTGTTTTTAAGGGCATCACTGAGGAAATAAAATCAAACAACTGCGGAACTCCAGCTTCGGCGAAGCAGGCAAACCGAAGATGAATTCAGATGCATATTTGGTTCCAGGCAAAAAGGGTGCCAAGTGTCTGTGCTGGATTCGGATTTGTGTTTGCTGCTGGGGACAAAAAGAAACTTAAAATTCCTTTCCCTTGGGGAACTCTTAACTTAGCCAGGGAGAAAGACATGTAAATAAGCACTTGCTACATCGTGAGCTCATGTGTGTGGGAACCTGGAAGGGGAGGCTGGGCTGCAGGCAAACCTACGGTCTGAACTTTGTGACGTCAGCCCCATCCCTTCCCTCTCTGGGTGTCGGCAAGTGGGTTGATCTTGCTGACCTATAGGACCCTTGCTGATGAAATGAGGCAGAGTATGTGAAATCTTCCAGGGCTCTGCTCTGGAAACTGTAGGTTCATAAATGTGAGTTTTCTCCCCTCTCCCTCTCCATTTCATGAATATTTCACATCAGTTTCTCAGCATCAGCTGCTCCTGGTGGATGTGTGTCAGCCCCGCGGTATTGGGAGGTGCGCTTTGTCTCAGGATATGAGAAGCCTGCTCACACGGTTTCCTTCTTGATGACTCACAATAAACGTGGGCAGTTGAAGGTTCCAAGGATGCCTACCGTTTAAAAAAGAACATTATAACTCTTTCACCTTGCATTTCTGGAATTTGTTTTTTGCTATTGCATTCTTTTTTTTTTTTTCCAGGAAACACCTTTCACTTCTCATCAGGTACATTTCGTAGAATGTGACTGTCCCTGATAGCCTGCTTAAATGAATAAAGATCTTTTTATCAGTGCTTGTGCAGTTTCTAGAATGATCAGTCTAGAATGAACCTTGTTCAGAGAATCCAAGTTTGGAAAAAACTGCCCAAAATTGCCTTGAAGGACCACCAATGCTTGAAACCTCTGGTTCCACCTAACACTAGTGCAAAGTCATTGTTTGTGAAATTTAAGGTATCCCAAGAAAACACAAAGGCCAAGAAGGCATTAGAATCAATAGCCATTCTAGATAATAGTCTAGGAAGTTAGGAATCAGAGGCTGTCTCTGCAACTCAGTTTCTTATATCACTAAAGCAGTCATATTGCAGAACTAGGTCACATTTGATGTAGTTGCTTTACAGTCCAAGACAGCAGAAGGGACTTTCTGTCACCACCATTTTTCAGTCATTCTGAAAATTCTAGGGAATGAAATAAAAAGCAACAACTTAATTGAATTCCAAAAGGAGAGCAGACGGAGTTATTATTTGCAGATGGTACCATGGTCTTCCCGGAAAACTAGAGAGAAATTTGAAAAAGACTACCATATTTGAGTTCAGTAATGTGGTTTGTTAAAAATAAATATACAATGAACACTATTTACAATAGCCAGGACATGGAAGCAACCTAAGTGTCCACCGACAGATGAATGGATAAAGCAGATGTGGCACATATATACAATGGAATATTACTCAGCCATAAAAAGAAACGAAATTGAGTTATTTGTAGTGAGGTGGATGGACCTAGAGTCTGTCATACAGAGTGAAGTAAGTCAGAAAGAGAAAAACACATACTGTATGCTAACACATATATATGGAATCTAAAAAAAAAAAAAAAAAGGTTCTGAAGAACCTAGGGGCAGGACAGGAATAAAGACGCAAACGTAGAGAATGGACTTGAGGACACGGGGAGGGGGAAGGGTAAGCTGGGACGAAGTGAGAGTAGCATCGACATATATACACTACTGAATGTAAAGTAGTTAGCTAGTGGGAAGCAGCTACATAGCACAGGGAGATCAGCTTGGTGCTTTGCAATAACCTAGAGGGGTGGGATAGGGAGGGTGGGAGGGAGGCCCAAGAGGGAGGGGATATGGGGACATGTGTATGCATATGACTGATTCACTTTGGTGTACAACAGAAACTAACACAGTATTGTGAAGCAATTATACTCCAATAAAGTTCTATTAAAAATAAATAAATAAATAGACGCACATAAATAACTTCCTAATGTAGCAGTTATAGTTCATTAGACAAGGAGGCGATAAAATGATTCTTTTCATCAATAAAATGATTCATGATTGTCAGAGAAGTATACATTTCTTAAGAAACATATAGGACCCATATGAAAAAACCTAAAAGGTTTGCTACATCCCATAAAAATGCCAAGGCTTCTTGGTTATGTCAGGTTCTTGGTTTCGTCTGAGAACAGATGGAAAGCACGTTCTGGAAGCACAGGGATATGGTCCACTTGACCATGACCGGGATGAGGACAAGGGAGCAGCATGGCCACAGGAGAGAATCTCACTGGTGGGTCTTGTTAACCTAGTTGGGGGGTCTCACAGTATGAAGAGCAGACGGCGTGGCTCTCACAGGAAAGTGGTAGCTGATATTCTGGTAGAGGCTTGTTCTGGTATGGCTGCGGGGGTGTGTGGGAGCAGGAGCAGGGAGGGCCTTCAGGAGGAGGGTCCAGGAGTCCAGGTGGAGACAGAGTCATGGTCTGGCCTGAGGAGTTGCTGAGCGGGGGAGAGAAGGGCTCCTATGAACAGATGGATTCTGCCATCAACGGCATTGGGAAGAAGGGCTAACCTTTGCAGATGTATTCATATTTACTTATTTATTTAGCATTACATCATGTACCAAAATAAACTCCAAGTGGACTGAAGATTCAAATGTGAAAGGAAAAAATACCTATAAAGCAGCAAGAGAAAAGTGCAGGCCAATATAACCTTGACATGAAGAGGAAATATCTACATCTTGCTCTATATCAGAAAACATAAGAGATTAACTACAGGCATACATTTTAAAGTGACACTTCTTCATAACTAAATATAATACAAAGATAGCAAATCCTATAAATATGGGGAACCCCCCCCCCCCCCACAACATGGGTGTGAGAAACTTGGAGTGGCAGAACTCCAATTTCTACCTGAACACACAGCCATCTGGGAAAAATGTTTCCATTTTCTGGGCACCTTGGAAGCTATGAGTGTCCAGTGACTAAGCTCCGTCCAGTGAGTGGGCATGCTGGGAGGGCCTCCAAGGAAGATACTTAAAAGAGAGGGAGTGGGCTCATCCTGCTTCTTTGTTATTCCCCACTTCCTTCTGCTGATGTCCCAGAAGGTGGATGTGATGGCTAGAGCCCCAGCAGCCAAGTTGGCCTGTGAGGTGCTCCTAAATATGAAAGCCACATGCAGAGGGTAATGGTGCAGAGAGGTAGGTAAGTACCTGGGCCCCTGGGGCTACCATATGAGCACTCAAGTGCCTTCCCCCAGACTTCCTTCACTTCACAGTGAATTAAGTTTCTGTTTTGGTTGAGCCACTCATATTTCAGGTTTTTCTGATACCCACAGAAAACAAGATTACTCACAGTGGCTTAGTAACCTTAAGGAATTTTGTACACCAATAGCCACAGAGAAAATCTCTATGAAAAACAAGCAAAGAGCATGAAAAAATTCAGAGAATTATAAATGTACAAAAATATGAAAGATGTTTCATACCATTCATAACTAAAAAATTTCAGTTGAAAGTAAAGCTATTTCTTTTTTTCAAGTGTATAAATACATGTTTAAGTGATAATTTCAAGATTAGGAAAGATGCAGGGCTGCTATTGAGAAAGTATCTTGTTATAAATCCTCAAGAGGGCAGTTTTTAATCTCTCCAAAATTGTTTCTTTTTTATTCAATATTTTGTTTTTAGTTGTAGGTCTTAAAGATGTAATTTATGGATGTACCCATGACAGTGTTATCCAGGTAATGGGAAGAACAGGAAATAACTGAACTGTTAAATATAGGAAATCAGTGAAATGTTTGGTTCACTCAATTAATGAAATATGGAACAGCTACTACACTTATTGTAGAAGGGTGATTAATGAAATAGAAAGATTTTTCAAAATGTGTTATGAAGGTTTAAAATGAAGAGTAAAACCAGAAGATTCCCATTTTTATAATTTCTGCTAAAATATAATTAAAGATTTCTTAATCTCCTCTTCTATGCTCTATGCCATAGTAGCACTGGATTCTACCTCTCTCTCATCCTATCATAGTCAAAATTTCTGAATTAATTTTTCTATATTAATTGTTTTTTTTTTTTTTTTGTCATGAGCAGTTTATTTATTGAGAGAAATTTTCCTTGAGCCTGTATTATTTGCTGGAGAAAAGAAATGATTTCTTAAAGTTACAGTCTCTTTTAAGCAAAAAGGGTTAATCTGTAACAGTTACAACATAACCATGAATAATTCATGCAGTCAGTAAAAATGTATTCAGAGCCTTCCTTGAAGCTGGGTTTACAGCTGGATTAAAAAGCCATTGTGCCTGTCCACAAAGAATTACAGCATTCTGGTATTATAGTTGCCTTTTGAATTTTTGAATTATCGGTGTTATTTGAGACTCCCTTGGTGTCCACAGTCTGTGGACATGAATGGTTGTCATCAATGGAACATGAAACGCTGTAATTTCACTGGTTTTGTTCCTTGTTGGTGACACGGGACCCTTCGTCATTTGTAAGATCCCCTACCAAATACTTCCAGGGAGACCCAGGGGCATCTTTTTTTTTTTTTTTTTAATTAATTAATTAATTTATTTATTTTTGGCTGTGTTGGGTCTTCGTTTCTGTGCGAGGGCTTTCTCTAGTTGTGGCGAGCGGGGGCCACTTTTCATCGCGGTGCGCGGGCCTCTCACTGTCGCGGCCTCTCTTGTTGCGGAGCACACGCTCCAGACGCGCAGGCTCAGTAGTTGTGGCTCACGGGCCCAGCCGCTCCACGGCATGTGTGATCTTCCCAGACCAGGGCTCGAACCCATGTCCCCTGCATTGGCAGGCAGATTCTCAACCACTGCGCCACCAGGGAAGCCCCCAGAGGCATCTTAAACATGTGGGCAAATGAGTCCATTCCTTTTGGATACTGCCAGTCACCTCCCCTTAGAGCCATTGTTGATCTGCTGTCTGTGGTCTGTGTGCCTGTGAGCTGCGTAGTTGTTTTTGGCAAAGCTGGGGAGAATGCCTTCCCCTTTGTGTTTCCCTCTGTGAGGTTCAGAGTGTTTTATTTCAGGCAAATGAATAAACACCAAGAGTGCTTGCTAAATATATTAATTGTTTTTATCTTATATTTCATTCATGTGTTAGCCCAGTACAATCTGACCTGTATTCCTAACCCACCACTGAAAATGTCCCTGTTCTTGGGCTCTTTTGGGAGGTAATCCTTCTTCCCACCTGTCTTTCTTGCTCAACTGTCTGTTGAAATCTCTGGCCACTCTCTCACCTTTGAACTCTGATGGACCCCACACAGATAATGTGAGCTTTACACCTGCAGGTACCTCTTCTGGGATTCCTTCCCCTACCCCGACTCGGTTTAACAAAAATCAACTTGTTTGGAAATATTTAAATTTGGATGTTTCTCCGAGGTGGGAGAGAGAGGTGGTTAGCTTTTAGGCCAGTAACAGAAACAGGACTTGTGGGAAGATAGGCATCGGCAAAGATGGTGAGTCTAGTTTTGGATGCAGATCTAGGTAGAAGTGTCCTTTAGGCAGCAGGAGTTCTGTTTCTTGAGCTCTGGAAAAAGCTTGAGGCTAGATAAGGTGCACCAAAGTTACAACAAGCAGAGGTAGTAAGCACATCTGCAGAGAGAGGTCTGAGGAAGAACAGAGCCTGGAGAATGAATCCACTGAAGGGCAGGCTGGAGAGAAGGGCAAAGGGACAGAAAAAAATGCAAGAGTGTATTGTGGTGAAGGATAAGAAGGAAGGTTATTGAATATAGTTGTCTGTGCTATACTCAATAACCAATGATAAACCATAATGCAAAAGAATGTTTTAGGGCTTCCCTGGTGGCGCAGTGGTTGAGAATCTGCCTGCCATTGCAGGGGACACGGGTTCGAGCCCTGGTCTGGGAAGATCCCACATGCCACGGAGCAGCTAGGCCCGTGCGCCACAACTACTGAGCCTGCGCGTCTGGAGCCTGTGCTCCGCAACAAGAGAGGCCGCGACAGTGAGAGGCCCGCGCACCGCGATGAAGAGTGGCCCCCGCTCGCCACAACTAGAGAAAGCCCTCGCACAGAAACGAAGACCCAACACAGCCAAAAATAAATAAATAAATAAACCCAAAGTTTTTTTTTAAAAAAAATAATATTTTAAAAGACTATATATATATGTATATATATAACTGAATCACTGCTGCACTGCTGTAGAGCAGAAATTAACGCAGCGTTGTAAATCAACTATACTTCAATAAAATTTTTTTTAAAAAGAAAAAAGAAAAAGAAGGAAGGATATTGAGACAGAGGGGTCAGAGGCTGAGACGGCAGAGGCTGCAAGGCAGACAGGCTGCAGGGAGGGCTCTGGGAGGGGAGCTTCAAGTGCAGATGCAGGATGGTTCACGCTGCTCAGAGCCACTCTGGATCTGCGGAAAGGGGCCTGCTGGTTGGCCAGTGCGGTAATGCCGAAGGCTAAAATGCACAGCATAAGCATCATGAGACAATTGATACAGCAATTTCATAAGTGTAGGGGAATTTGGGGCAAATGTTCCAACTATTTCACCTACCCAAGTCCTAGTACCAAATTTATATGATATGATTGAAAACATCTGAGCTATAAATTCCAGTGTAGAAAGTAGGCGTATGAAGTCAATGAATAATTGTATTCTTATGTAGCTAAGGTAACAAAAGTTCACCATACATTTTCTGTGTTTTAAAGGTAGAAACCAAAATTTACCATCTTTAATCTGAACTGTACCAGAGAAAGGAAATCTCTAATGTCTGGAAACGTATGTGCCCCAAACCTGGCTTTGGTATTTATTATTTTTGAGACATAGAGTAAAATCAGCTTTTTTGGACAGTGAAATGGAGTAATGAATAGCCCCCTGCCAACTTAAGTGGGTTTTTGTTACAATAAAATGAGCTAATGAGCATGAGAGAGTGTTGCAATCTGTAAAACATTCTTACAGGAATTCTCAAATTCTACAAAAAGCAGGACTTTTCTAGTGACGGAATTTTTGAGATTTTGGTCAAAGATATTTTAGGCAGCATGAGTAAAGAGAAATTACTCTCCTCAAATCATATCATGAATTCTTTTTCAACCTTGAGATTTTGCATGAACATCAATACATGATAAAAGAGGATGGTCAGTGCACAGGTCCAGTGAGAGGAATCCTAAGAAGCAAGTAGATGAGGTCCCCACTGTGTGTTGGCTGGTGGCCGCCTGGCTGGTGTGCCCCAGTGGCAAGAAAAATATAGAAACTTCTATAGCAATTTAAAACTATTTATTAGTAAAAATTTGGTACATCACATTTGGAAATTAATGCAAAAAACCCCAAAACCAGAAAACAAAACAAAACAAAACCAAAACCAAACCTGGTCCTGCATCCCATGTAGTTTTGGAAGCACTAGTGTCAAGAAAAGAGAACAATAGATGTTATTTATATTAAAATCCACCAGAAAACATATATGCAAGTGAAATATCTTTTCATCATTAAAGCAATAAAAAAATCACACATGCTTTTAAAATACATTTGACTATATGTATATATATATATGTATACCTTCTAGAATATAAGGAGTATTAAATTGAAATATATAGGAAAACACTGTGGTATAAAGGATATTCTGATTAAAAAGGGCAGATCAAGAAAAAGTACAAAGCTGAGTGAGAAATATTAAAACTCTAAGAAACAGCTGGCAAAGGCTATGGATTGATTAATCTCATGAAAAGAAGCAGACTTTATATATGTAAAGAGCAAATGATTGCTAACGTATTATTAATTATTAATTATATATTTAAAACAAATAATTATTATGAATTATTTTGAAGCATTGTTTAATACTTCAGTAAAAATCAGAACAACAAGGCAGTGCTATGAAGTCTTGATGAAGTTGTGCACTTCAGGAAGCCTTGGCATTTTAGCTCATATGCCTTTTTGATAAATGAAAGAAAGTAAAAAGTAACAACAACGAAACACTTAATTACCTACTTGCTTAAATTCTGGTATATATCTAAGTATAACGCCCACTGGGTGTGAAGGTAAGAGGTTAGAGTCACTGTAATGGTTTTAATATTTCTCCTCTTCTTAGAAGTTTTCATTAAGCTTTACTTTTTAAAGGTCATATTAAAATTGCTATTTCCATATCCTCTCTCTTGTTTAAAAAATTCTGGAGGTTTTTTTTTTTAATCCCCCCCACCCTTTTTTAAAAAAAAAAAGACTTTATTTCTTAGAGAAGTTGTAGGTTTATAGCAAGACTGAAGGGAAAGTATAGAAGTTTCCCCATATATTCCCTGACCCCAAACATACAAATCCTCCCCCACTATCAACATGTTGCAACAAAGTTGTACTTTTGTTACAAAGTTGTACTTTTGTTACAATCAGTAAATGTACATTGACAAATCATTATCACCCAAAGTACTTTACAATAGGGTTCACTATTGGCATTGTAAATTCTACACAATAAGGTTCACTATTGGCATTGTAAATTCTACGGGTTCTGACAAATGTGTAATGACAATTTCTGCATTCTCTTAACATGGGTTATAATATTGAATGTGCTATTTTGAATTTCATTATTCCTTTCTAAAATAATGACACACATACACTAGATTCATTGTGCTAAATAAATTACTAGTGGTATTGTGAATTGGGGAATCCATTTTGAAGAATTTTGTATGTAAGGAGTCCTAACGTGTTAATAACTTTTAAGTAAAAAAAAATTCAGTTTGTGGAAATAATGGAAGACCTCCCAAAACATAACAATTATTTAAAAGTAACTTTCTTTGTTTCTCAATCTCCCATCATTACTTTCTCCAGCAAGCTAAAGCCTACTGCATAGGTCAAGATCTATCCAAGATGTTACTTCCTGGCTGAAACCTTGAACAGCTTCTCCAGAGGTCAGTTGCTCCTGGCCCTTTGCATACACTGCTCTTTTTAGCCAGAGCCTTATTTTCTGTGTTGGTGAGTGTGTTTGCTTCCTCCTACGTAGTGACCTTCTCATATAAAGTAACTGTGTTATGCCTCTTCTTTCCCTTTTCACTGTTTCCTTTCTTTAAAAAAAACAAAACAAAACACTTTTAAAAATTCAGATAATTTAGACAAAATAAAACAAAACAAAAAATAGTTCACTCATTTCTCTCACTCCCCACCACTTTTTTAAAATTGAAGTACAATTGACCTACAACACTATGTTAGTTTCAAGTGCACAACATAGTGACTTGATATTTCTACATATTACAAAATAATCTTGTTTAGTTACCACCACCATACAAAGATATTACAGTATTATTGACCAAATTCTCCATGCTGTACATTTCATCTCTGTGACTCATTTATTTTGTAACTGAAAGTTCGTAACTTTTTAATCTCCCTCATCTATTTCTCTCATGCCCTTACAATCCTTTCCTCTGGAAACCACCTCTTTGTTCTCTGTATCTATGACTCTGTTTCTGTTCTGTTATATTGTTCATTTGTTTTGATTTTTAGATACCACATATAAGTGAAATCATATAATATTTGTCATTCTCTGTCTGACTTATTTCACTGGGCATAATAATTTCTATATCCATCCATGTTGTCATATATAACAAGATTTCATTCTTTTTCATGGCTATTATTCCATTGTACCACATTGTACTACATCTTTATCCATTCATCTATCAATGGACACTTAAGTTGCATCTGTATCTTGGCTATTGTAAATAATGCTGCAATGAACATAGATATGCATGTATATTTTCAAATTAGTGATTTTGTTTTCTTTGGAAAAATACACAGAAGTGGAATTGCTAGATCTTACGGTAGTTCTATTTTAAATTTTTTGAGGAACCTCCACATTGTTTTCCATTGGGGCTGCACTAATCCCATCAATAGTACACGAGGGTTCCCTTTCCCCTACTTCCTCACCAGTACTTCTTATTTGTTTTCTTTTTGATGATAGTCATTCTGACAAATGTGAGGTGATATCTGGTTGTGGTTTTGATTTGCATTTCCCTGATAATTACTGATGTTGAGCATCTGTATGTCTTCTTCGGAAAAATATCTATTCAGGTCCTCTGACCATTATTAAATTTTTATTTTTTTTTTTGAGGCTCAGTTGTATGAGTTATTTGTATCTTTTGGATATAAATCTTATTGGATATATCATTTGCAAATATCCTCTACCATTAAGTAAGCAGCTTTTTTGTTTTGTCAATAGATCCCTTTCCTGTGCAAAAGCTTTAGTTTGATGTAGTCCCATTTATTTATTTTTGCTTTTGTTTCCCTTATCTGATGAAATATATTAAAAAAATGTTATTGCAAAGAGCATACTCCTCATGTTTTCTTCTAGGAGTATTATGTTTCTGGTCTTATATTTAAGTATCTAATCCATTTTGAGTTTACTTTTGTGTATGGTGTGAGAAAGTAGTCCAGTTTGATTCTTTTACATACAGCTTTCCAGTTTTCCCAGCACCACTTATTGAAGAGATTGTCCTTTCCCCATTGCATATTCTTGCCCCCTTGTCATAGATTCATTGATCATATAAGTGTGGGTTCATTTATGGGCCCTCTATTCTGTGTCCATCCTGGGGGATTGCAGGGCTTCTGTCAACCTACTTGTGGATGGGAGCACATCCTGGTCCCACCCCACTGGTGGGCAGGGCTGTGCTTCTGCAAGCAGCAGGGCTGGCTGCTTGGCCTAGTGGATTCCAGAACTGGTACCAACTGGCTGGTGGGCAGGTCAGCCTCTGGTGCTAATAGGTTAGAGGGGGACTCCAAAATGGCACTTGCCAGTACCAATATCCTCCTGGTAGAATGAGTTAAAAAAAAAGAGGTTGCCACTAACATCTAGGTCTGTAAGGGAAGTCCTAGTTGCCTCCTGCTTCTCTGAAAGGCTCTCCAAAATCAGCAAGTGGGTCTGACCCAAGCTGCATTCAAATTACTGTCTCTCTGCTGGGTCTGGGGGCATGTGAGATTTTGTATGAGCCATTTAAGAGTAGAATCTGTTTCCTACAGCTGTCTGGCTTTCCCATATGCAAGTCCCACTGGCCTTCAAAGCCAGATGTTCTGGAGGCTTGTCTTCAAGATGCAGGACCCCAGGACTGGGGAGCCCACTGTTGGGTTCAGACCCTTTTCTCCTTGGAGAGAACCTCTTCAATTATAATTATCCTCCTGTTTGTGGGTCGCCAACCCAGGGGTGTGAATCTTGATTATATGATGTCTCCACCCCTTCTACCTTTCTTTTTATGGTTTCTTCTTTTTAACTTTAGTTATGGAAAAATCTTTTCTGCTAGTGTTCAGCTCATTCTCATCAATAGTTTCTCTGTAAATAGTTGTAATTTTGGTGTGCCCATGGGCTGAGGGGAGCTCAGGGTCTTCCCGCTCCATTGTCTTGGGCATTCCCGTGTTCCTTTTTTTTTTTTTTTCTTTTTTGCTTTTTTTCTCTCCTCCATCCCTCCCTTCTTTCCTTTCTTCTTCCTTTCTTTTAATTCCCTTTCACTATCACCCTGCTTCTCAAATAGTAGGTGGTCCCTTAAAATATTTCCAGTAAGTAGTTCCATACGTGTAGAGGACTTATACAAACAAACCTCTTCTAGTTTAGTAGGAATGTCAATATAAAACAAATACCATATTATCAAATATGATAATTATGCTCATTAAAGGATTCAGACTAAATTGTTAAAATTATAATTTGTATCTGGGCAGTAGAAGGTGTCATTTTTATTTTTATTCTTGTTTTTATTTGTATTCAAAAATTCTAAAGCAAACTTATACTATCTTAGCATTAAGAAATTGTGCTTTTAAAAAACATCCAAACACAAAGTTATTATTGTTTTTGTTGTTGATTTTTGCTGAGACACATACCAAACATATTTTGGGGTACTAAAACAATAGCTGTGGTAAACTAGCACTTGGATATGCGTAGACTCAAAGTCAGTTAATGTACATGGAGTTCATTACTTCCCCCATGTAACGTCACTGTAAAGCTGGTAGAAGTAAATGCTGCAGCAGAAAGTTTTGTGACCCCAGACAGTGTGCAGTGCTAATAACCACTCTCCAAAGCAGAAACAAGGGCAGTCTTCTGAAGGCACAGGATGAGGGTGTGGGAAGCAGATGGGAGAAGGGCTCTGGTCATCTGGTTTCAAGTCTTTGCACCTCACTCACCTCGTTGTAATGTTTAGAGTAACAATAAACTAAATGAGCACCTCATCCCTCAAGGAGTATGAGAAATTTTGAAATTTCATTAGCACAGCAAATTATCTTAATTTGGCTCTAAATTGTCATGGAAGTTTTGTTTCCTATTTTTATATTTGAAAACCATCCATAAGCTAATTTTTTCCATGGAATACAAATTGAGTTAGAAGCAAATTTGTCCTAGTTACAACCACAATGAAGAAATGTGCTATTGGGTTATAAATTCTGGAAAAGTGAAAGTGCATATTGGAAACAGTGACTCAAACCAAAGCTCAAATCATTCGTCTCCCACAGTGATCTAACTCAAGCCCCTGATGCGTAGAAGTGTTTTAGACTATCTCTTCCACAGGGTTCCTTAATAAAAGTTAAAGGAGTTTCTAGCACTCTCAGGGATAAAGCAACTACTCTGATACAATTTTAAATTTTCAAAATGCTTTTTATTCAGGTAAAAGAGTGCTGAACTATAATTCAGAAGTCACAGGTCTGGTTCCCCACTGGGCCATTTTGGGCTGGATGATCTTTAGCAAGTCTCTAGCTTCACATGACCTCATTTCTCTATTAAGTGAAATTGGGGATTCTCATCCCTGTTCTGTCTACACCATAGAGTAGCATGGAGAACTGAATGAAATGAGGAATGTCCAATTGCTGTGCACACTTTGTCTGCAATGCAAGAGTGAGGAATCACAATAATCTCACAGAGGAGACCATTGAGACTTGCAGAATTATAACATAATATCTGTCAAAAATCTAGAAAATAATAGAAATAAACTTGAAAAACTATCTCTTGATTCTAAGTTCAATGCTCTTTCTGGCACATAACTTTTACCGTTAATGTATTGTGTGGCATCCTTAGAAAAGTGATGCACTGAGAAGATCATTTGGTCTTAACTTCTTCACTACATGTGTTTCATACATAATAGAGTGTGTGGGCTTCCGAAGTAGAGAGAGTTGGACAGCTAGAAAGAGTGTCACTCCCAATCTTACTACAAGAACAAACCTGGGTAACCTGCAAATTAAGGACTTTTGTTGGACCCAGGAGAGAACTAAGGTCACAGGGTAAACAACTAACATGAAAAGGGAGACACAGTACCTGGTACCTGACCATTTACTTAACTGGAGCAGATGCTTCCAGATAAGTTATTAGCAAGACTAAGCTAGAAATTATTAATGAACCACTCAAGGTAGTGTGTGGGGTGGCATGAGTAGTTGGGGCCCTGGGGGTTTCAGACTTGCATGTTTTTCCTTCAGGGACCCCCAAAAATGGGGCTATTAGGGGAATCCTGAGAAGCTTCTCATGAGGTGCTCTGTAATGGAAGGAACAGCAGCCAGCTCTCTGCAAAGACCCATTGCTCCTGTCTCCTTTAAAGACCACATGAGGGAAAGACAACAAGATAGGGCCTGTGGGCACTCTGGAAGTTCATTCACAGGGGGAAGAAGAACAGAGAAAAAAGTTCAATCCCAGGGAGTGCCAGGATCTAGCATTACATCTGGATGAGGCTCAGGAACATCTGTGAGGACCATACCTGGAGACTCACCTTCTCAATGCCCATCAACTGAGGCTTCATGAGAACCACAGAGAATGTGCCCCTCCCAGCCCCAGAGTCACACCATCACACACTGGGGAAACACACAAACACAGTGGAATGAAGTGGGGAACGCTGCCAGACCCATCTCTCTAGAGGACATGCAGAGGGGAGACCCAAAGCCACACATAAGACTTAGATCTTGAATGGATGACCATAAATCCCCCATCAGAATCCAAACAGAGGGAAACGTGTGCTCATATCTAAGCATCGAAAATATTTATTTCATTAGTTATTGTTTTATACAAAATATATTGCTTTCAACAAAATATTATGAGCATGCAGAAAGATAAAGGGAAACACAATCTGAAGAGAAAGAGCTATCATCAATATCAGACTCCATCTTGGAACTGTCAGAGAGGGAATTTAAAATATCCAGGATTAATAGGTTGAAGGCTCAGATAAAGCAGACTTCAAAACAAAGTTAGAATCAAGGATAAAGATTGCATATTGATACAAGTCAATTTTTCAGGAATACAATAACCCTAAATGTGTATGCACCTAAGCACAGAGCTTCAAAACATGAGACAAAAGTGATAGAACTGAAAGGAGAAATAGATGAATGCACAATTATACTTGGAGACTTCAACATTCCTCTCTATAATTGAAAGAACAAGTAGGCAAAAAGCAGTTAAGAATATAGATGACTGGAACAGGGCTATCAACCAGCTTGATCTAAATGACTTCTACAGATAGATTTATCAAGCATCTGTAGAATACTGTTCCATTCTCCTCAATTGTACATGGACCATTTATCAAGGTAGACCGCATCCTGAGCCATAAAGCACACCTTAACAAATCTAAAAGAACAGAAATGACGCAGAGTATGTTCTAAGATTACAAGAGAATTAAACTAGAATAATAAAATCATCGAGAAAACAAAAGGACAACCTATGCAATGGGAGAAAATATTTGCAAATGATGCAACTGTCAAGAGGTTAATACCCAAAATATACAAATAACTCATACAACTCAATATCAAAAGAACAAAAAACCCAATCAATAAATGGGCAGAAGACCTAAATAGACATTTCTCCAAAGAAGACATGCAGATGGCTAACAGGTACATGAAAAGATGCTCAACATTGTTAATTATTAGAGAAATGCAAATCAAAACCACAATGAGATATCCCCTCACACCTGTCAGAATGGCCATCATCAAAAAGTCTACAAATAACAAACGCTGTAGAGGGTGTGGGGGAAAAGGGAACCTCCTACACTGTTGGTACAGTATGGTGATTCCTCAGAAAACTAAAAATAGAACTACCATAAAATCCAGCAATTCCATTTCTGGGTATTTTTACAAAGAAAATAAAAACACTAATTTTAAAAGATACCTGCACCCCTTTGTTTGTTGCAGCACTATTTATAATAGACAAGATACAGAGGCAACCTAAGCGTCCACTGATAGATGAATGGATAAATATGTGGTATATATATACAACGGAATAACACTCAGCCATAAAAAAGAATGAAATATTGCCATTTGCAGCAACATGGATGGATCTAGAAAATATTATGCTTAGTGCAATAAGCTAGACAGAGAAAGACAAATACTGTATGATATCACTTATAAGTAGAATCTAAAACATAATACAAATAAGTGTGCATGCAAAACAGAAACAGACTCACAGACATAGAAAACAAACTGGTGGTTACAAAAGGGGAGAGGGAAGGGGAGAGGGACAAATTAGGGGAAAGGGACAAATTAAGGGTATGGGTACAAACTACTATATATAAAATAGGTAAGCAACAGGATATACTGTATAGCACAGAGGATTATACCCCTTATTTTGTAATAGCCTATAATGGAGTATAATCTGCAAAATTACTGAATCACTATGCTGCACACCTGAAACTAACACAATGTTATAAATCAACTATACTTCAATTAAAACGAACAAAAAACAAAATCAGTAAAAGTCAACAGCAAAATGACATCTGGAATATACTGATTATTTTGAAAATGAATGATATACTTCCAAATTACACATGGGTCAAAAAGGAAGACTCAGTGAAATTTAAAAAAAAATAAATGAAGATGAAAATACAAGATACTAAAACCTGGTGAAAGAAATCAAAGAAAATCTAGATAGATGGAAACACACTGCATTCGTTGATTGGAAGACTCAGTAATATTGAAATGTTTTCTCCCAATTTGATCTACAGATTTAATGTACTCCAAGTAAAAATCCCAGTAAGGTTTTCTTTTTTTTTTTTTTTTGTATATGTTGATATGTTAAGCAGTAAAACAAAAGAACTAGTAAAACCAAAACACTTCTGAAAAAGAACAAAGTTGGAGAACTCACACAGTCTAGGTTCAAGACTTCCTGTAAAGCTACAATAACCAAGACAGTGTGGTACTGGCAAAAGGATGGAGATGTAGCTCAGTGGAAGAGAACAGGGTGCCCGGAAGCAAATCCACATGAGTGTAATTCACTGACTTTTAAACAAAGATGCAAAGGCAACTCAAGGGACAATGATGTTGGTGGGAAAGTTAGACCTCCAAGTGCCAGAAAAAGTAAACCTTCTTTCATTTCTCACATCTTACAGAAAAATTAACTCAAGTGCATTATTGAACTAAATGTAAACCATAACATTATAAAACATATACACGAAACATAGGAAAACATCTTCATGACCTTGGATTTGATAGTGAGTTTTTAAAACAACAAAATTATAATTCACTAAAGAAAAATTTGACAAGTTGAATTTAATCAAAATTAAAACAAATTTAAAGACACTGTTAAGAGAATGAAAAGAGAAACCAGGCACTGACAGAAAACACCTGCAAATCACATATCTGATAAAGGACATGTTCCAGAAAATATAAAAAAACACTTAAATGTTAAAAATAAGAAAACAAACCAAAAAAAAAAAACCCAATAAAAATGGGCAAAAGATTTGAACAAATGCTTACCAAAGATGATACAGAGATGACAAATAGGCATATGAAAAAAGTTCAACATAGTTAATTATTTTTAAAATGTAAATTAAAACCACAGTGAGATAACACTACATACCTATTAGAGTAGCTAAAAGATTTTTAAAACATGACCATGCCAAATGTTGGTAAGGATGCAGACCCACAGGCATTTTCATTCATCACCGGTAGGAATGCAATATAGTATAGCCACTCTGCAAAACTACTCTTCAGTTTCTTATAGAATTGAGTGTACACATACCATATGACCTAGCACCTTGGTGCTTGCTCAAAAGAAAGAAAAAGCTTATATTCACACAAACATCTGTAGATAATTATTTCTAGCAGCTTTATTTGTAATCGCCCAAAGTTGGGACCAATCCAGATACCCTCCAATAAAAGACTGGGTAAACAAACTGTGGTACATCTATACAGTTGAAGGATATTTATTAATAAGAAGGAATGACTCTTAATTATATAACAACGTAGATGGATTTTAAACTCTAAGTGAAAGAATTCAGACCCAAAAGCCAATCCTGTATGATTCCACTTACATGACATTCTGAAAAAAAGGACATAGGCACAGACACAAGAGGAGTGGCTGCCAGGGCTTGGGGAGAGAGGAAGGTTTATTAAAGGGAAGCTGCCCATGGCATGTTTTAGGGTGATGAAAGGATCTATTTGGTACTATGGGGGTGAATACAGGATTCCATACATTTGCAAACTTACAGAGCTGTATACCGCAAAGCACAAACTTTACTGAATCTGTATTCAAGCCTCACCGAAAGGGGTGGGACCTTGTAAAACCGTGTAATGACATGGGGACTGTAAAGCGAATGAACAAACTGTGTACAAGCTGTACTCTCTTTTGCCTTTTTTTTTCCTCACAGGTATATGGGTTAGCAATTCTAAGGTGGCTTAACACGTATAGTAGGGTTGAACAAATAAGTAACTAAATAGATTATAGGAGTCAGGATTCTCATTATGAGAAAAAGCAGTTACATATATAACAATGGAAGAAAAATTAGAATGCATACTGTAGTTAGATAAGTTAGAAATATCAATATAAACACAAGCTTATTTTCACATCTAAATATTACTGATATTAATATATTTATAATTATTCGATTGTGTACAATAATATATTTTATGTTCTATAGGTATAGGTATGTGTATACACACAGATGTAGAAATAAACATAAATAGTATGCCTATTTGTTTACAGTATGTCTGCACTAGTTGGCATACATACATATGTATGTTTGCCAGCTTCGTCCACGGAGAAAGCCTACGGGAAATGGCATCCCAGTAGCAATGAGCACAAATGACCAGATCTTAGTTTCTATTAACCTCTTGCTTTTTTATACACATTTTCAAGTCAGTTTTCCATTTTTACATCAATTTGTGAAGTTGATATATTTAAAAGTATTTTCTTTGTCAATGTAGTGTGTTTCTCCATTTTTAGGTGTTTAATACCTATAATCATGTTTATCATATTCTAAACAAAGTTATTGCAAATCTTTCAAAACCTTTCAAAAACTTACTCCTAGGTATAGCAGTATATTTGCTATTGTAGTTAGCATTTCATGGTTTTATGTTGCTATTTTCAGTTTGTGACTATCACTGTGGTAGAAAAATGTATTTGATTTTTGTATTTAAATTATCTATTTGGCAATCACACACACACTCACACACACACTAAGAGTATGTCAGTTGATAAGTTGATCACTAGAGCTTGCCAATGTAGATAGAGGTATATTAGGGTTACTCTCTTTCTCTAAGCCATTTTTTTAAAATGCATCTCTGTGTAAAAATGCACTATATATTTTATGGACATGATGCCTGAAAATCGTGATATATGATTATATATATGCATATAATGTATATTATATATGTATATATTATATATGTATTATATATGTATTATGAGAGAGAGAGATCTGAAACTTGTATTTCTTATTTAATAATATATTGTGTTGGAGACATTTCAGTTTGTATAAATCATCCTTATTCTTTTGCTGCAATTGCTTAGTTTTACATGGCTTTGTTACATAACATAGACTGATTACCCTTATACCCAATCTCATGTGTGTTGCAGGATAAAATATGAAGCAGTGAGTCACAAATTCAAAGGGTTTGCATATCTTAGACTTGGACAGACATCAGCACATGACTCCCTGAGAAAAGAAGTGCAGATCTTCTCCGTTGTGACTGGCACATGCTCAGACCACTTCCTCTCACTCAAACAAGAACTGGATACTGTATTCACATTAAGTGCTACTTTTGTTGAGGTTGGCAAAGTTGAACTTTGATTAATCTGACAGGTAAAAAAGATACATTATTTTATTTATTTTTAAATTTCCCCGAATGGCTCTAATCTGTATCATCTCCGAAACAGAGGATAAATCAAAAACTCATGAGAGGGGTTCTTTTTGAAATCACTGGTCTAGTTGAACTCTTGGGCTCTGTATAACTCTAGGAGTCTGTGAAATGTGTGCATAAGAAGCTATTTCCACACAGTACCTCCCTCTTGTTAAATATTTACAAATACATATCTTGAGTAGGAAAAAAATGTATTCCATCTTGTCTGTGTTCCTGTGAGTCCTCTGCAGGTCTCAACAAAGCCACGGGTAATGATTGTGTTGACTGATAAATATCATATCAGAACCAGCAAGGCCTCTCCACCCTGTGAGCTATGATTCTGAGTATGGTGATAAATTACTCAGAAACACACCACGAGGTGTAGCAGTCCTGGGGAGTTTTGTTTTCCCCAGAAACACTGAGAACAGGTGAAACAGTAGGGTGACTCAGCATTAAATCACAACCACTGATGTAATTCCCTCCGACTTCTGAGGAGTTCCTCTAAATTATTCATGCCTCTTGTGTATTCAGTCTCCGTCTCAGGAGACACGTCTATTCTAATGATCTTTCTTTTATGTTTCTGCTTTAATGTTCTAAGTCCTTCCTGGGACTATTTCAGTGGGATTGATGGTAATGATGATCATATTTCTTGATGTTTTGGGGGAGTACTTACGGAATAAGTGTGATGTGAAAGAAATTATTCTGTAGATGTATGAATTTTAAAAATATCTTTCTTTAGGACTTGAGGAGAAAAAGAAAACTGCCATAGGTGACAAACACTAAATCAATACTCACAATGCTATGAGTAAAGAGGGGTTGGATAATTAATTTTGCCTGGGGAGTATGAGGGCATAAAGATCTGGGACATTTATAGAATGGAGACGAAGCTGGATTTGATTATTGAAGAATACATATATTGCAGTCATATTTGGGGAATAAAGGGCATTACAGGAATTAGTGAAGAACTGAAATAATCTGAAAGGCTCCTGGCAAAGTTGAGGTCTCAGTAACTCTCGAAGGAGGTTCCCAGAGGTAGGTGCTTTAGGTAGACTTCTAAAGTGGCCCAAAGTCCCCACCTCCTGGGATTGGTGCCAGTATGTAATGTTCTCCCTTGGATGGGTACTGGACAAAGTGACTTTCTTCTAACCAGCACGGAGTGGCAAAGTTTTGGGGTGTTGCTTCATGATTAGGTTATAAAAGACTATGGTTTCCACCTTGTTAATCTCTTGCTAATCTCTCCATTGCTTTCTTGGTTTCTTGCTTTGATGAAGCAAGCTGCCGTGTTGGAGGAACCCAAATGACAAGGAACCGAGAGGGCAGCGTCTGGCAAGGAGCAAGCACAGAAGTGAATCTGGCCAACAACCATGTGAGCTCAGAAGCAGGTCCTTCCCCAGTGGAGCCTTTAGATGATGACAGCTTGCTCAACATGTTGATGCAGCCTCTGACAGACCTGGGACCTAGGGTGACCATCCGTCCCAGGGTGCCCAGGACTGAGGGGAATGTCTGGGATGCAGGATTTTCATTTTTATAACTGGAACCATCCCAGAGTGCCCTGGATTGAGGGGTTTCCTGGAATGCAAGATTTTCAGGGCTGACACAGGGAAAATCCCAGACAAATTCAGATAAATTGTTCATCCTATGCAGGGGACCCAGGAAGCTGTGTCTGGATTCCTGATCCATAGAAATTGTGTGATAATAATGCATGCCGTTTACAGCTGCTAACCTTTAGGATGGTTTGTTACTCAGCAATAGATAAGGAAGTGAAAAGGGATCAGGCTGAATTCAACGAATAGATTAGAGAAGCAAAGTTTTGTTTTATGTGGCAGAGCAGGGAGTTTAGATTATTTCATGGGCAACGGCGTGCGATTGTGACTTCTGAGTAGGAAAATGCCATGCTTGATCAATGCTTTGTAAAGGTGGCAAGGTGGTGTGAGTTTCATTCAATAATAATTATAGTAGAAAATTTAAAATAATACATACAATCAGTACTTAATAGGTGCCAGGCCATGAACTCTGTCATTAAAAACATTATTTCATCTTTCTCAAAGATCCATGTGTTTTTGATCCCCATTTCAGTACAGGGGAACGCAAGGCTCACAAATATGGAGGAACGTGTCTGTGGTCACCAGGCAGTAAGTGGGAAGCAGGATTTGGATCTTAGTCTGTGAACACTGATGAGAGAGACAGCAGAGTCAGAGTTTAGGATTGATGGCATTTTCAGATGTTCAGCAATGAAGCAAGTTTTCAAGTAGCATGAATGTGCTAGTCGTAGAGATGTCAAGGGACGGTGATGTTCATCTTCATTGAAGAAAAAACAAAACAGGATTTGTTGCCAAACGGAATGTAAACCTGCGTGCCTGAATGTCCTTCCCAGAGGGTCACCTAGTGGATATTTCCACCAGCTCTTGTGTGGCTGTGTGGACATGGGTGGACATGAAGATTTCCTCCAGGAAAACAAATGCTGCTGTGGGTGAAAAGAACAAATGCCAGTAAGAAAGACAACACTGTTTACGTGGTCAAGCTTCAGTTAACTTAATCAAAGGAAAAGAAGAGGATGATCAAGCCCACAAATTTGGAACTGAGACAGAGAAATAAAACTGGTTCCCAGGGACCTTCAGTAATTGTATGCACTGCTAATGTGCAAATAAATGCAAAAACCCTGGGGACCTTACGGAACTATGGATGTTTAAAATGGCCCTGCAGAGAAAAATAAAATACAAATGGAACCCTAATGATGGGAAAAAAAATTTTTTTAACTTTCAGATATATTCCCAGATAAGAATGAGGACAGACAGTGTCATGGCTAAATTTTACAACAAAATAAAAATTCCGTGAAAATATGCTTACATTAAAAAAAGTAGAAAATTCACGTAAGATGTGATGACATATTTTAGCTCTCACATTAACAACATTTAAGACGTTTTATAATATTTAGAGTTATTGTCTATCAAAATTTAAAAACTATATGACAGAGATTCCACTTTGAATTTTTCCTATAGATTTCACGCACAAGTGTGCAGACTTAGGAAGTTTTGTCTGTACCAGCAAAACTTTACTCATGACTTGATCATAATTGATAAAGTACTGGAAAGTTCCTGGTGTGTATACACCTTGAAAATCAATGCAAATGTTAGAAAGAATGAACTGTGCTGACACGAAAACAGCTTGAGGGAATATTATTAAATATTTTTGCCATTTTTAATTGAAATATGTTGGACATATAAAGTTAAGGTGTACACATTTTAATTCTATCCATTTGTATACTGTAATATGATTGCCATGATAGTGATAATTTGAACCTCTGTCAGGCTATATAATTATCAATGTTTTTAAAAGCAGGGTATCTGCTTGTGTTTCTATCTCCAGTACATATATATATATTTTTAAATAAATTTATTTATTTTTTTATTTGTTTATTTGTAGCTGCTTTGGGTCTTCATTGCTGTGCACACTTTCTCTAGTTGTGGCGAGCGGGGGCTACTCTTCGTTGTGGTGTGTGGGCTTCTCACTGCGGTGGCTTCTCTTGTTGTGGAGCACGGGCTCTAGGCACACGGGCTTCAGTAGTTGTGGCTCGCGGGCTCAGTAGTTGTGGCTCGTGGGCTCTAGAGTGCAGGCTCAGTAGTTGTGGCGCATGGGCTTAGTTGCTCCGAGGCATGTGGGATCTTCCCAGACCAGGGCTCGAACCCGTGTCCCCTGCATTGGCAGGCAGATTCTCAACCACTGTGCCACCAGGGAAGTCCTCCAATATGTTTTTTAAAAAGTAGATAAAAAGGTAGAGAAAACATCTGAGCTAGAAAGACAGATATAGAGCCAGAGACAGAGACTGGGGTAGAGGTATAGATCCCCTCTCTAGGGTGTGAAATAGATGGAGCTGGCCCAGTCTGTACATGCAAGCAATCTCTAGAGGCAGCTGCAGGAAGCTGCTGATATTTTCTTTCTAGGGAGCAGGACTGCAGACTTAATATCAGCTGGAGACTGACAAATATTTTATCTTTAAATTATGAAATATTTCAGACATATACACATAGAAAGCGTAAACACCATTATTCACCCTAACTGCTTACAAAATAAAACATTCCAAAAACCATCGCTCTGTGCAGCCTTCAATGACCTCTTCCCCTCTCTTCTTTCTAGAAGCAACCATTGCCTGGGTGTTGTTTATTACATTTTACATATGCTGTTACATACATATACACATATATAAATCTCTAAAGATATGTAATCTTTTTGCATATTTTTACATTTGTAGAATAGTAGCCTGATATATGTATCCTTTTACAACTTTCCTTTTTTCAGCTCTTATTATTTCCACCCCTCCCCTCGGTATATTCTGTCAGGTTATTCTATGGTTCTTTATCTAACTTTATCTTTTTCTTATAGTTTTCACACTTTTTTCATATTGTTGCATGTATTTCTAAGGCGCTCATTTTCAGTGCTTATACTATTCTATGGAATGAAGAAATACCAATTTGTCTACACTTTCTCCTGTTGCTGCACATTTAAAGCATGTCCATGAGTTGCCATGAGTGGAACTTTGCCATGAAGATTCTTATGCACGTTTCACAGGCCCCTGTTTGTGGGTACGTTCATAGGAGTGGGATTGCGAGTTGTATGAGAGGCACATTTTTAAAAATTTTTTATTTATTTATTTGAAATATAGTTGATTCATAATGTGTTAGTTTCAGGCGTACAGCAAAGTGATTCAGTTACATATACTTATACATATATTCAGTTACACACAGACATATATATATATATATATATATATATATATATATATATATATATTCTTTTTCTTATTCTTTTCCCATATAGGTTTTGACAAAATATTGAGTGTAGCTCCCTGTGCTATACAGTAGGTCATGTTGTTTATCTATTTTATATATAGTAGTGTGTGTATGTTACTCCCAAATTCCTAATTTATCCCTCCCCCCACCTTTCCCCTTTGGTAACCATAAGTTTATTTTCTATGTCTGTGAGTCTGTTTCTGGTTTGTAAATAAGTTCATTTGTATCATATTTTAGATTCCACATATAAGTGATATCATATGATATTTGTCTTTCTCTGTCTGACTTACTTCACTTAGTAGTATGATAATGTCTAGGTCCATCCATGTTGCTGTGAATGGCATTATTTTATTCTTTTTTTTATGGCTGAGTCATATTCCATTGTATGTATATATATATATATGTATATATATGTGTGTGTATGTATATATATATATTCTTTATCCTTTTATCTGTTGATGGACATTTAGGTTGCTTCCATGTCTTGGCTATTGTAATAGGAGAGGCACATTTTCTAATTTCTCAGTTCTGTCAAATTTCTTTTCAGTTTACAGAAGTTACTTCCATATTAATAGTATTCCCTTTGCTCCACATTTGTACCAACATTTTCTTTTGTAGAAGTTTTCATTTTTGTTTTGGCCGATGTTCGTGAAGCTGTATCACGATCATCTTAATTCCCATTTCCCAGTTATTACCAAGATCAGTCATATGTGGTAGGAATTCCAATTGCCGGTTCATGTTCAGTTTCCCTCTGTATCTAGGCACGTGGAAGAATGCACTGTGTAGCCTTAATTTTTATCCTTTGTGGGTGAAGAGGTTAAAGAGAACAGTAAATATCATTAGCTCTAACTTTGGACAAATTTACGTGTGGTTTAGGGCCTCTTCTGGAAGGCAGCAGCCTCTTCACGTTGACGCATTATTACTCAGAAAAACATTATACTAATTCCTGACTTTTTTATATCGAATGTGTTTTTGTATAAACTGTAAAAAATCATGAGGTTTTTTTCTCTTTAATCTTTATAGTAGTGAATCACAGGAGTAGATGGTCTAATTTAGAATCAGCCTGTAATTCCTAGAAGGAACCCAACTTGAACCCAACTTGGACATGACCTTTGTTTTGCATTGTTGGCTTAGGTTTGCTAAAATTCTGGTAAGGTGTGGCCATCCATGCCCATACATAATTTTGATCTATAGTTTTTCTTTTCCACATATCTAATTAGGATTCATATTATAGTTGTTCTACCTTCTTCAACTTATTTGGGGTGTTTTCCTTTTTTTTATTGAGGTATAGTTGATGTACATTATATGAGTTTTCCATATTTTTTTATTCTCTGGAAAGGCTTGTATAAGATTGTAATTTTATGTCCTTGAACTTTTGATACAACTCACTTGATAAATGTAACTGTTGTTGTTTCCTGTAAATATCTTCAACGTTGTTTCAACTGATTTAATGATTATTAGTCCATGTTCATCTTCTATGTCACCTACAGTGAGTTTTATGAAGTTATGTTTCTTGAGGAAACTGTCCAATCTGTTTATTTAAAAATTTATTAGCAGGGCTACTACTGCTCCACACAGATGACAGGGACACATGTTCCCTGCTCGTTCTTGCTAAACACAACTATAAACCCTGGAAATAATGCAAGAGTCCAACAAAGAGAGGCCTGAGAAGTAGTGAGAGGAAGGGGAATGGGTTGGACCGCAGCACTGGAGCAGCAAGGCCTCTTAGCTCTTCCCACCCAACACAAAGAGCCACCCCGGCCCAGCACAGCCCGACCCCAAACTAGCCACAGAAGGCAACTCAGGGGTCATTACTCCCCTGGAATGACACCACCAGTGAGCTGGCACTGCAGCAAGGGGACCAATCAGGAGACCCATGAACAATAAGCCCCCAGGGGACACGTCCTCTTTCCCCATTGGGCCTAAGACAGCCCTCCTCCACTAAGGGATACTGAGGTCACTGGGGAAAACGGGCAGGAGGGACCCCAACACAACAAGGACCTGGCCCGGGAGCCTCCTTGCCCATCCCCACAGGCCTGGAACTCCCTCTTAAGCTGAGACAACCAGGCAGCCGGGGCAGCAACCAGAGGGACACAGCATAAGTGGCCCAGCTGGTGGCTTCTTTGTCCCCATGAGATTGAAACTGGGGGCTGCGAGAGACACCAGCATAAAGGATGCCACTGAAAACTGGAATCATCCCACATTGTCTTCAGCAAGTGAATGGTTAAACCAACTGGTGTTTTCATGCTACGGAATCCTGCCATTCTTTACCACACAAACATGGTATCAGATCTGTCCCAACTCACTCTCGCTCCATGCTGATGTGACAGTACAAAACTTAGAATGGGCTTCTTCTCATCATTCCTTCCTCTCACAGGTTATTTTTGTCCAGCAAATCTCCACCTTGTTATTTTGCTCCCCACAAAATTAGCCATTGTGATCATTGTTGCTTTTATTCATAGTCAATACTTGAATAAACTATTGACATACTTACACATTTTTTTTCAGTTCATAAATTCTTCTGGAATATAGACAAAGATATTGTGAAGACAATATATAGGGTGAGGACAATATAGAATAAAATGAGAAAGTTTAATAGAAATCTTATTAGATTCCAGAGAAGAGAATAGGAGGAAATGTTAGAGACAGTGTTCAGAGAGATAATGATGAGAGTTTTCCTAAAGTGATGAAATTCTCAAATTGAGGAAACTATCTCTTCCTTTGAAAGATTTTCTCCTTACATTGAAGTTTCCCAGCTTCCCAACAATGGGTTTACTGTAAAAGGATGGAAAAGAAGATACGCCAGACAGGCAGTGCTGCTTGTTGCTGCTACTTTAGCCAGTGATTTCTAAAAAATTCTGTTTTGTTGCTATTTTTCTGTAGCGATAGCTTAAACCTCAGGGAGCATGCCATGCTCAACCGAATGGGAACCAGTTACTACATGGCCTGATAATACAGGATGTGTCCTGAAACAAACATTAAACAAAAATGTGAAGTGTTCTGCTGGAAATACAATGTCAGCAATTATTTCTAATGATAAACATTTTGATTGTGAATGAAAAATGTTCCCTGCCATATCAGTAAACAAAGGATGTTGCAGCCATCAAGCCATCGCATTATAGCTACCCCAATGGTGAGCCCTGCGGGAACTCAGGATGGAGATAAATGGGCTGCCCACTGCCAAGCTCTCAGCCACTGCAGTCACCCCCAACTGTGTACCCTGAGGACACTCAGGATGGTAAAAAGCAGGATACTGGCCCAGATAGCTGAAGTGCATATCAAAGGAATAATTTCAGTAAGCCCAGACTCTTGTATCTTCCCATACATAGAAAAGTGGAAATTTCTTTGACTTGAGATTATCTGGTTTTCTTTAATTAACAATAATCTTTTGATGTCCTGACTACTGGTCTTTGTTGCAAAAACTCTTATATATCCTGGTTCCCTCTTTGCCTCTTTGGAGCCGTCCTTCAGAGCCATCTGAGAGTTCTATCTACCGGGCTTGAAGTCCTCAGAATGTCTGCCGAATAAAATGTATTCTCAACTTTTAGGTTGTGCATTTTCTTTCAGTGGACATGATCTATAATGTTCAGCTGTTAATCTTATTATCCTTCAGAAAACACTTATTTTTATGCTGCTGTGTTCAAAAACCATACTGTGGCTGAGATGAACTCTTTCTCTCACACACAAACAATAACTCTAGTAGCTGTTGTATGCCTTAATTTCTCCTGATGTCAAACCTCATTTCTCCATCTTTCCTAGAAGGTGTGACTGCATGGACCATGAATTATGCACCTCCAGTGACTAATGAGGTATATGGCAAACTGATCACCAAGTAATAATCACGTGGTATTCTGGACATATCCTGGCACAGAGACAAAGCACAGATGAAAGAATGTATTAAAACACACAAGTTTGGCATCAGCTTGCCTCTGATTGTTTTTAGACAAAATGTTTTCAAAATCATTATTCTGGTACAAGATATGTTGAAACAAGTTACTCACATTCTAAGCTCTTTTACATAGAAAATTTCGTTGGAGAGCTCAAAGGTAAATATATACATATAGTGAGAGATTATGTTCCTGGTGAAATACTGTTAAAAATTGGATACTAGCTTTCAATCCATTTGTATTTGCTCAATGAGCAAGCACTAAACACCTCTGGTTTGTAATGTCAAGAGTATTTTAACAGAAATCATTCTTTACTTTTTACTCTAAGCTAATTCAATACTGCCTAATAAGCACCTGTACTTCCTTTTAATTAATCTTTTTGTTCATTACGTTGCTTAATGTGATGGTGTAGAAATATACAAACATAAGTTATAACCGTTGGCTCACAGACTAGATTTTGCCTCTCTACATTCTTTTTTTTTTTTTTTAATAGATCTTTGTTGGAGTATAATTGCTTCACAATACTGTGTTAGTTTCTGTTGCACAACAAAGCAAATAAGCCATATGCATACACATGTCCCCATATCCCCTCCCTCTTGAAGCCTCCCTCCCATCTTTCCTATCCCACCCCTCTAGTTCATTGCAACGCACGGAGCCGATCTCCCTGTGCTCTACATTCTTTTAAAGACATCTTTTTCCAGAATGGTAAGCATATCAAAGAGGGGACCACCTGTACTTTTCGAGGGTCCTTTAGGTAGGACAACACTGGCACCTAGTGGCACATGTTATGGAAGGAAGTGCCTTCCAGAGACAGCCAAGTGCAAATCTCCCTCCGTTCATCAGTAGGTCCTCAGGGCTTGGATTTACTAGTCCTTAATAATATACATTTTAGTTGCACAAGTAGCAGAGTTCCAGGTATCAGAAAACAATGAGAGAGTAAAAATACTGTGCTGACTTTTAAGAACACAAGTACTAGTTTATCAGTTTTATCGTCTGTAGAGTGGTTGGTCATAGAAAAAAAGCTGATGACCTTATCAATGGCCCACACCGTCTTGTCTAAAGTATTGGAGTAGATACTGTAAGGAAAGCCCCGCTCCAAAACCAAACCATTTTTTTATGTCCTAGAGGCATTTAGGACCTAATAAGTATGATGGGATATTTATCAATTCATACATTTAAAAATATCTACAAGTCATTTCCTCGGGCTCTGTGAGAGATGCTGAGAGTGGCAGAGAAAGAAGTTAAGATGGAATTGGAGCCCAAGATCATCTTCAGGTTCTTGGAGAAGGTAATTCCATCAGCTAATTCTCTATCCCACACAGTGAAAAGGGATAAATATGGGTGAGAATTATAGAAGCAAATCTCCAATGGTCAGAGGAGGACCTGGTGACATCTCAGTGGGTTTTAAATAGTAGAAAGAGTTGCACATGAGACCGGAAGAGGAGGTTTCCTGATCACGGTCTAGGTGTCAGGAAACCAAGGGGTGTAAAGGGAAAGAGGTCAATATAGTTAGTGCTGAAATATGCACTTCAGGAAAGGGTGCAAGAAGCATCATGCTGGGCGCAGCAGGAAAGGCCTGTGATGGGGGCTGGGGGAGTGGGCACTCTGGAAGTCCCCCAAGTCCTTTGAGCTCCCTCGGCAGGTTGGCCTCTGTGGCCTTCAACCCTTTACCCAGTCCCCTTGGACCTGTCACTCTATGGATTTCTTCTGTAAGCTGAGGGCAACGTGGCCTTCTCTCTCAATTCCCCAGCTAACAGAGATTTCAAACACCTGTCCTATTATCAGATCATGTGAATGACATTCAATTAAGAGGGAAAAACTTATCATCACTAGAGAGAATCTGGGGGGTTTTTTGAGCGAACATGTAACATGATAAGATTGTTTTCTGGAAAGGTGAATCTAGCTCCAGGAAGTAGAATGGGTTGTAGGTGACAGAGTGACATCCATAAAGCATTGACACAAGTTGGAGAGTAGATTCCAGTGGGAGGGCAGGGAGTTAGCATTAGAAATGCTTGGCCTTGGGGTTTAGTGTCCTGGGGGGACAGGAGAGAGGTTACTTCTAGGTTTCAAGTGTACTGTCAACAGAAGGAGGGCACTTTCCTTCCACTGAATAGAAACACGGGAAGAAGAGCCAACCCCAAGAGAAGGCCAACCAGCTGAAGTGGCAGGTGTCAGGGGCCCAGTGTTGACGGTGGTGAGCGTGGTGGCAGAGGTCCGTCTTTCTAGGAGCTGTAAGCTGTGGACTTGGCCATCTCGGGAGGCCGTGGCAGCCGTTGGTGTTAGTGGTGAGGACAGAGCTCCTGGGATTCACGCTGAAGGAGTTCTTGCACAGGGTCCTTGGGCCGATGCTCAGAACCGGGACAGAGCCCCCACCTGTAGGAGGAAGAGTGAAAGTGGAGGCCCTGCCCGAGTCCTGAGGAAGGAGAGACGCAGGATCCTCCCAGAACGATGCTCCGAGTTGTGCTGGGGGAAAACCAGGTCTGGGCCACATGGGCCTTCTGCTGGGACCTGGAAACTTGCCCAAGGTGTCCCAGGGAGGCTTGGGAAGTGAGAGGGACTCATTCTCAGGCAGATGGAGGCAGGAGGGGCAGGAGACACATGGGGGGTGGGGATAAATGAGGAGCTCCAGCCCTTGAAAGAAACGCCTTTGCTTCCTCCCTCAGACTGGCTCCCGATCACAGGTCTGAGAGCTCCAGGATGGGTCCAGGGTTTGGCTCTATATCCTGGGGTCCATTTCCACACTGCTACAGCCCCAGCACAGGTAAGTCACAGCCACTGGATGGAAGGCAGTGCCAGAAGACACGAGACAGGGACCCGCTGGCTCAGTGTGGTCACTACGACTAACTATAGTTTTTAGGGGGTGGACGCATGCACCCGGTGTGCGCACTGGCTGCCGCTCCAAGCAGCCCACGGGGGGGCGCTGGTGGGGGGGTGATGCGTGAGCAGGTGGCCCTGCCAGTGGTCGGCCGGGCGCGCGCACGCACACCCGAGCACGCGCGCAGCCAAGAGCCTTTGGTACTGATTTCTGACTTTATACTCCATCACCAATCTACCATCACGGGCCCTCCGTTCTGCTTCCAGCTCTCTTCTCAATCACTTGCTGTGTCTGCGGCCGCTCTGCCCTGGCCCGAGCCTTCCGCTGGGGCTTGGCATGCTACGCTGGAGTTCCAGCGCCTTCTCTGCTCGGCTTTAGTCTCTTAGAAGTCCGCTCCCCACAGAACTGAGTGATGTTTTGAAAAGCTGACCACGAACAACCGCGCTTAAAACCCTCTGATGGACTCTTGTTGCACTTAAAGAAAAACCCAAAGGCCTCGCCGTGCGACCGCATCCACCCCGCACGCTCACCAAACCTGTCCGCTCTGACCTTCCTTCCTGTGATGGTCTCCGCCCAGAGGACATCGGATCCTTCTCCCTACTTGAATTTTCCTTCCGTTTCCTCGTGCCGTGTTCCTTGTCCGCCTTTGGCCCCTGTTCCTACATGACCTCTGGCCGACGACTCCTCAGCCACTTCACCTAAAGTGGTCCACCAGCTCCCATCACATCGCTCGTTTTCCTCCTTCCGCTCTCGCATCCCCAGAACTAGGTCGTTTTCCTTATGCTCCCGGGTAACTCCCACTATCGTGTCCCCAGTACTGGCACTTAGTCGGCACTTCATAAACGTCTGCTGAGTAAATGAAGGCATGGATATCTTCGCTCAGCAAAGAGTCAGCAGTTGCCAAGGAAGTGGGCAAGTAGGGGCCCGGTGTGTGCAGGATCTGTGAGGATTCTGCTGTCTCCTTGGAAGCTAGATGCGCGCACGGCGAGTGACAGATGCAGGAGGTGATGCGGCAGAGGCATGGATCAATTACCACACATAAAAAGGACCCATCAATCGGGAAAAGCTTCTCAGGAGAAGTGATCCTGAGATGGCCGTGTGAGTGGAGGACCTCCCACGGAGGGGCAGGAGGGCTCCTGTGGAGTCAGCTAGGCTAAGATGGCAGGCCTGGAGGACAGAGAGGATGGCAGAGGGCCGTGGGTGGCTACAGGTGCCAGCCACATGTCCAAGGGGAGGTGCTGGGCCGGACACCTTGAAGGACACCGGGAACGGCCAAGGAGAAGTCCCCATCACATGCATGACCCTCAGTCCACCACCCTTCGCTAGAGACTGGTTACTGGCACCTGAGACACTTTTAAATTAAAGCAAAGCAGGGGTGAGAATATTCTTTGTATCCAAACAAGACAGTGTGAGGAGGGAAGGGAGCTGTTATCAGTGAGGGAGCTGGGCCTGCAGGCCAGTCAGACCTGCGCGGGCAAACTCAGACGGAGTGAAACACGCATACAGAAGAGGGCGCCTTGGGGACTCTTCACCCCCTGGGCCCACCCGCGGAACCTTGGCAGGAAATCTGTCATTTCCTCGTGTCTGAAACCCTCCTCACAACTCCTCCCAATCTGCCCCCTCTTTACTTCCCCAACGTCACTATTCTCTTGATTTCTAAAGCCAGAGATCAAGTCTGCCTGTTTTAGAATTCTCTAGGAAGAGGATTTTCCAGTACGTGTTATTTTGTGCCTGGCTTCTTTCACCTCTCATCGTGGCTGTGAGCTCTACCGAGGCCGTATACACCGCAGTTCACTCATTTCCCTCCCTGTCTAGTATTCCCATGTGCCACCGTGCATTTATCCATCCTGCTTTTGATGGACGTTTGGGTTGTTCCGATTTGGGGGCTACTGTGAACATTCCTGTAATATACCGTTGCGCACAACAGTATTCGTTTCTGTTGGGCGTCTCACTAGGAATAGTTAGGGTAGTACAACAACACAAAATACCCCATTTCCAACCTGCTGTGTGGGAGGACAAGCACCGCTTTGCCCCCAGTGAAAATTGTGCCCTTGATTTTGGACATCAGGCAGTTACCACTTCAGTTATCTGGGGCAGCTGAAGGAGGCTTCTACCCTCCCAGTTCTCAGGGCCAGTCCTTTGATAGACTCCTAAGACCCGACCTGGATGTGTTCTGAGCTCGGCCTGCAGCTGTGTGACTTGAGGTATGGACCGTGTATTCTTTTTAGGCACATGTAAAATTTATTTATTCACCAACTTTAGTTTGTTCCTTTGTAAAATACAGGTGGTGGGCCTAAAGATCATCTGCATCTACTTCAACATTCCTAACAAGCAGACCTACATTGAGCCTTAGTTTGGATACCTCCCCTTAAAGGAAGCTCACTACCTCACAGCACAGGCGATTCCATGCTCACAAGTTGAGATCATTCACAGCCCCCTTCGTGAGTCTACAACCTGTGTGTGTGTTGGAACCACCCTTGAGTCCTGGCCTAAACCTCTGGTTTGCACGGAGAAGTTTGTTTTACATCAGAGTCCTCTAGAACAGGAAAAAATTCAATAGCAGCTAATAAACAAATTAAAGCAATTTTCCCTGTTAAAGTGTGCACTAAATGCATTTACTCTTCAAAATGAAAATATTTACCACTTCTCCTAAGTGATTGCCATGGAACCCACAGTCCAGTCATTCAGTTCAGAGAAAAACTTCCCAGTCAGAAGCTCAACTCACAACAGGCAAAGGCAGAGCAGGAGAAAGGCTGTAATTATAGGATAAGCGTGGTGAGAATTTCCTGTTATGAGGTCCTGACCTAGCAATAACTGTGTGTCTGCACCATATCTGGAGGAAAAGTAGATCTTTCAGTGGGCTGTCTAGAGGAGGCTGGTGTCCAGCATGGAGAGGTGGAGAGGCAGGTGGGCTTTGGAAAGTGACTTACTTTGTCAGGTTGAGGCTTGTTTCCCAAAGACAATGGTGTCCAGTGGTGTTTGTCCAGAGCTCACAGGGCTGGCACAGGTGTACCGCTGTGAAATGACACCTTCTTGAGGGCGATCATTACCCTCATATTCAGGCCATGGAACTAGATGAAACAATGAATGTCTCTGCACTTTCGTTCCCTGAACTATACCATTTTTAATTAAAAATACTAAAATAAAATTAAAAAATATTAAAAAACCCAGTTTTAACAATGGAGTTCTTCTTTCCTGTACCCTCATTCCTACCTTTCATCGTTGACGGAGGGGGTGTTTTCCTGCCGTCTGGCTCAGAGATCTAATTTGTATCCACAGTTTATCCACTCAGCTCAGGGACGCTATTCCACTGCCTTCCCTGGCTTCACTATTTTTCCTTTATTCTGTCCCCACGCTCCACCTCCATCCTGGCTGACCTGGTCATCCCTGCTTTCTTTTAGAGCCACCTACATTGTGACCCTTCCACTTTGGACTCTGTGCTCCTGCCAGACAGAGACTGGAGTAAGGTCAGCTGCACCGCAACGAAGACCCAACGCAGCCAAAGATAAAAAATAAATAAATAAATAAATAACATCAAGTATCACTCATCCTTAAAATTATACGAAATAGCTCTTGAAAGCTCTTTCTCTGTGTTCCTACTCCATAGTCTATTCCCCAGGGTGAATATCTCTTATTAGTGTGATACATATAATTCTAGGATACTCCCAATCTCTCTCTTCTCTCTCTCTCATTTTTGTTTTGATTTGAAAATAGTAGGAAAATTTTTATTTCAGTTACCTTTTTAATGTAGTAGTATATTATGTGCAACTTCCTCTAAGAATCTATAACTGTAAGTCATTCACTGAGTGGCCATTTTATCACTTAACTAATGACAGTGTCTGAATTTCTTTATCACATTTATACAGACAGACATTTTAGATGTCTTAAACAATTGTATGCTATCACAAACGATGCTGCAACAAATACCCTTACCCTTTACCTTTATGTACTTACGCTATTATTCCCATAGGCTAGATTTATAGATGTGGGTAGTTGTCCCCAGGGATCCTAAATTTTAAATTTAATCCTGACTGCAATTTATCTTCCAATTCATATTATCACCAAAGCATGACAATTTCTGTGTTTTCTGAATTTCTCTTCAGTTCTGTTTTTAGTGAAGTTGTGTATCTCTTCGTGTATTTTATCAGCCATTTACATTTATCTTATGAAATGCATATTTGCTTCATTCCTATTTTTAACTCTGTTTTATATCAGTCAAGATGGGATAGAATATAATTCTCAGTAGGTGAAAGATATATATATAGCTTTACCTCAGTAGGTTAAGATATATATACATATTTTTACATCTATTCATGTTTTACTCTCCAAAGTAACTTGTGTATCTATACCTTACTTCAAAGAGTGAAAAACAGTACAAAAGCCTACCTGAAGCAGATTATTAAGTGAACCGACAAATGATCCAAAATCAAGGTGTTGGCAGGGCCATGCTCCCCCTGAAGGCTCCAGGGAAGGAGACTTCCTCGCTTCTTCCAGGCTTTGGTATTTTCCAGCCTCCCTTGTCCTTCCTTGGCTTGTGGCTGCATCACTTTAATTTCTGCCTCCATCGTCCTGTACTTTCTTTCCTCTGGGTCTCTGTTTTCTCTGTTTTATACAGACATCAGTCATTGGATTACGACCCACTCTAATCCAGGATGACCTCGTCTAAACTTAACAAATAACATCTGCAAGACCTTATTTCCGAATAAGGTCACATTCTGAGTGTCTGGTCAAACACGAATTTTGGGGAGACCCTATTCAACCAGTATTCTGTGTGTGTGTGTATGTGTGTGTATTTTCTTGAGCATATGACCATGCTCATATGTGTATGCAATCATTAAGACCATGAGTTCTTTCATAAAATAAAATTGGGAGTTTGGGATTGACATATATGCACTGCTATATTTAAAATAGATTACTAACAAGGACCTACTGTATAGCACAGGGAACTCTGCTCAATATTCTGTAACAACCTAAATGGGGAAGAATTTGAAAAATAATAGATACGTGTATATGTATAGCTGAATCACTTTGCTGTACACCTGAAACTAACACAACATTGTTAATCAACTATACTCCAATATAAAATAAAAATTAAAAAAATTAAAGACTTGCAGTCTCCACTTGAAAAGTGGCAGAAATTCAGGATTCACAAGGCAGCCCCTCTTATTCTAAGAAAGCATTTCCCTACTTAAATCTCATTCAAGACAACGACATAACTGAAAAAATGGAACGTTGACTATGTTCCTGCAAGAAAAGAAGACTCAACATCATTTCGTCAGTGAAACGCCTGATAAGTCTATAAATTCAATGCAGGCACCAAATAATTTCCATCGTAAAGCAATTCAGGACTTGTCAGGTTGTTTCTAAAGTTCAGTTGGAACAACAAATGCTCACGAGAGAAAGTCAAAATTTGAAAACAAAGAATGTGTTTTAGGACTTTAGCAATTGAAGAGTGTGGTAGTCCCAATGACAAAACCAGGGGCAAGTTGAGTAATAAAATAAATATACTGATAACCCAAAGTATAAAATAAATATTCGTGAGTCCATAGTGACATAGAGAAACAAATCACTGAATAAATAAATAAATGACAGGGGTGCGTGAAAGAGGCAAGCCTCCTACGGAGAAGAATTCCAAATAACTTATGTAGATACTTCCCCTCCAGGAAGCAGAGGGTAATTCCCCACTCTTTAAGTGTGGGTTGTGCTCCCAAAGAGGACGGTATGGAAAGAGGGAAAAAGAATAGCTTCACAGTGGAGACACCTTGCAGACATGACCTCAGTCGGGCGATCGAGGTCAGTGTCAGCAGGGATAAGTCATGTTGGTAGCATGTACCCTTGATACGATTGAGGAGAAGGGTACTTTACTCTGTGGTCGTCCTCCCCCAAACCCATATCCCCTGTCTAACCCTGGGGAAAACATCAGACACATTCCAGTGGTGGGACAGCCTGCAAAACACGTGGCTGGTATCCCTCAAAAGTGTCAAGACCATCTAAAACGAGGGAAATCTTAAAAACTGTCACAGCCATACCTAAGTAGAAATGACAACTAACTGTAATGTGGTATTTCAGGATTGGATCCAGGGAAAAGAAAGACACATTAGGTAAAAACTAAGGAAATGTAAATAAAGTATGGACTTTAGTTAATAATAATGTATCTGTATTGGTTCATTATTATAAAAAATGTATCATACTAAGGTAAGATGCTAATAATAGGGGAATCCGGGGGGTGGTTATATGGGAACTCTGAACTGCCTTCACTATTTTTATTTAATTGAAAATATCTTTATTTAACCTTCATTCTTAAAAGATGTTTCTACTGGATAAAGAAATCTGGGTTGACATTTTTCTCTTTGAGAATTTTTCCCCCAATTATTTTTATTGTGATAAAATATGCATGACACAATATTTACCATCTTAAACATCTTTAAGTGTACAGTTCAGTGGTATTAAGTACATTCATATTGTTGCGCAAATGTCACTGCCATCCATACACAGAACTTTTCCATCTTGTAAAACTGAAATGCTGCTCCCATTAAACATTACTTCCCAAATTTCCCCTCCCCTCAGTCCCTGACAACCATTGTTCTACTTTCTGTCTTTACAAATTTGACTATTCCAGGGCCCTCATATAAGCAGAATCACAGTATTTTTCCTTTTGTGACTGGCTTATTTCACGTAGCGTAATGTCCTCACGGTTCATTTATGTTGTAGTATGTGTTAGGATTGTCTTCCTTTCTAAGTCTGAATAATATTTTTTATTAATCTAAAATTGTTCTAAAATAAAAAGCTTATTTAACACATTAAAAAGAATGTGAAAAAAAAAAAAGGTATGTGACATAGCTATAGGAAAAGAAACAGAAATCCCAATTATGGAGCAGACTAGAAAGCATTGATGCAGACCCATCTATGTATTAGAACGTAGTCTATGGGAAGAATACAAATTCAAACAATTAGAGAGAAAAGATACTTTTGTAAATTGGCTGTTCATGTGAAAGAAAATAAATTTAGAACATTATCTCAAATCATACACAAAGTATATTCTTCATGGAGTAAAAAGCTAAATATAAAAACAAAATTTAACAGAAGACCAAAAATGGAATTCAAACAAGTATAAAATACTCCAGGAGATACTTTTATTAATTTGAGGGCACAGAAAGCAAGACACAAATAGCAGGTGTTTTTTATTTTCTTGTCTTTTTGTTTTTTTTAAAACACTCACACCCAAATTTCTTCATTCAACTTTTAGTCCTTATTTCAAATTCTGGCCTACAGAGCAAATTAAGATAGCAATTTAAGGCCCTCTTTTCCATAAAACCTTCTGATATATGAAAACAGCTCTAATTTATGGGCAATCAAGCTGTTGGCAAATATTTTCTTACCTGGATAAACTTTGCCAACAGCTTGATTGCCCATAACCAAGGGCATCTTCCTTTGCTGAGCTTGTACGACTGTCATCCTGAGCAGAGCAGAGATAGACAGCGTCGCGTGGTCACTGAATGCTGTGTCCAGGGGGGCCTGACAGTGGGCCCAGCGTGTTGGGCCTGAGTTCACACCACAGACTGCGGGGTCAGCTTAGTCAGTAGGCTTAAGCTTCATTCTTTTTTAGAAAACAGTGGTCAAGTCTATTCCCCAGCCTCTGTACAGATGCTATTAGACTAGAAAATAGACTTCCATTTTTTCCAGTTTTTCTTGCTATTAGAGGTATCCAAGGACTCTTTTCTGGTGAACTGGTTTCAAACCAGCGTCATTAGGAAATTTTACTTTCCTCTTAAAGACGAAGAAAGGTCGAGGTCTTGAACTGCAGCACCCCACTGAAGATGGAAAAAAAGAGGGGCACAGGGAAGCCCATGACGACCCAAGCTCCTCCAGCCGATTTCTGGCTCTGGGAGAGAGATGAGTACCCAGGCACGGAACGCTGCTTTCTGAGCTTTCTCCCTCCCATCCCTCCCTGCTCCCCATCCTCAGTGCTCCTTTGCTGTCTTGCAGCAGCCAGCCGACTCTTCTTCCATTCCAACCTCCTTAGAATTTACTTTCCTCTTACCTTTTACACTCTGCCTATTTTAGATCAGATGATTTCTTTTTCTAGTGCCCTGGTTCCAAACTGGGGTGGGGGGCTGAGAGACATCTGGCAGTGTCTGCAGACATTTTTGATTGTCAAGGCTGGGGAAAGTTCTACTGGCATCTGGTGTGTAGGTGCTAGGGGTGATGCCTTAAGATGCTGCAATGAACAGGACGCCCCCTGCTACCCACCCCCCCCAAAAAAAGAATCACCTGGCTCCAAATGTTAATAGTGCCAAGGTTGAGAAACTGGGTCTAGAGCATGAACCTGGAAGTCAGACAGTGGTCAGGGAATTCTCCCTTTGTCTTTGCTGTGAGAATTGTACTGTTTTTCCAACCATGACTCACCCAATTCTTTGTGAGCCTTTCCCCATGCACATGATCAATACCCATTCTGAGGGATTCTGTCCATGTTCACTTGAATTTCAACTTGGTCAGCCTCCCTAAATTGCAGCCCTGCCTTTTCATCTTATACCTTGTCTTTGAAATATCTGAGCTAACAGAGACTTCTCCATGTACGTTTTTTGGTTTTCAATGAACACTTCTTTCCCAAGTTCATTCATAATCATTAAACAGAAGTTCGCTGGTTTAAGAATTGCTAAGCCTGCAGTGGTTTTCTTAGTGACAACGACTTAAACATCAAGGGCTGCAACTCTCCTTAGGATGTGAATGGTGGCCTGACTTGTCCCAAGTCTCAGAGTTGTTACACTGTGGAGATGGACTAAAATGTCCCTTTCACTGATTCCAAGTCTAACAGTCCTTCATTTCTTATGAATAGTTCTCCTAGTTTCTCTCTGGCGTTCATGTCAAACATGTTTGTTATCTTTTTGACACTGCTTTTCCCAAGCTGTATGTGTGTGTCTGTACAAGTCCTATGGTGTGCATTTTCTTCTACAGAAGTCATGAATCCCTTTATGGTTTGGGCATTAAGTGAGTGAATTTGGAAATTGCACCCCCGAGAGGCTTATCTAGAGAAAAGAGAATTGTAGAATTTCTTTGTTTTTTTCCTTCTGTATGTTTATTCTAAACCGTTGGGTTTACAGTGAGGAGCAGGACGGAGGTCTGAAAGTGTCATGTCATTAATGCTGCACTTACAGCCTCCAGCATCTAAAGATAACAACGAAAACGAGTCAGGAAGAGAAAGGATTTACAGTGTTTACTCTCTCCAATAATTCTGGGTTTATTTACACCATAAAATGATAAAGTGTTTTGAACCCTTGGGCCAGGTCCAGTGGTTCTCTGTTTGTTTGCTTTATAAGAATGTAAGGCCGAGTCTTGGGTGGGTGCCCTTGGGAATAGGTCATTGGCTCCCTTTGCTCTTTGACTTCTGCCATGAACTTCCAATGCAGTCATCATCAAGCTGGGAGCCAAGTCTCAGGGTTCCATGGGGCTCAGCCTGCCCAGAGCCTTCAGTCACAGCATTCCTCTCCCCAGTGCCCTGCAAGGGTAGCATGTGTTCACCTGAAACCATGTCACCTTGGGGTTCTTAAATTGCCATCATCATTCTCTGATTAGAATTGCATCATTTCTTACAATTATGGACATGGTGCTCTTACCATCTGTTTTACTGGTCAACCATTTGTTGTCCTACTTTATGTCCTGTGGAGCTGAGAGGACAGGGTACATCAAAGCCCTCGCCACTGAGTCCTTCTGTCTTTGTCCTGTCCATTTTCCTTTCATTAGAACTATTGACAAAATAGTTCACCATCAGTATCACTGTCTCATCATCCATCTTTGAGTCTGTGGATGAAGCTTCTACCTCCATCATTCCATTGGAAGTGCTCTGAAAATATTGTTCAGTGATCTAGCCACCAAATTGAGGGGAGAAGTTTGCTTCTCTCTTTAACTACTATTCTATTTTCAAGTTCTAGAAACACTCTCCTCCAGTAGCTCCAAGATGCTCCCCTCTTAGGGCTACTTTGTTCTCCTTGATGGATCCTAGTTTTCCACTTACTATTTGGATATGGTTTACCAAGGTTTTATCAGTGGCTCTCTTCTCTTCTCATTACACATATTCATTCTGCGTGGTTTACTTTTTCACTTTTTTTTGAAAAACAAAAAACAAAAAAACTGTCCAGGTGGCATAGACTGAACCTCCCCTCTTCTCAAATTCCTGTGTTGAACCCTCAACTTCCAATATGACTGTATTTGGAGTAAGGAAGTAATTAAAGTTAAATAAAGTCATAAGGGTGGGGCCCTAATCTGATAGTATTATTGTCCTTATAAGAAGAAAGAGAGCTTGCTCTCTCCCTGCCATGTGAGGACACAGCCAGAAGGTAACCATCTGCAAAGTAAGAAGAGGGCTCTCACCAGAACCCAAGTCTGTTGGCACCTTGATCTTGGATTTCTGGCCTTCAGAACTGAGAACAATAAATGTCTGCTTTTAAGCCACCCAGTCTGTTCACAGACCTAGAGAACAAACTTATGGTTACCAGGGGGGGGGAATGGTGGGGGGAGATTTAGTTAGGGAGTTTGGGATGGATATGTACACACTGCTATATTTAAAATGGATAACCAAAAAGAACCTACCAGTATAGCACAGGGAACCCTGCTCAATATTATATAACAACCTAATCGGGAAAAGAATTTGAAAAAGAATAGACACGTGTATATGTGTAACTGAATCACTTTGTTGTACACCTGAAACTAACACAACATTGTTAATCAAGTCCACTCCAATATAAATTAAAAGTTAAAAAAACCCCAAAAAGCTGCCCAGTCTGTGGCATTTTGTTATAGCAGCCTGAGCTGACTATTACACTGGGCCAGATTTAAGCCCTGAATCACCCAGGTGCCTATGCACATATGGGATCTCTCACTAAGATGGGTCATGAGCATTTGAAGCAGGACGTTCCTCCGAACCAGGCCCTCTTCTCATGTTCCCCTTCTTAGTGACCAGCACCTGCATCCGTCTTCACACAGTAGCCTTGAGATACTTGGAAGCAAGGACTGCATTTTCTCTTCTCTGAGTAACTGAGCTTGTTTGTAAAACATGGCTTTATTTTTCCCACTCTGTTTATTCTCTTTTCTGAGAATGTTTGTTCATGCACTAGCTTATACATTTTAAAAATTTGTATGCTGTTTTTAATTGTAAAATAAACATAGCATAAAATTTACCATCTTAACTGTTTTAAAGTACACAATTCATTGGCAGTAAGTACATCCACATTGCTGTGCAATCATCACCACTGTTCATCTCCAGAACTCTTTACTAGCTTTTAAGTGGGATTTTTTTTCAGGGTAGCCATTTTTAAAATCAATTGTGTTTAGTTAATGCTTATTTTAATGTATTTTGCCTTATTTTCCATTCTCTAATTTAAATAATTTAGTTACAGCCTTTAAAATTGACAGAACTTGAAAAATTTATATATATTTCCTCTCCTTTGCACTTAAGATGATTAATTTTAGCCACATTCTTATAATTTTGTATTTTACTAAAATGTTATTAGGGAAAATAGGAAAATATGGAAGCATATTTCTTCCATTAACCAATAAAATTCATCTAATATTATTTCCAACAAAAGGGATACCTATTTAGGTTAAAAAATTCATAGGATTTCTGTAGAAACGTCAGATGATAAAGAACAGTGAATTACCTTGGCATTTAAAAATAGAAGTAGATTTCCACAAATTATGCAATTTTATGGTCACAATGTGAATTTCTTATCTCATTTAAGTAAATACACTATACGCATGTTTGTAAATATCTGTTGTTTAAACTTTCATTTAAATGAATAAAAAACAGGAATATATATAAATCTGGCAACTATTGAAAAAAAATTTATATAAAAAAGTATTGCTTTTGGACAGAAGTTCTGCTCAGTCACATCTGAAACAGAAGTGCCCTGAAAGTAACAAATACTCAGTTTGTCTGCATCATTTTAAAGTAATAGAATGAAAGTGATGGAGTTAATATATGCAAGCTGTTAAGAAGATAGCCTGTTTGTAAGTAAATTTAATATAAGATGGATTTTAACAAATAGTGTAAGAAGCAGAGGCAGAATCCTTTGGGAGTTCCATAAGAGGCAGAAGTGAGTTTTTTTGTTGTTTTTTTTTTTAAACAGAATCTGAATCAGTTGGTCTGGGACTGGGCCTGAGATTCTGCATTTTTTTAAACAGTTATTTATTTATTTATTTATTTATGGCTGTGTTGGGTCTTCATTTCTGTGCGAGGGCTTTCTCTAGTTGTGGCAAGTGGGGGCCACTCTTCATCGCGGTGCGTGGGCCTCTCACTATCGCGGCCTCTCTTGTTGGGGAGTGCAGGCTCCAGACGTGCAGGCTCAGTAGTTGTGGCTCATGGGCCCAGCTACTCCGTGGCATGTGGGATCTTCCCAGACCAGGGCTCGAACCCGTGACTCCTGCATTGGCAGGCAGATTCTCAACCACTGCGCCACCAGGGAAGCCCCAGAAGTGAGTTTTAATCAAACAAAAGGAGTTGCCATTGAGCTGGACATTGAATTATGTGCAGTGTGGTAGAAAAATGCTGGGAAAAGTAGCTGTTGGTAAGGTGTGCTCCAAACTGGGGAAGAAAATAACATTACACGTCTTCCCTACCTGTATTGGTATGGGGGAGAAAGCTGCCTAGGAATCTGATGAAATTAAAGAGTTTCAAACCTTCTGCTGCAGATGTTTGATGCTTTAGCTAGCCAAGTGCTGTAAAAACTTTTTTAACATGAAAAAGATAGCCACGAGCTCAGTTTTGGATGGGGAGACAACATTAAAGACTCAGAGAAAAAAAAAGAAATGTGTTTCAGTTAATAATTTGAAATGTAAGATATAATTTTTCAGAAATTACATTATTCCCTTTAATTCAATTCATTTTACTATTGTTCGTAGGAATAGGAAAAAGAAAGACCTTAGGCTTTTAACCCGAAGTTCTTGTTCTGTCTCTAGATCTGGCTTCCTAAGATAGGTGTGGATGTGAAAGTACTAGAAGGCATGGTCCTTCTACCTGTGCTGACCACAGACTCACTGGGGTGCTTGCTCACGTACTACAGGTGAGGATGTCCGTTGGTACAGTCACTTTGGAAAACACTAGGATAGCATTTCACTGTTTCTTATAAAGTTAAACAAAGACCTGTCATATGATCCAGCCATTCTACTCCTAGGAATTTACCCAAGAGCAAAGAAAGCATATGTCAATGCGAAAATATATACACAAATGTTCATGGCAGCTTTATTTGTAATAGCCCCAAACTGGAAACAACCTAAATGCCTGTCAGTAGGTGAATGGATAAACAGGCTGTGGCATACCCATTCAATGAAGCATTAAACAGCATGAATCTCAAAATATTGACGCCAAGTGAAGTAAGCCAGACAAAAGATTGGGTATTATGTATATGATTCCAAACCTCTCAGAAATACAAATGTATAGTGACACCAATCAGATTAGGAGTTGCTCTGGGGGAAGGGAGACTTTAGAAAGAGCATAAAAAATGAAAGGATTACAAAGGAACATGTGAAACGTGTACAAGATGGTATGTTCATGGTCCATTGCGATGATGGCTGGATGGTTTTATTCATATGTCAATACTTAAACTGTTCACATTTGTTTTGTGCAGTTTATATTGTGTTAACAATATTCTTCAACAAAGCTGTTACAAATAAAACAGAGAAGGACTTAAAAATTTGCAAGTGTGGCATGAAGGAATTTAACTGCATTTAACACTTGATGACGTTTAAATCCACAATAAAATGCAACTTAGTGTCCAAAGCTAAACATGAAAGTAGTAATAAGAATAACCAAGTCAACATATGTTGATCACTTGTCACATGCCATGTCCTTCAAGTACTTTACCTTTTTAATTTGTGAATTCCTCCCAACAGCACTATACTGTGGGTCCCTGGGAGAAGCAGTTCACGTTCACAAAACATACAAGGGAGGGGCTGCAGCCCAAATCCACATCTATCCTAACGACTGATTTTCACTGAAAAACTTGCTCACATTTTATGCATCTATGTTCAGTTGGAACACACAGAACTTTCTGGTAGAGACATTAAATAAGTTCTGTCATTTCCTATGACTTTAGAAATATGATTATCATACGAGGAATCACCCTCGTAAAAGCAGGAGGCCAGCTCCTCCAAGGCCCCTGCAAACCTCCAAGAGCCCTCTGCAGGCCGATCATGAAACAGAAGTTCCTGCAGACGAGACAAAGATGCTGAGATCACACGGTACAAAGTTAATATAAATGTCACAGTGAGAAGCAAGAGGAAGTGGTGTCTGAGTTCACACATTCAGGGCAGAGGAGTGAGATCAAACACAGCAAACAGCATTTGGTGAATCTTGCAATTTTTTTTCCAAACTGAATATCATCAAAATAAAAACTTGGGCAACACCAGAATTGTTCAGAATAAATCAATGCCATATATGGTTTATGAGCTCATATAATAGTATAATATAATATAGTACAGAATTTTACTATAAGATCCTGAATAGGAAAAATAGATTCCAACTTTATAAAAACTGCTTAGTTCTGGGGATGGTGATGAGCAAAGAAATCGTAACAAAGGTGCTTCTTTGGGACAATAGTATTTTATGAAAAAAAAAAAAAAGAAAAGTTCTGTTGCAAATATGGAAGCCAGTCTATTGACTGATGTAGAAAAAAGTGAAATGGAATGAACAAATAAATTATAGTAGAAATAGAAATGGAAACATTACTATAAATATAATACACTTGTTTCTCACAGTAGAATACTATGGACAGCTTTACATCAACAAATTGGAAAAATTAGATTTCATGGACTATATATTTCACATCTACAAATTAATGCAATAACACACGTTTTAAAGGGAATATATCATTAATTATCATAAACATTAAATCTACAGTCAAATCCATACCCCTCTTTGGGAAGGCAAGCGGAACCATTATGCCCGCACTTATCATCTTAAATCCAATTTTAAAAGAACAAATTATTTTTATCTTTTAAACAGAGAGAAAGAAACCCAGCCTCCTTAATACCAAAATTGGAAAAAGATCATTTGGTGTTGAACAAAATTTATTCCAGAAATGCAAAGATGTTCAATTATTAGGAAATGTATGAACATAATTCATGAAATTAATAGTTTTATAGGGAAAATTATATAATATAGATACATACAATTATTCCATAAAATTCAAATTTTTAAAAAGAAGATAAAAATTCTCTTAATGAAGGTAGAATAAAAAGAAATTTTCTATCCTTATAAAGATATCTCCAAACAATCTAAAGTAGACAATATACTTAATGGAAAATTTAGAAGTAGTCCTTTAAATTTGAGAAATATTCCTGCTGTTTGCTCTCACTACTGATGTTCAACCTACTACTGTAAGTCTCACCCAATGTAATAAAAGAAAGATAAAGTATTAAAAATATAAAAATGAAAAAAAAATATAAAAATATAAAAATGGAGAAGGAAAAGACAAACTATTTTATTTGTACACAGAAAAAAAAAAAGACCTATGCCAATATTCCAATATTCCATCTTCTTTATCCTAATATATTCTGGATATTATCTCCTTATAAGATAGATGGTTTATAAATATTTTCTTCATTCCATAATTTGCCTTTTTTATTTTGTTGATTGTTCCTTTTTTGTGCAGAAGCTTTTTAGTTTGATATAGTCCCACTTGTGGGTTTTTTGCTTTTGTTGCCCATGCTTTTGGTGTCATATCTAAAAATTATTGTCAAGACAAATTCCAAGGAGGTTTTCCCCTATGCTTTCTTTTAGGAGTTGTACAGTTTCACATCTCTACATTTAAGTATTTAATTTATTTTGGGTTAATTTTTGTGTGTGTTATAAGATAGGGGTCCAATTTTTTTTCTTTTTTGCATGTGGATATCCAGTTTTCCCATCACCATTTGTTGAAGAGACTATCTTTCCCCCATTGTGTATTCTTAGCGCTCTTGCCAAAGAGTGATTGAGTATAAATAGATGAGTTTATTTCTGGGCTCTCTATTCTGTCCCATTGATCTATGTGTTTGTCTTTATGCCAGTATCATACTGTTTTGATTACCATAACTTTGTGATATAATTGGAAGTCAGGGAGTATGATGCCTTCAGCTTTATTCTTTCTCAAGATTGCTTTGGCTATTTGGGGTCTTTTGTAGTTCCACATGAATTGTAAGATTGCTTTTTCTATTCTTTGAAAAATGGCAATTTTAATAAACCTAATATTTTTAGAACTGCCTTATGTTCACAGCAAGATTAAGCAGAAAGTATAGCTATGTCCTATATATCTCCTGCCCTCACATACACACAGACTCCTGCACTATCAAAATCAAAAATTATTTGTTACAATCAACAAATCTACATTGATACATCATTATTACTCAAAGTCTACAATTTACATTAGTGTTCACTCTCTTGTTTATTGTGTAGGTTTTGACAAGTGTATAATGACATGTATCCACTTTTATAGTATCATACAGAGTAGTTTCACTGGTCTAAAACTCCACTGGGTATTGCCTATGCATCCCTCCTGGCCCCCAATACTGATACTAATCTTTTTTTTTTTTTTTTTTTTTTACCTTTTGGCCATTATTTTTTCAAATAAATCTTTTGCTCTGTTCTCTCTTTTATCTCCCCATGGTATTCCAATTATGTGTATGTTAAACCACTTGATACTACTACAGAGCTTGGATATTCTGTTATTCCTTTTTTTCCCTCTTTGTGTTTCAGTTTGGGTAGTTACTGTTGATCCTTCTTTAACTTCAGTGTTTCTTTCCTCAGTAGTATTGGGTCTACCAATGATCCCATCAAAGGCATTCTTTATTATGTTACTACATTTTTGATATCTAGCATTTTCTTTTGATTCCTTCTTTGAGTTTCCATCTCTCTGCTGACATTACCTGACGTTACCTATCTGATCTTGTGTATCATCTATTTTTTCTTTAAACCCTTTAACATATTAATCACAGTTATACTGAATTCCTTGTCTAATAATTCTGAACTCCAATAATGTCAGAGGAGAGTTCTAGTGATTTCTTTATCTCTTTAAACTGTGATTGTTGCTTTGTTTGTTTGTTTTTACCTTTTGGCATGGCTTATAATTTCTTTTTCATTTGTTTTGCCTTGTTGGAAGCTAGACATGTTGTATAGGGCAATACACATGGAGATAATAGACCTTGAGTATTTGTGCTGTGTTTGATGTTTGTTGTAGCTATGGCACTAGAACTTCAAATTCCTCTGGTGTCCTTGGTTTTGCCTCTCCTTTGGCTTTGGAACTTATATTTGCTTTGTTCCTCAGAAAGAGTCTCTTCCACCTCTCCTGATGTAGTCCACTGTTATTTTTACTGGAAGCTTATTAACATAGTATATGCTGTGTATGGGGGATAGTCTCTGATATTTTGATTAATTTGCAGGCTTTGGGGTGCATGGTGGGCTGCTTTTGAGGTGTAGCCTTTGCAAGTGTTTCTGTCCCTCCTTCATGGGTAGCACTTCGCCCTGCTCCCTTATCCCTTCCCCAGATGTAGCAGGTAATCTCTGAAGCCCTCTCCCTTCTACATTATGGCTTTAAAAAAATTTTCTTTTCCTGAGCTGAGTCAGGGAGGTTAGAGCAGTGTGAGAACAGATGGAGTTTTCTGTCTCCATCTGGGATTGGGTTTCCCTCTTGCCTTCTGGCACCTCTGGGGATCAAGTCTTTTGTATTGTAAGGGAGAAGGGTTTGAGGGATTTCAGAATGGCTCTTCTTTCCTCTCCCTGCCACGGCCAGGGGAAGGAGAGGGCAGGGTTAAGGGGGAGAAGAGAGGTGTGAATGAGCTGGGGAATCCTCCCTGTGAGAATGTAGTGGGTCCTTGGAAGGAGAAGCCTGAGAAAGTGTGGTAGTCTGCATATAATGACAGCCCCAGTAACTTCACTCTTCTTCTCCCAGCCTCTGGTTTAATGTTCCTTCAGGGACACTGCATCCTAGGGTTTTTGCTCCAGGAGAGCAAATCTTAAATCTAATGTGTTTTCTATCTCTGGATGTGTCCACCTTCCCAGATTTCAGTGTGATTGCCCTGTTACCTAAGTTCTCTAATGACTCCAAGAAAAGTCATTGATTTCCAGTTTGTGTAGCTTTTTGCTTGTTAAAAGGACAGGGAAGATGACTTCTAAGCTGTTACATGTCAGAGTTGAAACCAGGAGTCTGTGTCCTTAATTTTGAATAGAAATCTTTATTTTTTTGTGTAATCAGATCAATCCATATTTCACTTTATGGATCTTGCTTTGGGAGACAAAAATATATATATTCCTACATTTTTTCCATTAACGTGATTGTGTTACATTTTATATTCAGGCCCTTAATAATGCTGAAATCCACTTGGGTATATGGTGTAAAGGAGGAAACTTGTTTTATTTTTCTCTATATATTAAATCTATTTTTCCAACATCATTTATTAAATAAGTGAGTGTCTCTTTCAGATTTCAGGATGGTGGTTTAACCTGTGACTTCAATTCTCTAAGGATCCAAGAAAAGTTGTTAATTTTTATTTTGCCCAGCTTTTTCTTGTGGTAAAGAAGGGAATGGTAACTTCCAAGCTCTTTAAATGACTGGGTTGAAACCAGAACAGTCAATTGATTTTTGAGCCGTGCACCAAGTCAACTAAACAGAGAAAGGGAAGTCTTCTTAATAAACGGTGCTAGAAAAATTGGATCTCTATACAGAAATACATGAGCCCTGACCTCTATTCTACTCCAGAAAAAGGAGAGAGAGGAATGAAAAAAACTCATGGGAAGAAAACACAAGAGAACATTTTCATGGTATTGAGGTAGCTAGATTTTGAGACAGTTGCACATAAAAAGCTCTTGGATGCAAAGATTATGAATTTGAAGTAATGATGAAGCAGTTAAAGTAGTGATTATCGGGCTTCCCTGGTGGTGCAGTGGTTGAGAGTCTGCCTGCCGATGCAGGGGACACGGGTTCGAGCCCTGGTCTGGGAAGATCCCACATGCCGCGGAGCAACTACGCCCGTGAGCCACAACTACTGAGCCTGCGCGTCTGGAGCCTGTGCTCCGCAACAAGAGAGGCCGCGATGGTGAGAGGCCCGCGCACCGTGATGAAGAGTGGTCCCCACTCGCCACAACTAGAGAAAGCCCTCGCACAGAAACGAAGACCCAACACAGCCATAAATAAATAAATAAAAATTAAAAAAAAAAAAGTAGTGATTATCTTTGATGGGGTGGTGGAAAGTTGAGAGAATTTAGGGATCTTTGACTTTTGACTTTTTCTATTTCCATATTATTTGAAGTTTATAATAAATAAATATATGTTAACAAAATAAAGAAATAACGGCTGGTTTACTGTCCAATTTTTTTAATTTAAAATTTTTAAAATTGTTTCAAATAGACTTTATTTCTAGAGCAGTTTTAGGTTCACAAGAATACTGAGTGAAAAGGACAGAGATTTCCCACATAACCCCTGACTCCACGCACGTGTAGAGCCTCTGCCACCACCAACATCCTGCACCAGTGTGGTACATGTGTCACAACTGACAAAGCTACGTCATCATCACACATCATGACCCAAAGTCCACAGTTTCCACTGGGGTTCACTCTTGGTGTTGTGCGTTCTACGGTTCGGACAAATGTGTAATGATCTGTATCCACCTGACAGTATCTATATGAATAGTTTCACCGCCCTGAAAATCCTCTGTGCTCTGCGTATTCACCACACCCTCACCGACCTGTGGCAACCACAGATCCTTTTACTGTCTCCATAGTTTTGCCTTTTCCAGAATGTCTTACGGTTGGAATCGTACTGCATGTAGCCTTTTCAGATGGGCTCATTTCGCTTAGTAATATGCATTGAAGTTCCCTCCATGTCCTTTTCCAATAGTTTTGAATTGTTAGAGTAGAATTGATTTTTCTCCTTCCAAAGAAGGACCTGTACAATTACATAGCATCTCAGGAATCATATGCAGTTTTCCAAGTCCTGTTGTGAATTATGCTAAAACTAAAATCTTAAATTTTTATTGAAAACTTTTTAGTTACTTTTATTAATTAATTTTACCAACATTAATGCTGTTGTGCAAGGGGCGTGGTCTGTACCTTTTACCTGTAATCACAGTTCATAGATTCACTAATCCCTTCAACAAATCTTAATTAAACACTTCATGTTAGGCCCTGAACCAGATGTAGAGGATTTTTGGTGTTAAAGATAAGACAAGGTTCCAAATTGTGGACATAGTAAGAGAATGTTGCCTTGGAATAAAGCATCGTGATGATTATTGAAAAAAAATCTGCTCCAAACATTATTTGGAAAAGTTTGGAAAAAATGGGAACATTCCCAGGTCCACAATAAATTAGAAATGCTACTTTTCCCACAGAGCTCTAACACAGAAAGATTAATAGGCTTTTTAGTCACATCTTAATCATGACTAAGGCCGTGCAGGCCCCCCACCAAATTGTCCCCTAACTCTTTTCCAACCCACAATCCAGGACCCTATTTACCCCCAAATCATCCTGTTGCTTTACTAAGTTATACACTCATGACCAAATTGTTACTTATTTCCAAGCTAACTTTCCCAGAATTTGTAAATTTGTCAATCTCCAGAGAATAATCTCATTTTTCTAGATAGCCAGGTGATGGTTTTCTGCTATAGAACATCTGAAAGGATGAGGCGCTTTATGGCCAAGACCATGGGAGATTTTTATGTACTAAGATTCATTCCGAGACTAATAAGAAAGAGCTGACTAAAAGTAACAGATCTGATACATCAACTTATACTTTTATTGATATCAATATTGAAATTCATCAACTCTTATTTTACTCCTCTTTGATTGCTATAACGTTGGTGGCGTGGGGTTGGCTATGCTCTTGGAAAAATCTTTCTTCAACTCTTTGATTACTCTGGAAGTTGCCCTTATGTCCTTTCCACCTTAAAGTTTACTTTTCTACCTAAAGTAGCCGGAGTGGGTTCTGTTACCTTCGTACGGCTCAGAACCTGTGTCTTCCTGACGGCACTGCTGTTCTGGGGGCAGAGGGCAGGGCCCGAGTCCTTGGCAGGGGCAGCCGAGGGCCCAGGACCCTGCCCGCAGGAGCCGGGGCTCCGCTCTCTTCTCGGCCCCAGACAAGGCGAGGGCTGCTGCCATCTGAGCCGGGAACAGCACACGCCCCACCCCTTGTCTGCAAAAAACGAGAGGTAGTCCTGGTGGGCACATGACATATGACGTGCAACATTGGAGCAGTGGGAAACACAACACAGGCATAACAGAAAAATGCATGGGGCTTCACAGAGTCACCACTTAACCACCTCTGGTTTTGTGGCTCCTTTTTCTCAGCTGTGTAACACCAGTGTGTGAACACGACTGTGTAGACGCTTCAGGGCGCAGCTCAACACTTAGCAAAACAAAACAAAACAGAACTGAGCCGGCAGCCTACCGTTTCTCCATGGTGACTGGGTGATCAGAGCACGTGAGAATCTTGGCTTATGTAACAAATGGGTCTGAGGACCACCTTGTTGCAGACGTTCCGAAGGATGTTGGTTTCAGGGCAGTGAACACCCCCCTCACAGAAGTTGCTGGAGGAGGTGAGACGTGGGATGGTACAGGGCATCAGGGGGCGGGCAGGGGGAGAAAGCAATTCTGAAGGGAAGAGGACGCTGACACGGGGTCCTTGTCGAGATGTCTAGGAGATGAGGACCGAGCAGGACTGGGGAGCCTGGGAAACAGAATCCGCCAGTGTGCAGGGGGCCGTGCGGGCAGGTGCAGGAGGGAGAGCTTTTCCTCCCGGGATGCGGTATGTCAAGGGTGGGATGAAGAGACTCAGGGGTCAGGTGAGGTTTTATGTATTTGTTTTTGATTTGGGGATACTGTGACTAAGTTTATTTGTGTTCTGCGAGGGAAAGTGAGAGGGAGGAGGCATGAAGTGAAATTCAGAAAAAAATAAGAGGTAGAGGGTCATGAACATCGATGACAAATTCGATTCCACTGATCTGGGCTCATTTTAAAATTTTCCTTAGAAAGTCATCAAAAGAGAACATTCTTTTTCAAAGATATTATACACTAATGCCATCCACACAAGGGACCCCTAGAGATGAAGTGTTCATAAGAAAATGCTTGCTCATAAACTACCCCAAGTACGTGTTAACACTTGCTTTCAGGGTCTACCGAAGTGCCTTGATCCTATTAACCATTTATATTTTAAGGTCTTATTCAAGCCTTCTCTTTTCTGCCCGATTCCACTTTAACTGACAATTTTGAACACCGCAGAACATGTATACTTATGTGGAATCAAGGCCAATAGTACCCCAAAGACAAGAGCTTCCCAGTAATCGATGTTCAGCCATGGCAGGGAGCTGATCTGGCAGCCAGGTCAGATAAGGCCTTTGGATTAATAACCTTAACCTAATCTGAACTACCCACAGCCCTGTGGTCTGCCAGCCAAGCTGAGCTGGATACACGTGGGATACAGCTTTCCTGCTGAGATTTACGGTACTTTTGCCTTCCTTGGTCACGTTGCAAACACTGAGAGTACTTAACTTCCCCACTTCACTTGCTGGCTTGACTCCTTCTCTCTGGAGAAACAGGTGCATCAGAGTGGAGCTAAAACACTTAACTGAGTATTTTACAAGCTCAGGAAGGCCTGGGGTTAATCCTGATTGCATCTGAACTGGTTGAATATCAAAAAGCATCTTGCTTTTAATGAGTGTCTCCACATCCTGAAATCCACAGAAGTAAACATCTGGTGAAGTACATAAGCATAGCCTGGATGTAAACACTTTGCAGAGGCTGGGATAGTGGGAAAGGAGATCCTTGGCAAGGGGTCTCCTTGAGAAATTGAATCCAGTTCCACCGTCAAGGACATCCATGTGAGTTGGATGGATTTCCGTTCTTAGGGTTGTCCGGAAAAGAACCTTCCTGAGACAAACGGTTTGTGGTGTTTGTGTTCTCATTAAGTCCAGAAAACTCTCAGAGCAAGTGGAGAGAGTTCTTATTTGGCTCCTGGTGGCCAACGCAGTTGAGATATATTGAAGGCCACGCTGCTGGTGTCTGACGGGTGTTCAGATCTTGTCCATCTCTGTGACTTCGTAACAGGCAATGAGCAAGGGTCTTCCCTTGGCAAATTGCTTCATTAAAAAAGCAATTAAAAAGTGATTCCCCCCCCCAAACTTTCAGTCTCTCTGGGGGTGATCTCAGTCTCCCCCATGTTTTCAATGGCCTCGTCCAGGTAGATAGAACTGTGCTATCTAACCTCTCTCCTACCAGAGCTTTACTCCATCACTGAAGCAAGCTGGACATTTCTCCTGTAACGTCCCGTCAGCTCCTCTAAAATACTTCGTCTCCAGCCCCAGCCAGCCTCCACGTCCCTCCAGCTTCCCTGCTACTTCCAGAGGCATCAGCATGGACCCATTCTCTCTTCCTCTCTCCCCACTAGTGGTCAGCTCCTTCCCAAAGAGGTTTGTGAGTATGCCTTAGCCTTCCACCCTCAGAGTCTGCTTGGCCCTGCCAGCCCTCCTCTGTGTCCTCCTGGTTATCACAACCACCTCCTAACTTGCCTTTCCTAATCTCCTCTTCATCTCCAATCCAACTTCCTGACACAGAACAAACTTATCTTTCCAAAGCTCAGCTCTGGGGAGGTGACACCCAGTTCCAGTATATTCTGCATTTGTTTTTCCTGCTCTGCATTGCCTGTGCCCTCTCTGACTCGTATTCTTCCTCATTCTATACATCCCTCCATTCTCCAGTCCCTATTATGTGGTGTCCTCTTAAAGACACCAGGCATTTTGTACTTGCCCTTTATGTCTATGCTACATAGACTTACGTAACATATGTCTACATATGCTACAAGCACTGCCCCAAACGCTTTCTATCCTTCCTCCACAATCCTTCAAAATCAGCTTGAATCTTGCTCTCTCCCAAACCTGCCTTCTGTGTTCTCTCCCTGTGTACTTTCCAGAGTAAGACTGACCTCTAGAAAGGATTTGATAGGGGTTCTCCTCAGTTTTCTGATTCTTTTCCTTACATTGATAATTTTCCAGTCTCTATTCTTACTTGCCGTGTTGGTCTTCCAAGGCTGCCATGACAAAGTAGCACAGACTGGGTGGATTAAACAACAGGAGATTATTGTCTCACAGTTCTGGAGACCAGAAGTCCAAACTCAAGGTGTCGGCGGGGCCATGCTCCTCCTGAAAACTACAGGGGAGAATCCTTCCTTGCCTCTTCCTAGCAGGTGGTTGTTGGGAATCTTTCGTGTTCTTTGGCTGGTAGCTCTATCACTCCAATCTCTGCCTTCATCATCACATGACCTTCTTCTTGTGTCTCGGTGTTTATATGACTACTTGCTTATGAGGACACTGGTCATACTGGATTAGCAGCCCTCCTTCACGGCAGCATTATACACAATAGCCAAGAGGTGGAAGCAACCAAGTGTTCATTGATGGATGAACAGAGAAGCAAAACGTGGCCTATCCCTATAGTGGAATACTTCCTCAACAAAAAGGAAGGAAATTCTGACACCTGCTACAACGTGGATGGACCTTGAGGACATTATGCTAAGTGAAAGAAGCTAGTCAATAAAGGACAAATACTATGTGATTCCACTCCCATGAGGTATCTAGAGAAGTCAAATTTATAGAGACAGAAACTGAATGGTGGGTGTCAGGGGTTGTGAGGCCGGGGGGGAATAGGGAGTTGTTTAATGGGTACAGAGAGTCAGTTTTGCAAGATGAAAAAGTTCTAGAGATGGGCAATGGTGATGTGTACAAGAAGGTGTATGTATTTAACACCGCTGAACAGTACACTTAAAACTTAAGATGGTAAATATTATATTATGTGTATTTTACTATAATTAAAAATTTAAAACAAACAAACAAAATCTGTACCTCATCCCATTGTCCAAGATTTCTCTCAACTTAGGGCCAGAAGATTCTGGGCTAGTGCTCTATTCACAAGCAACCTGCTTTGGGACCTTCTTCTGCAGTTATATCCACAAACAACTCCATGTTTTCTGGTCTGGTCCTTTATTCCTTGTTGGCTAGGCATTATGGTGTAGCCTGACCCTATCCACTCTTCCTTCTGTCATTCCCACAACACCTGAGGCTCACTAAGGAGCGAGACTGTGTGGTCTTGCACATGACCACGGTCACAGACTGGGTGAGAATCTGTGAAGTCGTACAGGCCACCTTCTCCCCACTTCTCTTTTAGAGATGGGGAAACTCATTCTCAGGAATGTCCTCATCCTCTTATACTCACCTCGTAATTTTTTACCTCTTATTCAAGTGTCCTCTGTACTTAATTCTCATTATATTGTTTTTCTGAAGATTTCATCAACACAAATAGTGCATTGCCCTACCCATGTAGGTTCTCACTTGGTTCTAATGCTCTCCTTTTCCCACTTCTTTCCCTTTAGAATGACAAATCAGAGATCCTGGGAGTGTTGAGACCTTGAACCAATGAAATCCTATGTAAAATTTTAGTAGAGTATAATAAATAAATACTTTCACAGTATGTGCTTTCCAGTGGAAGCTTTTAAAGAAACAGGCTCTACCACAGAGCCTGATTTGGAAGGTATATCTGAGAGAAGAGATTATAAGTGATTTGAGCCTCGAGGACAGGTATGAGCTTGGATGAAAGTTGGAGATGGCTATGGAAGAACACTGAAGGTGAAAATAATGATGTGGACAAAGTTGGAGAGAGAATGCGGGTAGAAATCATAAGGGATTTATAAACACAGGGTGACTGTCATTTAACTGTGTGAATTGGACCAATGACAAATGAAGCTGGAATTGTAGACAAGAACCATTCGGGGTGGCATTTGAAGCTGCACTGAGAAGCTTGAGCTCTGACTGGTGTTTTTCAACTTGTGGTCCATGGACCACCCACATCTGTTTCACTTGAGTATTTGTGCAAATGAAAATTCCTAGGCTCAGTTTTAGAATTTTATACATCAAAATCTCTGTGCTTAGGCGATAGGAATCAGCATTTTAAACAAACTCTCCAGGCAATCCCCATGAAGCACATAATTAGAAAACTGGGTAAGACTGAGAAAACTATGAAAAAATTCTTCAATCTTCGCTGCACCTGAGAGAGCACCTCTTCCCACAGATTGCAGAGGCGTGGAAGGATTTCAAACTGGATTCTGAGAGTAGCATGTGATGTTATGAAGCTTCCATGTTCCAAGGAAATATTGGCTTGCAATGTGAGATGGAAACTTTGCAGCCTTGCTTTATTCATGACTTTTGCAAGAGTTTCCACATTTGCCAAAGAAAACGTTTGCCAGAAGTAAAACACACAAAAGACGCATCCCTCGCTCTTCCCACACATGGGTAAGTCATTAAAATGGAATAAGCTTGACAGCTGACAACTCAGGTGCTCAGTGGATGCTGAAAACTTCTTTTCTTTTTCTCTCTTCTTTCTTTTTAATTAGTCGCAAGGAATGTGAATACGTTCCACTGACTCCTGAGCGCATGCAAAATTTATAGTTTAGGCATTATAAACTAAGCTCTAACATTCATTTTCCTTTGGCAAGAGATAAAATTCTCCTTTAAAAGAAAAATAGCTATTTATTAATGTGTACAAATGCAGAGCCAGACTAGAGAGAGCATTAAAAAAGGGGTACATGATACCACCCTGCAGGATGGGGTGGTCAGCCTCCTGCATGAGGGCTGGAAGGGGGAAGCCTTGGAGAGGAAGGAAAAATGCACAATTTCATGGAAGAGCTTTCTGGCCTGAAAGAACAATGTGGGCAGTAAAAGGCACGAGGGATGGAAAGGGCAACTGTGTGTAAAAAGGACTCTCACGTGGCTTGTACGGTGTGGGAAGGTACTCATGGAAGTGGTTGATCTCACATTGGAGAAAACCTCAGATATCAGGGGGAGGGGTTTGCACTTAATCTATAGACAGTGGAGCTCCCTTTATGCTCAATAATGTCATACTTTGGGTAAAAAGTTCTAGTAGTCTTGTTTTATGTAAACCAAAGAGAAGAGAGACTAGTTGTAAAGCAGTTACAGGGGCCTTTGGGTCTTTCCCTTAATGACAGACTTCATAGCAGCGGAGTGGGTTTGAAAAAGTGTTGAGTTTCAGGTGGGTTGGAACATCAAATCACTATGAAGAGAGAGTCAGGCACGTGTGTCTGGTGCAGGTGGGTGAGGGAAGAGGGACATTTAGCAACAACCGGGACTGAAAAGCTGAAGCAACTCGTCTTGCAACCTTGATGCTTGTTCAGCTCAGAATATGGGGCTGGTCAGGCAATACTCCTACAGACCCATCTTGACCATTAGTGACCTTCAGAGTAGACTTTGAGAGCCTTCACTTACAAATATGGAAACAAATGGCTGTTTCTCTCTGCTAGTACAGCCATCTGTCCCATACTACTTCCAGAAAAATGATATTATAAGTATATTCATATTTGTATAATGATCGAATTAACTAGACAAGTGCTGATTCAGCATGGGATTCTGGTTTGAATAATCAGTCATGTGGAAATGCTACACACGGCTAGAAATTCCTAGGTACTAACTATTCCGTTCCAGACAGATTATCTAGCTTAAGGTAAGTATGGTATGGTCTCTGAAGATAGAACCATGGTCAGGACAAGGGTTCAGTGAGAACCGTGGCACCACGAAATCAAGACTCAGGAAGGAGTGGTGCTGCATCTAGGGCAGGTCCTTTGCTGTACAATTAAGAGAGAAAAGCTGGGGGAAAATTGCCCTACTAGTTATCAAAAACACTGCGTAAACCATTTCTGAACATTTTTCCAAACAAATGTCTATAGATCTGTCTGGTAGAAATTGAGTCATTTATGAGCAAAGGGAAGACTACCTCACCAATGTCCTCTACAGAATTCCATTTCTTTGTAGACACATTTTGAGAACCATTGATTTGACAAAGATACGCATAATCGACACAGATTTACAAAGACTAGTTTCCAAGGGTTGCTGCAGATAACCTTGCCGATGCTGAATGAATAGACTTTATCTAATGACTCTTTCCCATATATTCCTATGGCTAAAGTTGACCTATGTGCTCACCAATATCAACAAAGTCCAGGAGAGCCATAGAGCCCAAATAGATGAGGAATGGACACTCCAGGCACTGTTTTAAGGCTTAAGTATATTAATTCATTTAATTCTTCCGCAGCCATTTTAGAGAGGTATCTTATTATCCTTCTTGTACAGACCCGGAAATCACAAAATCAAGAGAAGTTACATCATTTACTTCAGGCCACACATATCCAGTAAGTGGCAGAGCTGAAATGAGAATCTAGTCAGTGCTGCAAGCCACTATGAAGCCCTATGCCACACTGTTCATACAAAAAGAAGAGGAACACCAACTCGAAATATTCCTGGAGATGAAATTTGATGGGACTTGGAATGCATATAGCTTTTTACTTATTTCCCATATAAAAAGGCCTTTAACATGAAGACTTCAAAGAATCTCCATAAACATTGGTATTATTGTCTTAATCACCTTTATAATGTTTAAACATTTTGGGAATACAATCTTTGTATTTTTGGACGCCTATAATCTCCATGAACTTGGTCAAGTCATTTCAGTCTCCCTGAGCTCAGTTTCCTCATCTGTAAATTGGGGATGATTCTAAACCTACAAGTTTGCACCAAGGTCTAGTGAGATGAGAGATGTTCAGGAATCAGCACTTGGTAGTTCTAATACATGTGATTTAGGGTTATTAAAATAAACTGTGAATTAGAAGACAGATTTCCAAATTTCATGTTAGACTGTTGGGAAAAACAAAAGAGACGAGGGGAACATTCTTGTGAAGACACAGAGGGAAAGGCAGTCCTACCAACAGTGGACAAACATGACTCCAGGGAATCTTAGAGGCTCAAGGCTCTGTTAAAAGAGAAGAAGGGGAGGAGAAAGAGGGTATTTATTATGGGTTGAATTGTTGAATCTGAAACAAAATTCATATTTTGAAATCCTAGCCCCTAGTACCTCAGAATGTGGCCTTATTTGGAAATAGAATTGTTGCAGATGTAACTAGTTAAGATGAGGTTGTACTGAAGTAGGGAAGGCCCCTAATCCAATGCTACTGGTGTCTTTACATAAAGGAAATCTGTTCGTAGACATGTGCAGATACCCAGGAAGAATGTCCTGTGAACTTGAAGCGACAGATATAAGTGTTGCTTCCACAAGAGAAGGAACACCAAAGATTGCCAACGAACCACCAGAAACTAGGGAAGGAATGTGGAACAGAGAGTCTCCTTCACAGCCTCAGAAGGAATCAACCCTGCAGATGCCCTGATCTCAGATTTGCAGGCTTTAGAACTGTGAGAGAATACATTTCTCTCATTTAAGCCAGCGACATTGTGTTACTTTGTTATGGAAGTCCTAGAAAGCTAATAGAGTGTTCCAGTCTGATTTGAAGCTTGAATGGGGTTTTGGTCAATGAAAAGACTGGGAACAGTGACAGCATGAATGAAGGCACAAAGAAGCAAAAGCATGGGAACTCTGCGGGGGCTGAAGGGCAGAATGATTGGGGATGTGGAAATTGAAGAAGAGGGCTGAGTGTAGCCTAAGGAGTCCTGGAGCCGTGGGGAAGAGGCAGAGACTCATGGCAGGGGTGGGGAGTACAGAGCAAAATGTTTTTATGTGTCTCGGGCCACATATTCTGGCAATGCTGGGAGGAAATATTAGAGTTTAAAGGACAAGATGTTGAAGGAAACATTTGGAAGGAGGTTCAATTGGTCTATGAAAAATGATAGGGACTGGTTACATGTGGCCGTATAGATGTGGAGGAAAGGTGAGTGTCAACACAGTTGGATTGCAAGTGAGGGGCAGGGGGCTGAAGATACTGCTTGTGAAGCCTAGAGGACTGGTCTGCTGATGTCATTGGCTTATGAACAAAGTCCCCAAGGGAAAATAGCATAAATTTGAGTGTGATTTTTTTTTTTTTTGAGATACCCAATAGGCAGGTAATCCAGTTGTGAATCTCAGGAGAGTGATTGAAACTAAGTAAAGAGCTGCATAATGAATAGATGTGCTGGGTGCATGCATTGTTGATCAGAAGAAATAGCAACTACAATAGCAGCAATATAGATAAATTAAAGTTATTGATTTAAAGTTATTTAAAAAATTCAGTTAGTGAACACCGAAAATTACAGAAGGGAATTTTCTATTATTTTGATTATTAATGAAAGAATGTGATTCAAGCAAGAACTTCTTATGAGATTTCTGAACTGTATTTTGTTTGGAGAGCCACTGACACAGTTGACACATTGACAGGTCCTGGCATAAGATCTCCACCCAGACAGATCCACAAAGAGCATTGCCCTTGGGCTCATCGATCAAGAGGAAGGTGACCTCTACAACATGCACTGAACATATGGTGTCTGCATTGTAAGGGTTTGTCCACACAGTCCAAATGGGTGAAGATGGGCCCCAAAGCATGCAGTTGCAATACGTTTTCAACATGGATTTGGCAGATAACTAACCAGTCGTCGAAAATCAGAATTATGGCATTATGTGATTACTAATAAATGCCAAGATATCCCTCTACTTTAAAAAGTGATGGCCATTACATGAATTAAGGTGGAATTCTAAGGGAGGGTTTAAACTAAATCTAGAATAAAGGAGTGTATGGTCATAGATTAATATGTCCCTTAGGTCTGTTTCCACCCACAGTTTTCCTCTTTCTCTTTTTTATCTTTATTACTTGCCGTTCATTTGTTGATGAAAACAGAGTGTTTGTCACACAGTTTCTCAGAGTCCTAGCATTATTATGTTGTCAATTAACATGTTCCTCTGGCCCCTATATTCGTACATGTTGGTCATTACATATAAACACCTGACAAGAAATGTATAGTAAGAATCGGCATAGGTGTTGCTGTGTCATTCTGTCAGTGTCAGGAGGCCATTAATGCCTGGTTGTCTCCCTTTTTTTGTGAAATGAGCACCATTGATGATCATTGTATAGATTCGTTATTTCATTAGATGCACAATGCTGATAATTCTCAAGCTATTCTTTCTCAGTCATTTATTAGCTGAAATACCTTTATAAAGAGAAAATGTCCATCCACTATTTGGTTAACCTTAGCTATAGATTGCATAGGAAAGGCAGGAACAATTCTTTGTCTTCTCCCTTATTTACACTTTTCACATTAGTGATGTGGGTCTTTAGAATCCTCTGGAGGTTACCTGTATATTCGACTGGTGTGTGTGTGTGTGTGTGTGTGAATGTGTCATTCTGAAGTAGTGATTTTAAACACATATGATGCCTTCCTATCTGTGACAATCACGATCTTTCTCAATGCTTCTTCTGTCCCATCTTTAGACATCTTTAGTTGGCAGAGGGGATGTCTTTAAATTGGCTTCTGACATGACTAAGCAATCTTTGATGCTTCCGTGGCTTCTGGCATGATGGGAATATTCAGGCTAATCCTGTAGGTTTCCTGCCCCAGACTTGGAATGAAACTTCAGTCAGAAATAGTATTTAGCATACATGTCCTAAGCACTAGGACAACAATTTCTTTAAACTCTAGGGGTTCAGGCAGTTAAATCATATAGATGAAATGTGGTGGTTAGCAGATAGTTATTTCTTCTGCCGGTGACACATGTGTCCCCAAACTGTGGTGACTATGTGTGTAAAAGAAATATTTGAATATCAGTGTCACTTCTTAATGTTAATTGTTACAGTCTATTTGACAATTACCAGAATAGTTCTGAAATAATTTTTGGTTGTGTTAAAATTAATCAAAATTTTACAAAATTTGTTTTTTTGTTCTCTCAGCACTCTTATCTGCTCATAATCACCACTGGGAATCTTTTATCCAATGTATTACCCTGTTCTTTTAGTTACAAATTTCTAAGAACAGTGAGTTAAGAAGTCTAAATATTTTACATGTTGCAGAATATCCAACGTGTAACTACATTTCGGGGTGTCTCAAGTGGGCACTAATCAGGAGAGTTTCAGACTTAATAAAATCTGGACATACTATCTGTGCCTGAAAAAATTAATCTCAACCTCCAAATGGCGGTTCCTTTGATGATTGGGTCAGACTGTTGGTCTCTCCTGTTCTTCACATCACATGCCTCTCAGCCTAGGTGAGGGGGAGTAGGGCTGTTGAGATATTCCCAGCTCATGCACTTTTCATTGAACTAAAGGTAGATTTCTAAGAGAGTCAGTTATACATAAATCCTCCCCTTACAATCTTCGCAGGCTGTTTCATTTCCTTTCTGTACACACATTTAAAGTTTGCTTTCAAAGGGGAGAGACTAGAACAGAATTCAGGGTCTGTGGACACAGATGGCCTCAAACTGTGTTTTCTTCTCCTTCTGGAGAAGATTGTTCTAAATGAAGGGCAGGGTTTCACAGCACTCAGTGACTTAAAAGCAGGCATATCTGCCTGTTCAGTGGATTTTATTACTGTGACATAATTTACCATCAAGTCATAAAATTGCACTATTCTACATTTTAAACTCTACAAATTTGGAAAGCCTTTTCTCAAAATTTGTCCAAATTCAGGGCAATAGTTTTTGAAACTTTGCTCTATTGGCAGCAGAGTGAATTCCTAAATAAGCTTTAATAATGGGTCAGCTGAAGGAGTAGATGTTTGACGATAGAATCTCATTATCCATCATTATTTGCTTTGCTTTTGTTAGCTACCTTCAAACGTTAATGAATATAAGTATAATCTGACTTATATGACAGGTCATGTGCCAGGCTGTACTCCGAAGACCGTCTACATTTACCCAGACTTACTCTGTTCTCACAGCCACTCTGTGAAGAAAGCTAAGAGAAATTCATTGATTTATTCACGGTGGTAATTAGCAGAGCAGGATTTGAACCCAGGCGATTGTGTCTCAGGAGTCCAGGATGTTATATAATATTGCCTCTTCTTCTCTTTCATGGGTTTTTTAATAGATCTCATATGGCTGTGCAATCTCAGTGCTAAATTAAACTTGAATGTCATCTGTGAAAGTTCCCCATTTAACCTTCAATCCCTCTCCACCTTGTCTTCTCCAAATAGTCATCCAGTCTACGTTTAGCCACATTAACAGTACGAACCCACTCTGTATTCCTTGCAAATCATGCATGCAAAGTTGCTTCACCTCTCTGAGACTGTTCCTTACTTGTAAAGTGTCAGGGACAGTACCACCTTGAAGGATTTTAAAGATGTATGCAGCTGCCCTTAATGAAAAAAGTCATCATTATAATTTATCTTAAAAAATGCTGGTTTCCTTTTTCCTACAACTACACTTTGTTGGAGGCCCTCTTCCAGATTGTCCAGAAGCGGTTCTCTCCTTGGGACTCCCAGGGTTTGGCCTGACAACATCAACGCTCATGTTGCAGACTGATTGGCTTTCCTTCCCCCTCAGGTGTTTCCAACGCTTACTCTGATGATAGTTGAGAGGATTTGCATATGTGTCCCAGTGAGCACACTGGGTTGCCCGTGTGCTCTGGCTCGAAAGCACGAGGTGTCATGAGGCCATCACTAGAACTGGATAAACTGGGTACACCGCGGTTGCTTAAAAATACTTACTAAGGAAATCTTGATCCTGGAAAACAAACAAACAAACAAACAAAAACTGTGAATGTGCTAATGTAGGCACTCTCTATCCTGGAAAAAAATGTATTTTAATTTATTAAAATACATAAATTTATTGGATGTGTGGGCTAAAGTAAATCAATTGGAAAATATGAGTCCTGAAGAAAATTGAATTCCTTTTTCACTGAAATGTTGACCTGTGATCTTTTGAGTTAGTCATCAAACCTTGATTCACAGCCATTTTATGGGTCCCCTGGTTGCATATGACATCATGCACTTGGCATAAGCCTAGTGTTCTTCACATTCGGTTGTTCCTTTAACAATATCTTGTACTGGTGATTCTTCATTTGCTGCCCACAGCTACTACCACCCCCTCACCAGTCTACCCTCTGCCCTTCCCTGTCCTGCCATAGAGATCAGGAAGGATCTCTATGAATTCTCTTGTCTCTGCCCCTACAGCTTCTGGTTGTGTTTGGTCTATGGGGGACTCTGGAATGATGCCAGAGATGACAGAGAAGAAGACTGGTCCTTACCCTCCCTCTCCCCAACCACGTGGTTGGCCACAGGACATCCCTCTGCCTTAGCGCCAGCCTTCCCTGGGCTACCTTTACTGACTGGCCCTCTCAGACCCAGGGTGGTAAAGGTTTCTGCTATTAATGATCCTTAGGGGCTCTCACCCTTTGAGGCTCTCTGTGGTCCCTTCATTATTCTCTTTCCAATTTGCCCTTCTAAAAATGCTCTCTATTTCCTGCCAGGCCCTCTATTGATGATCATACATGGAGCACTTCCTGTTTACCAGGTACTGTATAAGCAGAGAGGAAGCGGTAGCACCTAAGACACAGCCCCCGTTGTAGCTGCTTTATAAATGAGACAGGGAAGGTGAAACCACAAGAGTGTCATACAGACCGTGTCTGTAAAGGAGCTGTGCCTAGTGAGTGGGCAGAGAGAGGCTGGACAGGGCAGGCGACATGTGAGCTGGGTTATGTTGGGTGCAGCAGCAAGAACAAAAGTGGTAGAAAACCCTTGCATCTGAAGAAGCAGCTCATTATGTACTAGAGAGATTAGTGAGACTTCATTGGTTTGACGATGGCGTAGATAACAGAATGGTTTCTAAAAGGTTTCTTTGGTGGCTTGTTCCAGGAGAAAGGGGGGTGCATCCTTCCTGGATATTCCTATGGCCTTTGACTTTTACAATAATTTACATAGATGAAACAAAATGTTGTCATTTCCATGCAACATAAATGATATAATTTCCATACAACATAAGTCTTGATGAAATAAGCTGCTTCTAATCTGGGTTTCTAGTTCCTTCATTTAATCATTTAGTGATGATAACACTAAAAAATGAAAATTATAGAATAATCAAAATGTGTGATATTATAAAGAACAATATGCGATCAGACATTTTTGTTTACAGAATAAAATGAATGTGTTAGCCTCTCCCCTCAAATGGAGACCCTCCATAGACATCAATGTTGGCTGCAACATAGCAAATGTTGTGGTATAAGTGACTCTAGCTAATGGGCGACCTTAACAGACCCTCTGAGGAAAGATTGGTTTTTGAGTAAGATCTGGAGGTTATGGGTCATGGAACTGTGGGATGAGTCAATAGGTTTTGAGTTACTGCTCTAAGTTTGACCTCATGTACTCATTACTAGCAAGGCCTGTGGAAAATCAACTTACATTTTCTATTTTCTTTGTAACTGTGCAGGATGTTAGCATTGGAGGGATTGGAAGAAAGTTATATGAGATTTCTCTGTATTATTTCCTAAGAACTATCTGATGTCAGGCAGATGAGCACGGCATGGGTGGAGGAATGCAAGAAATCATTCTTACCCTTAAAGCTAAACAGTGATCCCCAGAATCTAATCACAGAATTGGCTTCCTCAAAGCCATCTTTAGCTTACTTCTTAGACTCATGATTTGTTAGAGAAAAAAAGAAAAAAATTGCTCAGCTTTCAGGCTTAAGGACAAAGGTTTACTAAACACTTAGAGGTAAAAGTTTCCTCAGGCTGAGACTGAAGACTTTCACATGGGAACTAGGAAGGGCTCTCCATCTGCCACAACCCATATGGTGGAGCGTGGGAAGTGGGAGAGAGAATGGGCTGTGGGGAAGCATTTGGTTCAACGTTGTGTTAATTACGGGGCTTCTGTCTACACACATGCTGAAGTCCTGCGGGGTGAACAAGGTGGGGCGGTGTGGTTCTTCTGTAGGATGAGAGAGAAGCTGAGAGCAGAGGATCTTTGGCCCCAGTTCTTACTGGGGAGTCTAGGGGGACCACTGCAGAGTGACCCTCTGCAGATAAACACAAAAGAATGACAGCGGAGGTGTGGTGTCATCAGGCAGGCAGCAGGTTGGGGTAAGAGTTCCAGACCCTCCTCAGACCTTCTGAGAGGTACAGAAATGATTCCAAATTCTTCACCTCCCTGTAGAGGACGCAGAAACTGGCTAACTGGTTGCCTGGTCAGCTGACCAAGGTTGGCCACTGCTGCCCAGAGGTGATGACTAAACCCCATGTACACTGCTTACCAGCCTCAAAGCTGCTGTCCCAAACAGACAGTCAGGAGGGTCCAGAGTGAACCTCTGACGTGCATCCCCTCTCTTCTGCCACCATGAGGACTGCCCACCCCTGCACACACGCCCACACATCATCTCTGGAAGAGGCCAAGGAGGAGACTTGGATTCATAGGGGTTGAACTTTAAATGATCCAATATTGGCAAAAATGAGAATGCTCTCACCAGGAAGAGAAGGGTTGTCTCACCAGAGACTGCTGTGCATCACACCACAACTTCCCTCGTGCTCCTTATGAACTCTCCCTTCAGCGTAGCTCTTCCCCATTCTGTCCCCAACTACCAAATTGAATCGTTCCATCCCCTGTGCCTCTTGCCTCCTGTTCCATGATATGCAGCTTGCAAGGGTGATTCGATAAGCCAGGGTAAAGAGACAGAGGGATAAAATGCTAGGTTTTGCTTTTGTTTTCTTTTGTTTTGCTTTAACATGAGGTACTGATAAATAAAATCCATAGGTCTCTTGCAAGAAAACCGAGAATGTGAAAATAAAATAAAAAATAACAACAAAAAAGTAATCCGCAGCCCTTAATCACCTACACTGTAGCTTGGAGTAGAATTAACCTTTACATTTTAATGGCAAGTTTAATGAAGACATTCAAATATCAAATTAACTCTTAGTTTGATTGAATCTAAGTCTAAAGTTATATATTTGTTAAGATTTACCTGTGTAGTTTCGATTACAATAATAAATAAGGTGGAGTTTCAAAATAAAAATGGAAGGATAGATGAAAGTTGGTAAGATTGGTTAAATGTTGATGATATTTAAGCTGAGTATGGACATGGAGTTTCATTATGTTATTCTCTTTCCTATTGTACATTTGGAAAATTTTTATAGCAAAAGGTCAAAAGGTGACAAATAAATATTTGGCTTTGGGGTCAAGGCAAAACGACAGTTTTTCTTCTTTTTAAGGAAGTTTATACAAGGAGATTCAAGGAAATTGCCAAGCTACTTCTTGGAATTCAAGTTATAAAACAACACCTTATTACTCTAAGGCTGGATTAAAAGACATGTCAATGATGAGGCTAAAACAAGACTAAAAGTAGATTTTAAAAAAACTAGCCAGTGGAGTTTCTTTCCAAGATGTGGTTCATTATTCCTAAATACAAACATAGGTTTTCAACAGACAGGCTTTTAGACATTTTAGCATGCTTTAAAAATGCCACATCCATAAACAAAAATAAGAAAAAAGTTGGAAACTTTCCAAATGAGTCTGACCACTTCTTATTCAAAACAGTTTGATTATTTTCTGGTCTTCAGAATCCTTTGTATCTAAACCAGCAGAAACAAAAGCAGAGGGAAGATGCTCTATTCTTTCCCCAGTAGGAAACTTGCCTACGGTATTCAAACAGGGATGACATGGCATTAAAAGGAATTTTCAGCTTCCCCCAAATTTAACTCCTTACTTTTGGACTTTGTGCTTTCATTGATATATGAAACACATTTTTGGTGTTTTATCAGAGCTTAACTGAGGTATATTCCATAAACAATAAATGAGTACATATTTGAAGTGTACAATTGGGTGAGTCTTAACATATGCACACACATGTAATATCGTCACCACAGTCGAGATAATGAACATGCCCATCACACCACAACTTTCCTCGTGCTCCTTATGAACTCTCTCTTCAGCCCAGCTCTTCCCCACTCTGTCCCCAAGCAACCCCTGATGTCATTTCTGTCAATATACATTCGCTTTCATTTTCTAGGATTTTATATTAATGGAGTCATAGAGTATGTACTCATTTCTGTCTGATTTCTTTGACTCAGCATAATTATTTTGAGATCGCTTTGTGATTCAGCATGAGTGTATGTTTGAATATACCATAGCTTTTTAGTCATTCACCTATTGATAGATATTTGGGTTGTTTCTAGGTTACAAATAAAGCTTCCTGCTTACAAACAAAGCTGCTATGGTAATCCACATGCAAATCTTTGTATGAATATACGCTTTCTTTTTTCTTGGGTAAGCCCTAGCAGTGGAATAGCTAGATCATATGGTAAGTGTTTAAGTTTTTAAAGAAACTGCTGAACTGCTTTCCAAAGAGGTTGTACCATTTTTTATTTCCATCAGTAATGTATGAGAGTTCCAATTCCTCCACATCTTTTAAAATGTTAGCCACTTTTATAGATGTGTAGTGATACCTCACAGAGTTTTTAATTAGCATTTCCCTGATGATTAGCGATGTTAAGCATTTTTTCATGTGCTTATTTGCCATTCATATATCTTATGGGATAAAGTGTTCAAATCTTCAATCAATTTAAAAAAATTGGGCTGTTTTTCATTGAGTTTGGAGAGTCCTGTGTATATCCAGGATTCAAGTCTTTTTTCTTAGCTATATACTTTGGAAATATTTTTTAACAGTCTGAAGACTGCTTTTGTAATCTCTCAGCAATGTTTTTTGAAAAGCTGACTTTTAAATTTACATAAAGATCAGTTTATCAATTTATTTTTTATGGGTCATGCTTTTGCTGTTGTAACTGAGTAACTTACCCTAACTCATGGTTTAAAGGTTTTCTCCTATGTTATATTCTAGAAATTTCATAGTTTTGGGTCTTACACTTAGGTCTATGATCTATTTCATATTAATTATTGTACTTGGTGCAAAATAGGGATTTATGTTTATTTTTAATATGCATATCCAATTATTCTAGCACCATTTGTTGAACAGACTATTCTCTTTTCTTTGCACCTTTGTCAAAAATACATTATGCATATACACATGGGTCTGTTTCTGGAATCTCTATTCTGTTCTATACTTCATCATATATCAGTAATCATATATATAAACATATATACGTATGTTTCAAATTGTTGTTGTTTTTTGTTTGGGTTCAACTCTTATTCCATTTATCTCTTTTCTGGCTACGATATCCAGCATAATGTAGAAGAAACATTTTTTCCTGAATATCAAGAAGTTTTAAGGAAGTTTGTTGTGAGTTTTTATAGATACCCTTTTCGGGTTAGGGGACTTCTATTACTAATTTGATAAAATTTTCTATCATAATGGATGTTGGATTTTATGAGATACTTTTTCCTGCATCATATGAGATAACTGTATTTTTTTTAACCTTTAAACTGTTAATGTTGTGAGTTCATATCATTTGGTTTAATCATAAAAAACAATCTGCCACTCCAGTTGTAAACCTTAACTTGGTTATTATATCCAAAGTGAGACTGTATAATTTTTTTTTTGAGTGCTATGATTTGTTATCAGGATTATTAGAGCATGTTTTCCTCTTCTCTGGAATATTTTGTGTGCAGTTAGAACTATATATTCATTGAATATTATTTCTTTTTTTTTAACATCTTTTTTGGAGTATAATTGCTTTACAATGGTGTGTTAGTTTCTGCTTTATAACAAAGTGAATCAGCTACACATATACATATATCCCCATATCTCCTCCCTCTTGCCTCTCCCTCCCACCCTCCCTATCCCACCCCTCTAGGTGGTCACAAAGCACTGAGCTGATCTCCCTGTGCTATGCAGCTGCTGCCCACTAGCTATCTATTTTACATTTGGTGGTGTATATATGTCAATGCCACTCTCTCACTTCTCACTTCTGAGAACGATTATTTGTGGTTTTTCACTGGTTTTCAGTTTTCGTTTTGTTTTTTAATAGACCAATGTTTGTCTGTTTGTTGAATTATTGTTTTCTTTATTGTTAATTTACAATATTATCTTTATAATTTATTTTCTTCTAATTTCGGAGGAACAGCAAATTTTCCATTATTTTTCTAAGCATATGGCATGAATGCTAAACTCATTATTTTTAATCTTCTTTGTTAACATTTGAATTTAAAGCTCATAAGTCCCTCAACTTCAGCTGCATCTCACACATCTGGATATGTAGTTTTGTTTTCTAATCATTCAGTTCAAAATGTTCTCTCGTTCCCAGTATGATTTATTCTTTCCCACAGGTTTTGTTTTAAATGTGTTTATTTCCTATTCTCCAAAGCTACTTTCTCGTCTTCATCTTCCTATTGTTTCCAATCAAATTGCCCTGTGGTCAGAGATACACTCTGTGAATTCCAAACCTTTGAAATATACCAAGGCGATATATGGCCTGTTTTTATAGAATTTCTGTAGTTTTGTAAATGCCCTATATAGACTTGAAAATAATGTATATTGTATAGCATCTTAAAATACTTATTAGATCATGCTATTATGCATATTTTAAAATCTTCTATGTTCTTGAGTGATGTGTAACATTCTTTCAATATAGATGTAGATTTATCTTTTTCTTATGGTAGTTCTATTGATTTTTGCTGAAAATATTTGAAGCCATTATTATTAAATAAACAAAAATTGAGTTATTAAACTTTTCTGGTAAATTTAGTTTTCATAATTACTAAGTGGTTATTTGTATCGCTAGTAATGTTTATTGCCTTAAAATTTACATTGCCTGTTTTAGTTACAGCTTTCCTTTTTTTTTTTTTTTTTGCTTTGTATGTGCATGGTCTGTCTCGTTTCCATGCCTGTACATTTCATCTTTTTGTATTGCTCTGTTTAGAAATTTCTCTTGTAGATGGGATATAGCTTTAAAAATGGAATCTAATGGGTTTTCATCTTTTACCTTATATATTTAGTATATTTACATCTAATGTCATTACTGCCATAATTTTGTACAAATATAGCATCATATATTTTGTTTTCTATTTGCCCTACTGGTTCTATATTTCTATTTTTTTGTCACTTTTGGTCTTCCAGATTGATTAGAATTAGAATTTTTAGGTAAACTTTTTATTTTAGAATAATTTGAGATTTACAGAAAAGTTACACAGACAGTACAGAGAGTTCCCACATTCCGCACAATAGTTTCCCCCATTACTGACATCTTAACGTTAGTATGGTACATTTGTCACAATTAATGAAGCAGTACTGATACAGTATTATTAACAAGAGTCCATGGTTTATTTGTATTTCCTTGGTGTTTACCTAATGTCCTTTTTTTTGTTCCAGGATCCCATCCGGGATCCCACTGACATTTAGTCATCATGTTGGTGACAGTTTCGCAGACTTGCCTTGTTTTTGATGAAATTGAGAGTTTTCAGGTGTGCTGGTCCAATATTCAGGTGTTTAGCTTCTCCGTTTAGATTTGTCTGATGTTTTTGTCATCAGATGACGGGGGTAATTGCTTTTTGGAGGGAATACCACACAGTAACGTGCCATTCTCACCATCAAGGTATGAAGAGTACACATAACCAACATGACTTATCACTGTGACCTTAATCACCTGTTCAGGAGAGTATGTGTCAGGTCACTCCCTTAAAGGTGTTCTTTTTCCACTTCTTTCCAAATTGTACTACTTGGGAGGAACTCACTCTGCACAATTCCCACTTAAGACGTAGAGTGAGAATATTTAACATTTTCCTCTTCTATTTTTAAGTTGGTTTGGAAGGCATACACCATTTTATTCTATTATTTTAGCAGATACATTAGAAATTATAACATCCATTCATAATTTATGAAAGTCTAATGACAAACAGTACCTTTTATTTTCTCATCAAACAATACAATAATTTAGAATATTTATAAAATTTCACCACTTCTGAAACTTTTTATTGAAGTGTATTTTAAGTCCACTTAATTTCTGAACAGTTGGTTTTTGTTTCAGTGTCTCCAGTTCTTTGCTCTTCATTCCTTCTCTGTCTCTGACCTTTCTCTGGGATCCTTTTCCTTCTTCCCAAAATAGATATTGAAGAATTGCTCAGGTGAGGTTCTGTGTGGCACACTCTTCATTTGTATTTGTCTAAAAATGTTTTCATTTCACTAACACTTTGAAAATATTTCCTTGCTGAGTACAAGATTCTGTGTTGCCCTTTATTTCCTTTCGGGACTTTGAAGGCATCATTCCCTATATCCTTCTTCCCTTGGCTGAGATGTCAGCTGTCATTCAAATTTCACTCCCTGAAAGGTATTCTTTCTTTTGTTCCTAGCTGGCTCCTTCTAAGATTTTTCTCTTTGCCTTTTGTTTTTAGCATTTCCAACACAATGTGTCTAGGTATGGATTTCTTTTATTCTCCAGAGGTTTCTTGGAATTCTTGAATTGCTGAAGCAGTATCTTTTACCAGTTCTTGAATATTTGCTGTCATTATCACTTCAGAAACTATCCCTGTCCCATATCCCTTTCTGTGATTTCAATTAAATACAGGTTAGACTGGCCCATTCTGTTCATTCTTTGCCTTCTGCCCTCTTTTTCTCAATCTTCCACACTTTGTTCTCTATATGTTTTTGATCTACATTCAGTTTTACTACTTATCTCTTCAAATGTGTTTATTGGCTTTCTTTTGTGCTCTTAATTTCAGTTTTAGTATTTTCAGTTCCAGAATTTCTGTTTGGTCCTTTTCCAAATCTGCAATGTCACTTTGTTCTGGTTTCTAGTTCCCATATTAAAAGCTTGGCTTCTCTTCTTTTGTACATAATAAGGCTAGTTGTTTTATAATCAGAGTCTTTTCATTTCAATATCTTAAATCTTTTCCTTCTGTTTCTGTGCCCCATCCACTCCCCTTCGCCACCACCTCCCACGGGTTCTCACTCATGCTTCCTGATTTATTGTGTGACAATCTCCCTTTTGCTCTTTTACAGACATTGATCTGTTTGTAGGAATAGTTGGAGCCTAGGGTCATGTTTCATCCTCCTTGAAGATTTTGTCTTTTGCTTCTTCCAGAGATCAGGGGCAAACATTCCATCTCGAATTAGAGATTCTCCAGTTTTAGGAAAGCAGGCTGAAGGCAGTATGATGACTTGTTTACTCGTGATTGTCCCTTAGAGGAAGATACAGACTCAGCAACACTCCCTGGGAGGGGTGGGGTCTTCATTAAGTAGGCCAGGCTGCCCTTCCGAGACCACCAGCAAGCCGCACGCTGGAGCTCAGTTTTGCAGGTCTTTCCTGTTGAGCAGCCAAAGCCCTTAGGGCAAATGCTCCTCTGAGCAGGGATCTTACCTCTCTGGTTCTGCAACTAGATTTTAGCCCAGTAATTTATTGCTATCATGCTAGCATTTGTTGCTTTTGAGAAGATTACACAAACACCCCACCTCTTTGAGGTTGTGTGGTTGCCCCAGTAGGGGGTGTGATGTAAGTTACTATTATTCCACTACTGAGATGTGCAGAATGACTGTCAATTTAAGGGAACCCCAGATTCTCCTTAAATTTATATTATTATGTGTGTTTTAGTAGTGGAATCATAGGTAACTCAGATCACACAAGTACACAATCTCTATTCTTAAATTCGACAAGCTGTCCCAATGAGTACTTGGTATGAAAGTCATGTGAAGATGCAAGATGTATGGAAGGAGAGCATCTGAAATTAGATTTTTAAAAGAATTTTTAGCTTGGCTATGGAAAAGAGGACCCTAGGGTGCCAACTGAACAAATAATTCTTTTAAAAGAAACCTGTAGTCTCTTTTGAATGAAAATAGGTATCTTGACTTTGCCATCTCCATGGTTTCTAAAATAACATAAAGGAGCTAAACAGAGGAAACTTAACCGAAATATGGACATTAAGTTAGAAGTTTTTGCCCCAAATTTAATCAGAGCGCTAAAATGCAATCTTATTAAAAATGTGGAGAATATTAATCTGGCATTTGAATTTTGAAAATAAAATTTTGTTTTACTAGTTGTTTTTTCTTTTACATGAAGTTGGGAAATTCAAAAGGGCAGAAATAATAGGATTTTTTTCTCCAGAGTTTCCAAAATTTTAGTGATTAAGAGAAATTGGCTACGTAGGTTCTGTTTAGCCGTAATACTCAAGGAATCCCTTACCTCAGAAGGATTTTTATGTAGGACTGACCACCAACATTCATAACTGATTTATAGCATTCTATTTCAATGCAGTGATTTTTATTTTACATGGTCATTCATATGATATTGGTATCAGTAAGAGAGGGACTCCTTACCTCATGTCCATTATTATCTCTAAGTAGTAAGAGGTGAGGTCATTTACTGGAAATGGGGAGCAGGAGCTGGGACTTTCACCCCCACCAGGCAGTAATGGGACTCCCCACCCCTCTCTTTGAGGTCAGTAGTGGCCGCAAGGGAAACCTGGATTTCCATTCCCACCTGGCAATCACCATGTGCCCCTGCAACTCCCCACTGTCCTGTCAGAGGAAATCCAATGGAAAGAATCAGTATAAGGGGGCTGCCCCTTCAATCCTTGCTGTCTGTGGAGGCCTTGCTGTCTGTAATGAGGCACTCCTACCCCATCAGTGGAGGCTCTCAAGAGAGCTGGAACCATTACCCCAACCAGCAGGAACAATGAAAGCTCTGATGGATGTTAATTGAGACCAAGAGAGCAGTCCCCGACTTCTACCACCACCAGGCAGTAACAAGATGGTGCCCACAACCCTTCTTCTCCTGGAGAAGTTTCAGAAAAAGCCAGCTAAAATAGGTTTAAAATAAGATTCAGAGTGGCATAACATAATACTGAAAATGCTCAGTTTTCAATTAAAAATCACTCATAATGTCAAGAATCAGGAAAATCTCAACTTGCATGGAAAAAAATGAAATGAATAGAAACCGACACCAAGATGACAAAGATGTTAGAATGTCCTGACTATAATTTTCAAGCAAACATCATAAAAATGCTTCAATAAGCAATTATGGACATGCTTGAAACAAAAAAATAGAAAGTGTCACTAAAATAAATAGAAAGCCTCATCAAAAGAGAAAGGATTTAAAGAAAAACCAAATGGACTATTTTTAAAAACTGAAAAATACAATAACCAATGAAAAAAAAGAACAAAAAACCAAACCAAAACAAAAAACTCGATGGATGGGCTCAAAAATCAGTGAAGAGCACAGAGGAAAGAATTGGTGAACTTGAAATAGGAAAGTGGAAATTACCCATTCTGGACAGCAGAGAGTATGAAGAAACACTCAGGGATGTGGGACTTTTACAAAAGAGCCGACATTCCTGTTATCAGAGTCCTGGAAAGAGAGAGTAAAGACAGTGGGGCTGAAAATGTACTCAAATAAATAATGGCTGAAAACTTTGCAAATTTAGCAAAAGACATAAACTTACATATTCAATAAAGATGCCAAACCCCAAATGGGATAAACCAAAAGAAATTCTCACCAAGACACATTATAGACAAACTTCTGAAAACTAGAGGTTACATGTTTCAAATACCAGGGGAAAAAAAAAAAAGAAAACAAACAAATAAAAAAACTTTGACCCAAGATACTGTATCCAGTGAAAAGATCCTTCAGGAAGGAAGTGGTAATCAAAACTTTCTCAGATAATGGAAGATTAAGAGAATTTGTCACCAGTAGATCTACCCTCACAGAAGAAAGGTGTTCTCTAAACAGAAAGGAAATGAAAAAAAGGAAAGAAAGGAAATGAAAATGTCTTGGAACATTAGGAAAGAAGAAGGAATGATAGAAAGAGTAAGAATAATCTTAAATAAATAAAATATATTTTCTTTTCTCATTGAATTTCTTAAATCATGCTTGTTGGCTGAAGCAAATTGTAGCATTGTCTGATATAGTAGTAAAGTATTTAAGGCACATTACAAATGGCATAGGGTAGAGCATATGAAGAGAGTTAAGATTTCTGCACTTCACTCAGACTGGTAAATGGAGATGCCAGTGGATAGTGAAAAATTAGAGATATAGAGTGTAATGCCTAGAGTAACCATTAAAAAGCTATGTAAAGAGAGGCATTCAAAAACAGTAGACATAAATAAAAAAGGGTGCCAGATTCCATTTCTGAATGTTCAAACAGTGTTTCATTTCCAGCTTTTGCTGTATACTTTTTAAACTCTAAAATTAGCAACTTTTATGACCCATTTTAAAATGTTGGTCATTTCAGTAGTTTAGGAAGTAGGGCTGATTTGAGTTCTCATTGCTAAGAAAGTTTACAAGTGCACTCTAAAGTTGTCATTATTTTAAAATAGGAACAGATCAGAATGCTTATATCTTTAGTATAGAGAATTGTAACTCCAACTGTGACATCATGGAACTTGTCCATGTGATAAGCCTTTTACTGTATGCCATTCATGAAGCATACTCCACCATTTCTTCAAATAGTGCTTTGCCACTGAAAACCATATCAACATATAGTATTGTTGAATCTTCCCTGTTTATACTAACCATTTCTTTTTGGTCTTAATTCACATATGAAGGAACAAAGGATCAGAAAATAAGTGGGAAAAAAAAGAGCCTGAGTCTATACAGGTAGTGCTCAACAAGTTCAGAATGCACATGTGGGTCTCCTGATTTTCAGTATAGACCTTTTAATATCACTGTCTCATTCTACTAAAGAGATCAAAATGGTACTTTACAAATCTCTTTAAGTACTTGAACCAGAACTGAAAACTTTCTGATTAATAAAAGTGACCAAAAGAAAATTCATTCTTTCTCTTATGCCAAACCAAGTATTACATGTGCATTTTCAAGAAACAGTTGAAACATTCTCATTAGTTGAAGGAAAGATGATAATGAGTACAATTCCCAATATTTTTTTTTTTACTATTGCTCAGTCATACCCAATAAAGTAAGAGAGGAAGATACTTTGAAATCCTCATTAATCAAAACATTTAAATGTTATATAAAATATGAACATGTATTAAGATAAATCTTTTAAATGAATACTGAGCTGGTATAAAAGGAGGGGTGTGAAAGAGGCTGGAGAAAAGGGAAACAGAGACATTGGAGGATGAGTGAGAATGATGCCGGCTTCCAATCTGACAGTTTCTGTTGAATGGTGGGGACCTTCACCTTCTGCCTTGAGGAGGTCTGAAGAAAAGAAAATAGTATTTGCAGCCCATCCTACATTTGAAGGATTTTTTGAGAAGACTCATGCATAGATTTATACTTCTGGTGAATTACACCTTCCTTCCTTGTAAAGTTAAATAATAATTAAACCATTCTTAAAGAAGGGGCAGCACAGACACCTGTCTGTTTGAACTTCCTGTTCGTCCGACATAAAACAAACATCTTCTGAGAGTTTACATTCATAAACTAGACATCATGAAGATATGCAGTCTGAATTCATGCTGTGTGAAAAATTTATTGTAATTTTTCTCTAGTAGTTAGCCTCTAGACAACTAGAAGAAACAAACCATCTCTGGTAGAAGGAAGCTTCCAACCCACCATTCAATGATGTCTCACAAACACAAAAAATATGTGGCTGTGGGTGAGAACCAAGAAAAACAATACAGAATGAAACTCCTAAATTTTAAGATTTTGGAAACACTCATGTAGAAGAAAAGTGAATTTTCCTCAATGAGTTCAAAGAAATAAAAGAGAAATTTAAATAGATGAGCAAGGAACAAAAATCATAAAGACTAAAAAGATAGGAAAACTCAATGAATGGATAAAATAGCTTATTGGAAAAAGAAAAAGAAAGAGGTGGTAGATTGGAAGAAAGAAGGAAAGGAATTATATATAGTGCAGCCCAGAAAGCCTAAGAGAAAAAAAAATATATGAAGAGAGACTGAAACACAAAAGGACTGCTTGAGAAGATGTAACATGTGTTTAACTGAACTTGAAGAAAATGATAGGAAAAAGAGTGCCAATATTCAAATAGGTAATGCATGAAAATGTTTCAGAATCAATGGCTGACATCTCTCTTTAGTTCCTGTGCCAAAGTCACACTGTACTAATCACAACAGCTTTATAAAAAGTGTTGGTTGCTGGAAGAGCAAGTCTTCTTACTCTGTTCTTTTTCTAAAATCTGTGTTGGCTATTGTTGGTATTTCATGATTTTGTATATAAGATAAAATCTCATTGGGATGTTGGGTCTATATTTAAACTATAGATCAGTTTGAGAAGAATTCACATTTTTATAGTACTGACTTGTCCATTCATGTAGTGTGAATATATACATATATACATAAATATTCTTATTATATATGCAGAGGTATTCATGTATATAGTATGTTTAATATATAGCAGATTGGAAAGAGAGGAATTCTTAAATTTCTCTGAAACTTTATATTTTTACTATTATTTTTTGTGATATTTATTCCAGGACATTTGATATTTTTGATGCTATTACAAATTGTTTATTAATTTAATTTTCAAGTACTTTTTGCTTTAAGAAAATTACAATGTTAATATTAAAATGTCATTCAGGAACACTTTGCTGCACACCTGAAATTCATACATTGTAAATCAACTATGCTTCAATAAAAAGAAATCTCATTCAGTAAAATTTTCTAAACTTACTAATTCTAATAATTGAACCCACAGGTTTTGGGGATTTTCTAAACATACATTTACAATGTATGAAAATGCTGTGTGTTTTATTTCATTCCTGACAGTTTGTAAGTCTTTCATTATTTTTTACTGTCTTATTGCACAGGAAAGTTCCTCTAGGATAGAGTTGAATATATTGGTGTGGGTAAGTGTCCTTGTCTTGTAATCCACCAAAAGAAAATTTTTAAACATTTCATATCACATGTAATGTTTAATATATGTTTTTATAGATCATTTATCATAAAATGGATTTTCCTTTAGCTAAGAGTATTTTTTAATTTAAAAAATGAATGTTAAATTATATCATCTGGTTTCTATGCATCAACTGAGAAAATATTTCCTTGAAACTGTTATTTGGCAAATCATATTGTTTGATTTTGCTACATTAAAATAATCTTGCATCAATCAAATCTATACAACTTGTTCTTTTTTTATCCTTTATGTTAAGAAACCACTATTTAAAAATATTTATTTATATGTATACAATTGAGTAAACTAACCTATCGCTGACCCTAATATCGTTTTTATTTTTGATATCAAAGTTATGTTTGTCTCAAAAATTTTGAGAGTTTTTCCATACTTTCTTATTCGATGTAACAGTTTGTAGAAGATTAGTTTATTTTTCCTTTAAGTATGTGGTCAATTATGCTAGTGAAGCCAGCTAGTCTGATTTCCAGAAAGTATTCTCATCACTGGTTAATATATATAATAGAAATCAAACTATTTAGATATTTTATTTCTTGTGTTATGTTTCAATAATTATATTTTTCTTGAACTTGTCCATTTCATTAGATGCTTAAAATTATTGACTTACATTTGTTCATGACTGCTTATTATATTTTCAGTGTCTGCAGCATTTGTGGTAGTTTTCCTTCCTGACCATGATTCTTTTTCTTTTTCTTTTTTTTTTTTTCCTGGATAAAATTTACCAAGGATTTTTAACTGTATTCTTTAAAAGAACAAATATTGTTTTTTATCATCCCTACTGTTAGTTTTTCATTTCAATCATTTCTATGCTTATATTTATTATTTTTATCCTTTAATTGTCTTGGGCTAACATTGCTGTTCCTTTCTATTATATTAGGGTTTAGCCTTTCATCTTTTCTAAATTTACACATTTCCTCTAAACGGTTTTTGCTGTTTCTTACAAATTTTGCTATGTAGCAATTTTTTGTGTGTCAGTTGACTGAAAATATTTTAAATTTCTGTTTTGATTTCTTCATGGACATATGTGATATTTTAAACTGTATTCCTTAATTTCCAAACATATAAGTATTTTCCTAGTTTTTTAATATTATGAATTTATAGCTGTGCAAATTAGGATTGGGCTCTGAATTGACTCACTGAAGAGGAAATTCACTGACAGAGTAGAAATGATCTTCAGAGGAGTCACTGGACTGCCTGCACTCCAATTCCAAGCCCATCTTTATGAGTTTGTGCCCTTGGGATGTTATGTAACCTTTCTGTGCTCCATCTCATTATTATTTGCCTTGTAAAGATGAGGTTCAATCTCCAGAAGTTAGTGAAGAGGGAGTAGCGTTCAACTCCTCCCATCTGAAATGCCCAAGCTCTTCATCACACACAAAACATACCCTTTACATACTTTTATAAGAGGTTGCTGGGCGGTGGAATTTTCTAACAAAATATACAGTACTCCTTTTTTTGTTTTTTTCTGATCTAATCTCCAGCTTCCTGGGAATTTGGATTTTCCCATAAACCTGCCCTGAAAATGTGTGTAATGAAAACAACAACAACAACAACAAAAGGAAAACATGAAACTTAAATCCCATGCAATCCTTCCCTTAGTACCTTTAGTCATAAGTTAAAAGCACTTTGATGTCTGTGGGACTCCAACACTTAGATTTGTTTGGCAACCCTCCACAGTGAGTTAATGATTTCTTTGGCATTTTCTGACACTTTCGACAGCAATTGTTTTCAAATCCCCCCATAAAGGTCTTGAGAAGCCTTGGGACATTGTCATTTGAGATGATAACATAATTATTTTAAGAGAAGAGCTGGATTGTGTTGTGAAAGTTTCTGAAGATGGAGTCCAGATGCTCAGCTATGGCCTGAACTCAAATCTGGGCTGCAAATGTGGAGGGAGCAACAGCTCCAGAAATGTCATGCTTCCCAACACCAGTGAGCTCCAAGAACTTAAAAGAAAAAGGAAACTGAGAGGAACTTGAGTGACGCAGCCAACCTCTCCACAAGACAAGAGACCGGAACTTGGCTACAGAGAAGAGAGGTAGCAAGACATTGTCACTATGTGTTTTCCTAGTGACAAAATCCAATCTCAACATTATTTTTTAATAAAAAAGTAGTCTTCTCCTTTGTGTTGCTATGAATGTTTATATTAACATGTTATATACCATGTTTATATCAATAACAAAACAACAGCAAAATCCAAATATTATTTCAATTCCTAATTCTAGAATGTTGCAATTGCATGAATATTAAAGGATAATGTAGCTTACAAAGGATAGCAAGTAATTATGCTTCGAATTTGGATGTTAAAAATGTTTTTCTAATGGTTAGTAGAGTGCAATCAAGATTGAGTTTTGAGTAACTTGCGTGATGCCCATGATATGGTGTAGCAGACACAACTTAGAATTTAACAGCAAAGGAATTGCTTTCCATTCTGCTTTAGCCACTTAAACCACGTGGCTTTGGAGAAACCAGTCAGCCTTTTGAAGGCTCAGTTTCCATTTTAGGAAAATAACACAGGGAACTCTGAGCTCCATCTGTGCACCGCAGTGGCATTGGTAGCAGCAGATTAGCATCTTTGTGTAATGCTGGATGAGGCAAGATTAATAATGTATATTAGAGTTTGAAAGCTTGTGCATTTAGCAAGGACACATCAGGCGTAGAATAACAGGTTTTGATAAGTAAGATTAAAATAGGTAGTGCTTTATCCGGTTTTGTGCTCAGTTATATTTCAATAGAGTGATTCTTGCCTGATTAATTGTCCATCCAGGTGCCCAGACTGGCAGTCTGACTGCTTCCTTCTCAACTGTGTTTCTTCCTTCTCAACCCCAAGTGAATTAGCTCCCATTGATTCCATCTTGAGATATCTCTCATACACACCTCCACACTCATGGCTCATTTTTCACCTGGACTGTTGGAAAAGTGTTTTCCCAGTGGGCTTCTCTGTCTTCTAGGGTAGAGTATAGCCAGAGTGCTCATACCTAATTCTTTTCCATATCTTCTCATTATCTACAAATAAAGTCCAATTTCTTTATTTTGCATAAAAGGCGAGTCACAATCCAACTATATCTTGCCTGTCCAGTCTCATCTTCTGTCTTTTCTGATTAAGATTAAGTGGGTCAAACCACGAAGGACCACGGGTCAGTCTGCAACCACAATCACTCTTTCACATTTATCTGTTTTGTGTGTTTTGCTTGTTCTGTCAAAATTATATCCATTCTTCCAAGTTACAGATATTACTTCACCTAAAAGCTTTCCATATTGTGCCAATTCAGAAATTATGTCTCCTTATTTTGCACTTTTAGAGGATTACATATGTCAATTATAGCACCTACTACATTTGCTTGTCCCTGTGAATTCACTAACACCATGGTCTGAATTTATGTGTCTTCATATCTTTTAAATGTATAGCCAAGGGAAGGCAACAAATGTATATTTGGATTGAAGTTCATCCCATCCCCATTTCTACTTATATGGTCTAGAAAGAGAAGGCTTCAGGTTCATTTAGTTTGCCAGGCGTATTCTGATTTACCTGGGCTCAATCAATAAGTCTGATGCTCAGTCCCTTTATCTTTTCTAATCCATTCAGGGCATGAGTGGGCAGTGGTGGGTCTTAGAGGCTAATTAAGTGACTTTGAGGAACATTATATAGTATTGTTCCAGATATGCCCTGATACCTAACCTGCCGTGCAATCACTGCCAACTTTGCCCCCACTTCTATGTGATTCCTAAAAAAGCAGAAATAGAAATCTAGAAAATTTATAAAATTATATTAATAACTCCTTATTTTTCCCGTATTCCCTAATACAAGTTTTTGGTGGGAACTGGATTGGAACATATGACTTACTAACTCTCCTAATTTAATTCTATTTCCTTAGGAATAATGCCTAGGTGTGGAGAGAGAAAGATAGAGAGAGAGAGAGAGAGTGAGAGAGACAGAGAGAGAGAAAGGGGGAAATTCAGTCTTACAAAGAGCTTTAAGTCCATTTCTTCACACAGCCATATGGAACAAGGGAGAAATAAATGTTTCTGCTCAATGAAATAGAAGTGTAAGTTAAACAGAAACACAAACCATGGATTACTGCATTTTAATACATTAATTCTTCCAATTTAAGATATTTATCAGTTTAACTTCTCCTGAGGGTGAAAAGGAGCCAGGCAAAATGATGGGCAGAAAAGGGCCTCCCTTGGATGGCTTTCATATGCATTCTCTTTATAGGCACCTTTTGTCCAGGGCAGAGACTGCAACTTAATAGCAGGAAAATAAAATCTGAATTCATTTCTTGTTTAAGTCGGGGGTTGCTGTTGCAGTCAGGCACAGTGTCACTGAGCACAGCAGGATGCAGTTCTTAGATAAAGTGTTGGGTCCAGCGGTTGATCGGGAGCAGAGTTGAGTTGGTTACAGTGAGGGTCTGGGTTGTCGACAGCTTTAGAAGTATGGCTCCTTCTGTGATTGACTGGTTGAGTTCAAGAAGTGTATTCACTGGACGGAGGCTTCTGCTCGCTCAAAACCTGGGGTCACTAACTGGCTGACTTTCTGTGTTATGCTGTCATTTATTGATTAGATTAAGGTGTGTTGTCACTGACTGAGCAAACAGAATTAAAACCAGTTCTGGTGTTTACTTGTTACCATAGCTAAAAAAAAAAAAAAAAAAAAAATCAGTTGCTTTCCTAGGAATGAGGGAGTTTTAAATTTTCACTAGCATTATGTACACTTTATGATATTTCATATGCTAGAAACTGCTTCCAGATTTTGACTTCTGGTTCCAGGAAGATGGTATAGATATTCTTTTAGTAATGCCGCTTCCTAAGTACACTGAAAGCTCTGATGATTACACACAAAGGAAACACAGGAAGAATCTGAAGGTGGAAAGGAGAGGACAGACTGGCCAGGGACCACAAGAACCAAGGAATGACACCATGGTGACCTGGATTTTCTTTTCACTTCATATATCTCAGACTCGGAGTTGAAGAAGCCAGAAACCCAGATATGTCCATTGGCACAGACGAAAAAAACTCCCCCCAAAACCTTACTCTTTCTAGCTGAAGGACCAGGAAAGGGAGAGCAAACAGAAATCATACATTCAGACTAAAAATCTTCTTTAATAAATGCTGCTGGGAAAACTGGACAGCTACATGCAAAAGAATCAAACTGCACTATTTTCTCACACTATTAAAAAAGAAAATTCAAATAGATTAAAGACTTAAATGTAAAACCTGAAACAATAAAAATTCTAGAAGAAAACATAGGCAGTAAGTTCTTTGACATTAGTCTTAACAATTTGTTTTGGGAGGATAGGTAGTCTCAGGCAAGGGAAACAAAAGCAAAAAAACCCAAATGGGATTATATCAGCCTAAAAAACTTTTGCACAGCAGAGGAAACCATCAATGAAATGAAAAGGTATCTGGCTGAATTGGTAAAGATTTTGCACATGATATATCTTATGAGGGGTTAATATCTAAAATATACAAAGAAATCATACAACTCAACATCAGAAAGCAAACAAACAAACACCCAATTAAAAAATGGGCAGAGTCAAGAAGACAGCAAATAACAAATGTTGGCTAGGATGTGGAAAAAAGGGAAGCGTAGTACACTGTTGGTGGGCATGTAAATTGTTGCAGCCACTATGGAAAACAGTATGGAGAGTCCTCAAAAAGCTAAAAATAGAACTACCATATGATCCGGAAGTCCCTACTACTGGATATATATCTGAAGAAAATGAAAACACTGATTCGAAAAGATATGCACCCCAATGGTCATAGCAGCATTATTTACAATAGCCAAGATATGGAAGCAACCTAAATGTCCATCAATAGATGAATGGATAAAGAAGATATAGTAAATATACAATGGAATATTACTCAGCCATAAAAGAGAATGAAATTCTGCCATTTGAAGCCATGTGGATGGACCTGGAGGGTATTATGCTTAGTGAAATAAGTCAAACAGAGAAAGACAAAAACTGTATGTTATCACTTACATGTGGAGTCTAAAAAATAAAACAAACAAATGAATATAACAAAACAGAAACAGACTTAGAGATATGGAGAACAAACTAGTGGTTACCAGTGTGAAGAGGGATGGGAAAAAGGCAAAATAGGGCTAGGGGATTAAGAAGTAAAAACTACTATGCATAAAATAAAGAAAATGCAAAGATATAATATATAGCACAGGGAATATAGCCAGCATTTTATAATAACTTTAAATGGAGTACAATCTATACAAATATTGAATCACTATGTTGTACATCTGAAACTAATATAATATTGTAAATCAACTATATTTCAATTAAAAATAAATGGGCAGAGGACCTGAATAGACATTTTTGCAAAGAAGACATACAGATGGCTAACAGACATATGAAACGATGCCCAACATCACTAACGATCAGGGAAATGCAATCAAAACCACTATGAGATATCACTTCACACTTGTCAGAATGGCTATTATTAAAAAGACAACAAATAACAAGTGTTGGCAAGGATGTGGAGAAAAGGGAACACTTGTGCACTGTTGGTGGAAATGTAAATTGATACAGTCACTATGAAAAATATTATGGACATTCCTCAAAAAATTAAAAATAGAACTACCATACAATCCAGCAATTCTACTTCTGTATATTCACGAAAACAAAGTAAAAACATTAATTCAAAAATATATATATGCACCTTTATGTTCATTGAAACATTATTTACAGTAGCCAAGATACAGAAGCAACCTAAATGCCCATAAATAGATGATTAGATAGAGATGTTTTTTACACACACACACACCCACACACACACACCCACCCACCCACACACACACAAATATATAATGGAAGATTACTCAGTCATAAAATAGAATGAAATCTTGCCTTTTGTGACTACATGGTTGAATGTAGAGAGTATTATGCTAAGTGAAATAAGTCAGAGAAAGACAAATACTGTGTGCTTTCACTTATAGGCAGAATCTAAAATACAAAACAAATACAACCAAACAAAAACAGAATCATAGATACAGAGAACAAACAGGTGGTTGCCAGGGGTCGGGGGTAGGGGAGGAGAGAAATAGGTGAGGGAGATAAAGAAGTATGAACTTTCAGTTACAAAATAAATGAGTCACAGAAATGAAATCTACAATGTGGGGAATGTAGTCAATAATTATGTAATATCTTTGTACGGTGGGAGATGACAACTAGAGTTATCATGGTGATAATTTTGAAATATTTAGAAATATTGAATCACTCTGCTGTGTACCAGGAACTAACATAGTGTTAGCTAGTTACACTTCAAAACAAAGAAACAAACACACACACACAAACAAACAAATGTTTGTTTAAAAATAAAAAAAGAGATCAGATTTGTGGCTACCAGACTGGTGGTGAGGGGAAGGGGAATTAGATGAAGGTGGTCAAAGGGTACAAACTTCCAATTATAAGATAAATAAGTCCTAGGGATGTGATGTGCAACTTGATTGAGACAACACTGTTGTAGGTTACAAATGAAAACTGTAAAGAGAGTAAATCCTAAGAGTTCTCATCACAAGGAAAAACAATTTTTAAAATCTATTTCTTTAATGCTGTATGTAAATGAGATGATAGATGTTCGCTAAACCTATTGCAACAATCATTTCATAATGTATTTAAGTCAAATCATTATGTTGTACACCTTAAGCTTCTACAGTGCTGTATTATATCTCAATAAAACTGAAAGAAAAAAAAAAGAGGGGAACCTGGACTTCCAATCCCACCTGGAAATAATGAATTAGTTCCTTCCCCCCTCCTTTGAGTGATGTCAAAGGAAGGTAACTAAAACATGGGTTCAAATAAGATCCCAAATCTCAGAACATTATACCCAAAATACACATATTTTAATAAAAATCACTTATACAAAGAACCAGGAAAATCTCAACTTGAATGAAAGAAGACAGTCATGGAGGTCAACTCTGAGGTGACAGACTTTGACATTACCTGACAAAGATTTTGAGGCAGCCACCAGAAAAATGCTTCAAGAAACAATTATAAACATGATTGACATCAATGAAAAAAGAGGAAGCTTTAGCAAATAAGTTGAAGCTGTGAAGAACCAAATGGAAATTTTGGAACTAAAAATTTAATAACCAAAATAAAAAGCCCAATAGAGACTCAACATCAGAATAGAATGTACCGATTAAAAAAAAAATCAATGAATTTGAAATTGAACAATCTTCAAAATTAATCTAACAACAAAGAGAGACTGGAAAAAAAATAACTAGCCTCAGGGACTTGTGGACCATAACAAAAGATATACTATTCCTGTCACCAAAGTCCTGGAAGGAGAGGAGAAAGAAAACAGAGGTGAAAGAGTACTTGAAGAAATAAAATTTGGCAAAAGACATAAGCCTACAGATTTAAGAAGTAGACCAAATTCCCAAAAGGATAAACCCAAAGAAATCCACATCATAGTACATCATAGTTAAACTTCCAGAAAAAAAAGGCAAATAAAAATCCTGAAATCAGTAAAAGAGACACAAAGCCTTACCTACAAGGGGAAGGCAATTCATACGACAACAGATTTCTGTTAGAAACCATGAAGGGCAGAAGAAAATAGTGCACAGCCTTTTTTCAAGTGCTGAAAGAACAACTCAACCCAGCATTTTATATCAAGTAAAAATATCTTTCAGGAATGAAGAGAAAAACAAAACATTCTCAGGAAAGAAAAATATGTGTATATATATGTGTATAAAATATATATATTCACCAGAAGACCTACCATACAGAAATAGCTCAAGAAAATTCTCTAAACAAAAAAGATATGATAAAACAAGAACTCTAGGAACATCAGGAAGGAAGACGACCCTGGAAACAGCAAAAATATGGGTAAATACAATAAACAGTTATATTATAAACATACAATTGTATTATAAACAAAGCAGAGTAGAGGGTAAAATGAGGGAAGTTTTCTACAGTTCCTTTGGGCAAAATGATAACATGTGTAGACTGTGATTTTATATATAATGGGTATATAATGTAATATCTGGAACAACCATTGAAATAGCTATACAAATAAATAGCAATACAGATAAATCAAAATTGAATTCTAAAAATGCTCCAGTAACCCACAGGAAGGAAAGAAAAAGAAATCAAAGAAATGAAAAAAAAAAAAAAAACTCTCATAAAAGTCCCAACGTCAATAATTGTACTTACTGTTAATGATCTAAACACATCAAGTAAAAGACAGAAATTGGTGAGCAGATTAAAGAAAGTGGGACAATTATATGCTGCGTACTGGTGTGGAGAGAAGGCAACCCTCCTACACTATTGGTGGGAATGTAAATTGGTACAGCCACTATGGAGAACAGTATGGAGATTCCTTAAAAAACTAAAAATAGAGCTACCATATGACCCTGCTAATCCCACTCCTGGGCATATATCCAGAGAAAAACATGGTTCAAAAGGATACATGCACTCCAATGTTCATTGCAGCACTGTTTACAATAACCAAGATATAGAAGCAACCCTAAATGTCCATCAATAGGGTTTGAGGAATGGATAAAGAAGATGTGGTATGTATATACAATGGAATATTACTCAGCCATTAAAAAGAATGAAATAATGCCATTTGCAGCAGCATGGATGGACCTAGAGATTGCCATACTGAGTGAAGTAAGTCAGACAGAGAAAGAGAAATATTGTATGATATCCCTTACATGTGGAATCTAAAAAGAAATGATACAAATGAACTTACAAGACAGAAACAGACTCACAGACTTAGAGAACAAACTTATGGTTACCAGGGGGGAAGAATGGGGGAAGGTATAGTTAGGGAGTTTGGGTTCAACATGTACAAACTGCTATATTTAAAATGGATAACCAACAATCACCTACTGTATAGCACAGGGAACTCTGCTCAATGTTATGTGGCAGCCTGGATGGGAGGGGAGCTTGGGGGAGAATGGATACATGTATATGTATGGCTGAGTCGCTTTGCTGTGCACCTGAAACTATTACAACATTGTTAATCGGCTATACTCCAATATAAAATAAAAAGTTAAAAGAATTATATGCTGTGTATGAGGAACTCACTTTAGGTAAGATGATAAAGGTAAATTAAAAATAAAATAATTGAAAAAACCATACCACTCAAACATTAATGATAAGAAATCAAAATTGTCTGTATTAATATCAGATAAAGTAGACTTTAGAGCAAAGAAAATTAACAGACTAGAGAGGAGTATTGTATAATGATAAAGGGTCAATTCATCAAGAAGACAGCAATCTCAAATATGTATAAACCAAACAACAAAGCTACAAAATATGTAAAGCATATTTATTTCACAGAAGAATAAATATCAGTTTATAAAGTTACCAAAATATCTCATTGAGATGTTACTTTTAAAATAATCTCAATAAAGAAATTTATTTGGAAAGTTGCCATTTTTTTAAGCTATTGCTTATTGTTATCTACAAAGTGGTCTATTTACTCATTTATTCAAATTTTTATGGCTCTTAGAAAAGACTTTTTTTTCACAAAGTCATAGGCACTTTGGTTTTTTTCTCTATATTTATGTTTTTAGTGTTATTGAAAATAACAATATTAATTTGTTATATTAGCAAGGGAGTTATTACTGGCAGGGGTATACTGTTTCTAATTAGCTATTATACTTAATTCTGTTCTTGGTTCTAGCTCTTTCTCTTTATTTTTTCATTAAAATGACAATAAAACTAGGGTAATTTGTTTTGTCCTCTAATGTATATGTGTATATATGTATATATGTGTGTGTATGTGTATATATATATATATATACAATTTTTCATGCATGATTTTTTTGTTCTGGCAATTACTGGGTAGTTGTGATTCCAAGACATTTTGGACAGATATTAAAATAATTAATTGTGTTATTTCACTCTTGAGTATCTCACAGACCATTGGCTTGATTTGTGATCTTTTTTATTCTCTAATATATGCATTCAATGCTACAAATTTCCCTCTAAGCACTGTTTTTACTGTATCCCACAAATTTTGATGTTATAGATTTTTAAATTGAATTAAAAAAAAGTTTAAACTTCTAAGACTTTGACTCATGTGTTAAATAGAAGTGTGTAGTTTAAACTCAAAGTATTTTGTTACGTTCTATCTTTCTGTTATTGGTTTTTATTGTAATTCCATTGTGAAGGAAAGTAAACTTTGTATGATTACTATTGTTTTTAATTTGTTAAGGTGCTTTTAAAAAAAAATTATGTTAAGCTGTTTTTTTATGCCCCAGAATATGGTCTATCTTACTGAATGTTCCGTTGTGAGCTTGAGGAGAATGTATATTCTACAGTTGTTGGATGAAATAATCTATAAATGTCACTTATATCCAGTTGATAGATGGTACTGTTGAATTCAAATATGTCCTTACTTATTTTCTGCCTGCTGGACCTGTCCATTTCTTAGAAAATCTATTGAAGTCTCCCACTAGAATAGTGGATTCCTCAGTTTTAACACTGTGTATTTTTTAAAAAATTAAACAATATATTTAAATTGAAAACAAAAACAAAATAATGGTTCAACATTTCTCACTTTGTTTTCTGTTTTATATATTTTGATGCTCTTATTTAGGCACATACACATGAAGGATTGTTAAGTCTTATTGAAAACCTGACCCTTTTATTATTATATAATGCCCCTCTCTATCCCTAATAACTTTCCTTGCTCTGCTATCTACTTTGAAACTGTTATAGTTACTCCAGTTTTATTTAGATTAGTATTAGCATGGTATATACTTCTCCATCCTTTACTTTTACTCTATCTGTGTCTTTGTATTTAAAATGGATTTTCTATAGACAACATATTTTGTGTCTTTTTTTCAATCCACTCTGACCATGTCTGTCTTTTAATTGGTGTTTTAGACCATTTTCATTGAAAATTATTATTGATGTAGTAGGATTAATATCTACCATATTTGTAATGTAACTATTCTATACTCATTGCCTTTGTTCTTTTTCTCCTTTTTTTGTCTTCTCTTTTTCTGACTTCTGTGATTTTAGTTGAGCATTTTATGATTCCCCCCTTTTAGCATAAAAATTATACTTCTTTTTTTCATTTTTAAGTAGTCGTCCTAGAGTTTGCAATATAAATTTACAACTACTCCAAGTCCACTTTCAAATAACAGTTTACCATATCACAGGTACTGCATGTACCTTATAACAGATATTCACAGTTTCTCTCATGCCTCAAAACATTCCTGCCATTCATTTTACTTATCCATATGTCATAATCACTGAATACACTGTTGCTACTATTATTTTGAACAAACTGCTATTTGGTAGCTCAATTAAGAATAACAAAAATAAAAGATGTTATTTTATCTTAATTTATTCCTTCTCTAAGGCTTTTCCTTTCTTTATCTAGATTTGACCTAAATCATTTTTCTTCTTTCTAAACAAGTTCTTTTAAAAATTCTTGCACAGCACATCTACTGTTGATGAAGTCCCTCAGGTTTTGTCTGAGAAAGTCTTTATTTCTCTTTCATTTTTGATAGATAATTTTGCTGGGTACAGAATCCTACGTTGGAGAATTTTTTCTTTCAACGATTTAAATTTTTCATTTCATGCTCTTCTTGTTTGAATTGCTTCTGAAAAGAAGTCCAATATAATTCTAATCCTCATTTACATTCAATCCTCTGCAAGTAAAGTAAGATTTTTTCTCCTCAGGTTTCTTTTGAGACTGAGATTTTGTCTTTGATTTTCTGAAGTTTGAATATGACTATGCCTATAGGTAGATTATGCCTATGGGTATTTATCCTGTCTGGTGTTTTCTGAGCTCCATGTATCTGTGATTTGGTGTGTCATTATTTTGAAAAATTCTCAGTGAGTATCACTTTAATTTTTTCTGTTCCTTCCTTTTTTTCTCCTTCTGATATTCCCATTATGCATATGTCACACCTTTTAAAATTGTCCCACAGACCTTGCATATTCTGTTCCATATTTTCATTCTTTTCTCTCTTTGAATTTCAGGTTTGCAAATTTCTATTGACATGTCTTCATTCTTTCCTTAGCCATGTGTAAGCTATTGATGAGACCAATAAAGATGTTCTTCATTTTTGTTTAATGTTTTATTATTTTTAGAACTTTCTTTTCATTCTTTCTTAGGATTTCTTTCTCTGTGCCTACCTTATACATCAGTTCTTGCATGAGGCTCACTTTTTCCTTAGAGCCTTTGGACTACTTTCATAGTTATTTTAAATTCCTGGGAGGATAATTCCACAATGTCTGTTGTATTTAAATCTGGTTCTGATGCTTGCTTTGTCTCTTCAGTGTGAGTATTTTACCTTTTAGTGTGCCCTGTAATTTTTTGTTGAAAGCCAGACATGATAAATTGGATAAATTTAATTGAGTTAAATAGGTCCTTTTTTAAAAAAATTTATTTTATTTATTCTTTTTTTTTTTTTTTGGCTGTGTTGGGCCTTTGTTGCTGCGCGTGGGCTTTCTCTAGTTGAGGCGAGCAGGGGCTACTTTTCATTGTGGTGCACGGGCTTCTCACTGTGGTGGCTAATTTTGTTGCGGAGCAGGGGCTCTAGGCATGCAGGCTTCAGTCTTTGTGGCATGGGGGGCTCAGTAGTTGTGGCTCACAGGCTCTAGAATGCAGGCTCAGTAGTTGTTGCACATGGGCTTACTTGCTCTGCAGCATGTGGGATCTTCCCAGACCAGGGCTCGAACCCGTGGCCCCTGCATTGGCAGGAAGATTCTTAACCACTGTGCCACCAGGGAAGCCCCAAGTTAAATAGGTCTTTAGTGTGAGTTTTTATGTTTATCTGGTTAAAAATTGGGCTTACTCTTTACTGTGTTTACTGTTTGCTGTAGCTATGGTGTCAGAGACTAAAATTTCCCTAGCATCCTTGTTTTGGTCACCCTTTTGTCTTTGGGTTTCCCTAGAGATTCCTTCCTAAGGAGAGCCTGATCCATGCATTTATTTTATCATCGCCCCTGTTAATATACTCCATGCATGTGGCGGTAAGACAGGGGTAAGTGAAGGATTCTATAGCTTGTGATTAGGTGTCAGTCTTTTAGAGAACCTGAGTTGTGTATTTTTCTTCCCCTACCCCAAAGGCTAGAGGAGGCTGGAATTGGGTATTTTCCTTCCCCAAATTCAGTTAGGCTTTGGTAAAACCCCAGCTGGGTTAGGCTCTTATAAAATAGTTTTGGTGTGCCTCATGGGAGGTAAAACTTAGGAAAGTGTGGGGGAGTTCTGAAGACTGAGCACCCTTGGGAATTTTAACTCTCAAGCTAGTCCACGCTAAACCTCTTTAAACTTATCAACTATAGTTTAAAGTATTCCTACCAGTACTGTCTCCAGCTGTGGGCTTGTCTTCCCAGTAAGCGATGGTTCCCTGTATTCATTTGTCTGACTCTAATTTCTGGGGAACTTTCCCTATGACCTCAATTCTTTAATGGAACTAAGAAGAATTGCTGATTTTCAGTTTATTCAGCTTTTGTTATTGCTGTTGTGAGGATGGGAGTGATGACTTCCAAATTCCTTACTGTCAGACTGGAAACTGAAGTCTCTTTGATTCGAGATAGATGTTGTCATGTTAAGAAAACATACTGCTACTCCATTTTATAATTGTTGTTGTTATTTTAAACAAGTATGATATTTAAATCTTATCAAATACCCGTTAGTTGTCTATACATTCATTTTTGTTTTCAAAATAATTTGTGATTAATTTTTTTTACATTTCAAGATGTAATTTTCTTTCATCCATGAATACATCTTGCCTACTCATAACTCAGTTCTGGATTTTATATCCAAGAATTTTATTTGTTATTTTTTCATCTCTATTTCTGAATGAATCCCAGTTTTTATCTAGAACTTTTATTTTGTCTGAAAGTAGAATGAATGAAGCTTTAGGGTTATGCTAACATAATACAATGAATAAGAAACTTGCTATCTTTTTCTCTGCTTGAAACAGTCCATGTGACATGGGAATTATCTATTTGTTCCTTGAAGGTCTGAAATAACTGGCAATATTTATTTTGCAATTTGTGTTGAAATGGTTTTGTTATTCAATATAACTTCCTTCATACCTTAATATCATCATATTTGAGTTCTTAATTTTTCATTTCTTATTTGATGGGGTCAGATTTCTTCATCAATAGATGTACATACACACATGTTCATATACATACATATATACATACTCATACATACACTGCATAATGATAACCAGATGCTATATTTTGCAATTCCTTTTGCAACTGAAAATGTTCCCACTTTGCCTGCATGCATGAGAGATGATACATCATCCACTTACACCTTCTAAAATCTTTAGCTGTTGCTCCATTATCTTGTGATATTTAGTATTGCAAACAAAAAGTGGCTTAAAATTGTTATTTTCCCTACTTGGATGATAAAATATCTTTTTCTTTATTTCCCTGGTTTGAATATTTTGCAAAGGTGTGGTCAGGTGTTGCTTCACGATCTTCACTTATGTTTTTCATTCATTTTTGTATCATATTCACTCTTACCTTAATGTCTCTTCTTATCTCTGAAGTTGAGTAGAGGTTTTGAGGTTTGGCATCATCATCTTCTAATTTGATTTTCCACAGTTTGAATTCTATTCTTTTATGTCTCCAGTGTGGCTTTTAAAATTCTTTATTGACATATAAAGCAGACACTCCTTTGGTCAATGTCTAAACTTGCTCTAGTGCCATGCTGTCGTAATTACTACAGAATTTCAATAGGTGTGATCATCTGGAACTGAAGTTCATTCTTCTACTTCAATATTTTCTTGGAATTTCTGCCTTTATACTTTCATATGTATTTTTAGAATCAGCATGATCATTTCCAGTAAAAATATATCCACTGGGATATTTGTTTGGGATTGTACATAGACCTAGCAAAAGTGCATTTAATGTAATTGCTACACATTGGGCGGAGGAGTTTTTGACCGTATATGGCCCAACTGGGACTGTCATGGCACTGTGGAAATGAGCAAAAAGGCAGTAACATATACTAAAATATGGTAAATCATCTCAGGTTTCAGTATAATGTCACCTTTCCCCTATATTTCTGCTCTTAGATCATGCAGAAAAAGCCCCTCTCAAGGATCATTAACTTCCTGACTTCCATGGACAGGATGTAGGTCTCATTCCACTATTGTTTTATTGCTTTGGGTCATGTCTTGTGCTTTTGTTGTATGGTTTTCTTGTTAAGCAAGCCTGTTTGGTTTTGTGGCTAAGCAAGCCTACTTTCTTGAGTGATCATTAACTTACAGGGTCTCCCATACTTTTTCTCTATTTATTATCCCCTAGTGGGATTAACTATTTAATCATCTACTTTGTTCCTTTACTCTGTCCCTATCATAACCATGATGATAATAAAATATAGTCAATGCCATATTGAAATTACAGTGCATTTATGAATCCTGGGATCTTGAGATTAGGGCCAGAGATGTCAGTATATATAAAGAGTGATTATTACAGAAATGAATATTGATATGTGTATACTTGTGGGGTAGTGTGGATATATATATCTCTTTCCTCTGTCTGCTGGGGATCACAGAAGCAGTGACATCTCAGAAGCAATTAACATATCTAGCACTTAATTTCTAAATGCCATTCTCCAGTAAAAAGAACTGGGTTTCCCTGGAGAAATGATTTGAGTCTGGGTTTGGGGCAGGTGCAACACAGATGAGCCTGAAGCATCGTGTTTGAAGTGCCAGAAAGTAAGAAAATGGTAAAAGAAAAATAAAGAGAGAACAGAAAAGAGAAAGGAATAGAAGAGGGAGGGAGAGAATGGGACACAGGAGCATCCTGAAAGAGTTTCTAATAACCCAAATTGGAACAATTTCAACAACAAAGAAAATTATGAAATTATTGGATAACCTCCCCAAATAAAATAAATACTCATGAATTTCTACTAATAAAAATACAGTAAGTCCCCTACATATGAAACTTCCAGTTGCGAACTTTCAAAGATGCAACGTGCGTTCGCATGTCCAATCACGTGTTAGTTCGCGTGTCTGGCATACATTGTCACGTATGTGCATCCTCTACTAGTGATTGCACTTTGTGTACTTTACTGTATAGTACTATATAGAGTACAGTAGTACAGTGCCTTTTTACAGTAGTACTGTATCCTTATTTCAAGCACAGGATGTCCGGAAGCAAGCGTAAAAGCAGCAGTGATGTAGCTGGTACAACTAAGAAGCGCCAAGCGATAACGATGGAAAAAAAAGCGAAAATAATTGAGAGAGTGGAGCCACAAGAGGAAGAAGAAGTAACTGAAGAACTGAAGAGATTCACGACGCAGGAAATGGCAAGGGGATTTTCTTTGTTTGAGGAGACACTGTTAGTTTTTGAAGCACAGGACCAGAATGTAGAATGGTACATGATGGTTGCAGCAGCTGTTCAGAGTGCAATCCAGTGCTACTGTGTCATCTATGTTGAGTAAAAAAGAACTACTACCCAGACATCACTGGATCATTTCTTCAAGAGGGTAGATAGAGTTGAATCCAGCAAGGAACCAGAACCTGTGCCATCCACGTCAGGTGTGAGTGAAATTGCAGCCTGCCCTCCATCTCCTATTGCTGACGATCTTTCAGCTCTACCATCTCCCTCCTCCAGTCAGTAACTCTTCTTGCCTGTTCACTGGATGCCAGCTGTTGTACTGTACTACTGTATTTTTCAAGGTACTGTACTGTAAGATTAAAAAGGTTTTCTTTATTTTTTGTGTTTGTTTTTTATGTATTATTTGTGTGAAAAATATTATAAACCTATTACCATACAGTACTATATAGCCGATTGTGTTAGTTGGGTACCTAGGCTAACTTTGTTGGGCTCACAAACAAATTGGACTTACGAACGTGCTCTTGGAATGGAACTCTTTCGTATGTAGGGGACGTACTGTAAATGATTAAATAAATAAGGGAAAGTCATCCCTTACAGAATTTCAAATAATAAATATAGAAGGAAGGAGGGAAAGACAAAATCACCATTAACACACCACAGTAACAATCACTGCAGGCCAGATCCACAAAGCAATGCTAAAATTAGCAATGCTAAAATAAGAAGGAAAAGGATATTTGCATAACCTCAAAGTATCATCCCTAAAATATTTCGAATTACTGTAGTGGTTCTGCCATACCTCCACGAATATGTGCACAAGTCCCTTCCACAACTATCTTAAACATCCTCATGATGGCTCAAGGAAGTCCATAAGAGATCTACAGAGGTGGGAGTGCATGGGCACTGGAGAGACCTGGGCTGGGCAGTTGGTAGAAAAGCAGAAGGGAGTGAGTGAAGAGAAGACTGTATGGTGACTGTAGACTTAGGTGGGCTTGTGGCAGTTAGATGGAGGCAGGGAGGCAGGAGTTTACATGGTCCATGAAGAACACGCAGTTTGATGGAAGCAAGAATACATGTAGGGATATACCTGGTGAAAAGTAAGTGTGGAAAGGCAGATGGAGAGTCTGAAGGGCTGTGAGGAGCTTCTTAATTAGGTGAGCAACAGGGAGGTATGGAAGGTTCTAGAGCAGGGAATGGTGAGGTTGGAGCTTAGAAACACTTCCCTGACATTAACCATTTTATGAACATGGAATAGCTCTCCATTTAGTTAAAAAAAATATTCATCAGTTTTGTAATTTTCCTTATATAGAAACGTTTCATATTTCCTCTTGTACATTATTTGTTAAATTTATACTTATTTCAGTTTTGGGAGTGCTAATGTAAATGGTATTGTGTTTTTAATTTCAAATTCCACTTATTCATTGCTGGCATATAGGAGAGTGATTGACTTTTGGTTGGTAACCTTATATATTACAACCTTGCTATAACGGCTTATTAGCTCCAAGAAATTTTTTTGTTGATTCTTTTGGATTTTCTACATAGATGATCATCTCATCTGTGAACAAAGACATTTTTGTTTCTTCCTCCCCAATCTGTATAAATATTTCACTTTTTCTTGCCTTACTGTATTGGCAAGGGCTTCCAGTGCAATGTTGGAAAGGAAGGGTGAGAAAGTATGCCTTTGCTTTGCACCTGATTTTAGTGGGAAAACTTTGAGTTTCTCACCATTAAGTATGCTGTTAGATATAGACTTTTTGTTTTAATCATCTTTTTTTTTTTTTTTTGGTTGCACCACATGGCATGTGGGATCTTAGTTCCTTCATCAGGGATCAAACCTGCACCCCCTGCAGTGGAAGCACAGAGGCTTAACCACTGGACCACCAGGGAAGTCCCCAGCTATAGGCTTTTTGTAGATAGTCTTTATTAAGTTGAAAAAGTTTCTTCTATTGCTAGTTTATTGAGAGGTTTTTATCATGAATGGATGTTGGATTTTGTCAAGTGCTTTTTCTGCATCTATTGATGTGATCATGTGATTTTTTCTTTTAAGCTTGTTGATGTGATGGATTACATTAATTAATTTTTGAAAATTGAACTAGCTTTGCATACCTGGGAAAAATTCCACTTGATAGAGCTGTATAATTCTTTTCATACATTTTTAGATTCCATTTGCAAACCTTTTGTTGAGGATTTTTGCATCTATGTTCATAAGACATGGTGGTCTGTAGTTTTCTTGTGATGTTTTGGTATTAGAATTATGCTGGCTTCATAGCATTTGCTATCTGCTTCTATCCTCTGAAAGAGATTGTAGAGAATTGGTATAATTTCTTCCTTAAACGTCTGGAAGAATTCACCAGTAAACTCATCTGGTCCTGGTACTTTCTGTTTTGGAAAGTTGTTAATTATTGATTAAGTTTTTAAAATAGATATAGTCCTATTCAAATCCTCTGTTTCTTTTTGTGAGTTTTTGGAAGATTTTGTTTTTCAAAAAATTGGTCCATTTCATCTAGGTTATCAACTTGATGGGCATAAGGTTGTTCATAGTATTCCTATATTATACTTTTAATCTGTAGCAATATCCTCTCTTTCATATCTGATATTAGTAATTTGTGTTCTTTCTGTTTTTTTCTTCATTAGCCTTTCTAGAAGCTTATCAATTTTATTGATCTTTTCAAAGAACTAGTATTTAGTCAGTTTTCTCTACTGATTTCCTGTTTTCAATATCTTTGATTTCTGCTCTAATTATTATTATTTCTTTTTTTTCCTGCTTATGTTGGATTTAATTTGCTCTTACTTTTCCAGTTTCCTAAAGTGAAAACTTAGATCATTGATTTTAGACCCTTTCTTCTGTTTAAAATATACATTCAATGCTAAAATTACCTTCCTAACACACTTTTGCTGCATCCCACAAATTTTGAAAAGTTGTGTTTTTATTTTCATTTAGTTCAAAATACTTTTAAATGTCTCTGAAGATTTTTTTTCTTTGATCCACATGTTATTTAGAATTGTGTTGTTTAATCTCCACATATTTTGGAATTTTTCGATTATCTGTCTGTTTTTGATTTCTGGTTTAATTCAATTGTGGTCTGAGGGTAGACATTGTAAGAGCTCTATTCTTTAAAATTTGTTAAGGTGTTTTATGGCCTGGATTGTTATCTATCTTGGTGACTGCTGCATGTGATCTTGAGAAAAATACGAAATCTGCTGTTGTTGGATAAAGTAGTCTATAAATGTCAATTATATCTTTTGATTGACAGTATTGTTGAGTTCAATATGTCCTCACAGATTTTCTGTCTGCTTGATCTGTCCATTTGATAGAGGGATGTTGAAATCTCCAACTATGAGAGTGGATTAATCTATTTCTCCTTGCAGTTTTGTCAGTTTTTGCCCCATGTAATTTGACACTTTGTTGTTAGGTGCATACGTATTAGGAATTGTTATATCTTTTTGGAAAATTGACCCCCTTTTCATAGTGTAATGCCCTTTGTTTTTATCCTTGATAATTTTTCTTACTTTGATGTGTGCTCTGTCTAAAATTAGTATAGCTACTCCTACTTTCTTTTGATTAGTGTTAGCATGGTGTATTTTTTTCGATCCATTTACTTTCAATCTATATGTGTCTTTACATATAAAGTGGGTTTCTTGTAGACAACATACAGTTGAGTCTTGCTTTTCTGATCCACTCTGACAATTTCTGTTCCTTAATTAGTGCATTTAGGCCATCAGCATTCAAAGTAATTATTGTTGTAGATGAATTAATATTACCAGATTTTTTTACTATTTTTTATTTGTTGCCCTTGTTCTTTGTTCCTATTTTTTTCTTCTACACTTTCTGCCTTTTGTGGTTTTATAATTCAATTTTATGATTCAATTTTCCCTCCTTTCTTAGTATATCAATTATACTTCTTTTTTTACTTTTTATAGTGGTTGCTGTAGAGTTTCCAATATACATTTACAACTAACCCAAACCCACTTTCAAATAACACTATATCATTTCACAGGCAGTGTGAGTACCTTATAATAGCAAAATCATCCTAATTCCTCCCTCCTGTCTCATCTCATATCATTGCTGTCATTCATTTTACTTATATATGTGTACATAAGCATATGAATATACATGATAAATACACATAAGCATACATTATTGAATAGGTTGTTACATCATTATTGTGAACAAACTATTATCTGTTAGATCAATTAAGAACAAGAAAAATAAAAGTTTTTATTTTACCTTTACTTATTCCTTCTTCAAAGCTCTTCCTTTTTTTATGTAAATCCAAGTTCCTGATCTATATTATTTTCCTTCTCTCTAAAGAACTTCTTTTAACATTTCTTGCAAGACAGATCTACTGGCAAGAAATTTCCTTAGTTTTTGTCTGAGAAAGTCTTTATTTCTCCTTCACTTTTGAAGGATAATTTCACAGAGCATAAAATTCTAGGTTGGCGTTCTTTTCTCTCAATACTTTTAATATTTCCACTCCATTCTCTTCTTGCTTACTAGGTTTCTGAAAAGTCAAATGTAATTCTTATCTTCAACATAGGTAATGTGCTTTTTTCTTCTAGCTTCTTTAGGGATTTTTTATTTATCTTTGATATTCTGTAATTTGAAAATGATATGCCTAGGTGTAGTTTTCTTTAGCATTTATCTTGCTTGGTGTTCTCTGAGCTTTTTGGATCTGTCATTTGGTGTCTGACATTAATTTGGGGAAATTCTCAGTTGCTATTCTTTCAAATATTTCTTCTATTCCTTTCTCTCTTCTTCTTCTGATATTTGGAGGGATTTGGAAATTTAGATTGGAAAGCGACCTCTAAAATACACACTTTTCTGAAAAGGTTTTAAAGCAGAGAACATTTGTACATTCAGTGTTCTGATTTAAAATTCCAGCTTGCACCAATCTGAAAGACAAAGCCAACTATTTTGTTGTTGATGGATTAAAATAGGTGCAGCTGCAAATGGAGAACAGGGGTCTTTGTCTGCTTTGCCACTATAAAGCCCAATAGGCTTGAACAATGCCTAATATGCATTGATAAATGTCTGTTGACAGGCTGAATTGGGATGATTTCCCATCATTCTACTTTGTGTTGCCCTAAGACTGATTCAGTCTTTTCCTCAAGAGAGACAAAGCATCAGCTGATCCCCTACCTTCTCCATGTGTGACACTTAGTATTAAATGATCCACCCCCTCGGGTCGGGGAAGGGCCAGCTCCCTTCTATGTTGGGTTTGTCTCACAGCCAACATTTGCTTATGGCTGAGGTGCAGGCAGACTGGTGATGCTGGGACTGACCAATGCCATGCCCGCCAGACATAAGGAACCTTTGAGCTCTGCTCCTATGTGCCTCATTGCTCTAAGGGCTAAGGGGTGGTCAGCACAGACGTTCTTTTTGCTCACCACATGCTTTACACCCAGTCTCTAAGGGAGATACAGGGTGTTTTAGTCTGATATATGGCCTTGTGACTTAGCAGGTAAGAAAATAGAGACATGGATCCAAGCAGTCATGGTCCCAGAGGGCAGGTTCTACTTTACAGCCTGGAAAAATACAAAGTCATCAGTTCTAGTTCTTCTGCAACAGGACATCTGTGAACAAACACTGGATTTTGCCAGAAGAACTGCCTCTGCTCTCCTCAGGACCAAGGTGGGGGGGGGGCGTGTTTTATGAAGATTGAGGTTGCAGCTCATCCTCATAAACTGGGACAGATTCTGCACCCAGAGGCTAAAGAGGAGCCAATTGCATTCATTTTTTATAAATTTACCTTTGTTAAAAAAAAAAAAAAAACTAATTCCAATGCTGTGACTCCTTTCTGTGTTTTGTGCATCGTCACAGGCAAATCCAGCAGCTCAGACGCACCTTCGGTTTAGAGGCAACTCCCCAAGTCCCGGCCACTGTACAGATGAGAAGATACAGTTCTCGCGAGAGGCTAGTACTCAATTTCTGAAGATGCATCATCAAAGGAAGGCATCAAAATATTTAAGAGGATAGAGCTCCTAAAATGATTTCCTTCAAAGCGAATAACTTGGGGAAAGATGAAAATTATCTTGCCACTGGCTCTTTATAAAAAGATATTTCAACATTACCAGATCACTGATCTTTTGGGGAAAACCCTAGTGGTCTTATTTATTAAGAAATACAGTCAATCTTCATTATTCAGGGATTCGGCATGAACAAATTCACTGCTTAGTAAAATCGATTTGGAATTTGTAACCTCAAAATCAATACTCATGGTGCTTTCACAGTCCTTTGCAGACATGCTGAGGAATTTTGAGCTGCCGCCCTGCTCCCAGCTGGGGTTGAACAAGGCGGTGCTGGCCCTACTGTTTCTCACACTGTGAACACGTGCCCTTTACACGGTATGTTTAGTACCATATTTACACATTCTGTGACTTTTTAAAATTTGTGATTCTGCTGTTTAAAATGGTAACAGCACTTACGTGCTGCCTGGTGTTCCTAAGTGCAGGAAGGCTGCCATGTGCCTTATGGAGATAAGTTTCCTTCAGGGATGAGATCCAGTGCTGTTGGCCTTGAGCTCAATATCAATAAAAAACCACTAACTATTAAATAAGGAGGCTTCAAACAGAAACACATATAAAACAGAGTTGTGTATTGATTGGTTGAGGAGAATACTGTGACCTGAAGCTTGCAGAAACCAAACCCTGTATTTCCCCTAAGAGCAATGGTTTCATGTTCACTGATTCAGTCCTTATGGAGACTTTACAGAACATCATATTGTGAATGATAATAATTGACTCTCTGTCTCTCTCTCTCTCTCTCTGTCTCTTTCTGTCTGTCTCTGTCTCTGTCTCTCTCTCTATATATATATATCAGGTGCTTTATAAATATTTTTTCACTTAATAAATAACTTGCCCGCAAGAGATATTTACTATTTCCTGTTACCAAATACAATGTCTGAAAGTCTAAGGAACTTGACCAAGGTCACCCTTCTACCAGTGACCACACACTGGAAGAAAAGATCTGAGGCCAAAGCATTATTTTCTCAAATGGTATAGAAAGATAAATAGATAGGTAGATAGATAAAGATTATAGATAGGCAGATAGGTGGATGTGTGCTCACTCCCATGCTTGTTCGGTAGCAGAGGAATTTGGCTGAGCTCGGTCTGAGTATTTTGGGATTGCTTGCTTCCTGCGACCCACCTTCACAGCACTGGCCACGGCTGTCGTTTACCCCACTAGACAGTGAGGCCCCTGAGGGAAGCAAGCATGTCGCTCTCAGTCACACGTTCACGGCTGTTACTCTGGTCCCAGGACAGTGGTATTCTCAATAAATATTTGCTGAGCAAATAAATACACATGCACACAGGCATGCAGGTGCACACGCATGCACACACACCCGCGCACACGTGGAGTTGCTCTGACTGAAAGGGGAGGCTTCCTGCTTGCTCTGTCCCTGTGTGTGCCCAGGCTCTCAACATTGCCAGCCCCCAGGGGACGCCCCTCTCCCATCCCCGCCCCCCATGGATACTGTGGAACTAACTTTTCTGACTGCTGCCTTGGGTGCTGCTCTGGGATCTTTTTTGGCTGTGGGAAGCCACACCCTTTCACTTAGCACTCTGTTGAAAGGTTGAACCATTTTCAAACTTAAGTGAAACAAATGCTTTTATGAGAGCTCTAGAAAATGAAAGGTGACACGTCTTGTTTATCCATTATACAGCAGAAACTAACACACCATTGTAAAGCAGTTATAATCCAATAAAGATGTTAAAAAAAAGAAAAAAGAAAATGAAAGGTGAGTCACAAGAGCGAGCGTGTTCCCGCAGCACCCCGGCCTCACCTCACAGGCAAACACCGAATCCTTCACTTCGTGCAGGACATGAGAGGAGGCTGGGAGTGGTGGTTTACAGGCCCACATGTGGCGACCACACAGTGTAGTTCTTATCTTGGCTGCAGCTTCTGGAAACCTTGGGTAACTTGACCTCTGTGCCTCGCTTTCTCCATCTGTGAGCTGGGAATAATGATAGCACCCACCTCCTAGGATGTTTATGAAAGCTGAGTGAGGAAAGACATGTAATGCAACGCAGAATGTGCTCATTCCATGTGGGTCATTATTCTGAGCAAGGTCTGGTTTTCGTTAGGAGGAGGTGTCAACTCCCTCCCACTCAGGATGAGGTGCAACATCTATGCTTTCTGACACAGAGAATGAGACTCCACTTTGGTCACACCAGGGAGGGCTTGACTTAGAGAGGTTGGACTTGACAATAGCTGGCAGCCGTCTAAGTGCAAAGGGAGAAATAAAATGCTCTTTTTGCCTCTTTTCCTGGATCTGAGAACTTCAAGGTAAAAGTGATAATCTTCATCCAAGTAAAATCTTCAGCTGAAAAAAACCCATTTAGAAAATGTGTTTTTAATATTACATCAATGTGATTTAGTGTGACAACGAATCTGTGCTCTTCCAAAATCCAAGACCAAAGGGAAAGATTTAGAAACACATCATCTTTTTGAAGTTTCTGAAGATCATAACCATTTAAAGGCTTAAAGGAAAATAGATTTTAGAAGATTATGCTATCTTTAATAATGCAATTAAACTCTTCATTATTCAAGAAATTTGAACCAATTATGACTATTGTTCTATGTGACCATTTTAAGACTCAATTATAACCATGAGACTCTATATTTTCCCTGGTTTACAAAAACATGGATGATATCAGATGCTTGTTTTATCTCTCTGAGCAACAGGAAGTGAGAGTAACATCTTAGTGAAGGCTAAAAGCCAGGCACTTTGGTAGGTAGAGGTCATACTTTGACCTTGTCCAAAATCACACAGTGATGAAAGATACATTTCCTGGAATGCTATCCTGGGTCTTAAGATCTTTCCACCTCGCCCTTCTGTCCCTTTCTTCTAAGCTTGAACCACCTTTTCCAACAAGCGCCTTCATCAGTCATGGAGAATGTGGTTTCTGATAGCAGACTTGATGGGTCATGTTCTGTCCATGTAACATGGTCAACAGATGGATTGGGGCAGTTTTGTTTTCCGTTCTCATTCTTTTTTCTGCACTTTCTTACATTTCTCATGTTATTCTATACTTATTATAACTTTATTTACAAAAATTCATTTGTCTTAATGTGGATAAAGATGATTGAATTTTAAAACTCAGTTCAACAATGATTCTAGGCATCTGTTGGAAAAGGAAGAAATTATGACTAAGTTTTATCTGCTTCGTTCAAGATGAATCCCTTAAAAACTCTTTCTCCCTTAAAAACTGTTTCTCCCTAAACATATATTATATATATATATATAAAGAGAGAGAGAGAGAACTAATTGATACAACACCATATATCAGAATTGAACATGTACAGTTCTAATCTATGAATGTATATCTCCAGAGGCTACTTTCACAAACTGGAAAAGACACATATACAAGAATGTTAATTTTTGTGTTCTTTATATGTTGAAACATTTGGCAACACCTCAAATGTCTATTTTCTGAAGGTTGATGGATATTCATGTAATAAAAAATTATACATGCAAAAAATGAAACTGAACCCCTATCTCATCACATACAAAAACTAACTCAAAATGGTTTAGACTTGAATGTAAGACCTGAAACAATAAAGCTCCTAGGAAAAAACATAGGCCATTAAGCTCCTTGACATAAGTCTTAGCAATGATTTTTTTTTGGATTTGACACCAAAAGTCAAAGCAACAAAAGCAAAAATAAAAAAAAAAAAAAACACAATCTGATTAAAAAATAAGCAGACCTGAAAGACATTTTTCCAAAGAAGACATCCAGATGGCCAACAGGTACATGGAACTATGCCCAACATCACTAATCATCAAGGAAATGCAAATCAAAACCGCAATGAGATACCACCTTGTATCTGGCAGAATAGATATCATCAAAAAGACAACAAGTAAGTATTGGTGAGGATGTGAAGAAAAGGGAACGTTTGTGCACTGTTGCTGGGAGTTTTAAATAGGTGCAGCCATTATGGAAAATAGTATGGAGGTTCCTCAAAAAATTAAAAATAGAACTGCCATGGGATCCAGAAATTCCAACTCTGGGAATTTATGTGAAGAAAACGAAAACAGTAACCCTGAAAAGATATATTCACCCCCATGTTCAGTGCAGCCTTATGTACAACAGCCAAGATACAGAAACAACCTAAGTGTTCATTGATGGATGAATGGATAAAAAAATTGTGGTATATATATATACAATGGGATATCATTCAACCATTAAAAAAGAATAAAATCTTGTTATTTGTGACAACTTGGATGGACCTTGAGAGCATTATGCTAAGTGAAATAAGTCAGACAGAGAAAAACAAATACCATATAATCTCATTTACATGTGGACGAAAAAAAAAAAGAGTTTATAGTTACAGAGAACAAATTGTTGGTTGCCGGAGGCGGGGGTCTGGGTTAGTCATAAAATAAATAAGTTATGGAGATGTAACATACAAGAGGGTGACTACAGTTAACAATATTCAATTGCATAATTGAAAGTTGCTGAGAGAATAGTTCTTAAAATTTATCACAACTAAAAAAATTCTGTAAGTGTATATGGTGATGATGTTTACTAGCTTATTGTGGTGATCATTTCACAATATATACAGATATTGAGTCATTATTTTGTACATCTCAAACTAATATAATATCGCATGTCAATTACACTTCAAATTTAAAAAGAAGAAAATTTTGCAGTCATTAAAATAATGTCTCAGATATGCTTAAATCAATGTTCTTTATAGTTATTGACATGCTTTCTCTTTTCACTTCCCGTGTACAGAGAATGAAGGAAAACCTGTGTGCCCATGTCTGACTGTCTTTGGGCTGCAGAGATGTACCCAGCTGTCTTCTCAACATTTCCACCTCCGAGTTGACAGATATAAGAGTTCTCTCATCTTCTCCATCTTTTCTTCTTCACTTATTGCAGTTGATTCAGTCCCCCAAGAGTGAAAACTGGGAGTCAGTATTCATGTTTTCTATGGATGCATTACCGCCACCACGCCTACACACACCCCTTCAATCCATGCAAGGTGGTGTTGAGTGTATCTTCAATACATTCTTATGTCTCTTCCCTCTCTCCCTAACCTGGATCGGGCCCTATCATTTCTCGGGTGGATAATTTTCATACCCTAGTCTGACCTCTCTGATTACAGTTCAGGTTCTTCACATTGCAGATTAAGTTATCTTTCTCTAAAATGGCATTCTGATTACGTCACTCTGTTCTTATTTGTTTTTGTTTAATTTTTTTTTTTTTAATCTTCCAAGAGTCTTCCCACTGCTTATACTTCAACAGTGAAATTCCATAGCTAGCGCCTGGTCCCTGATACCGTCTGCAGCCTCACCCGCATCCTACTCTTGCATTCCACACCCACTGTGCATGATTCCCAGGTGTAGCACGGTGGCTTCCATCCCCCTTCTGTTTGCACATGACACCCCTGTGCCAGGAACACTGCTGCTCTGTTAGAAATCTCATCAGTTTCTGCTTATTCTTGACGTCTCTGCTCCAGGAGACACTTCTGTGAGTCTTCCTAGAACACCATGAGTGGAGACAATTACACCTGCTTCAGGTGCCCTTATCCAAATGCTGTCATAGTCCCTCCATATCGTGATATCTCTCTGCTCCAAATAGGCCACATTCTTCATGAGCAGGGACCGTGACTGACTCCCCTTGGGACCTAGCTCCACACCTGGCAGTGATAGATGTCTTAGTTTGGATTTCACTTAAAAGTAAACCCTGACACAAGGTCTTAAGCGCAGGAGATGATCTCGTAAGAAGCACAAGAGCAGGAAAAGGGAACAGATGAGGGAGATAGAAAGCTAATAAAAGGTCCACTGTAAGTAGGTCACTCCTGCAGGCAACTGAGACTCCGTTGCACCAGGGGCATTCTGAGGAGCCATCTGGAACATTCATCAGGGAAGCTGGAGTATTTATCCATTACCTCCTGTGGGTCATTGTTGAAGGGCTGTCTTTGTCCTTCTGGACTGCCTGGCTTGCAGGCGGAACAAAGTCCTGCAGCCTGAGAGAAAGTCCCCACTTGTGAAGAAGAGTAGCGTGTCTTTGAGATGGGAGCCGCGGGGGTACATCTGCCACAGCAGCGGACAGACTCAGAGGCTGCGAACAGTGTCTGCACAGTCAAGATAGCGTGAAGTTTTGTTGAAGGAATGAAGTTTTAAAAAACATTGCAATGGAATGCGGGCAATGAGAAGAATTTTGACTGGAGAGGATGGGTGATTTTTTAATCAGTAATTTTATTTAATATTATTTATGTTTATATAATTTATAACAAAGGAGCATATTCTATAATAGGATATCATTCATTGAATTTTGGTAATATAGCATTGAAAAGCTGTTTGAGATCATATGATCGGTTCGTCTAGTTTCTCTTCCTCCAATTATAGAAGCTGCATTTATTGTTTCCTCACAGATTGTTTCCCAACCTGCTTGTGAATACAAATGATAAGAGCTTGTAGTCATCCCGTGTTTGGAAAACTCACTTCTTTAGGAGTTATTCTCATGAGATATTAAATCTTATTTTGTCATGTCTTAAAAATGTATCTTTTGAAGACACTCAAATTGGGAACAGTCTTCAACTTGACATGATCTCCTCAAATGCTGGGGACAGGGAGTGCATTCTCCCCTTACCCTACCTGATGTCTGCCACAGCTTCAACGGTCTGAAACTACTCACCATGGGGGTCCCAGCTCCCCCAACCACATCCCAACGTGTCACTGCACCTCATAAAATAGTGCTCAGGACTGCGGAGAGTTCTCGCATAGACCTGAAGCAGTGCAAAGTGTGAGGCATGGCAGGGTACTGATGGATTCTGCCCAGGATTCTGACCAAGGTGCTGGAATTGGCCAGGGGTCCAGTCCTCCCTGCAATTTGACTCATTTCCTTCTTGGGTTCGACTTGCACACCAATCTCTGGCTTCTAATACGTTATCAAGTTTCATTTCTGCTGGGCTTTCCTGGCTTCTCAAGAACTCACAGGAGGGACTTCCCTGGTGGTCTGGTGGGTAAGACTCCGCACTCCCAATGCTGGGGGCCCGGGGTCGATCCCTGGTCGGGGAGCTAGATCTCACGTGCCGCAGCTAAAAATCCCACATGCTGCAACTGAGACCGGGGCAGCCAAATAAATAAATTAATTATTTTTTTAAAAAATGAATTCACAGGAATCCTCTCTTCTGCCCAGGTGCTGGGCCTGGAACTGGAAATACGGACCCACAGCACACGGGACAGGCCTAAGAGGTGCTGACACGGGCAGCTAGCCCGGAGGTGTCCACAAGTCACAGAAGCACCCGAGGGAAAGGTTCAGCTGCATATCCAGACAAAGTGTATGAAGGGCAAGCTAAGTGCACAACAGTCACGTGAGACGTCCGCTGTGTCACTGACGTGACAGCGGTGTCCTGATGGGGCCGTGGAGTTGCTCACTGGTCAAGTTCCTTGCTTCCAATGCCAGCCTAGGCTTAGCCATGGTCTCTAGAAAGAATGTGCTTATTTCTGGATATTCAGCGATTCTACTATTTAATAAAAATGAATAAATAATAAAGCTAATCATGAATGAGAACAGTATGTAAAATGTAAAGAACTGTCATCAGTATTACTGATTCAGAAAGTGAAACTATAGGAACACTTATTTTTTTCTTAGTTATATAATGTGTAGTTTTTCTTTCATGGGCATATGTTATTTTAAATCAAGAAAAATATAAGAAAAAGCAGAAAAATAGGAAATTCAAAGACACAAGGACTTTTGTGATGGACTGGTTACTGTAGAGGAAAATAATCTCGCATAAGGGGAAGGTAGAGTAACAGAAATAAATCTTTATGATAAAATCTTGCATATTGGGCTTTTACATTGTAGCCACCGCATTAATTGGCGCTCCCTGAGGAACTTTAAGAATGCCGCAGATGTGTGCTGGGGTCATCAAAAACAAATAATAGACAAATAATACTACTGCTAACATTACTAATAACAGTGTTACTAAAGGACAGAGCAGTTCACTTGATCTTTACAGATACAGGAACTGGGGCCAAGTATTATTCTTGATATTTTATGAGCATGCAAAAAATTACCCTAGAATGAGTGTAACAAGATGTTAAAATGGAACTTTTGGCTGAAACACGTAGATATCGAGTTCCAAAGTTATTGGTTAGACAAGATTTACAAAATATGTAGCCAAGAAGTGGTTAGAAGACTCAATTCAGAAGCTTGTGGGGCAAAGTATGTGCACGTGTTCTTGTGCTACACACCCACTGAGAAAAGTTAAACAAAATGAGTGTTTTATGAACAAATCGCAATCTGCGTGTGAGTGGAGGAGGGGTTGCCATGGGGATCAGTGCTGACTGTATTCCTGGTGCAGCCCTAGCGCCCCACGGTCTCCCTTGTCTGTAGGGTTCTCAGTCCATTCAGATGGTCTCTTAACCATGTCTTTTATTTTCTGTGTCTCTGATGCTTGAGCATCTTGGCACTCTGCTGACCCTGGACGGACAGGGCCACATCCTTCTACTCTAATCACCCCCAGGGTCAGGTACCAGACAAACAGAGGCAGTCCCTGGGCCCCAGAGCCCTCTGAAATTATTCAAACTAACACATCTTAAGCCTGCTTACCCTTCCTTTCTCGTGTTTCTTCCTGCAGAAATCACAATAAAGGGTCTTTCCCAAGTTTCCCCCTCTTCCTCTGCCTCCTGACTGACCCTGGCACTGTCCTGTGTGGCCCCCCTGGCAAGGTGCGCTCCCTCCTCTTGGGAACTGCAAGTGAAAAACTATCTTTTTAATGGCAACCGTCTTCTGATCTGTTGGCCTTACTGTATCTCAAATTTTCTAATAATACATTATAATTTAAAGGAGATAAGAAATGGACCATATGCCATTTGAGCCCACTGAGATGAACTAGTTCTGACCCTAGTACATCTGGGTCTCTAAGTCAACCTACCTTTTGGGGGAGGGGTGAGGTGAAGCACCCACAAAATAAAACAGCTTCTCAATACACATATGGAGTAAGATATTTTGTAATGCCAATATGGTTACCTTAGTGAGGCCTGAACTTAAGCCACTACATTTTTTTTTCTAAGTAGTCACCACGTATCTGCTTACTACTCTCATCTATATTCATTCCTTCTTGTTTATTTCAGAAGTCTTCAGTTATCTGTCTTGAAAACTTACATTTTTCTATTTTGAGATGCTTTCATTTTCCATGATTTTCGCCCACTGTTGACTGCCACATCACATATCCTTCTGGCAACCCATGGCAAGATCCGACAAGACCTGCATGTCTGAATTGAATTTTACATCTTCACCTAGCTTGGGTTCCACTTGCCCAACTCAAATGCTTGCTTCATCATTTCCAGTTCATTAGCCATTCCCATTATTGGAGGAAACAAAATCCAGATCAGAGCTCTCTCAGGCTGCCATCACTCAACCTTGCTCCATCACCTCCCCAAGAATGCCTCTGGCCTTCGCCACAATTCATCAACCCTGTAATAGGCTGTAGCATCCTATGAAGCCCTCCAGGATACCATCCTCATCCAGCAGTTTCCCAGTGTAGATCTATCCCTGTTTGGAAATTTTAGGACCTTCCCCTTCCCTACCTGTCTTATACTAGGAACACCCACCAAAGGATGTAGATGGAAGGGTAGGAAAAAGATTTCAAGAACTGATTGACTCTCAGTGATGTCCTGATATGAACATTTACAAGATTTCCCACCTTCCACAATTGAGAAAACTCTTCAGAAAAAGTGGAAGAGTTAATGATGTGTTAGAATGGCTACGTAATTAGGAAGAATGTGCCACGGTGCTGCCTCTGGTTCCGTTGTTCACATATTGATTAATGTTTTCTGTGAAGGTTTCTGAATCCAGATGATCATGAACACAGATGACATGCTCAAAAAATATATATTGTGGCATAATATATATAACATGAAAATTTACATTTTTTATAGTTAATTTTTATTGGAGTAGAGTTGATTTACAATGTTGTGTTGGTTTCTGCTGTACAGCAAAGTGAATCAGATATACATATACATATAGCCACTCTTTTTTAGATTGTACTCCCATATAGGTCATTACAGAGTATTGAGTAGAGTTCCCTGTGCTATACAGTAGGTTCTTATTAGTTATCTATTTTATATATAGTAGTGTGTATATGTCAATCCCAATCTCCCAGTCTATCCCTCTCACCTCCCTTTTCCCCCTTGGTAACCATAAGTTAGATTTCTACATCTGTGACTCTATTTCTGTTTTGTAAATAGGTTCATTTGTACCATTTTTTAGATTCCACATATACACAATATCGTATGATATTTGTCTTTGTCTGACTTCTAATTTTTAAGTGTACAGTTCAATGGCATTAAGTACATCCGTATTATTGTCCCACCATCACAACTATCCATCTTCAGTACTTTTTCTTCTTCCTAAATGGAAACTCTGTACCCATCTAACAACAATTTCCCATTTCCCTCTCTCTCCTCAGTCCCTGGCAGCCATCATTCCACTTTCTATCTCTATGAATTTGGCTACTTTAGGTACCTCATATAAGCATAATCTTACAATATTTGTCTTTTGAGGACTGGCTTATTTCACTCAGCATAACGTCCTCAAGGTTTATGCATGTTGTAGTATTTATCAGAATTTCATTCTTTTTTATGATTAAACAATATTCCATTGTATGTTTATACCACATTTTATTTATTCATTCATCTATCAATGGACATTTGGGTTGTTTCTACCTTTTGCCTGTTGTGAATAGTGCTGCCATGAACATTAATATACGTGTATCTATTTGAGTCTTTGTTTTCAATTCCTTTGGATATATATGCCTAAGAGTACAATTGCTAGACTGTATGGTAATTCTAGTCTTAATTTTTGAGAAACCATCAAACTATTTTCCATAGCAGCAATACCATTTTACAATCCCATCAGCAAGGCACAAGGGTTTCAACGTCTCTACACCCTTGTCAACATTTATTTTCAGGTTTTTTTTTTCTTTAAAATTTTTATAATAGCCATCCTAATGGGTATGAAGTGTATTTGTGGTTTAATTTACATTTCCCTAATGATTAGTGATGCTCAGTATCTTTTCATGTGCTTTTTGGTCATTTGTATATCTTCTTTAGAGAAATGTCTATTCAATTCTTTGGCTCATTTTTGTATTGGGTTATCAGTTTTTCTGTTGTTGAGTTGTAGGTGTTCTTTATATATTTGTGTGTTAGTCCCTTATCGACACATGATTTAAAAATATTTTCACCTATTATGTGGGTTGCCTTTTTACTCTGATAACACAGTTCTTTGATGCACAAAGTTTTAATTTTGATCTAGTCCAATTTATCTCTTTTTTCTTGTGTTGCCTGTGCCTTTGGTGTTATATGCAAGAAATCTTTGCTAAATTCCATGTCATGAAGCTCTTCTCCTATATTTTTGTCTAAGAATTTTATAGTTTAGGTCTTTCATCCATTTTGAGTTAATTTTTGTATGGTATATGGCAAAAATCCAATTTCATTCTTTTATATCATGCCAGTCTTTTGAATTAGGATGACATGGTGTTAATTTTGGTGTGATCATTCCCATTTTATAAATGGGTGCACAGAGATTTGGAGCAATAAATGCTTCATCCTTGGTCCCTCAACTAGACAATAGCAGTGATGGTTCAAACACAGTTTATTTATTCCAGTCGCAAGGTCAGAAATAGTCTACACATATGCAGGGAAGTTAAGAGGGCTCCAGCCAAAAATAACTAATCTGGATTTATTGTCCTTGTAACATAAAGTACTTTCATATAATGGGATTCTGCTTGCAATGCATGTATTACCCATTGCTCATTGTGGGCGTTTATGTTCATTTTCATATTTGTAACCACACAGGGCCTTCAAAACAAAATCAACTCGTGGATATTGTCAAAAACCTTCAATACTCATTACCCCTTGATTGCTAGAATATAGGTAAGCTAGAAAGAAATGGTTAGGGGAAAGTTACCCGCTGCCACAAAGAGCTCACTGATTGGCAGATCACTTAAACTGAGTATATGTTTCACTATTCAGACACGCTGACGTGCAGAGCTCTTTATTGTTGGAAAGACCATGTGTGTTCTCTATGTTGCTCCTTCATTCAATATTCATTTATTTATTTATTGGGTGAGGACCGGCAGCGGGTTGTCTGGGCACCAAGAGGAGGAAGACAGCATTTCTGAGCTTGGGAACTCACAATGAGGATGGGAATTCCGTACGCTGTGAATGGCTACACAGCCGGGCACAGGGTGGGGGAAGCGTAGAGGGGCTCCTCTGACCACATTTCAGGGAGAAAAGCCAGAACATACTTTGTGGAAGAGGAAGCGGTCCGGCTGAGACCTTAAGGATGAGTAAAGAGAGCACTTCTTGCAGCACTTGCTGTGAGTCAGGGGTCTTTAATACACTCGTATAAACCTTACAATAACCCTTTGGAGTGGATTCTCTTATTATTCCAATTTTATAGATGAGGACACTGGTTCAGACAAGACGACACAACCAGCACTGTCTGCGGGCAGCGAGGAAGAGAAAGACATGCGGGGCAGAGCGAGCAGTTTGTGCCGAGGCTGGGGCCAGGGAGAGCGGGACCCTGTCTGAGGAACAGCTCGTAATGGAGTGACGTGCTGATTGGCGGCATTTGGACCTTCTGCTGTAGGCAGAGGATACTTAGTGAGGCTTGCTCAGTGGATGTCTGTGGGATCATGAAACTCTTGAGTAGTGTTTGCAAAATACTGGGTGTATACCCCTATGTGCATTTCTTTGTTTAGAAGATTCATCTGTTTTATCAGATTCCCAATGGTTAACAGACCCAGTGAATAGTAGAGAATCACTAAAGGATCTTAGCCAGGGGAAAAGTCCTATACATATTTTCTTGGCCAAACTGAAGCTGGGCAGGTTCAGGGCAGGATGACCCCTTGCTGCACTTCTTTGGTAACAAGCTGATGACCTGTGTCCATCACCCCCTTTGCACATTGATATCCCTTCTGGACACAAAGTTCCATCAGGGTAAACATTTGTGCTGTCATTGGTCCATATGCCCTACTCATGTGACCCACAGGTAAAGTGGTAGATGCTCGATTACTGTTTGTTGAATGAAATGAATAAATATATCTGTGGTGCTTGGATACTTAAATGAAGGTAGAAATTAAGACATGAAACAAGTAAACAAGTAGGGGACTGAATATATTTAAATAAAGGTAAAAAATGTAAAAAGGCAAGTGGAGGATTGAACCCGAGGTCACTAGGAACCAGACATATTTATCTCCTAGTCATTACTTTTCCCAAATAGAACACATAATGACCATTCAAGAATTCCAAGTGCCTAGGATGAAATATAAACGATTGGTCATGAATTAGTAGAGAGGAAAGAACGTGGGATTTGACAGCAAAAGACAAGGAACCAGGCCCATCCTGTCCTGTTTACAATTGGACAACCCATCATGCTCAGAGATTCAAATGTCCTTAAGGAAAATGGAAAACTGTCCCAGCCCACCTCCAGGATGAGGGCTGGATAAAATGAGATGACGATGCAAACTGAAGTTATTAACCGGAAAGCTTTTACTAATGAGAGGGTAAAACAATTATTTTAATGGAAACCAGGAATTTGCATACACACTAGTAGGCAAATATTCTTAATAATACAAACACTTAAATGGGATCACCATGTGGCACTCAAAACAGGAGTGTTTTCTCTCACTAGTAGACTAAGAAGTAGGGGGAATGTTGCCTTAAGCTTAAACAAAAGAAATAGGGTGGTGGTGGACTAATAATAATAATAATAATAAAGTGTACACTCAGAAGAATTGTCTGTTAGGCCATCCAAGAGAACATTTTGTTTTCCCTCAGTTAGCTCTGGTTGCTTCTTCTCCTGTCAAGAAAAAAACTCATGCAGACATATGCCTTCTTGGATGCTCTCAAATTCATTCTGCTGCTGGGCATTGTTTGCAGAGAAAAAATAAACTTTTCAGATCTTACATATGAAATAAATCAAAAATCATGTTCCAAACCCTTATTCTCATTTCTGCTGAGAATCATTGGACACTATTTACATGGGTCAGGGTGAACTTTCAAACAGAGGACTGTGAAGGGCTTCATTCCCACTGTGATGGATTGGGGGCCAGACAGGACATCACTTGGAAGCAAGTGATATTTTCTTTCTTTCGTGCAAAGGAAATTTCATAGAGATACAGAGTGTATCCAAGAAAAACTTGATTGAGTTATTAGTGATCATTTAGTTAAATCTTTAGTCCAAACAGGAAGGAATGTACGTAAAATCACAAATTTCTGCATCCCCCCCACCATTCAGCTCATTCATTTATTCAATAAATAGTGATTAAGCATCCGTCTGAGCTGAGGGCATGTCAAGAACACGGCCTTTAAGTGTATTAGATGCTCTCACCGCTCATGAGGATATTGTGGGCAGATTAGCAGAGACCCAGACGGGGACACAGAGATTACTTTTTGCAAGTGAGCACCAAGTTGGACCAGATCAGCACACAGAGGAGTTCATAGCGGGTGCAGCCTCAGAGTTTGTGGAAGGCTTGCCATAGGACAGATGCATGAGCTGGGTTTGACTGATGATCTTTTCATTGTATTGGGATTTGTTTTAATCAGGTGTGGTAAAATACCCAGACACGGACATAACTGTCATAAAAGAAGAAGCTTATGCCCATAGATCCCTAGAAACAGGAGGCACTGCCCTCCATGCAGGGCCACATGGGGAAGCACCAGGGTCAGTCAGGGGACAGAAGGAGTGAAGGGTAAACATGAATAGAAACCTTTTTTGTGGTTTCCATGGGAAAGAACAGGTGAGACAGGGTAAGCAGACCTTGGTTTGGCTAGTTTAAATAATTTCAGTGAGCTCTGAGGCATAGGGGCTATATTTCGTGGTCTGGTACCTGGTCCTGGGGTGATTAAGGCAGGGGGTCAGTGGCCCTGAGTGTGAGAGCCCCACAGAAGAGGTGGTAGCGGTGTGGGCTCTGCATTGGTTGGTTTGCATTTGAAAGGTACATTCCCAGGCAGTTGTTTAAAATTTCTAAGAATTACTTAGCTCTGGGAGGGGTAGTCTTTTCCGGGTCAGCAAGGCCCCAGATGTCAAAATCTCAGAAATGCAGAAAATAAAAGACATGGTTAACACAGATGTTTAGACAGGTGTCTTTGTTGCAGGCCAAAGGGGAAAGGGACTTAGTGCGGAGGGGAACAGGGCAGCCATAATGCAAAAGTCTGCAGATATATGAGATGTTTCATATTTCTAGGGCAGCACTTAGCTCCTCAGTGGCTGGACTTCTCTGGAGGATGAAGAAGGGATGGCCCAGGGAGACTGGAGCCTGCAGGAGGGCAGAGAGTGGGAAGGATACTGTAGTTAATAGCAGAAACTTGAGGCCTCAGTGGGCAGGAAGGGAGCAGAGGGGCAGGGGACCTGGGGCCTCGAGGGTGTGGGGAAGAGAAAGAGAAGAGGAACTTGATTCTACCTACCTTCCTTCAGTTTCCACCAGATTCTATCTCATTCCTCCCAGTGCAGCTCATGAAACTTCCACAATGTGGAATCAGGGAACTCTTCCGCCGAAAGAGAAGAGGTTGAGATTAAGGTGAGAATGCAAAACTGGGGTTCATAGACTGGGACCAGAGGAACCTGACCTGGAATCCCCCTTCTGCCATTGACTCACAGAGGGAGTTACTGAATTCGTAATTTTCTAAGCCTCAGTTTCCTTATCTGAAAACACAGACGGTCACAACACATATGTTTTGTGAGGGATGGATGAGCTAATGCATATTCACTCCTTGGTACCATTAGCTAGAAGTTACCATGTGCTCTCTGGTGACTGGCCGTGATTGCATTGCATGGAGCATTTAAAGGCATCTCACCAGACAGCACAGGACCTGATTTGTACCTGAACTTTCTAGAGAGCCACATGTGCATGAACTGATGACCAAAAGAAAGTGTTTTCTGAAGTGAAGGCCACTGTGACCAAGGAATCATGACTGTGTTATATATGCCAGACATGAAGCATCTGCTTTGCATATTAAAGTTCAAAAAAACTTCTCCATACATAATGAGGTATTCAAAAATTTCTGCTAGGAAGGTATAATATTGCCTACTTAACAGTGAGGAAACAGAGCCTGAGAGAGATTAAACCAAGGCATCTGTACCTCCTATGTGAACACAGGACTCTAAGTTGAAGTCTATTTTTCACCCCTATGCCCACCTCCAGAGTCTCTGTGTGAACTGTGGGAACAAGGCTACAATTTGCTTTACAGACAGGAGAGAAGGAGGGGCAGGGGGAGGAGGAGGGGGAGGAGGGGGAGGAGGGGGAGAAGAAGAGGAAGAGAGAAGAGAAGAGAAGAGAAGAGGAGTTGGCTTGCTGTGGTGTCTGCCCTCTTCCTGAGACATCTGTGCCTGTAGGAGAGTAAAGACAGACCAGTCTTTTCTAGGAGGAAATCACCTCAACTTTGATTTAAGGTCCTTTTACTGCTGGAGTCATGTTTTAAATAACACCTGCTAGCTTCTGTATGTGGGAACTGCTGATGAGTTGCATATGCAGTCATATTACATCTGCCTTCTTTGCAAAAAAAGGTTATATTTAAACACATTTTCCACCTTTCTTATTTCCCACATTTCATTAAATGCATTCCAACCTTATTTTAATTTACAAAAAAATGGACTCTGAAGTAAAATTCTTCCTCTGAGACCCACTGGATTCTCTCATACAAATTAGAATAGCAAGGATTTCTCATTGGGGTCTGCAAATGAGGTTTTTATGCATAAAAAAGGACACTTTAAAGCATGTATCTCAAAAAAGCAAAAAATGCCTATCAAAAGATTAAGATAAAATGATCTGAAAATTTGTAGAGTTCAAGAATTATTCTTAGGTTCAAAGTTAATGTGTTTTTAGTTTTCTTTCCTCTGAATGACTTTTCCCCAAATTTAGCTTCTCTGATTAGAGTCTCACAAATTTCACTCCCAAGTGTACTTTATTGTCTTAGGTGGATGCAATGTACACAGACATTTTGAATTAATTAATTAGTTTACCAATAATAATAATTATTTTATTTTACATGTAATGTGAGATGTATTTAAAAGGCAGAAAACTGTAATGAGGTCTAAGTGCTAAAGCCCTTCAGGAAAAGACAATAGAATATATATGGCCACTGAGAGAATTGCAGGTTATAAACTAGTTTAAAATCACCACAAGATGCTATTGGTTAATATTTATTTAGCAAGTTAAGTTTTCCAAAGCACATTTTCAGCGTCCTTGGATCCTTCGACATCCTGGCCACTGTCTCCGTCTGTGAGTTATTTCCTTTTGGAGGCTCAATTTCTGGTCTCTATGGAGGCCAGTATGTCTGCTCTCTGTTTTGTACCTTCTGCCCCCATCACCGTATCACATTCAACCTGATTTCAGCATCAATAACTGAAAAGGTATTCTCTGTGCGATAACCCGGATTTGAAGAATATGAACCTTGCTGCCTTTCCTACAGGGATGAAGAGCTACCTCTTCCCAAATGTGCTTTCTGCATGCATCCAGCAGGGCCTTAGGAGGTAGCAGTGAAACAAGGGTGCTGGCCTTTGTGGAGTTTATGCTCGGGGGGAGGGGGGATTGTAATAGAGAACAAATGAAACCGAGGGCTAAAATGGGGCACCTGAGATGTGAGAAGATGTATGAGGGCAGGGCGGGACGGTGTGGCCGTAGATGCAGAACAGGGTGACCAGAGAAGGCCTTCAGTTAAGTAAGCCCCACGGATAAATGGGAAAGAACCCTCCAGGTGGGGCACAGGCCCTGTTGGGGGGTGCCTGTGTGCTGGGGCGCAGTAGCGGGGTCAATGGGGTGAGCTGACTCTCAGGGGGAAAAAATCAAGAGGCAGGTTCTGCAGGGCCTTTGGGCCATTTACCCCCTGAAGGGTGGGACGGCACGGGGTGTGTGGGGTTCTGAGCTGGGCAGGCCCAGGTTCTGGCTGAAGTTCCCAGAGGACCATCTGGCTCCTGTCTAGAGCATAAACTGTGGGAGGACAAGGCAAGAGGCCACTGGAATAACACAGGAGGGAGAAGTCACCAAAGGTGGACAGTTGAGAAGAAGTCAGATTTATACATGTAGAAGGCAGAGCCGACATGGATTTCATGAAGCAGTGGTCGTGGCTGTGAGATAGGGGAGAAGGATCTGGGCTCCTGAGAGAACAGAGGCGCCACTCATTGAGAAGAGGAACTGTCTGCACACATGACATAGTGCTTCCTGCCACTTCTACCCAAATCCAGTCTGCACCCCTGAGGACGCTTGAGGGAGAGCCACCTGGAGAGATGCAGGCGTGCGGGATAACCAGAGTGGAGTATCCCAGCGCATCCAGTGGCAGAGAACAGGCAGCTAGTGCATGGTACGTACCTAGACCACACCCATGCTTTTTAATTCTACTGCTCTACATTCTCAGGGATATTCCTGAGGCTGGGAGTACGCAAAAGAATAAAACACAAAGGATGCCAGACGCACCGAGGTCGGAAGGTTGCACAAACACTTGGCCAGAGAATGAAGATGCATGTACTAAACGGTTTTTGTGGCCCTTAACCACCTTTCATTGGACATCTGTTGTTTTACAGAGCTCTGTACAAAATGCACTACGTAGAATATTTCCTACAGACTTTAACTAGACAAAGTAGGAGATATTATTGTCCACCTCTTGCAGATGAGTAAACATGGAATCATCCACGCCCCTTTTTCTATGAGACCACTGGAGTTCATTGATCTATGGGCCCAGATTAAATTTTTGAATGAAATTTATTTTTAGGACAATTTTAGATTTACAGAAAAATAGAAAAAATAGTACAGAGGGGTCTCATGTACCCTGTATCCACCTTCCTCTGTTATTAACAGCTTACATTAATATGGTTTATTTGATGCAGTTAAGAGACCAATATTGACCCATTATTATGAATTAAAGTCTATAGTTTATTCAGATCTCCATAGTTTTACCCTAATTCCCTTTTTCTGTTCCATCACATTACATGTACCTGTTATATCTCTTTAGGCTCCTCTGGGCTAGAACAACTTCGCAGACATTCCTTGTTTTTGATGACCTTGACGGTTTTGAGAAGGACTGATAAGGAGTTTTGTAGATTACCCCTCAGTTGGGGTTTATCTGATTTTTTTCCTAATGATTAGGCTGAGGTTATGGATTTGGGAGATGAAATTCACAGAAGTAAAATGCCCTTTCAATATGACTTATCAACATGATCCGTCCCTGTTGATGGTAACCTTGACCTCCTGGCTGAGGTAGTGTTTCTCCACTGTACAGTTACTTTTCTTTCCTCCCTTTCAATACTGTGGTCTTTGGAAAGAAGTCACTATGCCCAGCTTGCACTTAAGGAGAGGGGACAGAGTACATTTTTAAAAGAAGAAAAAATCCAGGATAATTTTGAAGTTAGTGTTCTAACCTAGTGTTCAGGTACTTCTGCAAAATCTGCATTTATGCACTGAAAGGAACAGACCCCTGTGCATTATCTTGAAATATTTAATTTGATACTGAAGGAAGGCTGCAGACCACTGCTGAAAATGCAAAAAGAGAGACGGTGACCTGCTTACTATCTAAGCTCCTCAGTGAGGTAATGATCGTTTGTCTTCACTGTTGGTGTGCATTTACCTCTGAGCGCAAATGCAACTGTGACAGTTCTGGGGTTAATTGCAATCTCTTCCACTGATTGACCACATGACAGTGACAGTTCCTTTCTTGTTTCAGTGATCGCATCTGCCCCTGTCATTTGGGTTTTCCCAGCAGGGTGGTCGGAGGACCCTCTCATTAGAAGTGTATGTACTTGAACAGACAGAATGTTCTGTTCACGTTTTCTCAGTCTTCTTGTTTTGCACTTTACCAAACTTTTGGTTGAATAATTACTCTTGTATAATCATGCAATCTTAGAGAGTGTCTACTTCATAATTTAAGTATATATATATCTCCTCGAAGACCTGCCTGAAAGACAGTTTCCTAATCTCTGCCTAAATATCTCCATGTAAAGAAATTGACTTTGTATCAGAAATACCAAGCCCAACTTCAGATAATTCTGACCCTTTGATACTTACTAATTAGCAGCTGCCTTTGATGGTGATGATCATGATGGTGGTGACTGGTGATTGGTGATACTGCTGCTGAGATGATTATTAGTGGTGATGGTTGTGGTAGTGGGAGTATTTTATATTTCCACTGCTTTTTAAAAAATCATCATGTGTAAGCAAGTTAAAGGTAAAGATTCAAACCACTGATATTTAGAGATCTAATTGACATGTAATCTTGCTAAATAGATTATATTCTGGTAGAAACTTCTATAGTTTTAAAAATTAAATTAGATTTTTAATTTTGAGATAATTATAGATTCACATGAAGTTATAAGAAATAATACAAAGACACCCCTGCACTCTTTATCCAGTTTCCCCCAGTGGTAACATCTTGCAAAACTGTGGTACAATATGTCAGACAGTATATTAACATTAGCACAGTCAAGATACAGAACATTCTAGCATCATAGGATCCCTCATGGTGCACTTTAATAGCTCACCCACTTCCCTCACACCCCCAACTCTTCTTTAACGTCAGGAAACCAGTAATCTGTTTTCCATTTCTATGATTTTGTCATTTGAAATATGTCATATAAACGGAATCATAGAGCACGTAACCTTTTGAGATGGCCGCTTTCAAAAAAGTTATTATTTTTTTAATTGGAGTATAGTTGATTTACAGTGTTTCAGGTGTACAGAAAAGTGATTCAATTATATATATATTATATTTAAATATACATATAAATATATATATATAATATATATATATAGTCTTTTTCAGATTCTTTTCCATTATAGGTTATTACAAGATATTGAGTGTAGTTCCCTGTGCTATATAGCAGGTCCTTGTTTATCTATTTTATATATGGTAGTGTATATCTGTTAATCCCAAATTCCTAATTTATCCCTCCCTGCCCCTCCCCTTTCCCTTTTGGTAACCATAAGTTTGTTTTTTACATCTGTGAGTCTATTTCTGTTTTGTAAATAAGCTCATTTATATCACTTTTCGATCCAGCAATCCTACTCCTGGGCATATATCTGGAAAAGACAAAAATTCGAATTCAAAAAGATACATGCACCCCAATGTTCATAGCAGAACTATTTACAGTAGCCAAGACACGGAAGCAACCTCAGGGTCCATCGACAGATGAATGGATAAAGAAGATGTGGCATATGTATACAGAGGAATACTACTCAGCCATAAAAAGTTTGGTGCTTTTTAAGAAAAATCAGCTTAATGCTCTAGAGATTCATCCATGTGCTTCTGTGCATTCAATCCATCCCTTTTCGTTGTGGACCGCTATTCTACGGCAAAGATATAGCTTGGTTTGTGGAAGAATTCACTCATTACAGGATATCTGGGTTGCTTCCAGCTTTTGTTTTTGAGTAAAATTACTGTGCACGTTGATGCACAGGTTTTTTTGTGAACTTAAGTTTTCATTTCTCAGAGATAAATGCCAGGAGTACACTTCCTGTGTTGGTTTTAAAGAAATTGTCAGTTTTTCCAGAGTGGTTGCACCATTTTACATTCTTCCAGCGACGTGTGAATGATCCAGTTTCTCCTTGACCTTGCCAGCCTTTCCTCTTTTTTATTTTAGCCATTCTGATAGATATGTATTGATACCTAATCGTGGTTTTATTAGCATTGCACATCTTGAAATGTGCTGACTTACCGTCTGTACATCCTCTTTGGTGAAATGCCTCTTCATGCCTTTTGCCCCTTTTCTCACCAGATTGTTTTCTTACCGTTGAGTTTTGAAAGTGTTTTATAAGTTCCCAATACGAGTCTTCTGTTGGATATATGGTTTCCCAATATTTTCTCCCAGTCTGTAGTTTTTCTTCTCATCTTCTCAATAGGATTTTAGCAGAGCAAAATTTTTAATTTTGATATAGTCCAATTTATATATATTTTTCCTTTTATGGATCATATTTTGGTGTCTAGTCGAAGAACTCTGCTTAGCCTGAGGTCCTGCGATTTTCTCTCTGTTCTAAAAGTGTCATAGTTTCATATTTTACATTTAACCTATGATCCATTTTGAATTAATTTTTGTGTAAAGTATGAGATTTGGGTCAATGTTCATTTTTTATTTTTGGTCTATGGATGTCCAATTACTTCATTTTTTAGAGCCCGAGTCTACCATTTTTGAAAGGCTATCCTTTCTCTATTGAATCACTTTTGGATCTATGACAAAAACCACGTGGGCATCCTTCTGAGGGTCTACTTCTGGATTCTCTATGTTGCTCTGTTGATCTGTGTGTCTATCTGTCTGCCAGTAACACACAATCTTGATTAACATAGCTATGTAATAAGTCTTGATTTGTGTACATGGATTTCTAGCACTTTATTCTTGTTTTTCAAAATTGTTTTAGTGATTTAGTTCCCTTACCTTTTCATATACATTTAAAACAATCTTGTCTATCTCTACCAAAAAACTGCTGAGATTTGATTGGATTTGCAATAAATCTGTTTAGTAATTTGGGAAAAATCATCATCTTTATTATACTGACTTGTGAACTTATGTTCTGACTTATGAACAGGGTATGGCTCTCCATTTAGATTTAAAATTTTTTCTTTCATAAATATTTTGAAGTTTTCAGAATGCAAATCCTAGACATATTTTGTTAGACATATATATAAATGTTTCATTTATTCATCAATTTTTAATGGTATTGTATTTAAAATAATATTGTATTTAAAATGTTGATGTCATTGCTAGTTTACAGAAATACAATTTTTTTTTGCATTAATCTGTATCTTGTGGACTTTCTGAACTCATGTATTAGTTCTAGGAGTTTTGTTTTTGTTTCTGTTTTGTTTTGTTTTTTAGATTCCTTAGGGATTTTCTACATAGACAATAAAGGCATTTGCAAATAAGGATAGTTTTATTTCTTTTTTCCAATGTATGTATTTAATTTCTTTTCCTTTCCAGAATTTTCACTAATATGTTGAATAAGAGTAATGAGACCAGACATCCGTTTCTTGTTCTTGTTCTTAGGAGGAAAACCAATCACCATTAAGTGTGATGTTTGCTGTAGATTTTCTGCAGATGTTCTTGATCAAGCTGAGGAAATTCTCTCTGTTCTGATTTTTCTGAGTTTTTTCATGAATGAATATTGAATTTGACAAATGATTTTTTTCTGCATCAACTGATTTTATCATGTAATTTTATTTTAGTCATACTGTGGCGAATCACATTGATATTCAAACATCAACTATGCATCCATAGAATAAACCCCACTTAGTCACACTGTGTAATTCTTTGCATATATTGCTGAATTCTACTGCTAACATCTTAGTATGAATGTTTGCATCTAATTTATGAGTGATATCGATCTGTAGTTTTCAATTTTTGTACTGTCTTTGTCTGGTTTTAGTATCAGGGGAATGCTGATTCATAAAATATGTTGGAAATGTTTCTTCCTTTTCTAATATTAGGAAGAGATCATGTACAACTGATATTAATTATTCCTTAATCCTAATACAATTCTCCAGTGAAACCATCTGGACCTGAAGATTTATCTTTTGGGAATTTTAAAATTATTAATTTGATTTCCTTAACTTCACAGGGCTGTCTGAATTATCTGTTTCACATTCAGTGAGTTGAGGTACTTTGTTCTTTTTGAGGAATTGCTCCATTTTATCTACGTTGTCAAAATTATGCGGCTAGAGATATCTGTAGTATTTCTTTATTGCTTTTTGATGTCTGCAGTGATATTTCTTGTTTCATTCCTGATATTAGTAATGTGCTTTCTCTCTTTTTCTCTTTGTCAGTCTTGCTACAAGTTTGTCAACTTTATTGTTGTTTTTGTTTCATTGATTTTTCATATTCTTTTCTCTTTTCAATTTCATTGATTTCTGTGCTTATCTTTATTTTCTGCTTTATTCTGCTTGCTCTGGGTTTATTTTGGTCTTTGGTCTTGAGGTGGGAGTTTAGATTACTGATTTGAGACTCCCTCTTTTGTAATACCTGCTGTTCATACTATAAACTTTCCTCTTTTGCTGAGATTTCTGTTTTTTCATTTGTCTCATGCATGTTTATAATTGCCTTTTGAAGCATTGTTATGATGGATACTTTAAAACTTTTGTCAGATTGTTCTAACATCTCTATCATATTATTTTTAGCATCTATTGGTTTACTTTCTCTTTCAAGTTGAGATGTTTTTGGTTCATGGTAGGATCAGTGATTTTCTATTGATATCTAGACATCTCTGGCATTATGTTAAGAAATGCTGGATCTTATTTAACTCTGTGTCTCCTTTAGTGGCTTCATCTGAAACTTATCCAGCGGGAAAAGTGGGCCACTGCCTCCCTGCCAGGGGAGCAGAAGACAACCCAATGGGGGATGGGACTCCTAGTTTGCTGGTTGGGGGGGGGTGGTTCTCAATATCCATCAGGCCTCTGCTAATTCTACCTTGTCCAGGAGGGGTAGTGTTGTCTTTTACTGCTCCCCCTGTGGCCTCCATTGACACCAGGGGTGGGGAGGTGGTCTCCTTACTGCTGGGCAGTGATGAAATTCCTGATTTTCCAAGAGATCTGCTTTGACATTATCCCGGTGGAGCTAGGAGGGGTGCCGGATGGTGTCCTAAATCCCATCTTTCCATGTTGTCGCCACTGACACTGGGGAGGTTGGGATAAAGAAAAGATGGAGATGTAAGTCCCTGGTTCCTTCTCTGCATTCTGTGACACCTCCAGCTGGTGTGGATGGAGGTACAGGTTGCCACCCAGACTTGGATGGCTTGGGTGGGGTGAGCTACTTTTGTTTATTTGTTTATTTGGCTATTGGCTAGGGTAGAGTATTTGTTGTCTAAAAGTCTTCTGTCCTGCTAGGCTTTCCAGGTCCTCCTGCCAAAGAAAGCTAGCTCGTCTTAGAGTTTTTGTTTATTTACTTTGTCTGCACCCATTGGTCTTTCCAGGCTACCTTCTACTGTAGCTCCAACTTGGAATCTATGAGGGGAAAAAGACACCCAGGGATGTCACCTCCAGTTCTTCCATGGGTCCTGAGGTCCCTAGCTTGTCTTCCTTCCTGCCGCCTGTCAGGGTTTCTTTGTTTTACATGTAACGTCTAGAGTTGTTAGTTGTATTTAGCAGAAAGTACGTCCCCCTACTTTCCCGGAAGCAGAAGTCCTTGACAGCAGTTGTTGCATAACTTACTTCCCTGCCACATGGGGAACCACAGAACAACCCCACCTTTCCACACAAGAGCTCTTTAACATTTGAGAACACCGATATTACCTGTCCCGTGGCAATGTGGCCTTGTCACCAAGCACAAAACGAGCTCACAGACATTCCTTCTGCCTTCCAGGCTTTCAGCCATCACAGCTAATTACCCTCGACTCCTTCTGAGCTTACATCCAACTAACGGTCCAAGGTCTTTCCCTGTGAACCTCTAAGCTCTTCTGGGTCCTTGTTCTTGCAGAGTTTGGTTTTTGGACCTAAGGGAACAGTTCCTTCCTTCTACTTAGATTATATTTTGTTTTATTTGATTTGGTTCATGGTGTCATCCAGTGGGATATAAGTTCCTGTGAGGTCTCCCTCTGCTGTACTCGTAATCTCTCTCTAATCAGAGCTTTAATGGAGTGTTTATGGATAATTACACCTGATTTCTTATGAACAACAGTACAATGAAGATGAAAGAATTTTACCTCCATATATAAAAGTAGAAAGATATCTTTCCATTGTGAAGATCAAAATGGTTTTATTTTTACCATTTTATTGAAGTATAATTGACACCGAAGTTCTTTTAATAGAGTAGTAGTTCACATTCAGTGTATGTGAAATTTTAAAATCCAAACTTAAAATTGAATTTCTCTATTGCTATACCCCTCCAAAAAGCTTCAGTGACTTCCTAAGGATACTAGTTAATGATAACTTACATTTTAAAAATGTAAGCTTTTACATTTACAGAAATAATTCCACATCTATTTTCTAGAGCTTTCTTTGGTGAGATCAACCATTCATAACTGTTTAATTTGTTCATAACATATATAAGGCACATAACTACCGTATCAGGGATAGGTACAGAAAGCAGCATGTTCCTTAAATATTTTTTCTTACATGCTTATGGCTGTTAGCACTGACACTTGTAAATATGGAAGATAAATATGGAACAAGGTTATGCCTCAGGAAGTCGCCCTATGGCACTGGCCAGTTACCTACCAAGGTGCCTTAGCAGCAGTGGGACTTAGGTCAGATTACCCTGGGTCAGGGTCTTCTCCTGATTTTCAGGTTCAAAACTCTAATTTTCTCTCTGTACTAGAGCAGATCTGTCCCTCAGATGGCAGGTTTTCTTTAGCAAAGACCCCATATAGCCTGGTTCCTTTCAGTACCACCTGCTGAAAGCTCTCAAAGTTCTTCTCCATCCTTCCTCAGAGAACTGGTCCTACAGGGGCTGGACAGTCCATTTCAGGTTCCATGGACTCCTTCACTAGGAGCACACCCTGTTCTGAGTTCTTGCCATGACAGTACCCAGGCATCCTCCCTGACGCCTCTTTCTCTCTCGCCAAAGGCAGTCGATTTTGCCTTCCAAGGATCCCTCTCTTGTTGATCCTTCGACTTCTACAATTTCCTTAATTTAAGTCCTTGTCACTATTTCTGCAATAACCTAAACGGATCATTTCCTCCAAATTTTCTTGCTCTAACCCTGCATGGTCCCATGCAATAGCCTCTGACCACAGGTGGTGACCACTGAGCCCTGGATCTGTGACATGTGCCCCAAGTAACTACAATTTTAATGGTATTTGATGTCATCTTCTTTACATTTAAAAAGCTCACGCTCCATTCAGTTATTAGAAAACTGGATTATTAAGGATCCTGGAAACGCTTGAGTAGGTGAATCTACTTTTCAACTGTGAATTTTACAAAATCTAAAGCAATCTGAGTACTTCAGACGAGAGTTTAGCATCCAAACTGAAATGTGCTGTATGTATAAAATACACACCAGGTTTCAAAGACTTCGTACAAAAAAAGTATGTAAAGTATCATAAAAATATGATATTAATTAATTTTTCAATTGATTACATAGGGAAATGATAATATTTTGGATGTATTGTGTTACATCAGCTCTATTATTCCACTTATTTCATCTTCTTTTCACTATTTTTTGAGTGTGGCTATTAGAAAAATTTGAAATTGCATGTGTGGCTATTTCTAACGGTAGTCTCTGTTCAAGGCATCCCTACCTGCCAGCACTAAGTGAACGGCTCCACAGGCCACCGCTGACCAGCGCCTTGCCCCTCTGCCTGTGAGTAAAGTCCAGGAACCCACTGCAGCCCATCTTCTCTGGCCACCCTGGGCACGGCTGCCAGAGCCTGGGCTTCACAGCTCTGGGCATCCCTCTCTCATCACACACCCATGGAACACTCTGTCTTGGGGGTCTTCTACCTTTCCTGCCTCCCAGACCTTTTCTACCTGCCCCTCCCCAGCAAAATGAACAAACAAACAACAAACAGAAACAAATCAAAACTCTGGATGAACCGTACTTGCCGTTTAAGCTCAAGCATCATCTTCTCCGAAACGCAGTTGGTACCTGCTGCATCCTCCCTGACCCAGCAGGTCTCATCCTGGGCTGTGTCCACCTTCTGGGTCACTTTCCATTATTAAGTTATAACAATTCCAGCCAGCTCACCACCTGAGAAACCCAGGAAGCACCCCACCCGCCCCCCACAAACACTAAGGACATGCTTGGATGAATGAATGAAATGAACAGGAATGTCAGTGTTGGAAATTCACAACAATAAATAAAACTTCTCCTGGATATTCGAATGCATAGTACTTTGACGTGAGCTCTCCTTTCCCTATCTGGAAAAGCAACAAAAGCAAGCCTTGATGAAATAAAGAATCAGAACGCAATTTAAGCGGGTAACCTAAGAAGCCTGTCTAGGATGCCATCGCTAGAGCACTTTCAAAGGAACAATCACAGGCCTTCAGTCTACTGTCTTATTTGTGTCTGCAGCTGTGACTATCTTTTTTCTGTTGTTTTTTTTTTTTTTTCCCCAAAGGCTATTATCAGACTCTCGGCCAACACATCCTATTTAAAGATGTGTACGTGTCTTCAAGCAGGTACAATCCAGCCTTGTTGGTCTGAGATCTGTTCTGCCTCTTCTCCGGAAGTTTTGTAAACCTGCACCCTGAGTCACTGCCTGTGGCTTGTAAACTTACGTTGAAATGAAATTCACATTTCCTTATGAGCTTATCACATGTTGAAATATCTCTTCACAACTCAGATTTAAAAAATTTGTTTAAATGCTTAAAATCGTATTTTCTGATGAGTGAAACTGAAGTTAAGTTTTGGAAGAAATTCGGTATCTTCCTCACAAAGTTTATTTGGCATTGACTTAATTGCTGGGAGCTCAAAATCTGTGCCTGAACAGCACACACATCTTTCATTCACATAAATTTTATCATCCAAACATGAACAGCAAAGCAAAGCATTGGATAGAGGAGCAGGGAAGCAGCTGCTCTTATCAGCATGAAGGGTATTTCCATCCTATTAGGATAGTGTCCATAAAAGATAAAACCTGAAATACAATAAATATTTACTTGTTTATATTTTTCTCTTCTATAATTACCATAGTGAACTCTTGCCTGATAAAAACATCAACAGAGAAGGAAGAAGATGGGCCTCAGCTGGGCTCTCAGCAGATCAACAGGCAAAAAACTGCTTTTCAGGCTTCACTAAAGTTTGACTTATTTATCTGAACTTACTGAATTAAATAAGCATGATTTAATACTGCAGAATAGAGAAAAAGAAAACTGTGTTGCTTTGCCAGAGAAATCCCTCTTTAGGTTCTTCACAAATTCCCAGCATTTTGAAGAGCTTGCTATTTATTATTTGTTGTTGCACTTTTTATTTCTATTCTCAGTAGTCATTCGGGATATGTTTTTACACTCCTAATAGTTTAAACTCCTAATGGGCCGCGTGACCTTTGCAGGTGACGCAACTGTCTTGCATGTCAAGTGTACTCTATGCTTTGTGAAGTTTAAACCATCTGACTAGGATCCTATTCTTCCTTGACAGGTACACTGGTGTATCTGTTATTCATTTTTATCTTCATCCGTTGCGTGTCTAGCTTCTGTTCTGATGTTTGCACCTCTGACACATCAGAGTGACCTGCAAGGCTTGATGAAACAGACTGCTGGGCCCACCCTCAGAGGTTCTGATTCACTAGTCTGCATGGGACCTGAAAATCCACATTCCTGACCAGGACGCAGGTGATGTTGTTGCCTCTGGGCTGGCTACTACGTTTGAGAACCACTGCAATACGGGCAATTTTCTCCAGGGAGCAGGATGTGAAGCTTCAAAGACAATTAGACTCCCGTCCTCCGTCTTCTCGTCTTTGAACACCTTTCCAGAATACTTGTCTGGGCTACCTTGATGTTGGCCATGAGGTCATATATGGGAAGAGTTTTTAAACTTTAAAGACCAATTGATATACATGGAAGGGAACTTGATTTTCAGCAGTCTGCCCATGTTTTTATAATTTAAAGTAGTCCTTAAGGCGTCTTCTTTCCTTGCTTCCTTTCCTCCTTGGGGCCCATCTTCTTCATGTATATCTAGTGATGGGAAAACGTTGACCAGGGCTTCTCTGAATCAGGCTGATCTTTTCTCTTGAACATGTTCTGCTCTGGCTTAGAGGCCGTGGAGCACTTCCCACTTCTCCAAACTATGGATTCCCCTTTGCAAATCTCTTTTGCCTGTGAGGAAGCCTGGCTTGGGTTTCCCGTCTTCTGCTTTGGACACAGTCTCACAGGGGTTTGTTTAGATGAAAATTCTCAGAAGCTTTATTTTTAGATGTAAATTACTGTCGAGTAAATTCTTCTTTCACATGTGAAATTCATCCGCCCTTCTGCCCCCTCATTCATGGATTTGTGTATTAATTTATTTAAGAAATACGACTTACCTGCTCACGTGCACCACAGAAGTGCTTTGGCATTTAAATATTAACACAAAACTTCCCATTTAGCCTTACTAGGTTTAATGGTGAGTATTTTTATTCTTTCTCTAATCTCTTGATCTTAATGATTTTGAGTGTTGAAGTGGCATCATCTCATTGGTCTCTGGCTCACCATTCAATTTCCTGAAGTTTAGCAATACGGCCTGCTTGTGTGCTTCCCCCAAGGATAAACATTTCAAGCAGGACCTGAACAATTGCAGACGCTCTTGCATGTCAGCAGAGCCCTGCTCTCTTTCCACCTTCATCACCAGCTTCAGGGCTGCCTGGTACGATGTTTCAACACACACAATGGCGACTAATTGGATAACAGCCTGCCCACTTTTCCAAAGACATATTTCCTCCGAGATATTCCAAAAATCTGTGTTTAAAAACGTGGCAAAATGAATGATTCACCATGCTCCCTTGTTCTGCCACTAGAGAAAGCACATGGATTTCCCTGCCTCACTATTAGTTAATTTGTGCAAGTTATTGGTGGTAATGATTATTTATGTATTTTTTCTGTCCTCACCCAAGCTACCTAATGATCTCATTCTAAATTTTATCAGGGATCAATGTAAATCTTCCCAGCTCACAGATTCCAGCATCAACCCTCCAATGCTCCCTTTTTGGAAAATTCAACATGATTCACAAGAGATGGCCAATTCTGGTTTTACTTTGTGATTTAGCCAGGATAAAAAGAGTAACAACAATAATAGCATACTGATGTGTGCTCTCCAGTTTCTAAAACACTTATAGACATTGCCATAGTTCTTCCTCTTTACAGCACAGTGAGTTTGATATCTTTTCTGTTTTTCCCCCAGGGAGGTAATTTGGTCAAAACACACAGGAAGGGGAGAGCCAAGACCTGGACTGGGTCTTCCTGCCCCAGATCCTGCATTTGTTCAATGAAGTAAGTAAAACAGGGTCAGACGACTCTTTTTTTTTTTTTTTCTTAATCAGTTCTGAGTTAGCAGTAAGTGAAATGAACTTGAGTTTAGGGATTGGAACCCTAGTCAGCTCGTTTTATTGTTTTTGTTTTTATTTTTCCTCACAGATGTTTATTATTTATTTCATCATTTTGCCAAACCAAGCCAAGGTTTCCTTAAAACCAAGATCTATTTCCTTGGTCTAAAAAAAAGGAAATAATACCATTTTATATAAATAATGGATTTGGAATGCTTAAGATTAGAATATTTGCCAGAATCATAAATCACTGATAGAAGATAATGGTCTTTTTATTACTTTAAAAATTAAACTAACATCTAGGCTATTTACGACGAATAAAAATAAAAATGAGTTTGGAAGGGTTGGAGTTTATTTCAGATAAACATCTTTTTTTAAAAATTTTGATCCAAAACTGCTCTGTCCTCCAGAAGGAGACTTGCAATCTGATCAGTGCTGGGTTTCCTGGGAAGCTGCATCTCTCTTCCTGTTTACTCTCAGAGGGAACTTGCACACTGCAACTGTTTAGCGCTAAGACTTTCTTTCAGTTGGTCTCAGATTACTAACTGGTGGGGGAAAGATGAAATGGCCCAAATGGTTTTCGGTCCCAAGTTGTTCAAATTCAAGGCACGTTATATACACAAATCAGTGATTTTGTACAACTCTTTGTATGAATCAATTTTTCATATGCATATATAAATACAATTACAGAATTTCTTTTCTGTAAAAGGTGCCTATAATTCCTTCAATTCTGTAGGTTTCTGAGAATTAACAGAATGTTCTTTACCTGATTGTCGTTCTTAGTTTTTAGTGTGAATAATAGCTTTCACTCAGCCTTTTGCAACTCCTCGGTCTGGTTCTGTTCTGAACACACCTCTAAATCTATCCTCTAGTGATGGTTAAACACTCTGAGCAGTGATATTAGAGCAAGCTCTCAAAGTTCTCTAATTAAAGGAACATTTAAAATTTTTCCCATTACGTTCACGTGGCTATATTTCTTAGCTGTAGAAGTTGTCTGGTGAGATCAGCAAAGTCCTCTTCAAATGTAAGAACAGAGAGAAGACATTTCAATTCCCAGTGAGGGTTGATGACCCAATTTCAAATCCAGTTTGCGTTAACATCCTGGATTTCCTTCACCACATATGTGATTCCTGAAGTAAGCTTTGTTTACTCCTTTAGAACAAGCACTAGTTACAGAAAATCAGAAAACACACAGGTTCAACAACCAATTTCAAGGCAAAAGAACATCATTATCAGAATAAAAACAGAGACTGGTAAACCTCATTTCATAGATTCCAAAAATGAGTTTCCTGCATTGTGGAAAAGAAAACACTGACATTTCAATATGCTATTTTAAATATTTGAAAGTAGTTTATGTTACTATTTAAAATATATATAATTCAAATTCCAAATTGCTATGTGACATGTGACCAAGTCAAGGGTTTTTGTTTGTTTTGTTTTGTTTGTTTTTGTCATTGTTTGTTTGTGTCCTCCCTAGAAGCCAATATTCCTACACTGTTAGTGTAGTAAATTGGAATAATTCCAAGACTTGCCCATAAGCACGTATCTAAGGGTTGGCCCTTCACCTAACTTAATCATTCAGAGTTATCTCCCAAGCTGTGTCTTTTCACTTGGATATTCTCTGAGTCTTACCTCAGGAGCAGAGGAGTAGGTGGTGAGAGAGTAAACCCTAGTCTCTAGGAAATTTCCCTGGGGAGGCTCTGGGTCAGGGAAACTGAGCCCCTCAAGAAGCAAGAACCAGGGCTCCTTCTGTCAGCAGGTCTACTGATTATGGCTGAAAACCCTCTTTCCCTTATTGCTCCCGCTGAATCGCATTATTTAGCATATGTGCGTTTATTTATTTATTTTTAAGCTTTTAAGAAAGCAATTTATTTTCCTAAATACATAATGTTTACATATTACGGTCTGGAAGTATTTTCAAAAAATGGACAATTTTATATTTGGTAAGTTGCACCAGGTAAAATGTGGGTTATGTACGTTATATACCATATATACATTCAAAACTTTAACTGTAATCATCAAAAAATGTTTTAAGGTCATATACTTGAAGTATTTTCACAGAATAAACTTACCTCCATTGTGCTCAGGGTTGAAGTGTCTGCATTATTTTGTAGATGTTTGTCTTTTAAAAAAAATTTTTTTTATTAAAGTATAGTTGATTTACAGTGTTGTGTTAATCTCTATTGTGCAGCAAAGTGATGCAGTTATATATATATATATATATATATATATATATTCTTTTTCATATTCTTTTCCATTGTGGTTTATCACACGATATTGAACATAGTTCCCTGTGCTATACAGTAGGACCTTGTTGTTTTTCCATCCTATGTGTAATAGTTTGCATCTGCTAATCCCAAACTCCCAATCCATCCCCTCCTCACCTTCCCCCACCCCCGCTTGGCAACCACAAGTCTGTTCTCTATGTCTGTGACTCTGTTTCTGTTTCGTAGATAAGTTCAATTGGGTCATATTTTATATTCCACATATAAGTGATTAGATGTTTTTCTTTATTAGAAAAACAGCCACATAACTGCAGATGACTGTCACACTCACTATTGCTCAATGCTTAATACATTTTTCTCATAATTATTTATTAAAACACATACCTCTACATATTTACTTTTCATATCTAAGTGTTGTTTATTTACTATTAATAAATAACTTGTATGCATCTGTTAAGAATTGGCTGAATTTAATTTTTTGAATTATTTAAAATTTATTGCTTAGATATTGTCAATGGAAAAAAATATTACAAATTGTCACAACAGAATGTGTGGGTTGATTAGCAAATTCAACTAATAAGAGTGAAAACTTTTATTCAGTTTAAAAGGGAGAGTCTGGAGATAATACACACATGGATAGGCCCCAATGGTCCTCAGATACCAGACACATAGTATAGGCAGACTGGCAATTCAATGGGTCTAGCAGGTAAGAGATTCCACAAAATACTACTTAGAAACAAGGTCAATGAGTTCTAATCCAGTGACAGAAATTATTTCCTTCTTGATCTGTTTTATCTTGTCACTCCTGATAAGGTGATAACATAGCCACTAAGACACCAGAATACATAAGGAAAACCCGCCTCAGATTTTGAACATATTTGCAAGTGATGTGAATATCTTCACAGGCACTGACAAAATTCCAACTTTCAGATCACTAGGAGGTGTCTTTTGATGTCTCTTTCAACCAGGCATTTGACAACCACTCCCTAATTGTCAAACAAACTTGACTTCAGGGTCCCCTGTCTTTTCTGTATTTCTTCACAGAAGTCTGACCCCTTTTTCAAATACTCCTTCCCTGGTTTGTCTACTTCTGGTTACAAATATACTGATACCCTCTATATCTTGTCCACATTTTCTTCTTTGGTTTATTTGACCCATACTAAGCTCCCATTGTGTGACAGAAATTGATCCAGTCACAAACACACAAAATATATATATATTTAATCATTGTTTTCATGGGCTTGACACTGTAATGGGGTGGGGGGGGAGACTGAGAATGAACAAACAAATAAGTAGATAACTTAACATACTGGGTTGATATGTGTCCCTCCCAAAACATAGTTCCAAGTCCTAATCCCCAGTACCCCAGGGCCAATGAAAGCAATCTAATTTGTAAAAGGAGCCTTTGCAGATACAATTAAGTTAAGGTTCTTGATATGAGATCATTGTGGATTGGAAGAGAAGGCCTAAATCCAATAACAGGTGTCTTTCCTAGAAGAGGGGAGACACGGAGACACAGAAAGGAGGTCATGTGAAGACAGAGGCAGATTGGAGTGACACGGCCCCAGCCGAGGAATGCGAAAGGCTGCCAGTGGCTGCCAGAAGCCAGGAGAGAGAGGCACGGAACAGACGCTCCCTCAGAACCTCCAGAGGGAACCAATTCTGCCAACACCTTGATTGTGGATTTATGGAATCTGGAAAGAATAATTTGCTGTTGTTCCAAGCTGCCAAGTTTTTGGTGATGTGTTACGGCAGCCTTGGAAAACGAACACGGTCAGGATGCTGAGAAGTACTAGTGAGTTTAACAGAGAAGGAAGTTAGGGCTTGTGTGGGTTTAGTAAGAAATGGCAAATGTAAATATGTGCTATATGACATTTGGTCAGAGATCTGAAAGTAAGGGATTGAGCCATGTAGAAATCTAGGGGAAAACATTCTCAAATGCAAAGAGCAAAGGGCCAGAACATGGCTATCTATGCTTGGAAGGCACAGCAAGGGGGGCAGTGGGAGGGCCAGTAGCTGTGAGGGCAGACAGAAGGAAACAGAAACTGCCTCAGAGGGTTTCTTGTAGGTCCTTATACACAATGAGAGGTGCACTGTTGGGAGGTTATGCCAAAGAAGCGATGTGTTAGGTGCTGTGTTGAGAATACTCTAGTTTGCAAGGGGGTAAATACAGTAGTAGTTAAAAGGCTGTTACAGAAATGAGAATAGTGGTGACCTGGGGCAGAGTAATGTATGTGCATTTAAATGAATAGCCTGTGAAATTATTTTCACTTAAACTTTTGTATACTGAGAAATGCAAAGCAGCGACAAAAGCCTTTGCTCACATCCATATTCTCATCTTGTCTGGTTTGTTTTGATTTTGCAACTTTTAGGTTACATGTTGTGAATTACATTCAAATTGGAAGCTCTCTTTTGATTAAATCCTATGCCTGTCTCACTAGTGTAGGCTGACACAAGGCATATGACAACCTTGAAAATTAAAAACAATAGCTTCCATAGTCTCAGCAATTTTAGTAAGGCAAAACCTAAATAATCAGCCATACTTTTGCTTCAGAGATCATTATTCAACCTTTTGAACTTACTCCATTCAAATGAGCTGTCCATTCACTCGTTTATTCAATCATTCATTCGTTCATCACTGGGCTCCTATCATGTGTCAGGTACAGATGTGGCAAAAGTCAAGTGGGGTGCTTCTAGAGGGAAAACCAGAAAAGTAAGTTAAATATTCAGGCAAGGGCCAGATGAGAAGGGATTGGTGGGAAAATGATAAGGAGTCTGTATTAAAGTCAGAAATGAAAATACCAACTGCTGCTATGAATATGTGTGCTAGACATTGTGTTTTCACTTCATCCTTTCTAATTGTCACTGCAACTCTTCAGATCATCCCTGTTTCATAGAGACATAAACTGAAGCTTAGAGAAGTTAAGTGACTTGTCCAACCTTTGCTCCATGGCCAAGCCAGGGTTCAAACCCAAATCTCACATCATCTCTTGCTGTAGCTCCTAAACTAGTGCTACTCAAAGTGGGGCCTCCAGGCCAATGCCAGGCCTCCATGAAATAAGTTCCAGTGTCCTCGAGAGCAGGTGTTGGAAACTCAGCAATCTGACCCTGCTGTGACATTCAAGCGCATATTCAATGAACTTGAGTGGTCAGGTTACAGAGAGACGTGGGTGTTGTCAGCAGTCTCGGGTGGCTTAGGCTGTGAACAGGTCAGGCAGACTAGGACCTCACACTGGTCTGAGAATTAATTTTTAAGAAACCAAAACAAACCAACTGGTCCTTCACTAAAGTGAGTTAGAGAAACACTTTCTGGGCAGTGGAAGCTCGGCAGTGATCCCTAGAGATGGGGTGAGATCATCATCTGTGTTTCCTAGAAGGAGAGCCCAGGAAGCTGCTGGATGTGGGATTGGAGAGAGATGCAAAGGAGGGATAAAGAAGTCAGTTAAAGCAGTCTAGATCAAACAAGTTCATCTGAGAGATGAGCGGTAATAGAGCCAGGGACATTGAAATAAGGGTGGGGTGAAACACAGAGATTACCCGAAAAATAAGCAAAAGAATCAATGCTTTTCCGATTAATTGTACTTGTGGATTGAGAGAGAAATAAGCTTACAGGATGACAACTACATTTATGGTTTGGAAAACTGGAAAGACAATGATGCCTGGAAGCTGGAAGAAGGAATATAAGATGAGCATGAACATTTTAGGGGACAAGATGATGAGCCTGGTTAAGGGAATAATAGGTTATTTTGCTTTGCATATCCCAATAGAGATGGTGGGAGCAGCCAATTTATGCACTCAGGCCATGAAATCAACCTGGATGAGTTAAAATCTTGTTTCTGCCTCTGTTAACTAAATTGCAGCTGCCTCCCTCAGGTATGTTCCCTATGTTATGGTAAATAAAATTTTATATTCAGGCAACAAAATGATTTAAATCGCATCAAGATAAAAATATAAGTTCCTTTGTAAAGGTGTTTTGATAAGAGTGCACACTTATCTTGGGACATGACTACAGAACAAATGAGAGCAATTAGCAAACTGGTTGGTCACAAGACCAATGCCATCAGCAGCTTCAACAGTCAACGCATTTTCATGACAATAGTCATGGAAAAAGCACAAAGCATCTGAGATCCAAGTTCCAGGACCAACATTTTTTTTTACCAACCTACTGTTTAATTTGGGCAATAATATTTCTTTCTCCTCTTGACTTCAATGGAGAGACAATATAATTAAGTGGTTCAAATGCCTGTGTGTTAAATCTTTCCCCACCTATGTAGTGACTGTTAAGTTTCTTTCATTGCTAGCTTTGCAATTTTAGACCATTAGTTAAGCCCTACTCATCTCTTAAAGGTGGACAATTTTATTTACCCCAGCAGGTGGTTGTGAGGAATAATGAAAATATATATGAAAGGTTCTTAGCACATTACATGGGACAGGCATTCATTATTTCATTTTCTTTATCTGAAAATGCAGCAGTTAGAGTTTAAAATTCTTTTTCATTCAACATGCTGTCTATACTTCCTTGCATTGCAAGGATTGAGCTAAGAGGCAAAGATTTGAGGCATATCTGGAACATATGGTCTTCTGAGCAGATTTTGTAAAACCATAGCTTGAGCTACAAAATCTTTAATAAACATAGGAGGCCACTTTTGCCAGGTAAAGATATTTTAGTTTCACTCTGAAGTTGTGGTATATACACACAATGGAGTATTATCCTGCCTTAAACAAGAAGGAAATCTTGTCATTTTTGACAATATTGATGAAACTGAAGGACATTTTGTTAAGTGAAAGAAGCCAGTCACAGGAGGACAAATACTGCTTTATTCCACTTATAGGAGGTACCTAAAATAGTCAAGCTCATAGAAGCATAGAACAGAACAGTGGTTACCTGGGGGGAGGGGGAAATGGGGAGATGTTCAATTTGTATAAATTTTCAATTACGTAAGATAAATTAGTTATAGAGATCTGTTGTACAGCATGGGGCCTAGAGTCAACAACACCATATTGTGTACAAAAATATTAAGAGAGTAGATCTCATGGTAAGTGTTCTCACCACATACACACACACACACACAAACAGGGACACAATTTTGAGGGTGACAGATATGTCTATTACTTTGATTGAGGTCATAGTTTCACAGGTATATGCATATGTCTAAACTCATCAAATTGTATACATGTGCAGTTTTTGTATATTAATTATACCCCAATAAAGCCATTTAGAAAAATGGTGCTGGGGCAACTGGATGTACACATGCAAAAGAATCAGTTTGGATCCCTTCCTCACACCATTATAAAAATTAATTCAAAATGTATCAAAGACCAGAATGTAAGAGCTAAAACTACAAAACTCTTTGAAAAAATCATGAGTAACTTTCCATAACCTTGAGTTAAACATTGATATTTTACATATGATGGCAAAAGCACATACAATAAAAAAAACTAAGTAAATTGAAATTTGAAACTGTTTTGCTTCAAAAGATGTCATTAAGAGAGTGAGAAGACAGTTCACAGAATGGGAAAAACTTTTTGCAAGTCATTTTTTTAGTGACATATATCGAGAATATATAAGGGACACTTACAACTCAGCAGTAAAAAGATAACTGGCCCAATTAAAAACTGGACAAATGATCTGAGTAGACATTTCTCCAAAGAAGATATGCAAATGGCCGATAAGCACATGAAAAGATGTTCACCATCACATCATTATTAGCTATCAAAACGACAATGCGATATCACTTTACACACCATCCCCCCAGGAGGGCTGTAATCAAAATGACAGAAAAAGACAAGTGGTGATGAGAATGTGGAGCGATTGGAACACACGTACTGCTGATTGGAATGGAAAATCGTGCAGCCACTTGGGAATACAATTTAGCTATTTCTCAAAATGTTAAACGTAGAGTTACCCTAGGACCCAGCAGTTCTACTCCTAGATACATACCCAAATGAAATGAACATATGCCCATGCAAAAACTTGCACATGAATGTTCACAGAACTATTATTCAGCAGAGCATTACTGCTTCTCATCCCTTACCCAGGACACCCCAAGGAAGGGCTAATGCAAGAGGCAGAACAATTGGTAAATGCCAGGCACTCATCTCAGCACTGGATGCCCTGGGCAACAAACAGCACCATCTGTATACTTTACAAACTCTCAGGCCAGAGTCCCCTTGAAGCAAATTTGCCTCCTTTTGGGGAAAGAACTCTGGGACTCTTGTCTCACAGATACCTGCAATATAAGTCAAGGCCACAGATGACTCTGTATATTAAGGCCACAATTCAAGCCTCACCAGGGCACTCCTTATCCTCTTCAGAGTTTCAGGCATTACCAAGGATGCCCTCCAACTCTGTTCTGTTTTCTTTTTGTTTTTTAAATTCTAGCTAGTTACTTCCTTTTTATTTTTTATTTTTTTGCCATATTTTCTAGAAAATATCCTCCATTTTGTCTTCCTGCTATTTTAAAAAAATCTCAACTAGTTCTTTTTCTTTCTTTTGCTCTTTGAGTATTCCTTAAAAACAACAACTATTTTTGTTACATACATTATATTTTCTAATCTATTAGAAGATGTTAATGCTCTATATTTAAAGTTTTCTTATTCCTGTGTAGCTTATTTTCTCTGCTTTGCTTTTTTTTTTTCTGTGCATTTTCTTTTATCCCCATCTTTCATGTTAAGTAATTTTAACAGAGTTAAAGTCACATTGAAAATGATCGCTAGAAAGATGACTGGAGTGCAGCGTGCATGGGTGACCTGGTGCATTTGGACCTTCTCTATGGTATCCTGGATGAGCCATTTCATTGGTTATTTCGTAAAGTATCTTTGCGTGTTTTTTCTCTCGAGTTAGTCAGATTTCACAAAGTGCCTGCTAATTTTCTGCCTAAATAGGTCAGGTGCCACCAGTGTCCTGGGAAGTGGGTTGGAAACAGGAGTCTAAAGATGTGGACCTTCGGTAATTTATGACTTCAACACTCCTTTGCCAGGTGATGCACCCACCCTCAGTCCTGCCTCACGTCCTTCACTCCATCGACCCCTTGTGTTATCCTTCCTGAACAACAAGACTACGGTTGACCCCTGGACAGGGGAGAAGAGTTTCCAGGCTTTGGGGGAACCAGGACTTCCTGAGATGCCACTGACACCTGACTTGGGGTTCTGAGTTGCAAATGGGGCTGCTTCTGGGCTTCCTTAATGCTGGCTAAGAATTCTGATTTCTCACGCCTCCAAAGTGCGTCCTTTTGCTTGTTTCTCTTTGCTGCCTTTTCTGCTTCCAAGCTTAGAGGAGTATTCGGGGGAGAGGGAAGGTAATGAGAAGAGCATGTCTCTGTGACTTTGGGAAATTCATTTTAGCTCTCCTAGTCTCAGTTTCCTTATCTTCAAAATAGGAATGATAATTACTGCCCTGTAAATATGAATGGTGGTCATGGGGGGTAAACCAGCACACTGAATATGAAAGGTGGGTGTGCACTAACAAATGCCTATGAGACTTCAGACATCCTCTGGTCCAAACCCCTTCTCCCTGTGGCCTCACACCCAGTGGTAGGTGGGACTTATCTGGGGCCACACTAGGAATCAGTAATAGAACCATGTGGCTTGATGCCTGTTATGCTTAGTCGAAGGTTACAGAAAGACTTCCAGGAAACGTTGATAATATCGGTTCTCTCTCCAACCTCCATTTCTAAGGTACTAATGTTATCTGTGGCATGTGCATATGTAATAATGTAGATTGGGGAGGTTTTGTTGCTGCTGTTCATTTAATTTATTTAACAATATGTAATCACACCATAAATACTACTCCGAACTTGGTAAACCAATACTTGTTTTTATTTTTTTTCTCTTTGAGTGGTCCTTCCCCACCACTCTGCATGTATTTTTGTCAGCTTCTAACTTCTTTTTTTCCATATGTCTGGGTCTCAAATTTCAGACTCCCCCCAAAATGCCTTGTACAATGAGATATAACCAGGCACATAATTTTTTAAAAAAATTTATTTATTTATTTATTTTTGCTGTGTTGGGTCTTCGTTTCTGTGCGAGGGCTTTCTCTAGTTGTGGCAAGCGGGGGCCACTCTTCATCGCGGTGCGCGGGCCTCTCACTGTCGCGGCCTCTCTTGTTGTGGACCACAGGCTCCAGACGCGCAGGCTCAGTAATTGTGGCTCACGGGCCTAGTTGCTCCGCGGCATGTGGGATCTTCCCAGACCAGGGCTCGAACCCGTGTCCCCTGCATTGGCAGGCAGATTCTCAACCACTGCGTCACCAGGGAAGCCCCCAGGCACATGATTTTTAAAGATATACGCTGCTAATAAACCTAGTTGATAAAATGGATCTAATGCCCTTGGAGGCCATAGGGACAATCGGGGAGCTGAGAAAAAAAAGGCAGGGCCTGAGATGAAGGTGAGGATCCTTTGTAAGCTTAAGTAAACTTTACACATTTGGTGGGGGAATAAAAGGCTCTTTATCTGGGAATAAAAGGCTCTTTATCTGAGGTCTGTCAACTAAATGAAGATGATGTAATCCGGCTGACTTTGTCCTGAGCACATGAGCTCATTGGACTTCAAAAGTTCCTTCCCTCTCCTCTCAGGCCCCACCCAGTTGCCACCTCATTAGCACCCTGGGGTCAACCAGATGTATTTTTCTTGGTCATTCTACACCCCATACTGCAGTTCTTCTGGGCTCTGCCTAATGCTGGGAGTTGAAGGAAAGGACAGATTGTCATTTATGCCTGTTTACTCCAGAACTCCAGGGTGCACACAGGTCACTTCGGCAAGTGTAGCTGAATCCTGGTGTAGACGGGATGAGGGCTGAGGGCTGGATGAGAAGACCCACCCCTGGTCCATGGAGAGACCCCGGCAGATCACGAGGTTCGGCCCAGGATGGTCCACCTGTGCTGCTTCTCCTCCACACCTGCGTCCCTCTGCCCAGCGGGATGTGCAGACCCTCCTCCTTCCCTGTACCTGCCCTCCATGCCCAGGTGTGACTACTTCTAAGCTCGAGTCTTTCTCTCTGAATGTTGACCTCCCTGCTCCCAGTCTGTTACCTGTGAGCAGTGCTTGGTCTGTCACCTCCCGAGAGCCTTCAATTACTGCACAGGGTCTAAGCTATCAGGTCCCGTCCACACGTCTGGCTGTGATTTTTGCCCCCTCCTGACCAACCACACACCATAGTCGGTTGTCGGTCCCCCTTGTCCGCACACACGACCCACACGTGCCCACCTGCCTCTGCTGGCACAGTCCCTTCTGTCTGGAGCACACCAGCTTCTCCACATAGAACAACCCACTCCTTCTTGGGAGGCCAGCCTCTCTCACGAGGGCTTCGGGCTCCTCCCCCATAAGTTCTATCTTTTCTCTGGAGGCGCATGCAATTCTGTGTCTCACGCATGGCAGTGTCTTCTTTGTGGCAGTGGTGCTGTTTGAGAACCACATCGGGATCCCTCCAGGCAAGAGACAGAACACTGAAAATAAAGTAATTCAAGGCAGTTTATCAACAAAGGAATGATTTACAAGGGAACAGGCCTAGGAGAACAACAAGGGGCACAATTTCCAGAACCTTAGTAGCAGCAGAGCCCTTACCAGCCCTGGGCTCAGGGAAGAAGGGGTGACTGGGTCCCACAGAGAGGGTTTCACAGCACAGTGATCTTTGCTGAGGAGGCTGCTGGCTGGAGGCGTCTCTGCAGAAAGAAGGCAAAGACTTAAAAGCCCAGATCTATTCTCGCTTCTCCCCACCACATCCTGTTGGGACTGACCCAACCCAACCAGAAGCCACGGGCACACAGGCCGACTGATGTGACTCCCATGGCTTAGTGTTCTTTTTTTTTTTTTTAACATCTTTATTGGAGTATAATTGCTTTACAATGGTGTGTTAGTTGCTGCTTTATAACAAAGTGAATCAGCTATACATATACATATATCCCCGTATCCCCTCCCTCTTGCGTCTCCCTCCCACCCTCCCTATCCCACCCCTCTAGGGGGTCACAAAGCACCGAGCTGATCTCCCTGTGCTATGTGGCTGCTTCCCACTAGCTATCTATTTTACATTTGGTAGTGTCTATATGTCCATGCCACTCTCTCACTTCGTCCCAGCTTACCCTTCCCCCTCCCCGTGTCCTCAAGTCCATTCTCTATGTCTGCATCTTTATTCCTGTCCTGCCCCTAGGTTCTTCAGAACCATTTTTTTTTCTTAGATTCCATATATATGTGTTAGCATACGGTATTTGTTTTTCTCTTTCTGACTTACTTCACTCTGTATGACAGACTCTAAGTCCATCCACCTCACTACAAATAACTCAATTTCGTCTCTTTTTATGGCGGAGTAATATTCCATTGTCTATATGTGCCACATCTTCTTTATCCATTCATCCGATGATGGACACTTAGGTTGCTTCCATGTCCTGGCTCTTGTAAATAGAGCTGCAATGAAATTGTGGTACATGACTTTTTGAATTATGGTTTTCTCAGGGTATATCATGGCTTAGTATCCTGCAGCAGACAGCAGACTGGGGGAAGTGGGAAGTGCATTTTCAGGAGCAAAATCCAGCCTCCTCCTGCTGCCCTCAACACAGGGAATGTATGAGTCTCATTTACTGCTTCAAGGTGATGTCAGTCTAGTCTTCCCAAATGAAACCTAAAGTTGTCGGCATTGCCAGCGTGTTAACATATGAGAGTGTGGGAAACAAAGGAAACAGTCAAGAAAGAGAAGCTATAGCCTAGGAATCAATCGTGGCCATTTCTCCTTCCATGAGACCTGGACCATCCCCTAAGGCTCAGCACACTCAGAGCATTTTCCTTCTCTGTCTGCAGAGTCACTGTGTGAGGCTGAGGCAGTGGCCATCCTCTTGGGGTTGGAGTTTCTACATTATGCAGATATGTCTATGGACAGAACCCCTCTTTTTCGTCTTGCATTGCCTGGTCATAGGGAACTCCTTGTTAGATCACAGGCATGGGTTCAGGGGATAGCAGTGAAGCAATAGAAACAGGTCCTGTGGACAGCTACCTGCTCTTTGAGTTTACTAGGGCCTTCTGGTCCTGGCCAGGCCCTCATTTTTATCACTTCAATTTTTATCATGTGATGTTTCAGTGCGAGTCCAATCTTATGGTGTGGTGGATCAAATAATTAGCTCTTCATAGGAAGTTAGGGCCACGTGGTCACTTAGTGTCCCATATGAGGCTTAGTAACAAGGCAGGGAGGAGTGGCAGGCCTGGCCCATCACCTGCACCTCGGGGGCCATGCTATGATCCTCCTGATAAGCATCTGACTTTCCACAAACTTTTTCTTCGACTTTGCTGGGTCCTAAGGCCCAAGTGGTAGGGTTCTTGCCAGATCCCTTTCTTGATCCCTGGCCTTGCTCAAAACTGACAGTTACTTAGTAAATGAACAAAAACACCAAAACAAAATGTGGCATTTGTTGCCTCCAAAATGCAAAGAAGCCCTCCAAGCTAGGAGACAGACAGCTCTTAGAGGTCAGCCCCCTCCAGGAACTGGCCTCAGCCAGCCATCCCCAAGGTCATGCCCTCTTCCCAGCTGTTTCTAACACCTGGTCAACACAAGGTGTAAAAGGCCAGAAATCCTTGACCCCATTTAGGATAAATCTGAAAGCCCACACCAGCTTCAGATCTCCCTGTGGGCTCCGTGGGTGACTGAAGCACACTCAGTGTCTTCCTCTGCCTGATCCTGTTTTCTTTCTTTCCTCAACGCGTGTTGATCTCAGGACCACATCTAATGAGCTAGCTTCCTGTATGTACATGAATCTCCATCTCAGAGCCTGTCTTCTGGGAGGACCCAACCATAACAGTAACTCTGTCTGGAACAAATGTTGCCATGTCCCAGACCACTGGCTCCCAGAAAATGGACCATCATGGCTGCTCTAAACTTGGGCAGGGTTTATCTCCCACTCTATGCACCCATGTGCTGTAGTAGGTCCTCTGGGGTATTGTTACCTCTGCTTATCAGTGTAAAAGAAGAGCATGATGGTCTGTGGATAGAACAAGGGTCCTCCAAACTATGTTAGGATAGAAAGCAGGGAACAGATAGAGTCCAAGGCAATGTTCCTATGGATCCTGCCCCACAGATTGGTTCTTATTTCCCTTCCTAAAGGGATCATTAGAAGGTGGTGGGGGAGAACTCACCACTTCAGCATCTACTGGGCTGCCTACCTGATGCCAGGGGCCGCATTCAGTAAAAATGCTCCATCTGATAGATGCCTTGCCACCTCCTGGATTGGTCCTAACTTGTCATCTCCATGACTCCTCTGGCAGTAAATTTATCCCATCCTCCATGACTCCCTAGCTTTGGCTCTAGCAAAATGAGTTATCCAAGGAAGTAGTACAAACAGCCATGCCTGCATGTCTCACTTTTTTGTTTTGACGCTAATCTCTGTTGGATTTCCCATAGCCATGCTGTGTGGCCTTTTTGCACTCTCCTTGGAGGAAGGGAGGGGGTTATGGAGGGTGAGGAAATCCCAGGGGTTGTCCAGGTCAACCCTCTCAGGCACAAGGCAGAGCACAGGGAAGATAGGAGATGGAAAAGCTAACGGAAAATATTCAGGGCTTGAAACTACCTTTTCCCCAACACCCATGATTTCCACTTATCTGAGATGAGATCTGATGACAACGGTTTTGAGTTCAATCCTGTACCATTCGGGGCAGGTAAATTTGGACCCCATGTGTGTTTGGCCATCTCTGGGGTCTCAGATTATCAGTCTGATGGTTTCTTCTCCCATTTTCCAGCAAATCTCTTCCCTCTTATTCAGGAGGGTAAACCTTTCTTACTTTTTAGGGATCTTGGTTCTGGGTAGACCCCGGTACCTTCAATCCCAGGTGGTCACTGAACACAGTTCCCTCCATGCTTCCCCGCTGTTCCTCCATGGTGTGGCCAGGTCTCATCCCTCATGTTTGCACATCTCTCCTTCATTTCTGTTGTCTGGGAAGTCCCTTATCTTTCTTTGGGGCCTGACAGTGTATGATTGTTTATTTTAATTTGTGTTGTCTCCAGCTTTGGGACATGTTTGAAGCAGGATGGGACTCAGTTTGGCATGTTGCCAGGAGTCCTGTCAATCAAACTAAGTCAGTTGTTAAACTACATTTGGTTCTGCTGTTTGGGATGGCAAGCTTGTTTGAGAAGGAATAAAGCTTAACTTGCTGTGTGAGCTGAACAGGACACTGGTGAGAGGGGAGCCAGGCAGGAGAGTCCCAAGGTGTGTCTGCTGGGGACATCTGATAGTGGACGTGGCTTTTCCATAGCAAAGACCTTCCAGGTGAGTCAATAGCAAATTTATTGTTTAGGAACTCATCTGACAGTTTTGATTAGTACGCCCCTAAGATAAAATCATTTAAGTGTATCTACTAAAAAATAATTTCTAAAAGTAGTTTTCATATTAAAGGGGAAAATGATAAAGGGGAGACTGTAGAGAAAAGAACAACAGATGGTGACTGGGGGTCCCAGTGGATTCTGGGCCTCGAGCAGTAAGGGGCCTTTGATTGAGCAGCTCTCTTGTGGGTATTTTAAGGATAAGAGTCTTGGGTAAGATAGGCAGCCCCAGGGCCCAGTGATGCTACCATTGCATCAGGGGCCACAGGGACCACTGTCCACAGAGCAGGGGCAGACAAGTCTGCAGAGAGGGGACAAGTGGGGAAGCCCTGGGCACCTGCCAGAGCAGCTGGAGATTGGGAAGTGGTATGGCTAGGGGACCCTCATTGAGGACCATCCAACTTGTCGTCTCCCCATCCCACTCACCTTTTCTTAGTGCAGCCTCTGAGGGGCCTCTGTCACCTTTTCATTTCATCATTCCCTCGGGAGTGTGAGGGTGACAAGGAAGCTGCAGCCCCGGCATCCAGACTGCTCCCAGGGACCACCCATTACTTCAAGGCAACCCTTCCATCTTCAGAGTGTCCTGGCGAGCACACCAGTCAGAATAAAACAATAGAACTACAGAGTGGGCCGTTCATTGTCCTGGGAAGTTGGGTTATTCTAAGTCCCAAGTGCTACCCTGCCTTTAGCGTCTGACATGATACAGTTAGTGTCTGACCTTGTTGTTGACACCCGCATTCCCTGGACCTGTGAATCTGTTATGTACGATGGTTAATTTTATGTGTCAGGTTGACTGGACCACAGTGCCCAGATATTTGGTCACATTATTCTGGGTGTTTCTGTGAAGGTATTTTCTGTGAAGAGACTTACAAATAACCAAAATATATAAGCTGACAGAATTAATGGACAATTTGAATGGGATTGCTTTTTTTCTTTTAGAAATGCTAAGTTTTCTTAACAAAAGAAAGGACAAAGGAAACACAGTGCTCTAAATATGTGTAACCATGAGAACAAGAAAAGCAGTCTTATAACACTTATATTATTACTAGCATAACAGACTGCAGATTCACATTTAAAATTGGTGGACTTTGAGTAAAGCAGACTGCACTCCATAATGTGGGTGGGCCTCATCCAATCAGTTGGAGGTCTGAATAGAACAAAGAAGGAGATTTTTGAGTTAGAGGGAATTCTGCAGCAGAAGGTCCTCAGACTTGAACTACAACATCAGCTTTTCTGCCTGTCTCCACCATGCCAGCTCACTCTGCAGGTTTTGGACTTGCCAGCCTCTATAATGATGTGAGCCAATTCCTTAAAATAAATCTCTCTCTCTCCATCATCTATCATCAATCTATCATCTATCTATCTATCATCTATCTATCTATCTATCTATCTATCTATCTATCTATCTATCTATCATCTATCTCTCATCATCTATCTACATATCCTGTTTCCTGTTGGTTTTGTTTTCCTGGAGAACTCTGACTAATACATTAGGTTACAAAGCAAAAGGGATTTTACAGATGGAACTGAGACTATGGACCTTAAAATAGGGAATTATTATCCTGAATTATCCAGGCGGGCCCAATCACCTCTGGCCTTAAGAACAGAGACCTTTCTTTGTCTTGGGGCCAAGCAACATGGCAAAAGGAGAAGTGTGAGTGATCTGACACCTAAGGACTCTGTGCACTGTTGCTGGTATGAAGACAGAGGGGGCAGTGGGATGAGGAATGCAGGTGGCCAAGGAGCACAGAGGCTCCCAGATGATGGCAAGCAAGGAAGTGAGACCTCGGGCCTACAGCCATAGAGGTCTGAATTCAGGAAAAACCTGAGTGAGCACAGAAGTGGGTTCTTGCCAGAACCTTGAGAAAAGAACATGACCCAGCCAACACCCTGATTTTGACCTCCTGAGACCCTAAACTGAGAAGCAGTGACCCATGCTGTTCCTGGATGTCTGACCCATGGAAACTTGGACGTAATAAATGGGAGTTGTTTTCAGTCACTCAGTTCGTGGTAATTTGTTACAGCAGCAAGAGAAAACTAATATCAACCTTTTGACCTGTGAGCTTCTGAGAGAAAGGTGTGGAATGTGGAGAGAGAAACAAGCCAATAGTAAAATAAATAGAAAAACTAGAAAATGGAAACCAGATGAGGAAAAATGAGGTTGGTAGCATTGCTCATTCAACCATGAACAAAGACAGTTCAGAGTTGATTCTGAGTGTCTGATGTGCATTGGAGTTTGTTCAATGTTTGTTGGAGAAATGAAAGATTCTCACATGATACTACTTTTCAGGGATGCTGTGGTCCTGTTCCTTTAAAGCCTCTCTCTGGACAAGGTCCACCTAGACAGGTAGCCGGCAGCTTATTCACTCCTGCAGCACATCACCACATTCTGACAAGATGTTGTTTCTGCATAATTGTGCTTCTCCATGGTAATGAGCCCTGATTCTCTAGCTGCAGGGGAAGGCACTGGGCCCATTGGTGATGGCTCCAATGTTAGGCACTGCTACAAGAAGGGTCAGTGGAGATCTTTCCTATCACTCTTCTCAAGTGCCCTCTTAAAGAGAAAGCAGGTGCCTCTGGGAGCCTGACCACAATCTATGGCGTCCCCAGACACCTTGAGCTTCTTCCTCTGGCTCAGTGAGAACCCCGATGTCCTTCTGATCCACCATCTTTTCTGCCTGGTCTAATTTGAATTGGGATTCTGCTACGTCTGAAAGATGAACCGACCAATGTACACTTCAGAGACCTTGACATCTACCCAAATGGTTTGCAAACTATGTTTTGTATCTGAACGTTGTCTTCAAATAAAATCTCACATGGGAAGCTCAATGATAAGGGCAACAGATAAGGGCAGAGCTGCTGGGGCTGCTTGCTCCAGGGCTTGGGGTTAAGCCCTACCGCACTGCTTCCCCTTCTCCCAGGCATTCCTGGCTTCTGTGCAGGTCCCTGAAAACTCACACTCAGGAAATCTGAGACTGAGCATCTCCTCGTTGGAGTCCCCAGGACTCTCATCCTGGCCTGAAAAGGGGCTGTCACCTGCATTTATGAGCTCTGTTGATGTGTCCGTGAGCCCAGGAGGAGCTCACAGTTGTGCTGATTCCCATAATAAGACCAAATGTAACAGAGCTCCATCACAGGGGAGATGACCGCATTCCAAGCCCTTTCCCTGTCACTTAGCTTGGTCCTCCACACATCCCAGCATCAGGCACAACCCTGGTCATTATCAAGCCACCCTTTCTTTCACACACTCATTCCACGGGCTGGAATGATAAATAACACTGATTCTTTCTCCTTTCGTCCCTGTCTCTTTGGAGGGCACCTTTGGGCATCTTTTTCCGCCTCTGACCATTGGCTCGTATTCACCTGTTCATTTTACAAAAGAATTATTAAACACTTATTAAGAATCAAGTTTGTGCCTTCATGAATAAGACAGACATGATCCTCACTCTTGGGAAGTTTATAATCTTGGGAGGCAGACAGATAAAAAAGCAAGTAAACAATAACAAAGAGCTTAATTTAAATTGTGGTAATTTCTACAAAGGTCGTGTGCAGAGTTTTGTTGCAGAGAATAACAGAACTGTGGAGGGCTTTTCCCTCCTCTCCCACACCTCTGCCCTCACCCAGAGTATGGGAACTCTGCCTCTCCAATTGCCAGGATGGAAGCCTCTCCCTTCCACTCCTCACACAGATCTACTTCTTGCAGGAGAAGATTGGAAAATGGCTTAGCTCATGCTTAATCAGACCTTCCCAGAATTTCTGGTTGACTTGACTTCAAGCTGAACCTGTGGATCTTTTCACTCTGGCCTCCTTGGCATGGTGAACCCTGAGGGAAGTTCCCTTCCCCTCGAAGGGAAGTCTGCAATTATATGAGACCAGCTGCATACATTCTGTCTAGGAGGAAGGACGCAGAAAAACTGTTGTTTTTGCCAATCCGGTGTTACCTGCAACAAGCTAGTGGTTTGTTTTGTTTGTCTTCTTTTAATTTCTGTTTGTCTCTTACACCTCATCTCCATCAGTTCAGAGCTCCCTAGTGTGAGATGGAGAAGTGGGTGAACAGTCCATGTGCCCATCACACGGTGGTGGTGGCACCGAGTGGGAGGGACAGGAGTCCAAGAGGACGAGCAAGAGGGAACCTCATCGAAAGAAGGTGACATTGGGGTGAGACAGTGGGTGGTACATGAGCACTTCCCAGACGGCCACGAAGGGCAGGCGGCCTTAGGCAGAGGGAGCAGTGCCATGGAAGGAGAGAGCCCGGAGTGCCCAGGGGGTCCTGTGTGGCTGAAGAGTACAGCGAGTCTGTTCTGGCCAGGTAGGAAGGGGCACAAGGGGCTCAGCTGGAAGAGGCATGCATGCCACGACATCGTCTGTATTTGGTGCTCACGTACTCAAAACGTCCAGTAATTTAACACTTTGAGACGGATCTGACCCCATCTGGAATCTATATCCAATTATTCACCAAGCTCTACTGAGTTTTCTTCAAAGTCTCCTCATTCATGCCTTTTCTTAAAAATGAGTCATTGAGAAAAGGCGCAAGTGAGGAGACTTTGGAGATTGCCACTAGCCAGTGCCTCCCTTGAATGCCTATGTTCATCTTTTTGTTTCGTTACGGTTGAGAGGAAGATGTACGATCAAACTGGAGGTGAGCGGGGTGGGATGATGGCAGCAAACCCGGAGCAGCACCTGTGTCCACATCCAGTGGCTCGTCAGTGATGTCTGAGCTCAGCTGAAATAACAACGTCTCAGGGAACCCTCTGGAGCCCATGGCCCTCCACTGACCTCAGATGCGAGGAAGAACTGCGTGTTCTGAGGTCCCTGATAGGAGATGATCTCCACACATTAGAAAAGAGGAGGAGGCAAAAATCTCATCAATTTCCAAATAATTTATTTAACACACATTTCCTGGTGTCAACACTTCATCGTCCTCTAAGATCAAGAGGAGGGCTAGAGAAAACAAGGTTCAGCCTTGCCCCAGGAGACTGGCTTAAGTGGTAAAGACATGAGCAGTGACAATCTAGGATGTGAAGTACTATAAAGAGGGTATATATTGGGTACACATGGAACATAGAAAGAGCTAGCTGGCTGTCTTCATGCTGCATCTTGGGGATGAAGAATTCTCCAGGCAGGTTAGGGAAGGCTGGGCATTGGATACACAAAAGAACAGTAGGAGAAATAAAGAAGCATGAATGAGAACATGTTTTTAATGATTATATCTGTTTTCTGGGGCTTCCATAACAAAGCACCACAAACTGGGTAGCTTAAAAAACAGATATGAATTCTGTAGTAGTTCTGGGGGCCAGAAGTCCAAGATCAAGGTGTCAGCACAGCTGCTTCCTCCTGAAGGCTGTGCAGAAGAAATGTTTCATGCCTCTCGCCTAGCTTCTGGTGGCTTTCTGGGTAATCTTTGGTGTTCTTTGGCTTGTAGAAGCATCACCCTGATCTCTGCCTTCCTGTTTATATGATGTCTTCCCTGTGTTCCTGCCTGCTCTGTTTCCAAATTTTTTGCTTTTATAAAGACATCAGTCATATCGGATTAAGACTCACCCTAATGACCTCATCTTAACTAAGTGCATCTGCAATGACCCTATTTCCAAATAAGGTCTCATTCTGAGGTCCTGGGAGTTAAGATTTCAACATACAAATTTGGGAGAGACTCAATCCAACCCATAACAGTGACATGGGATATTGGTTACAACCGGAGCACAGCATGCATGGGGCTGAATAGCTTGCAGTGCCTTTTCAGGATCAGAATCCTTTCAGCTGCTTCAACCACTTCCTCCCTGAAGCCCACACTCCTTCAGACAGAATTACTTCAGCTCTCCAGCTGGGACATGTTCTCCCTTTAGCCTCCAGCCACTGTTTTTTAATGGCAGGACTTCTCCAGACCCCCTCTGCCCACACACCAGCCATCATTTTCATTGACTTTGTCTTCTACTCATCCTTTCAGCTTTACATTCCTAACAGGTTTTGTTTCCTTTTGGAAACAACCCTGGACGCATAAGGCTGGATGGGTCTCAGTTTGTGTCCATATTCTTGTCCAGAGAATGAAATATATCATCTTAAGCCATAATTGCCGGCTTACTTCACCCCATTTCCACTAGCCCCTGAACTCTCTGGAAATAAAGACCAGCTTTCATTCATCAGTTCCATTTCTAGTGCCTGATCCAGTGCATGGCATGCAATAGTTGCTCATTGAATGCTTGTAGCATGTACAATAAAGGAGTGAAAATTCAGCTGGTCTTTGAAAGACAGAGGCCCGAATCCTTGACTTATTCTTCCAAGTAACCCTCGTAGCACCTGTACCCCTTTTCCATAGAGCCCCAATCTAGTGCAGAGGCATGGTGAGGATGGGGAGGCTTCTCTATGACCTTCTCTGAATTTTCATACTTTCAGACACACCCCATCCTCAATTTATCACTGTTAACCATCATCAGTGACCTGAGAGTGGGTGACATTTTGTCAACGGGACACTACCTCTCTCCCTGCTCAGGATCTTTTACTACCCATGCTCTGTGTTATTTGTCTAGACTGCTACACAGTGTTCATTCTCCAGATAAAACCCTCACTTTCTCATTCGTACCAAAACCAGTTTGCCCAGAATATACTCAGCTCCAGCTAAACTGGCAGCTTCGCACCTGTGCTCCGTGTCACCAACAATATCTGGATACGTCCCAAGACTGTCCAACCACACCCACCTGTAAGGACCTGGTGGATAAACAGACTCTCAAAATGATGCCATTTCAGGAAGGTCACGCACAGCAGTGAGCCGTGCTAAGCCTGGGTCTCATGCTTGCTCGTGGGAATTTGTGAAAGAGGTCTCTCTGCCTATGGAATAGCTATTTTCAGAGCTAGAAACTCCGCGTGTTCAAGCATGATTCAGTTTCCTCCATGGTCTCTTCAACCAAATGCATGGGCTGAGTCAGAAAACAGGTGTAGAAGTATAAGAAGAATGAAGGAAGTTCCAGAAGCACTTTGAGTCCACTGAAATAGCTGAAATATTTTTGCAAGTGTTTTTGGATTGGAGAATCCAGAAACAGGCTTTGCCAACCTCCTCTCCACTTACTTGTCAGCTGCGCACGTACTTCAAAGAAAAAGCCACCATTGTGTTTCTGAATCACGTACAAACGACACATGAAACTTTTCTGTTTCAGAAGTCTTTGCATGGCAGCATGTTCTGGAGTCCAGTGGACTTGGATGAAAGATGGTAAGAAGGGGGTATTTTCATAAACTCTTTCAATCAAGGAAGTGCCACTAAAGCAAAGTGAGTGAACAGAAACTCCACAGGCTGCATTTGACTGTGAACTCAGGTACACCAAGCATAGCAGACTCTATAGTTGGGGAAAAATATTGTTCCCTGGCAGACTGAGTCAAAAAGCCAGTATATCCCAAAACTGTGGAACTGATCAATATTACTTTGTTCCTCTTAAAACTGCATCCACTGAGCTGTGAGTTAAAAAAATATGTCACGTGTAGATTTAACAATGCGTCAAATAGAATTTTTCTGAATTCTTTTAAGGAAATTGTTATTTCAGTTCATTCTCCAATACCACCTTATTTATCGAACTACCCCAAATCCACCCAGAACTCATTGCCAGGAAAAGGTTTTCTTCCTAGTGACCTGATTAAATTCAAGCATTTAATTGAATGTATTTTACTTATTATTAGTTCTGTGAGTGATTTAAGATGTCACTTAAAAAAAAAAAAAAAAGGTTCTGTGATTAAATACACTTGGGAAATCCTGGGATAAATACAGTTAATCCTGAGGTAACTGAGAAGCAACTTTGAGTCTTCTGATGTACATGGGAAGGTCCACTGGAAGGCAAAAGTTTCCCCCAAATTATTTGACAAACAGAACCCTTCTTATTGCAAAACGTTTTTCTGGTTTAAGAGTTATGTGAAATGTTCTTGGGGAAGTGAGATATCATAAGCATTGTTTTTCCCTCTTCGCTTTGGCCACCCTAAAGCTCATGTAATTGTTATGGTAAACATCAAGTTTGTAGCGCTGATCTCTCAGCAATGCTGGGAAGGAATGTCTTGCAGTGGGAAGAGCTAGGATATCGTCATGCACTTTGTGATTACTTGGGAAGATTTGGTACGTACAATGTCTACAACACAGACTTCTTTGAAAACATGAAGTTGCAAGTATAACATCATACATATAATATCCATTCAGAGACTAGCCATTAGTTACATTTCATCCAATTTTACTTCTTTTAGTCCATATAAACATTTACAAAACATTCTAGATGTGAATTCAAAGCTATTTCAAATTCTTATCAGGAAATTGGAGGTGGCTAAACAGATGATGAAAATATACAAGATATTCAAGCAGCTTTAAATAAGAAATAGTACTGGGACTATTTTTCCAATTAGGTTTTGCCATTTTCTAGAAAATTTGCAGGTGGTAAAAGCAATGATAGTTTTTATTCCAGAAAGAATTCAAGCCTGAATGTATTAAGTCTATGCATTTGTGTTCAGAACACGGAAACTTCAAATCTCTCTAGGTTAAAAACTTAGAATTTTATTTTTAGTGTAAGATCAGCTTAAATGTCATGGTTAATTTCATCCCTTCCTACCTTCCTTCCTTCCTTCCTTCCTTCAATAATCTCTGCAATGTGTCTCTCCATTGCTTCCATCGTGGAATCCCAGGATTCCTCAGTGTGGTGGTCAGTCGAGCATGAGGACCTCTTGTCTGATTTACATCATCTCCAGCCACTTGCCCTCCACATTCTTTGTTCTCTCCACACTACACACCTTCACGTCTCTGTTCACATTAGCACCCACTCCATCTTCTCTGTCCATTTGTCTTCTTAAGACAACCACCAACATCACCTTTCTTTCTGAAGATCTCCCCTCTTTCACTCTCCCTTGCTCCAAGTGGGAAATCACTTTCTTATTTATCCTCCCTGAGCTTCACCCTTGCCTGTGTGTTTGCACTTGTCACATGGTAGTAGCACTGCTGGCTGACACCATCTTCTCCCTGTTGAAACAAGCCATCTTTGGAGGCTGAGGCCAAGTTATCTTTGTTTCTCTCTCCTCTGTACCAAGCACAGGACTTAATGTGTAACAGGTGCTCAATGAATATGCTTTTTTAAACCCTTCTCTTTTTATTTTTAGTTATTTTTTTATTGAGGTATAATTGACATTTGATGATATAACATAATATTAGTTTCAGGAGTACAATATAATGATTCAATATTTGTAGATATTGTAAAATGATCACCATAATAAGTCCAGCTAACATCCATTACCTCATATAGTTAAAAAAATGTTGTTTTTCTTGTGACGAGGACTTTTGAGCTCTCTTAGCCACTTTCAAATGTGCAATACAATAGTAAGTATAGTCACCATACTGTATGTCACGTCTTCATGACTTTTTCATCTTATAACTGGAAGTTTGTACCTTGAAGGTGAAGTATGCTTTTAATGGAATTAACTATATTTCCATGATTCTATGGCAAAGAGTTCCCAGCCTTGGACGAGAACACATTCACAACTCAGGCTGCCCCTGCTCAGCCAGGCTTCAGGAGTTCCAACCTGAGTCCAGAGCCAGATGTATTGCTGCCCAGAGAGGGGTTGGCCAGGGCTCCAGAGGACCAGCTGGAGGATAAATGATGGTGATGTGAACGAGAGGGACTCTGGGAAAAGACAGGAAGAGTCGGAGGAGCCAGGGAGAGACTGAGAGGGAGAGGACGAAACTGACACAGCTTTCCTCCCACACGGTCTGAAGTGTGCTGCTGTTTCGTTCAAGGCTTTGGAGAACAGTGACAGCCATCTGGGGGCTGTTTTCCTGGGGACCTGGGGAGGAGCAGGCAGCCTCAGGCACAAGGGAATCAGAATCCCGAATGGAAGTTTCACTTCTCAGCCTGCCTTTGCTAGCAAGGTCAAGCAAATGCTAGCATAAGGGCTGGAGCGAGTCTGTCAACCTGCCAGAAACGGTGCGCAACCGAGCACAGTGCAAATCAACATTGTAGCTAATGTTACATGTTGTTGCTCCTCTGTGCTGATGTGATTCTGAGATTTCTGATTTGCCTGCTCTTGCAGACCACACCTCGGACGTATAAGCCTGCGTTAAAGAACACAGAGGAGGGGATGCCTCACTCCCCTGGGGCCCACGGGATAACCTGAAGGACGGCTACGCATGGCCAAAGGCTAGCAGACTTCCTCCATGCTTCCTGACAGAAGAGCTCATCTGCGCCTCGAAGAGGCCTATCAAAAAGGATTTGAGAAGCAAAGGTGGAGGAGAAGATAAAATTTAAGCCAAGGCCTCCTGCCATCAGTGAGGTGTGTGTGGGCTGATCAGGTAAAGGAACCAGGGTTTTATAATCCCCTCGAGTTGCCCTGGATGATTCTTATCAGACCCAGGACTCAAGCAAGAACCTGTCTGTGACCACAGGACCAGGGATGCTGAAAGGAAATTGCTGGTCTCTGCAGAATTAGGGAACCTGTTTCATGACTTAAAAAGTACAACAAGAACTCACATGACACCTTGTGAGGGGGCTGGAAAACACATAAGAACGTGAAAGCAAACACTTTGGAGGATACTTAGCAAGATTAATTTCATGAGCCTGCCAGTACAATTTCACAACCTCGGGAATAGAAAGTCTCATTTGCTTAGAATAATAAGGAAAACACAGCTCTGGAGAAGCCCATTTTCTTGATGACGATGTCTCCCTCTCTGAATGTCCAAACTAATTTTAACCATTTTTGATGGAAATCTTTCTAAGGCCAAAATCACTCTTCTTTGTCATCTCAAAAAAAAAAAAAAAAAAAAAATAGAACTTTTGCAGAATACTCTAGCCCCTGTTTTATGGATCGAGGTCCCTCTTCAGATGAAGGAAGAGCGAGACACTAACAGTTGCCTAGCAACTGTGATGTACTTGGAACCATGCTGGATATTTATGTGAAGCATCTCTTTAGTTCTCACCAGGACCCAGTGTCAAAGACATATTTATCTCAAGGATCCATATAAGAAACCTGAGAGCTGAAAGTGAGCAGAGATGTGAACAGAGACACCTAAACTGAACCATCTCTGTGTGATATATAATCTTTGCTTTACGATACAACAACAGACTTGAGTAGTTTGACCTATGTTCACAAAGCCAAAACTATTCATTATCTGGCAGTTGACAGAAAAACAGTTTCCTGACTCCGGATCTATGTGGTACGATGTGATTTGTCCACACAACGCTTTATGTGCTTTAAATTTACCTGTTTGAACCATATAGCTCAAGTGACCGCATATTAATTGCTGCACAGGACAATTACACTGATGTTAACCCCAACTTATCAAACTGTTACATGCTGGGCTCTGTTGTAAGCAGTGCTCCTGTACTATCTAACGGAGCTCATAGCAGTCCTATCAATCAGGTAAGCGTCGTCATTGTCTACATGTCACCGAAGAGGACACTGAGACACAGAGAAACTAGGAACTAGCCCGGGATCCTAGCTGATAAGGAACAGTTCTGGGTTTGAACCAGGGAGCCTCGCTACCTCTCACCCACACTGCCTTTGAAGAGATTTCACTGTTTGATCAAGCTAGTTTTGTTTTGCCGCTCCAAAGAAAAGTCTTACAGAAAAATAAGATTCTTTATGCACACGGATAAGAATTTCTCTAAAGCTTTCATAGATCCACACGTCTTCACATAGTCAGCTTTACTAGATGTTGCCAAATTGTTCTCCAGAGTCTTGATACCAATTCATTTGCTCCCCAGCAAAGGTGAGACTTGATGTTTCTCTACATGTTAGCCCAGGCTTAATCCTGACATACATTTCCTCTTTGCTTATCAGGTGTGAAGTAGCATGCCATTGTTTCAATTTCCAGTATCCTGATGTTTAGTGATGTAGCACATCTACTTATATGTTTATCGATCATTTGCATTTCCTCTTTGGGGACTGCCCTTTAGATACTTTGACCATTTTCCTCTGGGTTATTTGTCTTTCTTATTGATTTGTGATGATTCTTTACAATTTTTAAAAAAATTAATTGGCAGTTATATGACATGTCTTTTATATGACTTATCCCTTCAATTTGTTTGATTAGAAAGGACTGCTTCTAATATCTCACTGGTAAATAGGATGGGAGATATTCATATTTGCTAGTGACCTTTATCAGTTAAGAAAGCTTCTATTTCCTACTTCATCCAGAAAATAAAATATCTCCATATCCATCAAAAGGAGTGCCTTATAAATTCATAATACAAGCTCCTTTGATGGTTATTTGTACGGCAAACGTCTTCTTTCACTCTGTGACTTGACTTTTTCAGTTTATTAACGGTGTATTTTAATAAACATAAGTTTTAACTTTAAAGTATTGTATCAACCTACTTTGGCCAATAAAATGTTAGTGGAAGTAACATTTGCACTTTCTAGAGAAAATATTTAGTAGTCCATGCTCTACTCTCCAATTTATCTTCTCTCTCTGCCAAGAACCTACAATCTTTTGCCCTTCTAGATGCTCAGGCAAAAATACTGATTCCCTCTACCTGCTTATCTCTCACCCAAAATGCCAGCAAATAACCATGGCTTTCATTTAAAATGTGTCTAGATTTTGATCCCTTCGTAGCATCTCTTCTGCTACGTCTTAGCTGCCATCATCAGAAATAACCTCCTGTCTGTTGTTGCCATTTATACCATTGTCCCCTATTGTAGATTTACAGTGCAGAAGCCAGAATGAAGCATTCTAAACAAAAATCCAAACACATCATTCTTTTGTTTCAAGTCTTACAAGGACTCTTCATGTCTTTTGGAGCAAAAGCCAAAGCTCTTATAATTGCTTACAATTCTAAGAAATTCCCTACCCTTCCTTCTCTGCCCCGTCTCCTGTTACCCCTCTCCCATGACTCAAGCCACGTTGCCTTTACTTCTTCTCCTCAATGCACACTTCCACTTTACAACTTTGTACCAGTCGCCCCCTCTTCCTGGCCTATTTTCTCCATAACACTTACCTCCTTCCAACATATGGTCTGATGTTCTTGCTTATAACATTTACAATTTTTTCCCCCACTTTTCTCTCCCTGCTCTGCGCTCACAACATTATCAATCAAGCAAATCCAAGACTGTATGTGTTCTGGTCAAAGAGTTACCCCAAATGCCTGTGACGGTGCCAGGCACAAGGTGGGTCCTCAGTGAATACTTGTGGACCTCTCAGTCTTAGAGTTGGGCAGCTTGACCTCGGAGGTCACTTTCAGTTATGATATTCCAGAACTTTTAGATGTGGAATTCATGTCAAAAGGTTTCTACTACATAGTCAAATGTAGGGAAGCCCCCAACAACCATGGTGGTATTTTGGTATTTATTTAACTTCTTAAAAGTAGCTATCGCCATGGTATCTAAGAAAAAACTCTCTTGAGCTTTTTTTCTTATTTATTAATCAAACAAATGAGTCACTACAAAAGCTGACAAATGAATCACCTGAATGCAAGCACTTATGCTAGTTATGGAAATAAAAGATCTGACTGGAGTGGAAAATCCAGGATTTGAGGCCCCAGAGTTCACAGAAGTAACAGTGCTTTGAATCAGTGGCGGGAATAGTCACAATTTTCTGAAAGCTTTATTACGAAATGAAGGACCCAATACATGGAAAAGTAAGTGACTACTTAGCATTTCTATAATGATTTTGTCTCTAAGCTTTCTTGTGACTCCAAGCTCTTCTTTACAAAAATGAAGGCCGGTAAGTAGAAGCTGTACTTAAACAGTCATGCTGTGGTCGCCCACCTAAGATTTCACAGTGTTCTCTGAGGCCCTGCAGGTGTCCTTCAAATCGTCACTCTACTCCCAGTGACCCAGGCCTTTAATTTCATTGATGCTTTGTCTTGGTAGCAAATAAAACTGGTTTTTCAGTTTTGCAAATTCAAAAATATCAAACATCTTAAAAGAAAAAGGTAAAAATCACCTGCAATTGCACCATCTTGAGACAACTGCCATAAATATTTTTGTGATCCTTTCCTCATGCACTTCTTTATAAGCTTACACAAATATCTTCACAAAATGCCTGGTTTCTTTTTTTTCTCTTGAATATATTTTGCATTTTTTTCTGACATTGACTCACTCTGTTTTCTTATCTCCTCTATCAATATATCGAAATTCCTAGGGAAACAATGTTAACAGCAAAGTGTATCCTTCCATAATATTCTTCATCAAATGAGTACATAGTATATACAGCTTTTAATTTTCCCTTGTTTACTTAAAAAAAAATAGAATATAACAAGAATTCTCAAAACTCAGTAATAAGATGACAAAACAACGCAATTTAAAAATGGGCAAAAAAATAGATCAAATACTCACCAAAGAAGATATTCAGGTGGTAAAAAAGCACATGAAAATGATGACTGGTATCATGAGTCTCTAAGGAAGTGTAAAGAAAAATCACAAGTACAAACCTATTAGAATGGCTAAATTTGAAAAGACTGACTCTAATAACTGTTAGTAATAATTTGGAGGCCCTGGAACTCTAGTACACTGCTGGTGGAAATGTAAACTGATGCTATCGCTTTGGAAAACAGTGGTAGTTTCCTATACAGTTATATATACACCAACTGCATCACAAGTCTTCCTCCTTGTAGGTGTTTACCCAAGGGAATGAAAGCATCCATCCATACAAAGACTTGTCCATGAATGTTCAGAACAGCTCTATTTGTAATGGTCAAAAATTGGAAACAAATGGTTTTCCACAAGTGAATGGGTAAACAAATTGGGTTGTATCCATACAATAGAGTACTCAGCAATAAAAATAAATGACCTCTGATACAAGCTCTATGGATGAGTCTCAAAATAATTATGATGAGTGAAAGAAGCAAGACAAGAAGAATAAATGTTGTATGGTTACATTCATATAAAATTCCAGAAATTTCGAATTACTCTATAGGGAGGAGAAAGCAGATTCATGCTTGCCTGGGGATAAATGGGGGTGGTGGAGGGCAAGTTGGAGGAATTATAACAAGGACGAGGAAATGTTTAGGGGTGAAGGGTATGTTCAGTGTCTTGACTGTGTTATTGGTTTCATGGGTGTATACTTATCTCAAAGGTTATCAAATAGTACCCTTTAATTATGTGCAGTTAATTTTTTAATATATGTCATGACTAAATTAGCATACCAAAGTCAGTTAATATAGATATAATTCATTCTTTTAATTGTCATATAATATTCCAGTGCATGCATGTTTTATAGTTTCTCTAAGTACTTCCTTACTGATGTGTATTTATATGTTCCTAGTTTTTTTGCTATCACAACCAATGATTACATACATATATATTCAATTTATTCAATGATTTTATGTTATATACATGAATAATAGCTATATAGATGCTTCATATTTATACTATATATAAAGCACTATTTACACAACAGGGATTTTAATTCTGAGGAGTAGCTCGTAAGATGAATACATTATATGTGTTTTCTTTTTAAAATTTCAGTCATGTGATATATCATGTTTCCAAAAGACTCTTACCACCCAACGCTCTGCAGTAATCTAAAAGGATATACTTTTAATCTATACTGTGAAAACACTTCAGAAATAGCTTGCCAGCCAGAAGTGTATAAAACATCTTCCATCACACTTGTCCCTTTCTTTTTAAGTGTAGTGTTAGAACCTTGCTTACAAGACGTTCTTTTTTTTTTTTTTAACATCTTTATTGGAGTATAATTGCTTTACAATGGTGTGTTAGTTTCTGTTTTATAACAAAGTGAATCAGCTATACATATACATATATCCCCATATCTCCTCCCTCTTGCATCTCCCGCCCACCCTCCTTGTCCCACCCCTCTAGGTGGTCACAAAGCACCGAGCTGATCTCCCTGTGCTATGTAGCTGCTTCCCACTAGCTATCTATTTTACATTTGGTAGTGTATATATGTCCCTGCCACTCTCTCACTTCGTCCCACCTTCCCCTTCCCCTTCCCCGTGTCCTCAAGTCCGTTCTCTATACAAGATGTTCTCTTAATCCTAGATGTTATTTGCTCTCCTTGCCTTTGGTGTCTTTCTGACCCTGATCCCAAGACATTATCCTAGTGCAGACACACAGTGATCTTCCCTGAGTTTCTGTATAAATTTTTATTTTTCTCTTCTTCAGTCCCTTCTGTTCCTAAAGCCTTTACTGCCACAGATCACTCAGGACAGATTCTGAGATGTTCTGCATTCCAGAAAGAAGCCGAATGGTTTTCCCTTTACCTTGAAATTATGCTGACTCAAGAAAATGGGCCATATGCTGAAGCTTCTGATATCAAATTCCATCGAGCAAAGGTCAGGATTGTACCCACCTTTAGCTCATGCAGTTGCCAAAAGTATTATTCACCTTACTTTGGGTTCCAAAAGGGATTCAAACATATAATGAAAGCAGCTTGAACAAGTTGGAACTCCTCATGTTAAGCAATGTTTGAGCGTGCCATTTCTCAACAGCTAAGTTAATATCCTCTTGCCCAGAAAAAAAACTTTCCACTGATCCAAAATACCAATGGAGATTCAGCTTTCTCATTATCATAGAGTAAATTGGTGCAAGTTTAAACGAGGTATAAAGCACATGAGTTTACCAGCTATATTTTCATCTTTGCATAATAAATCTAAATTGCTGGGAATGGGGACATTAGTTATAAACCATGCTATTTCTTAAGAGTGTTAAAAGCTTGTAAAACTCAGGGAGAATTTCAGTTGAAATTGTCAATACTACTTCTAAGACCCTGACTTGTTATCATGTCAGTGACAGACCATGGGTCTAGCCTGGTTACCATTTTTCAGGAATACTTTGTAAAACTGTAACAGGGTTTCTGATGATCATTTAAGAATCTATGCTATTGAGAAAAGGGGTTATTTATAATTAAATGCTGGATTTCTTAGCCTGCTTTTACATAGCAAACTGAAAATGTTGATAGAAACAAGATCAATGAGGTGGTTTTCTTCAATATACCTGCCTCAAAAGCATTCAAATGAACTTATTTACAAAACAGAAACAGACTGACAGACATAGAAAACAAACTTATGGTTACCAAAGGGGAAAGCAGGGGAAGGATAAATTAAGAGTTTGGGATTAACAGATACACATTACTACATACACAACAGTTAAACAACAAGGACCAACTGTATAGTGCAGGGAACTAAATTCAGTATCTTGTATAATAGAAAAGAATCTGAAAAAAAGAATATATATATATATATATATATATATAATTTACATATATAAAACTGAATAGCTTTGCTGTACACCTGAAACTAATAAAACATGGTAAATCAACTATACTTCAATTTTTAAAGAAAGCATTTGACTTTATGGTTACGTAGAAAAGAGAACTGGGTTCAAGTTCATTGCCACTTAGTGGCGGAAGCTTTAAGAGCTGTTGCATGATTTGGAATCATTTATTTTTCCTGTAATCTCCTGGAGGTAACAGACATGGACATTTCCTCCTCACCTGAATCCCTGTGTGCCCAGTGGAGAGAAATCTTCCCTCATTCACAACAGGCATGAAACAGGAGCAAGAAATAAACTTTTACTTTGTAACCCACTGGGAGTGTTTTGGTATGTAGCATAGCCTATCTCATCCTGACTGATACTTCTATTTACATAAGCCAGTGCCTTAAAAGTTCTTATACTCAACTTCTTAATTTATTAAGTTGAATCCTATAAAACTGCTGATTTTAAGTGAAAAGTACACAAAGAAGAACATACATATTTTTATGTGTCTGAAATAATTTAGTAATGATTATTTTGCATTGCTTTCTTTTAATTAACATTCTGAAATGAATATTTCTTATATTACTATTAACCTTTTCACAGATCTTAACGATTTTATATGTCTCTTGTAGATGTAATCAGTGTACCCAAATGTTACCTGTAAGGCTGCATTTGTCTCATTTTTCATGACAACTTATTTTATAATGACCATCTTTGGGAATATAGCATTGCTACTATTTTGGATTATGTATTAGGACATATTTTGAGAAACATAATGGGTAAAATATGTAAGTATTTTGAAGGCATTTGATGCATATTGAAAAATTAAGTCCCAGAAAACATTACTAATGAGAACGTATAGTCCTGCCATGTTTTTTCTGACCCATGTCATCTGGCTATAACGATTCCAACCCCTTACCTGGCACATGTTAGTCAGAGCCGGGTGGCTTGAGGAGGGGTCCACACTCTGCGTCACTTTTCCCTTGGTATGAGCAGAGCCCAGTAACCTCTGAGTCTCAACCCCCAACCAGAATCAACAAGGCAGACCAGGCTGTGGGAGGTGGACCCAGATGGCACTCCACTTCCCATGTCCCGTCTTCTGGTGTCAGCAGTGTCCAGCAGCATATACACCAGCCTGGCCTTCGTGCTCCACCTCACACCTCAACATGGGGGTTTCTGCTAAGAGAGGGAAATTAAATTGGATCCAGTATTTCAAAAAAAAAAAAAAAAAAAAGACGAGGATATAACTGAGAGTTACTTGTCATGTGAAGAATCAGGAAAATCAGAATATAAATGAGTAAAGACACCAATACAAAGATGAATCGGATGTTAGAATTATCTGTCAAGAATCTTAAAGTAGTCAAAATCAAACACTCTAGCAAGTAATTTTAAATTATTTTGAAAGTAATAAATAGAAAATTTCAACAAAGAAATAGAAATCATAAGAAAGAAAGAATCAAATTCAATTACAGAACTGAAAAATAAAATCACAGAAGTAGAAAAAAAATCTCTCTAAATGAGCTCAATAGTAGATTAGAAATGACAGAGGACTGGAAGCAGTGAACTTGTAGATAGATCAATAGACTTACTCAATATGAACTACAAAGAAAAATAGACTGAAAAAAAGAAGCTAACATTTATATGATTGGAGTCCCAGAAGGAGAAGAGAAGACTGAAAAGGTATTCAAAGAAATAATGGCTGAAAACTCCCAAATTTGATGAAAGACTAAAACTTACAGATTCAAGAAGCTGAGTGAAATTAACAGGAAAAATCCGAAGAATTCCATGCGAAGAGACATGATAATTAAATGTCTGACAACTAAAGACAAAGAAAAGAATCTTGAAAGCAACCAAAGTGAAGGGCACCAACTTGAATGATAGCGGATTTCTCATCTGAAACCTTGGAGGACAGAAGGATGTGGTACAACATTTTTCAAGCACTGAAATACATAAACTACCAATTGCCCATTGTAATTACTGTAAAATTGTCCTTTAGAAATGAAGAGGAAATAAAAACATTTTTAGACACAGAAAAATTGAGAAAACTTTCCGCTAGCAAGCTATCCTCAAAGAATAGCTGAGGGAAGATCTTAAACAGAGAGAATATGACAACAAAAGAAGGCTTGGAACTTTGGGAAGGAAAGAAGAACGTTAGAATGTACAAATTAAAGGTAAATGTAATAGATTGTCCTACCTCTCATGAGTTTCTTAAATCATGTTCAATGGTTGAAGCAAAATTTATAACATAAGAATCAGAAATGTATAGAACTCTTGGATGAAAAAATAGCAAGTATATATCTGACCATCACAGTAAATCAACAGTATCAAATTAATATTTATAGCACACTTTACACAATGATAACAACATATATTTATATATTTTTCCAAGTACTGATGGAACATTTACCAATACAGACCATATCATGGCCCATGAAACAAACCTTGTAGAATTTAGAAGAATTGAAATCCCAAAGAGTATACTTTCTGACCTTAAGGAAATTAAACTAAATATCAACAACATAAAGATAATAGGAAAAACTGCCAATAATTGAAAATTAAATAACAGACTTCTAAATAATTCATGAATCAAATAGAAAGTTAAAAAAATAGAAAATATTTTTGAACTTAATGGAATTTTTATTAAAAAATCAAAATCTATGGAACGCAGCTAAAGCAGTGGTGAGTAGGAAATTTATAGCAAAAAATTGTTACATTAGAAAAAAAGAAAGGTCATAAACAGTAATCTAAGTTCTTATCTCAAGAAACTACAAAAAGCAAAAATCGATCCAAAGCAAGCAGAAAGATGGAAATGATAAAGATTAAAGCAGAAATCAATGAAATTTAAAACAAGAAAACAGCAGAAGATCATAAAACAAAAACCTAGTTCTTTGAAAAATATTCGAAACTTGATAAACCTCTAGCAAAACTGACAAACATAAAAGAGAGAAAGTACAAATCACAACATCCGGAATGAAAAAGGGGATATCACTACAGAACCTGAAGCCATTAAAAGACTAAAAGCAATACTGGAAACAATTTTACACTTATAAGTTCAACATTTAGAGTGATGGACCAATTTCTCAAAAACCACAAAGTACCAAAACTTAACCAAAGTTAGATAACCTGAGACATTCTAGAACCATTTATGAAATTAAAAACTTAATCATAAAGGCCTCAAAAAAAGAAATCTCCAGGTGCAGATGCTTTCACTTTAAGATTCTACAGAACATTTAAAGAAGAATTAACACCAGTTTCATTCTCTTGCAGAAAATGAAAGAGTAGAGAACCCATTTCATGAGTCCAGTATTACCTTAATACAAAGACCAGAAAAAGACAGTAGGAAAAAAAGAGAAGTATAGACCAATATCTATCATGAAGTAATGTGCAAAAATTCTCAAAAAATACTAGCAAATCAATTCTAGCAATTTATAAAAGATATTTTACGCCATGACCGACCATGACCAAGTAGGATTTATTGCAGATATTCAAGGCTGGTTCAACATTCTAAATAAAAAAATATCAAATTAATTTATGCAGAAAGTGACTTTGACAAACTACAACACTAACTCATGATAAAAACTCTCAAAAAGTAGCAATAGAGAAAAAACCTCTTAATATGATAAACAACCTATTCTAAGTGGTTTTATCTATAGCTAACATAATATTAATGGTCCATTTCCTCCTCCTGAAAACTGAAAACAAAGAAGAATGTCTGCTCTCACCACTGTTGTTCAGCACAGCACTGGAAATTCTAGCTCCCGAAATAAGGAAAAAAAAAAGAAATAAAATGTATACAGAATGGACAGATAGGAATAAACTGTCCTTGTTGACATATGATGGTTTTCTATGTAGAAAATTCTGAGTAAACAAAAACAAACAAAGAAAAAAAAACACCAAACAGGGGCTTCCCTGGTGGTACAGTGGTTGAGAATCTGCCTGCCAATGCAGGGGACACGGGTTCGAGCCCTGGTCTGGGAAGATCCCACATGCCGCGGAGCAACTGGGCCCGTGAGCCACAATTACTGAGCCTGCGCGTCTGGAGTCTGTGCTCCGCAACAAGAGAGGCCGCGATAGTGAGAGGCCCAGGCACCGCAATGAAGAGTGGCCCCCGCTCGCCGCAACTGGAGAAAGCCCTAGCACAGAAACGAAGACCCAACACAGCCATAAATAAAAATAAATAAATAAATAATTTAAAAAAACCAACAACAACAACAAAAAAACACCAAACACCTCCTGTATCTAATAAGTGTATTCATCAAGGTTATAATTACAAGATCACATGCAAAAATCAATTGCATTTCTATATATTAACAATGAATATGTAGAAACTGAAGTTTAAAATACAGTAACATTTATAATATTGAAAAATAAAATAAAAAGTTATAACAGGTGTATACTTCTACAGTAGCTGTCTGCTGAAAATTACAAAATTTTGGTGAAAGAAATCAAAGTCTTTAATAAATTGACAGACTGCGAAATGAATAAAGGTAAACCTTATTCCAAATAGAGTTGGGAACCCCTGAAGGAGGAGCTTTCACACACACGCCTTTTGTTGCAGCTTACTTTACACACCCCAGGAGGAAGAAGGGAGATTTTCTCCTTGTCCCATATCCACTTAACCGATGAGAAACCACAATTCAGCCAATGAGAAACCTGCACAATCCCAAATTCCTGCTCTCCTCCAATGAACGTTCATTCAAAATAGCCTCTCCCAACTTCCTCCTTGTCTCTATAAAAGAATGCTCCTCTCCTTTGTTTTCCAGACTTGCCTATGGTTCTCCATAGTTTGTGTGTCTCAAATTGCAATTCCTCTGTTATTCCTGATTAAATTCAATTCTGCTGGCTAAACTGCTTACCCTTTTTGTTTTAAAGGTTGACAAGACATGTTGTGTTCATGAATTGGAAGACTCAAAACAGAAAGTATGTAAAATATCCCCAAATTTTATATAGGTTTATCAAAAATCTTAATAAAATTCTCAAAAATATTTTTTGTAAACAAGGTTATTTTGAAATGTATATGCAAAGGCAAAAAACTAGAAGAGCTAAAACAATTTTGACAATGAGTAAAATCAGAGGACCACCAGATTCTAAGACTACTATATAGTCACCCAGTGCTTACAAGGATTATGGGGATTTGGCTGTGCTACTGGTGGAGGGATAGACACATAGACCAATGGAACAGAACAGAGAATTCAGAAATAGACTGACACAAATATGCCCCATTGGTTTTTGACAAAGGTATAAAAACAATACAATGGAGAACTTAAAAAAATGGTTTTGGAGTCACTGGACATTTATAGGCCAAAAATATAATAATAATCTCAACATCTCAAAACTTATGCCAAAATTAATTCAAAATAAATCACACACTTAAATATAAAATGTAACACTATAATTTTTTTGGAAAAATAATATAGGAGAAAAATTTCAGGATCCAGGGCTATGCAAATAATTCTTAGATGTGAAATAAACGGCACAACATATTAAAAGGAAAATTGATAAATTGAACCTTGTCAAAAAGGAAATCTTTTGTTTCATGAATGACCCTGTTTAGAGAATAAAAATAGCAAATGACAGAGTGGGAAAATATATGGTAAAGCACATATCTGATAAGGGACTTGTATCTAGAATATATAAAGAACATTCAACACTCAGTAGTAAAGAAAAACAAACAATCCAATTAGAAAATGGTCAAAAAACATGAAGAGATATTTCACTGAAGAGGATGTACAGATGGCAAACAAGTTCATTAAAAGATGTTCGGCATCATTAACCATTAGGGAAATGGTAATTAAAACCACAATAAGATACCACTTCACACATATCAGAACAGTTAAAATAAAAAATAGTGACAATACCAAATGCTGGTGAGCATGTAAAATGGAACAGGCACTCTGGAAAACAATATGGCAGCTTCTTAAAAAGTAACTAAACATGCAATATGATTGCACTCGACCAGCAATGGCACTCTGGGCATTCATCACAGAAAAATGAAAACTTATGTTCTCAGAAAAACCTCTATATGAATGTCCATTGCAGTTTTATTGGAAGGAACCCCACACTGGAAACAATTAAGATGTCCTTCAACAAGTCAATGTGCAGACAGTCTGTGGTACATCCATGCTGAGGAGCACAGCTCAGTGATGAAAGGACTGAATTTTGATACGTGCAACAACATGGGAGACTCTCTAGGGAATTAAGCTGAGTGAAAAAAGGTAGTTCCAAAATGTCACATAGTGTACAACTCTATTTACGTTACATTATTGAAATAGCAAAATTATAGAGATGGAGTAGGTTTGCCAGGCATGTAGGTGGAAACTACACTAGTGAGGTGAGGGCCACATGAGGGAGGGATCTTGTGGTGATAAGATGTTTTTATCTTGGCTGTTTAAATGTCAAAATCCTGGTTGTGTTGTGTCACTATAATTTTGCAAGATGCTCTTAATGGGGAAAACCTGATAAAGTATATATGGTATTTCTCTGTATTACAACTGCAGGTGAATCTATTATTTTCTCAAAATAAAAGGCTTAATTAAGAAGTAATAAAATGTTAATCTGAAAAAAACTAATAGGCAATATACAACACACAATACAATAAACAAAAATAATAGCAATTTATTGAATATTTTCAGATTTAGAATCAGACCATCTGTCAATGCAAAATGCATAACAAGGAAACAGCAAAATTTGCATGCAAGTGAAATGGTAGTGTACATAAAGCTGGATTCTGATATGTGAAAGCTACAAATTATAAACCCTGAGCAATACAAAAAAATAAGATTGTAACTAGGCAGCCAATTGAGGAGATAAAACAGAATACTAATAAATGCTCAATTAATCTAAAAAGAGGAAAAGAGGAGAACAAAAGGAAGAAAACAAATAAGAAACATAAACACAAACCCAAGTATAGTTGACTCTTGAACAACATGGGTTTGAACTGCAAGTGTCCATTTGTATATGGATCTTTTTCAATAGTAAATACTACAATAGTATGCAATCTGTGGTTGGTGGAATCCAAGGATGCCAAACAGTGGATACAGAGGAACTGCAAATAAGGAGGAACAGCATATATAGAGGGCTGACTATAAGTTATATGCAGATTTTCAACTGCTGAAGAGGGCTAGCATTCCTAAACCTGTGTTGTTCAAGCATCAACCGTATATAATTCATTAAATGTAAAAGGCATAATCACTCTAATTAAAATACAAAAACTGAATAAAAACACTAAGTGACATAGATAGGGTAAAAAGAAAAGATAGGGGAAAAGACATACCACAGAGGCATACTTCGGAGATATTGTGGATTCAGTTCCAGACCACTGCAATAAAGCATATATCACAATAAAGTGAGTTACATGAATTTTTAGGTTTCCCAGTACATATAAAAGCTACCGTTACGCTATACTGTGGCGTATTAAGTGTGCAATAACATTATGTCAAAAAAACTATGTACATACATTCATGAAGAAATACTTTATTGCTAAAAAAAAATGCTAACCATCATCTGAGCCTTCAGCAGTCATAATCTTTTTGCTGTTGTAGGATTTGAAGTATTATAAAAACTACTGAAATGTGACACAGAGACACAAAGTGAGCAAATGCTGTTGGAAGAATGATGCCAAAGACTTGCTTGATGCAGGGTTTTCACAACCTTCGGTTTGTAAAAATACCAGATTATTTGTGAAGTGCAATAAAGTAAAGCACCCTAAAACAAGGTAAGCCCATATATGCAAAACCTGGAGTTAATTAATATCAGTGCAGATGTGAGTAAATATAATGTTATGTGTGATAACGAGGGAAATTACACAATGATAAGTGGTCAATTTAGCAAGAAGACATAATTCTAAATATGTATTGCATAAATAAATCTGATAAACAAGTATTACTATACATGAAATATCAACGGATGAAAATAAAAAGAATAGACTAATTTAAAATTTAGGTTGGAGATTTCAAAAGTCCTCTCTTAGCAATTGATAGAATAATCAAACAAAAAAAAGTCAGCAAGGATATCATATTGTAAGACCTAAAATTTCAAGTGTTGCTTCAGCATCTTTGAGCCTCACAGGGGTCCAGAAGCCTTACCATGAGGTCCCCTGCTCTCTCCAGATATGCTCCCCCAACCCAGCAGGAAAGTCTTTCCACCCACTCGTTCCCCTATAAACTGGACCAGCTACACCCCACCTGGTCTTCAACCTACTGGTTTTACCCCACTGCCAGGCTGCAAAATTATCCAAACAAGTCAGTTATAGGAATCAAGGGTCATTCCACCCTCCTGCTACCACAGAGCCTGCCTTCCAAAGCCCCTGGTTGTTCATTCTCTTGCCAAGTGCAACCCCATGTGGCCCTACGTGGTGTGCGGTGCCCTCCTCTCCAGATGTGAGAATGTGTCACTAATAACTCAGGGCTCATCGCATTTGTCTGGTGCTGGTGTCACGTGTTCAGACTTCTGGTACCACTTAGGGCAGAGTATCCCTTCTTCACCAACCGCATAAATAAGAAGTGATCAGAACAGAAATAGATGACTTCAACAATGCCACTCATGAATTTGACTTAGTTGACGTATATGGAACTTCACTCAACAACAGGAGACACATTCTCTTCAAGTGCCTGTGAAACATTTACTAAAATAGACAATATTCTGGTCTTTAAAATAAATCACCATAAATTTAAAAGAATTCAAATCATACAGAGTATATTTGTTGATCACACAATAATTAATTAGCAATAAATAACAGAAAGAGACCTGGAAAATCCTCAAATAGGTAGAAATTAATAAACAATGTTGGTCAAAGAAGAAAATCACAATCAAAATTAGAAGATATTTTTAAATGGATGTAAATTCTTCAAAAAGATTATGGAATACATCTTAAACAGTTCTCAAAAAATGTAGAGCTTTAAATACTTACATTACAAAAAAAGGCAGGTATAAAATTAATGGTCTCTTTCTACAAAAATAGTTCTTATAATCTCTGATAAATAGTCTGGCTTAAAACTTAGAAATCAGCTGTAGGGTAAGAACGAAATCACTAATGATTTCTGTTACTTTGCATTCTGTTATGAAATAACACACAGAAAATGTTGAAATAAAGATTAGAAAGTGTCACAGCTTAAAGATGAAAGGAACTACAAGATGAGATATTTCATATCTATTGTGAGATTTTAATTTATATTTTAAAATAAGAGAGTATAATTTATATTTGCACACCCTACTGCTCTGCTTACACAATAACAAATAAGTTGTCTATTAAAAACGAGTGTGTGTATCCCAGACTTATCAGCCAGGCACAGAATGTGTTTCTTTTAATATCTTTTTACTTACGTGAGTGGCAGTATATTTTTATTTACTCAGACATATACAAATTATTTCTTACTGTAACTTCCAGTTTAACAAAACTTGAGTTATGTTAGAGACAGAGATAAACCTTTATTTATGGGCCCCTCATTCAGTTCTCATGGGAAGCCTGCAAGTCAAAAGCAAGATCATAAACGTGAGCTCATCACTCTTATGAAGCAGATAAACGTGCTCAGATAAGATGATAAATGTCCCGAGTCCTCACTGTAAACTCAAAGTGAACTGTGCCTGAACCTGGGAAGGTCTGAGTTCCCACCCCTGCCTTGCCTTCTCTTTCTCCACCCTCTGCCTTCCTGGTTGGAGCCTGGTGTCAGCAGGCCAGAGTAATCTATACCCAAACACTGTCCTCTGAGTCTTTGAGCCAACTTGGAACATGAAAATCGCTTAGCTGGGTTTTATTACAGTTTTATGAGGTTTCACCTGACACGCCACTGGATGAGTTTAAAAAACTGTACACACAAAAGTCTTTGAGTGTTGATAGGTAAAGTACTACATCTTGGTGATGCCAGGTCTCCAATATTTAAGTTTCCTGAAGATAATTTATGTGGCGAAGCATGGCACTTAGGCTTCAGTGGTGGAGCCCCAAGAAGCCCTTCCAGCCGCATCTTGGGCTCTACTTCCACCTGGCAAGCTGTCTAATCACACCACAGGTAACTGCCCTGTCCCTGACACATGCCTGGAGAACTTTCACACACACATTAGTGAACCATCTTTTGTCTGTGCTGAAAATATTCTTCCCTGTGTTTCTGCCCTGTGGTGCTTCATGGTCAAGCTTCTTCACATCCTGTCTTAATGGGAAGTCTGGGGTGGCTGTGTTTGACGGTGCCTAGATCGTTTGCCATTCTCTCTGGTGGCCAGGAAGGTGAGGGTGTACTTGGCTTATGCAGGATGAACCTGTGAGCAGAGGCTGCAGATCATCTTAGGGGATAATTGGGGTTCTGCTGGGGGGAGAAGCTTAGGAAGAGTGAGAGTAAAATAGATTAGGCCCAGAAATGATAAGCCAGTCTCACGTGGCAAGTGAGGAGAGGTGACCTACCCCGATTCTTGGCTTATGGGATAGGGGCAGATGGAAAGGCCATCCACTGACTCAGGAGGGCTCGACTTCCTGAGTCACGGTGGTGTAAGTGTGAGTACAGACGAAGAGGAATGACCTGCCATGCAACAGGCCCAGTTTTTGATGTTTGTATCCTTTGTCCAGGGGAGATGGATAAGAGAGAACTCAGACATACTGGGCTGGAGACCAAGACAATGATCTGAACTTGAGAAAGGAAAGGGGAGTGGTGGACTTAGAGGAAATAGTCGAAGCTCTCAAGGGAGGAGGAGAGAGGATACCAGGCGTGGAGTCCCCTCTTGCTCTTCGAAAAGTAAACTACACATTGTCCTCTGCATTTTTTCTTTTGTTTTCTTTGGTTATTTTTCAGAGGAATCCATTAATAATAATTCGTAGCTAATAATTATGTAGAACTCATTGTTCTAAATGTGTGTCAACGCATTTAATTCACACAAAACCCTATGAATTAGACGATTTTTTTTAACTGCTCTCAATTTTATTTTATTTTGAATTTTATTGTATTTATTTATCTTTTATACAGCAGGTTCTTATTAGATATCTATTTTATACATATTAGTGTATACATGTCAATCCCAATCTCCCAATTCATCCCACCACCACCCCCACCTGCTGATGCTTTCCCCCCTTGGTGTCCATACGTTTGTTCTCTACATCTGTGTCTCTGTTTCTGCCTTGCAAAACAGTTCATCTGTCTGTACCATTTTTCTAGATTCCACATATATGCGTTAATATCCGATATTTGTTTTTCTCTTTCTGACTTACTTCACTCTGTATGACAGTCTCTAGGTCCATCCACGTCTCTACAAATGACCCAATTTCGTTCCTTTTTATGGCTGGGTAATATTCCATTGTATATAGGTACCACATCTTCTTTATCCATTCATCTGTCGATGGGCATTTAGGTTGCTTCCATGACCTGACTATTGTAAATATTGCTGCAATGAACACTGGGGTACATGTGTCTTTTTGAATTATGGTTTTCTCAGGGTATATGCCCAGTAGTGGGATTGCTGGGTCATATGGTAATTCTATTTTTAGTTTTTAAAGTAACCTCCATACTATTTTTTGTTTTATTTTGTTTTTTATGCCCATTTTACACAAGAGGAAATTGAGGTGGTGCAGAGATTAAAGCCTAAGATCACACAAAAAGCGTTAGATCCAGGATTCTAACCTGACCGTCTTGCCCCCAAATCCAGGTACCTAGCTACCACATGAAGTGTCTCTTCCCAAATTTTTTCGAGTTTCACCGCCCTGTCGTAGGATACTTAACTAATACGGGGCTATGGAAGGGGGTGCACCTGCCACCACAATCCAGCTCTATGAGGCCAGCTTATCCTCCTGAAAGGATATTCTATTAAGAAAAAAAAACCCAGCTAAACAAAAACCAGAACAACAAATGTTTAATGTGTTTCTATTGGCTACCATGTGAATCCACATTCCTTCTTGTTCTGATAATCTGATCCCAAATTATTCTGCACTTTATTTCCATGGATCATCCCTAGAACCTGCCCTTCCCTTGAAAAGAGCCCTGTATTTACCTACTTTCTCCTTTCACCCAGAATGTTGTATTCTTTTCTTATATCTCTCTATACACAAGCCCACACTTTGGAAAAGTAACTAAATTTAAATTATATTTCCTTAGCCCCTTACCTACCCTCAAGTTCTCCCTCTTCTGAGTTTCCATTGCCCTTGATTTTCTTTCAAGCTAATTATTTTGATCTATGACAGATAGATAGCTAGATAGGTAGATAGATACATAAATGATAGATAGATAGATAGATGTACTGTTGAAAGCAACTTGAAAAGAGCCAGAATAAATTTATCTTTCTTTTCTTGGTCTCCAGTAGCTTTTGTCATAGGGAATTATACCAGTAGGGGCTCAAATACGACTGATTGGAAATATCTCAGGTGTGGAGGAGAGAGGACAGTACAGGGAGCCTTTGGCTGTCTCAGAGGTGTGGCTATGAAAGCTTCAGACTCTGAACTTGGTTAGTTGGGTGAAGTGAGCCAGTGCAGATCCTCGAAGTGTCTTTCAGCCAAACCCCAGTTTTCTTAGGTATCTAATGAGGCAGGAATGCAGAGCATGACGCTGGGGGCAATTATATACCTTTCCCACTTCCAAAGCACTTGCTTATCAACATTTAATGATTTACACTCAGCCATCGTTGGCCTAATCAAGACAAAACACATCTAGCCTGGTGTGCCCAGGCCCATGACAAAAGAGATGACAGCTTCTGCCTGCCTGACCTGGCATACTTCATGTGAGTAATTGCATCCCCTTTTCATCCTGTGTTTTCTCCCCAGATGAATTATGAGATCACTGACATTTCATTTTATCAGATATGTGTCATTTCTTTATCATCTTGAAAAATATTTAAATCCATTATTAGAACTTAAAGAATGCCCATCTAAAAGTTAAATGCCTGTTAATAACTAGATATTGGGCAACAAAGGAAAAGTAAACATTCCTGAACTAGGTCCCTACTCAGAGTTTGCGTGCAAAGTCGAGCATGCAGTGTAAATTCAGCTGTTTGGGCAGGAAGTGTGAGGACACCTCAGAGGTTGAACCTGTAACATAAAACATGTGCAGGGGGGCTTCCCTGGTGGTGCAGTGGTTGAGAATCTGCCTGCCAATGCAGGGGACACGGGTTCGAGCCCTGGTCTGGGAGGATCCCACATACCGTGGAGCAACTGGGCCCGTGAGCCACAACTACTGAGCCTGCGCGTCTGGAGCCTGTGCTCCGCAACAAGAGAGGCCACGACAGTGAGAGGCCCGTGCACCGCGATGAAGAGTGGCCCCCGCTTGCTGCAACTGGAGAAAGCCCTCGCACAGAAACGAAGACCCAACACAGCCAAAAAAATAAATAAATAAATGAGAAAACAAAAACAAACACAAAAACATGTGCAGGTAAGTGTAAATAGCAAGCAAATTCCTCAGCATGTGAAAAGTTTAAAAGGAGAGTGTATAAAGTCCATATATGTATACATATTCTTTAAAGACAGAGACTTAATTGCTGGACATAATTTACAGCCCATGTGTTTCAGTCGTGCAGCTTACAGATGAAGAAACCAGTCCCAGGAAGGATAAGGAATCATCTATGATCACATGGGGAGTTAACATCAAGTTTAGAACTTCGTCCTGAGCGTTCTGGCCTGTTTAGTGTGAACTGTATCTGTGGGTCTCAATTCTCTATTTATTACATCTGTAAATCACCTTTTCAAAGAATATGCCTCGTAACATTATAAAAATGCTCCCCTCCTTTCCTTTTTAAGAGAAAGCCATGCATGTTTTGGCAGGCATTCTGCTCTAGATTTACTATTTATAACAGGTTTACCGGCAGCAATTCTTGGCTTTTGAGAGATCACAGAACTCTGACTATCTAATGAGACACTGGATCCTCTTCTTAGAAACGTAAGCATTCACATACACACTCAGCAATTCCTATGATTCCAGGGGAGAGACAAGCATTTCAAGAAACTTAGGAAGTTGTCTCCTTGTCAGTGTTCTTCTAAATGATTGCCATCTGAACTGAGCACAAGAAACGGAGACGCAACGAAAAAAATATCTGGAACACAGGAGCTGAGCAAATGAACAAGAAAAGATTAGTTCAGGGCTAGATTGTGTATCTAAAAACTGCACAAATTTTGCAAATTAAGAAACAGATCATCCGCGTGTTTAGAAATCTCCATCAAAGCATTCTTGTAATTTGGTCCAGCCTTGCAGGATGCTTCCTAGTTACCTGTTTCTAATATTACAGGGGGATGTGTCCCTATAATTTCCAAACAGAAGGCTCAGTGGCCTGATATTTGGGATCTCTAATCAGGATGCATTTCTTCAGAGAGTATAGCATTGTAGCCTCGATAGCATGTGAATCTTTCCTTTTAAACACATGGAAATACAAGTGCCTGGGTGATCTCCGTGCTTCTTTCTGGGAAATCCTGAGTGTTAAGATGTAGCGGTCATCCTCCCTACTCATGATTTATTTATTCTCCTTCGAAGCTTGGACCTGCTTGGATGTGTGGCATTTCAGTACTTCCAACCCCCAGCCCATGCTCTTTTCCTGGGATAAGGGCAAAATTCTCGCTCCTCTGAAGGACCATGAAGACACGCCTGCCTTCTTAACAACCTGCAGGCTCTCTGTCGCGTACCATGGTACCCTACCCTTCCAGGCCTGGGCTCGCTGTTCCGTTTTTCCTGGAGGTCTCTCTTCCCATCCTGGGAGCCACAAGCAAGGTTTTGCAGGCCTTTCCATGAGGGCTGCACGTGACATCAACCCTCTCCCCACCAGCTGTTAAAATTGGCAGTGTTTCTTAAATTCTCAAAGCCTTTGCATCATCTAAGATTTTATAGTACGTGCCTCACAGGAGTATTGCAAAGACTGAAGGAAATAACGCACCCAAAGCTACTGACACAGGTCTCAGCCCATAGTGATGTTCATAGCCCTATGAGCGTTATTAAAATATCGGCATCACTCTACTGTAACTACTGTCCCTTCTGCTATGCCTTCTACTACTAGGAAGAATGCCACTTGCTTCTTTTTACTGGTGACTTCCTGCAGGCCTCATGGCCTAGATCACAGTTTACCTCTTTCATGAGGACAAGACTGTGTGGACCTTCCAACAGAATGAACCCGATCTCCGTTACAGAACTGACTCTGTGGCAAATAATCGGGTATATGTTTGCCCCCTGCCTGGGCTGTGAGCAGATTGGGCGCAGAGAAAATCTCACTCATCCCTGCATCCCCAGTATCCAGCACAATTCCTGTGATGTGATCTCTACCAAATTGAAGGAGCTGCTCAGTTTGTTTTCTCCAAAGCTGTCACCTCTCTGAGATCTTTGCTCACAGCCCGATTATGGAACAAACGAATTGATAAGGAACCGAGGAGGGAAAACTGGGTGAACTGGATATCTAGGATCTGCTTTCTTGAAAAGAACCACTCATACCATTTTGGGATAAGGTGAAGTGATGGATGGGGCCCTAGTCCCCTCACCTCAGGAATGTGGAAGGACCTTCAGAAAATTAAGACAAAATATGGTGGAGAAAGAGTACGTCATTTCCTAATGAGTGGACAGTGTCCCTCCGTTGACCTCCTGCTGGGCAGTCTTCCACGAAGGAGGTGACTGAAGGCCCGAGAGAGAGCTTGTGTGCTCTGTTATCACAAAACAGTAGCAGCTGCCGACCCCATTATGATCATCACAGGGCTGTGGGCAGCCCAGAATAGCGCAGGTGGGTTATGCACGTGTCTCTGGCCCAGGGGGAGAAGCCCTGAGGGTTGGATGGGACGGGGTAGGGATGGGGGGACAACCTCAGTCTGTGGAGCCGTGGCTTGCTGGACACAGCCCCGGCAGACAAGCCTCCCCCAGCCAGGCTGGCCGGCTGGCCCACGGGCCTTTGTTTCATTTCTGTTGGGTGTTGGCTCCCTTCCACAGGCCCTCTCACTACTCAGCTCTAGACCACCAGAAACTACGGCTGATCGGGGTCACTTTGACGAGGGGCAGAACTAATAAGAACCTGCTGTATAAAAAGATAAATAAAATAAAATTAAAAAAAAGAAAAAATTTCCCGGGTGATACTGAACTCACCTGCAGGACATGATTGTTGGAAACAGGGTAAACTGACTCATACTTGGAGGAAGAAGGCAGCGAGGGTAGGATGGAGATCAGTGAATGCTGATGGGCCCTGAAGGATAAGTGGAGCCTTAGGGTACCTACTCGGGGGAGGGGTGGATGGGTGGGTTTGTACGAGGAGGTGAACGTGGCCGGTGTACCTGGGAAGTAACACTGCAGAGTGAGGGGCAGGGCATGGGGCCCCAAGTGGCGGCTGCCATTGTTTTAACAGACCCGTCCCTCTGAGGTCATCGGTTACTTATCTCACACTCCATAACGCACAAGGTGAACCAGCCCGTGTTTATTTCTTGTTTGCTCAGGAGCTTAACGTGAAGAACTGAAGACAGGGCTCCTCTGGGTGCTCAGAAAGCTTGCCTGTCATCCTGTGTTCAGCCCTTTGATGGAGCCTGTGGGCTGATTTGGGGCTTTGTGTGGTCCTCCCCTGGCCTTTCACTTACCTTGAGCAGCAACTTACAGCAAGGACTCTAAACATAATCTTACAAGAAGGCCTCACTCTTCCTTCCTACAAGAAGGCACACCCTCCCTCCGCAATGGACACGAGAGCCAGTGGGACAATTTAACTCAGCACATCTTAGGAGCGCCTCTTGTGGGTGGCACCTGAAGAAGGAATCACAATACAGGTTTCCAATTGTGCTGACACCGAAGTGAGGAGGAGAGTGGGAACCAGTAGAACAAGGCAGGTCCAGGTCCGGGGGGCTAGGGGGCTGGTGGGCTGTGCAGGCTTCTGGAACAGGGACACCAGCAGAGGATGGGCCATTGGGACACCCAGGTGGGGGGAAGAAAATGATGCTTCGTCTTCATGCTCATCCCTGGGGCTAACTCAGTTCAAGCATGACCTGGTGCTGAACATCATGATGGAGATAAGAGTGTGGTTTAGAAACTGGGTTCTGGGGAACCCCGAGGTTCCCTGGAGAATCACCAGGGATATTTTGGGAGAGAGATGTGCAGTCTTCCCTTGCATCTGTAGCTCTTTTATCTATTTATCTTTTATCTGCTTTGATCTGAAGCAAAGGATTCACCTGCAGATTTTTCTAGGATCTTCCATTTGCCATCTCTGTGTCTGAGGGTAGTCATCTAGGCTAATAGGATCTCTGTTAATTTTCACATGAATGAAGTCATAGGCATTGTCTCATTTATGCTGTGAGGTTAAAGGCGATGGCCTAGATGAAGCACCTGGAATCTAATAGAAGCTCAGTAGATGTTAGCTCTTCCCTTGTTAACTCCAGGTGGACCCACCATGGTTGGACTATACCTGCAGATCAGGTAGGCTTGACCCCATGGAGCTTCTGGGGCCATGGGCTTTTAAGCTCACCCTGCTCTTTTCTCTTTAAAGTCACCTGTCTCTTGCCTGTTGGTCCCATGACCCCTTTGTTGGGAAGTGGCCCTGGCATGCTGCCGTGACCAATGCACTGTGGATCTCCTTGTCCTAAGAGGAGGAGGCTTTGCAAGGCAAGGGTCTGCAGGGAGAGCCAGCACAGGGCGCTGGGCCACATGTAGGCATAGGGTGCAGAGGCTGGTGTGGGCCCAGCCTGGTGACAAGTGCCACCACCAGAGCACCTCACCACTTGGCAGTCCTTCTGGATGGCACTGGGTCCAGAAATGTCTGTGCGGAGGCCTGTAAACAAGAATGGAAATGCTGAAAAGCGGCATTCCTGCTGGATTTCCTGTACTCCCTCCTTCTAGCAGACCCAAGAGAGGCTGAGGAATGCCTCGGGTCGTCTGGTAGTCAGGGCGTCTGACCCAGCACGGACGGGAAGTGCAGACGGGCAGCACACAGCTGACAAAGGGGATTTCTGGAGGGGTGAGTCTCCCAGGTGCTCTTTCTCTGGCTTGGGCTGATTTAAATTATTGAATAAGTCAACATTTATTTTCTGAGAACCCATGCATTCATCCTAGTTTCTTAATCATCTGGCAGGTTTTTTCAGAAAGCTTACAAAATGAAGAGAATAGAGAGAAAATTTTCAGATCTGGTAACCAACCACAAGAAAACAAAAATCTGAAATGAAAATATTGAATCATCTAACCTATGGTTTTTTTTCTCCCAAGGCAAAAAATACTAGATAGATAGATGATAGATAGATAGATAGATAGATAGATAGATAGATAGATAGATGATAGAGATATTCTTATTCCTTTCAGGTCTTGCTTTATTAAGTGAGACCACAGCTAATAATTGCTTCCCTACTACTGAGACTCTACACTCAGGGTCCTGAGAATTAGAGGGTTTTCACACTGGCTGGTGGTAATGGAGTATCCTTTCCCTGTGTGAGCCCGGCCTTGAGCACTTAGTTCCCTCACACGTGAGGGCTGACTTAGCTATGACTTGTGGGATCACCCATGCTGGTCCCAGAGTTCTCTGTTTCAGCGCATCTCTCTCCTCTCTGGGACTTGCTCTGAAGACCCCAGCTGCCTGAGCCTCCTTGAACCCCCAGCTCCATCTTCATCTCAGAAAGACCCTGAGTCCGCCCTGGTTGCTCTCCCTATGCTGTGGCCTGGAAATTGTCGGGGGCAACTGCAGAGACCACCTCATCAATTCTCCCTTTCTCAGGGGTCAGCGTCTCTTTTGCCTTATGTCCAAAGTCTTGAAAACCACTGTTGCATACATTTTATTTACTTTTTAAAAGCATTTCAGGTGGAAGCATAAATCTGGTTCCTGTCACTGCCGGTCGGTTAGAAACAGTGGTCCTCACCTTAGGGGTCCGGGGTCCCCTGCCAATGTGAACTTAAACATTGCTGCTGCATCCACTTCTAAGTCTGAATTCCTGTGCCAATGCCAGAAGGTTCATGCACGTAGATTCGGAGCACAGCACTGAATCAACTGTATCAATAAATCCATTCATGTATTCAACCCATCTTTACTGGATGGGTCCTGCACTAGAGTCTGAAATAATTAGTAGGTAAAGAAAGGGCCCTGGTGTCCACCGCCCTGGAGCTGAAGTGGATGGTCTGCCTGGTAGATTGGATGACTTGTGAACAAATACAACACCCAGATGGATGCACGTTTACACACTGGATGCTTTATATCCTGGAAAATGACTGACATCTATGCAAGGGCACAAAAGCAGGTAGAGCATGAGATCAGACAGATGCTCGGGAAGGTCCAGGACGAGGTGACAGAAAGATGGGCGCCAAGGCTTGGAGAGGCCAGCAGGGCCAGCGGTGGGAGGAAGAATCTAGGGAGGGGAACCATGTGTGACTTACGTAGCAGGATAAGGTGAGGACACTCTGAGGGCCTGAACGAGGCCTGCATGGGTGGAGGTGGGGGGGGAGCGAGGAGGAAGTGGGCAAGCACATGGGAGGGGGTCAAGGCTTCCCACCCAGGGCGAAAGGTTGGGAGTTTGGATTTCAATCTGGGTGGGAGGTATGGGAGACGGGTGAGGTGTTTGAATCTAGGTAATGATGGTGTGGATTTATATTCCAAATCCTGACCTTGGATGTCTCGCTGACAGGGCTGCAGATGAAACAGGGGCGGCAGTGAGGGGTCAGGAGACCACGGCGGTCGTTTAAGCCAAGGATGGTGGGATGGTGGTCACTTCTGCTGTGGCGGTGACCTTGGGGATGGAAGGGAGTGACACTCAGGTTCTTCCCAAAAATCCCATTTTCCTCGTGGCTCACTCAGCATTCGTTGTGTAACATTCATTTTAAAATGTTTTCCTTCAGGAATAAAGCCAGCATTTCTTACACACTGAATCATAGACTAATGGGATCACTGCGAGGGATCATAACCAATGACCCATAATAACGATCCATTCCGATAGAGAACCTCTAAGTCATATACCTAATAGGGAAAAGTGGCACAAAGCCCTGATAGAATTACATGACTCATAAAATGATTCATCAACTCTTTATTTAGTACTTACTGTGATGACACCATATGAAACGTCTTAGAGAAGAGTTTTGAGTGCAGGGTGTGGGAAACACAGGGTGGCAGTGGTGAGAGCTCTGTGGGACGAGGTCTCCAGGGGGACTGTTGAGAGGAAAGCGTATGCCCTTCCTCATCAAAGACCAGGAACACTGAAGCCGAGAGCACAGTCTGCGGAAAGAGGCAGGCAGGTGGGAAACCTGAGAAGAACATCCTGGGGCCAGGTAGTCAGGGCAGCAGTGAGGACTCAGGTGAATCAGCATTCCAGGTAAAGGGGCAGGGAGTGGCCAGCACCTGGGCCAGGTAAAGCTCTCAGTGCCTCTCCATTTTGAAGCAGGCTGCATCTAAGGGACTGGGGTGGGGCAGTTGAGAAAGACTTTTCAGAGTCCTTAACAAACCAGGACAGGAAAACCATGTCTCCCAGCCACAGGACACTGAATACTCATGGCGATAAACAAATAAATGAGTCACAGTAACATTTGCATAGAACTTCGTAGCTATTCACAGAAACGCGTTTGACTCTATGATTCCATGTGATCCAAACAAGCCCAAATAAACCCGTTCTCAAGGCCAAACTTTCCCATTTACAGTGAGGAAGGAAAGCCTACGTCATTTGCGGGATCTGGTGCAAAATGGAAATGTGGGTCCCCTTGTTCTTAAATTATTAAGGACTTCAAGAGGATGACAGCAGATCATTGAACCAAGCGTGCAGCCCTCTGAGTGAGGGACCCAGTGCGATCGCAGGTCCTGTTCCTGTGAAGCTGGGCCTGATACTCAGACTTCAGCCTTAATCCATTAACTGCAAACCTCCTGCTTCTTTCGGTCCTGGTTGGGCGGGCTACCACGGGGACAGTTGTACTGAAAGATGCTGGGTCAATAAAGGAAAAACAGCTGACAATGGATGGCAGCTCAGCAGTGTCCCTACAGGCCAGAGCTTGGATCCTTTATCTGGAACTCAGAGGCCTCCTGAATATACAGCAAGTCATTACGGTTTGGCTCAACTGTTACGCCAAGAGATGCACTCACATTCCCTATATTTACTGAAACCCCATTATTTTCATGAGTAAGACATAGCCATACCTAACAGGGCGCCCCTCCTGCTTCCTCATAAAGTCAGCTCCAATTTTCGAACCAATTTGCAAACTTAGGGATTTACAAAGTATGGTTTCAAGATCAAGAATGTTCTTATCACGGTCTGAATAAATTATGTTTGAGATATGGCTGAGTTTACTCAATATCCTGCAACTTACTAGCTGAGGTTATAAGGCCAGCATTCCATCTAGGTTTCAGGAAATGAGCCTTCTCAAGTTCAAATAGGGAAATGCAGCTCATGCTCAGAGACTTCTTAGCTCTGTGGGGGGTTGGGAGGGCTCTTTCAACTCTGAGCATTTTGCAGATGATGTTAATTTACCCCTGGTTCCAAAACAGTGTCTTCCCTGAAATGCAGCCCACTGAATGGATTCAGTGGGTTCTCACACCCCTTGTCTAAGTTCACGGTCTTTTCAAAAATCAAATAATACCCTAAACAGAGACATCTGATGCCTTCCTTGGAGGTTGGAATGGACTCCATAGTCTGTGGCTTTCGAGGCCACAATAAGCTGGCCCCAACTTTTGCATCACCACATCCCTACACATGCTCTGCCTGCCCCAGCCTGGCTCAGAGTGTCCCTGGGACCTGCCTCCCATGTGTCTGCAGCGCTGACTTTTACCAACATCCTTTCCCACCTGTGCTGGGATCCTGCCGTGACTCTATCCACCCTCTCATACGCGTATTTGTGTATCCATCTCTCCAGCTTTCCTTTTGCTCATTTATCCATCCACACAGCTATTCATCAAATCTGTGGGAATGCCTTTTCTTTTTTGATGTCACTGCAATGTTTTAGATGCCTAAGAATAGGAAGTCTCCTAAGACATAATCTCAGGGGCTGTGGGGATGTGCATGGCTGAGTGGAGCAGTGTCCACGGGTGAGGTGTAGGCTTCCAGTTGGAAAAAAAAATGCACTGGGACTCAGGGGGTGGGTGGGCTGAGGAAGGGCCAGGGAGCCAGGGCCCAAGATGACAACTCAAGACAAACAGGAGGGGCTGCCTGCTGAGCGTGTGAGGGCTTCTGAGCAGTGGTACTGAAAAAAAAAAAAACAAAATAAAAAACCAAAATTCACAGTTGGGGGCACTCCAGGCTGTTTAGCACCCCTGCACCCTGGAGTGTGATAGGTGAGCGACAAGCTCTGCCTGGAGGGCTGAGCAGGACGGGAGCCTGCAAGGTCTTGCGTGAGGTGCCAAGGTATTTGAACGTGACGCTGACCTTCATGGGGGCTGGTGCAGGGTTTAAGTAGATCCTCTGGGATAGAATGGAGAATGAACTTTTCAAGGATGGTTACCCTCATCTGAATAAGACATTGACTTTTGAACAAAGTTCGCACCTGCAGAGGCGATGGGAAAATGTGTGTACGTTTGAGAGAATAAAGGAGATAAACTCTGCAGGGTCAGGTGATTGCAGAGCGAGATGGAAATGCAGGGGTTGAGGATGACCCCAGTGACTCCACCTTGACCCATGTGGTTCAAGGTGGTTTAGTTCACTGAGATGGGGAACCCAGGGGTGAAACCCTGGGTTTAGGGGAAAATAATGAGTCTAGGGGAAAATAATGAGTTCCGTCTTCCACATGTTGCAGTGAAGGGGTTTGCTGACCTCCAGGAGGAAATGCCAAATAAGTGGTTGAGTGTCTGGGTCCAGGGGCCAAAAGAAAGGAAGGCATGTAGCCCGGGACGACAAAGATATAAATTATATTCCCACGTGCCTAGAACTGTCCTACAACCTACACACGAGTGTTAAGCCAGTTTAGTCCTCGTTGCAAGGTTTTCGAAGGAATAATCTTTTAAAATGGGGAAATCCTGGCACATGGAGGTTAAATCACCTGTGAATATCCCCCAGCTGGAAAGGAAGCCCTGCCAGTCTAGTTCCAGAGCCTGCAACCACTTCTAACCGCTAGGCTACACTGCCCTTCAGAGCCGGTAGGGACGTGCTTGCCCCGCAGGAGGTGCTCAGTGAAGAGTCAGAGTGAGTGAATCAATGAACGCCGTTAACGAGAAGAAATGAGGTCCTCTTGCAAGCCCAGCTCTCCTGTCCTATCCAAAGTACCTCCCTGTCTGGTCCAGGATGCTTCCAAGTTGATTTACGGAGAAGAATTGTCTCTACTGGGCATACGGTGACGCTGTGACCAGGTGCCAGCAGGGGCGGATAAAGCGCGGGTTGACTCTTGGGCCAGGACGCTGAGTCACCAGTGCCAACGCGGGATGACAATGGTAGAAACTGAAAACACATCCATTTAAATATAAATTTTACAAACAGCTTGGTCCAGTTCTACAAAAAGGAGACTGCTGTGCTCTGCTGGGTTCCACATATTTATACAGTAGTTTGGAAAGCGCCTCCAGACCAAAGTCTGGGCGGTTGTGAGACTTCTACCTCCTGGGTTTCCTTTCTCTCATGGATTACAGTTCTGTGGTACCTGTCATCAAAATGTTATATCTGATGCTTTGTGTATTTTGTTTAATTTGAGAGCTGTTTAAAGCCAGATGGTTAATCCAGTGCCAGTGACTCAGTCATGGCTGGAAGCAGAAATCTTAGCTAGAATTTTTTCATCTAGAATTCTACACTAAATGTTGGAGAATGTTACATGGTCAATGTGACCATTCTTATTTTCCAATTATAACAGTGAAGAAATGTAGATTAGAACACAGGATTTAATACTGTGTTAACAGGTAAAAACAGAAGCTTAAAAAAATCAAGTGAACTTTTTAGTTAAATAAATTGATAATGTTTTGCAAAAAGAGAGAGAGAGAGAGAGAGAGAGCAGGGCCATGATGTATGGGCTATGCACATGGAGCTTCGCAGCCTGGGGATGACCCTGAAGCCAGGATGTAGCGGCAGGGTGACCTCTTGAAAATCACTTCATTTTTCTGAGCTTCAGTTTCTTTACTCTGTAAAACAGAGCCAACTATATGTGTCTTGCAGCGCTGAGAGAGGATCCAAACCCAAGGCCCTAAACAAAGGCGCTGCCATGAAAGAACCTAACAATATCTATCAATATATGGTAACATTTTTACTATCATTTTCAGAAGGGTCAGGAGGAGAACCCAGGACAATGAAGGGGTAATGACAAAGGTGACCACTCCCTACAAATTATGCAATGTGGGGATAGATCAAATTAATCATCAAATCAAAAGCCCAGGGGCCAAGTGTCCACAGGGCACACAAAATGAGCAGAGTCTGAGGCAAATCTGAGACCAGAGCCTGGCAGTGGGAGGTCAAGGGCATTTTCAGTAGGGGTGTTTGTTAGGCGAGCTTGATCCTTTGTGCTTTACCCACCTCCGTGTCTCTATAGCACTCTGACCTTGGTGCTTCATGACCCATGACCACCTGTGAAATCAGCATTTCAGAAAGAGTTCATTTATCTCAATTTTTTCCCTTTTACATTTTCTCTGGGTGGTGGAAGGTGAGAGAAATCCACATTTAACCCCTTGAAGCCAAAATTGTTCTAGAAGATACATTGCAAGGACCTCAGCAGCAACAGCTGTTATGCTGAGCTACCCCGATGAGTAAATACCCAGATGAGTACTTACGGTAACATGTACACAGGTCTTGTTACTGCTGCAGACAGGCGGGAATTCCACGTCCTCTAAGGCTCCCATTGCCTCCCATCCTTCTGCCTGAGACAGAACCTGAGGTGTAGGCCCAACGATATTTATTCCTCATGAATTCTCTTCCAACTGATTGGAAGTCAAGCAGTAGTTCTGTGATTCAAAGTCAAAGAATTTCTGGTCTGAAAGGGCCAGTGGTAGGGGGTATAGAACTTGCTACTCAAAGTACTGATAAAGAGTCTTCTCAGAATCAGAAGCCAGAACCAAAGCTCACGCCCAGATTCGAATTCAGTGCTCTCCCTTCTCCTGAATTCCACCACCTTCTCACACGCACACACTTTAGGGGTGATTATAGTTGTTATCTCTTTATAAAGCGATTAAAAATGAAATTGAATTAAAGTAAAATCACTTTTTGCTAATTTTGGGCGAATCTGGTGGTGTTTGAAGTTTGCCTTTGTGTTGATTTAAATAGTGACTTTAAAGGCCTCATTGAATCAGTGTCACAGATATAGGTAGTGCATTGCTCAATGTCCTAATAAAAATAATTCTCAGAAATGTGCGTGTTAACAAGGAAGTCACAAGGCAAACCAGAACTTCTGGCAGACCTATATTGCAAAACTTCAGGATAGTGCGTGAAGGCAAAAGTTGACGGATGGAGTGTCAACTGACCATGTAATGTTGTGTGTAACCATGAAGGAAACAGGATTAAGGAAAACAGACAAGCAGACAGATGGGAGCAAGTCAACAGGCAGATTCTACACAGTGGAAAACAGAATGCCTCCAGGACAAGTAGTGCCCATCTGGTATCTTTATACGGAGTGGCAAACTGTCACAGGAAATATCTTAGATGTTCTGAGAATGCAAGTGAGGATTATGAGGCTTTGCTCTGACAAGTAACATGATGGATTTCAGGACTGGAAAACCTGCTGACACATAGAGGAGGGAAAATTACCATATTTACCGGCAAATATTAAATATCTCTGATACCATCTTACTTTTCCCTTGATAGAATAAATATGCTTGCTCTCGATGGAGGGGACAGGATAGGGAGCTCCAGGAACTGGAAAATTATGTGTGAATCTAGATCCACCCTCAGAAACACTGCGGGCTCAGTCTGCACGCACCACATCCAATTTGCACCAGAGAACAAAGGAGATGCAGGAGAAGCGGTGGTGAGGAATTCGTGAGGCCCGCAAGGGAGTTCTCAGAAAACCAGGTCTAAGAACTCTACCAAGAAAGGAAATAACGACATGGCCTAACTTAGGGGCTTTGCTGACCCTTTCCAGAGGGAATTTGTCCCAAGTCCTTCGAGGCGACTGTAAGAAGAGAAAAGTGTATCACCAGTGAAAAGAAAGTGAGTTCTGCCCACGTTCCCCACCAGAGAGGGACACACGCAAGGTCACTGGGAGCAGCAACAGGAAAGGCAAGAGAAGGGGTCCCAGCAAGGGAGGGGTGCTTAACCTCACATCACCCCACAATCAGCTCAGATGATGAGGAACGCAGCACACCAGCAACAGGGGAGATGCCTTTTGTTCCAGGACCCTGTCTGGAGCCCGAAGGTTTGGCTCTCGTGGCTCGCAGCGCTTATGTCAATTGCAACATTCACCAAACCAGATTGAAATCACTCAGTGGGACTTAATGAATCCTGTTGGGTTGAGCGTTCAGCTTACTACTTTTTAAAAAAATCTCAGCAGAATACTATGTACAAAGCAGCTGCTGTGGAAATGTTTGTGGAATTAAGGAATAATGCCCAGACTTACACTCTGTGTTTATGTTTTAATCCCTTTTGTCTTCATCCGTCTACATCCCATCAACCTTGGAAGGTTAGCACTCAGCGCCCGGGCATCCCCAGATCATCACATTTGTTGCATCTCATTGCCATTCACCGTGGCCGTGTCTGTTCCATGCACTGATTCCTGCGCTGCCTAAAGCCTGGCAGGCTTCTTATTGCCTTTGTATCCTGGTGCACAGCCCAGCGTGATGCACAAGTCAGATACTCAGCAGACAGGGCAAGCTAGACCTAAGGAGCTCAGGGAATGCGGATGCTGCTTCATTACGATATGAGAAATGTGGGGTAAGCCACTTGGATACACAAAGGGACATAAGTAGGAGCATGATTTGGCAGGCAGGGTGCCTGCTGTCCAAGGTCGATACCACATTGGTTCTCAAAGTGGGGTCCCCAGACCCCAGCATCATCTGAGAACTTGTTAGAAAAGCAAATTGTCAGGCCCTATTCCAGACCTACTGAATCAGAAACTCTGGGGTGTGACCCAGCCTTCTGTGTTTTAACAAGCCCTCAAGTGAGTCTGATGCTTGCTCAAGCTCAAGAATCACTGATTGAAGGAACTCTGCAACAAGCATTCGTTCATTCCCCTGATATTTAATTAGAATCCAATGAATGCCACTTGATATATAGAGATTTTATCGTCATCAAGGGTCCTAAAATCACACAGAGCAGAAAGCCACAGGTTGAAATAATTAATCTTAAACAAAACAAGGCTTTCCAGGCTAACATATAGCTTGGGTGGTCAGAGAAGATAAAATGGAAGGCGCTGATTTGGGTTGGTCCTGGCAGACATCTAGGAATATGTTTTATTATTTATGGAGTTGAACTTGGCTTACTAGGTGTCAATTTTCTTTCCCAAGATTATAGATGTTCTTGGCATAATGGACCGTCTCTCATTTATATCTGTATCCTCAGTTTTGAGTGCAGTACTAGTCAGAGTAAATTGAGTTTAGGTGAATGCATAAATGCATGCATGATTGAATGAATGAATTCGTTCAGAAACAAATAATTCCTGGCAGAGAGGTTGACAGTAACAAAAGTGAAAGTCAGGCCAAATCTAGTTCCAATATGAAAATGTAAAGAGTGTACTACAGCTCCAAAATGGGAGTCACTAGTAGAAAATGAGGACAGAAAACCAATCAGGGATAAGATTATTGTGGGATTGGAATATATAACCAAGGAATCTGGACCTTGTTTTAGTTCCAGAGGCATACTTTAAGCTTATTCTAGAGGGCTATGACCTAATTAAATATGTATTTTATTCAACTGGTGAAAATTCAACTTGAAAACAACTTCAGTTCGTGAAACGTTTCTCCCCAGAGCATGGATGCATGGGGGCGTGTGGGAGCTGAGCAACTACAGACAATCCGTTACATACTGGGGCTGGGTCTGTGTGACCCAAGCAGTGTGACTCCAACACGATTGCTGAAATTTACAGAAATCAGGCAACATGACCTCTGGTGCGGGCTGATTGCTCCACGAGAAAGTGTGAAAACACAAAATGGTAAAATGATAGAATAACTGTCTAAGACGCACATGGTCGCACCCTATAAAACGGTCACGAGGAAAGGATGGCTCGCAGAGATAAAGGGGCTTGGAAAGTTCACGAGGTTTGGAAGCAGCGTTAGGTTGGCAGTTCTTCTGTGTCCTGCACTATTGAAACACTGGCAGAAATGGTTTGTATTTATGTAATCTAATTTTGGAGAGGAAAATCAATCAGAATGCATCCAATAGATGTCATCATGAATGGTTTTAGTACTGGCATCCAGGAAAAACCCCTAGTACCTCAATGTTCATTTTATTTTACCTCTTTCCCCAGCGATTCTGGCCTTTGAGGATTATGCTGGAAAGGATGGATTTAATTAATTAAGTTTACCTGGGGAGAGGGTGGATGGGTTTTGTGTGTACAGAGGATAAGCCTGCAATCACTGATGCTGAGATTTTTCTTCCAGACACATGGTCAGATTGCGGTTTTAAGGTTACGTGAGCTGGTGGCCCCATGTCTTGCTTTGATGAAAGAAATGTAAGAAGCAGTGATACATGTCGCTTCTGGGTTCTCTCTTTTCTGCTGCACAAACAGCGACACACCCATGGTAGGGGTGGGGAGAGACCTGCTGTTTGCATTTCTGAGTGAGAATGACGTGGCACAAGCCCCCAGCTGATTTGAAATACAATGTAGTATAAGAAGGAAAACACCTTCATTGTTCCAACCCACTGAGATTTGGGCGTTGTTTATTCCTACAGCAAAACTTAGCCCTTTCTGACTAATACAGCCATTCACTTTTGTGTTTTGAAAGTAGAGGAGATTTCGTTGAAGGCATGAAGGGAAACGGATTGATAAAACAATATTAGAGTTCTGAAAATCGAATCAAAGGAACCAATAGAATAAAGAAAAGAGATGAGAAAACCAAATCTCAGTGTTTTGGGGTATAAATAGGTTGAATTTATCAGAAACAGTGTCTAGTGGAAAATTAAATAAATAATAATATTGACATTAAAAAGTTCAACTGTTAAATGTAAGTGAGAGTTGGGAGAGTTGGGAAGATGACTAAGTTGGATGAGCCCCAAACTAGGCAGGAACCCATATTCCAATATAGGAATTTAAGATACAGTTGACTCTCATTACTCATGGCAGTTAACGTTCTATTAAAATCTCCCTGAACGCTGAATCAATGAATATGGAGCCGTTGCGGCTGGAGAAATACAACGTTAGTTTCCTGCAAGTTTCTGGTCGCAACATGTTCATCAGCAGATTAAAATACAACCTTGTTTTATTTGTGTTTCTGTCTAAAGACCCCTTATTGGACATATATTGTGGGTTCATTCACATTGAACTCCTGACCAATGGCCACTATAACTCATGCCTGAACAAGGCTCATCTAACACATGAAACTTCTCCATAAGTTACATCACGGCCTCTTGCTCTGGGGAGCCCTAGGGATCGCCTCAGCATTGCGCTTGGGGGACTTTTGAAACAGAAAAGTTGCCAGTGAAAAGTACAAAAATGTGAAAGACATGGCACTAAATACACTCACTTACAGTATGAGCTGAAACAAGAACCCAGAGCATCACCTGCAGACAGAAGGTCTCTGGTCCCTCAGCCTTATGTTGGGAACTTCGTACCGACAGGGGCCAGGGAGACACAGAAAGTGCCAGGAGAAGGGCAAATTCAGCTCCGGGTGTGTTCACGGGGCAGGGTGGGCTCTGCTTCTTTTCCAGGCTTCTGTACCCTAAAACCTGGGTGAGATTTCTCCCCCTGAAGGCCTCCAATTGTGAAATCCATTCCCTTTAGGATCTGTGTTCTTAGGAAAGGCTGGTGGGAACCTGCCCACCTTCCCACGGTACAGAGACCTGAACAGACTAACTTGCCTGGAAGTTATCACTTGAAAATGTAGGCAACACTTTTGCTGAAAAGCAAGGAGACACCATCAAAACTTGCACTTTTGTCTTAGGAAACATAACTGCAGGAATATAAATTTGTGTTGTGTATGCAAAATAACACTTGACATATATGAAATATAAAGGAAATACTGTCCTGAAGCTAAATTTGTGGTATTTATTTTAATAATCAACTGCTCAGTGAATGCATAAACAAACAAAAATCAAGCCTACCTCACAGCACAGGGTGGGTGACAGATGTCACCCACTCCCAGGAAATGTCCCCCTTGGGTTCCTTAGAGTCTCTGCAAGGTCACATCCTCAATCACCCTTGGCATGTTGAAATAGGCCCATCTGGCCACTTATTTATTTATTTAGAGTCTATTATGTCATATATGGTATTCATGAAAGCGATTTAAAATACAGAACAACAAATAGAAAAATAAAACCAAATATTAATAGTTTTGCCTGAGAACTGGGGTAATTTTTTCCACTTAAAAATTCTAAATTCCAATTCATAAATATTTTTTATCTTTATACCGAAAATGTTAGTATAAAAAGGCTAGCAGAGGGGCATCTTGTCTGTAATGTCCTTCCTCTTTGCCCAACCCTGCATCATTTCAGGAAAATAATTCACACTATTTAGATCCGCGAGGAAGTTTGGCAAAGTACAACTTAATACCGTGTTTGGAAGGTGATTAGGAGCTCATACACGTGAAATACTTATTCTTTTAAGGCTCACAACCCAGTGCCCGGTGACATTTGCGAAAGAGGCTCCGCTGTCCTTTCTCCAATTCTCCCCAGCGTTTGGCAACCTCTCCCGCAGGTAGACAAGGTACAGCGTGAGTGGTCAGTAGACTGTCGAGAGTGGCCAGTACTCCTAGAATCAGGTAGAAACATGAGCTGACTTTCAAGTAAAACGCATGTAAAGGGCTTAGTCTGCAAACCAGAGACCGAGGCCCGTGGTGGGGACAGGAGGAGAGGTGTGAAAGGTGATTGGTTCCTGGAGAAGCAGCCCCCGCCCAGCACGCCCCTGCACTCCGGTTGGTGCCTTTATTCTCTCTTCCTCAAAACCCCTTTGCCTGTTTCCTGGTTAAAGGTGTCTCTGGAGGGAAGGCCCCTCTGCTTCTACTTGGTCTCCTACGGCTTCACACAGTCTGGCCCGCGGAACCACTGGGTACATGAGTCACTAATGCAGCGCTGATGCTAACATTTAACGTTTCCGAATCCTTAACATGCACCGGGCGTTCGCCAGGCACCAAGACGCTTTGCTCTTCTGAAAACCTTGGAGGAAGGTCCTATTATGGTCCCCATTTTAAAGAGGAGAAACAGAGGGCTTTTGAAGGTTAGGGGGCTGGCCCCAGGTTACAGAAAGGGCTGCTGTGAGGATACGGTCCCAGCCGGTCTGAAGGTTTCTGCAGGGAGAACTTGTACGGGGCGCACCTCCCCTGGTGATTCTCAGCTGATCCCCAGTCTAGGCCTCCTGCACGACCCCAGCAGGAGGAATTTCCTGGGGTGAAGGGGGCCCAGGGGGGGCTCTGCCTCCGCCGGCTGGTTTCCAAGCACCATGTTGATTATTGCGACACGCAAGGCTGGAAGCACAGGAGAGCAGAGCTTCCCCAGACCGGGTGCAGGGGCCGTGCTCTGTGTGTCTGACTCTGCAGGTCTGGGCTGGGCCTGGGAATGCGCATTCCTCGCAGGCCCTAAGGATGTCCACGCTGCTGCCCCGGGGCCACTTCGAGAGCCACTGGCCTCTTCCCCATATGCCAGGTGCCCACCACCTCTTGAGATGCCGTCCAGGTTTATCCTCCAGAGAGGACAGTCCGGAGTCCAGCAGTGCAGTGGCCAGTCTTCCCATCTGGTGGATCCTCCGGACACGGTACGTTTTTAGCAGCGAGGTCCGTTCACTCTGGGTGTCAATAACGCAGGCCTGGGGTCCCAAACAATTCCCTGTATACAAGGCTTGCTCCCACCCCAGTCCTGTCTCTGGATCTATGCCATACCAGGGTAAGGGAACATAGTTGAGAAACCCAGGGAAAAATCAGAAGTTTATCTCAGGATCTTGGCCTACCTGCCTGTTTCACCCTCCCTCACCCTTCCCACGCCTGGCTTGGTCTGACTACTGAAAGGTAGCCAGGCACCGCCTGCAAGCGGATGCCCTTGCGGGGACGCTTGCTCTGGGGAATGCCTTCTCCCCTCCTCCCAGCCCAAATACCATTCCTTCCTGGCTCCTCCAGGCCAGCAGCTGCAGCTTGGGAAAGCTAGGGGAGCTCTTACCTCCGGGGCTTTTGACTGTTTCCATTACTGCATCACTCATGCGTCCATGTGCTCTTGGAAATAGTGACTGGGTTATATCTGTGAATCTTTAACACAGAAACAATCCTAGTAGACCTTCTGTAAATATTTATTGAATTAATATTTTCCAGGTTCCTCATTAAAAAGAAAAACACGTGTGATAAATAGCTTTAAACATTTAGTGTTTCTCTCCTAAGCAATTGGTGTGTGTCTCGCCAGTGGATAAAGAGCCATGAATGGCATTTTGTTCTCATTTTTGCTGTACTTATCAGCGATCTGAAAGACACATTCCGTAGTTTATTTCTGAAGTGTCCATTTCCGAAATATGTCAGGCAGTTTCTTTCTTTTATCCATATGTCATTGCCGACATAGATAAGCAGGGTGTTAATAATAATTACAACTAATGCTGCTCTGTTTGGGGTAGCAATTTGTACTTTACAACATGCTTTTATATTAACTACCTTATTTTATCTCCGTGGTGGTACAGCCAGATGTCTATGAACACTATGCTGAGTTACAGATTAGAAAACAGAAACAAAGAGACCCCAACTGGATTCCAAAAGGAAAGGGGCATGGCTTCAGACCGAGTCCTTCTATTCCAAATTCAAGGTCACATTTTAATCAGACTCCCTTGGAAGCAAATGGCCAGTGGCATGCTGTTTCTAGAAGGAGATGTTGGGGAGTATAATCTACTATAGCTTTCTTAAAACTTTCTGCCACAAGGGTATTTATATATAGCAAGGAGACTTCAGAGAGGTTGCTCAAATTCATCATTCCCAAATGTGAGGAAGAGTGAGGGCTAACCTCAAAGTTCAAAAGCCCTCCTGTAAAGTCAGAATGACACCAAATCCATCAAACTTCTCCAAAGATAAACACCATTCTTTCTACTGTTTTTCCATTTCTTCCCTGGCCCTCTTTGTATGTTTTCTTCACTGCTGCTTTAGGTTTCCTGGGACATATAAAGCTCTCAATAAATATTTGTTGAGCAAATGAATGGAATTCAAGCCATCATATTTCATGGATTCGCAAGTATGCCTCAGTCTGTAACCCTATTTCCCGACCTTAAATGGGCAGTTTGCACTCAGCAGTGGGCATTGTAAAGGCATTGAGATTGGGCTCATCAATGTGATCTACTGTTCTCTGTAGGCTGTGGACCATCAGGAGCCATGGAGGGCTTGCAGGAGGCCGATGGGCTGGCACTGAGGGCGGTGGAGGGGTCCCTTGTCCCTGGCCTTGGTTCCCTGTTTCAACATCCCCAGCTGGCAGCGCAGAGTCTTAATGGGAAACATGACCAGGTCCAGCTGTCCTGGTGCCTGTGCTAAGCCTGAACAGATCATGAGGCATATCCATAACTGGAATGGGATTAAAGATTCTCAGAATGAAACTCCTCTGGGAATGGCTTCTTGAACCCACTGGTATCTGGACATGGGGCTTTGTGGCATGACTCTCCCAATTTTCCTAACCCCACCTCCCCCCCCCGCCCCAATCCTGGACCATTGCCCACCAAGCTGACAGCCAACTTCACTTAGAGACATGCCTCTTCCATCCTGTGAGCAGAGTGGCTTTAGTTCTGACCTTCTTGCCCTGACCTCGCCCTGCACTTCAATTAGGATTTGCTTCTCCTGACTTCTGGTCCCGGGGAGCAGATTCCTGCCCACTCCTGGCCTTGCACATCTTCCCTGGCTGGAAGCACAGCTTCCTTCCTGGATTATGAAGAGTGTTTCTTCTATGGCTTCAGCCTTCCTGAGAAATCATCCCAGCCCATACTGCCTGGCTTCCAGGACCCCCTAATAAAGTGTTTCCCCTAAGAGGCTGCCCTGCCTAACAAGCAGGACCCAGACAGATGGGTACCTGTAGATGGGCCATTTCAAAGGAGACAGATAGAAAGTGGAGGTATGTGTCAGGAAACTCTGAGAGCAAGTTCTTCAATGAGTCTTGAAGGAAAAACAAACAAACAAGCAGCAAGGCATGATGGCTAAATACATGTTGAGCCAGGTTCCAACAACAAGAAATAATTGGAAGAGTGTCCTGTCCGGTCCCCACACCGCACTGTGCTTCACTTACCTCCACGGTGACGTTCACCCATTACTCTATGTCGTAATGGTCTACGTATTGATTGGCGTCCCCTCACTGGACCGAGGTTTTTAAAGGCAAAGTCTCTGTCTTGATTCTTTGTTATGTCTGTATAAGTTCAGTCTAATATATCTATATTGTATCTGTATCAGTGTGTTCCTGGCACGCAGCGGATTCTCAAAAGAGTGACTGAATGAAGAGAAGGGAGGGCAATGAAAGAAATGAACCAGTGGTCACATTGGCTGCTTGCAACCAGCTCTCTCCAGCCGCTCCTTTGTGGGGATGATATTTCTCATATCATTACTTACGTATTTCTCTCCAATGAATAAAAATTACTTCCAGAGCAGAGAACATAAAGATGGGAGGAGGAAGCGAACACTGGTTCTAACCCTTGTCTTCTGAGCGTGGGTCTTTAGAGAGACTGAAGCAGTGTGGGAGGCTCTGAGGCTACAGGTTTATCTCAGGGGCACCACTTGCCCCTCAAACCCCTGCAGGGACCCAAGGAGCCTCCTTTTTCTTACAGTGAGTCCTCGTCTTTATGGTTCTGTCCCTGCTCATTCTGGTAACACAGCTTTATCACTACAGCATCATGCAAGGCACGTGGCACAGGTGGTCTGTCTGGGCAGCATGAAGCACCACCTGGTTTGAAGTGACAGTTCAAGGAGGCGCTAGTAGTTCTTTTTTTTTTTTTAATTACTTGATTTATTTATTTATTTATTATTTTTGGGTGTGTTGGGTCCTCGTTTCTGTGCGAGGGCTTTCTCTAGTTGCGGCGAGTGGGGGCCACTCTTCATCGCGGTGCGCGGGCCTCTCACTATCGCGGCCTCTCTTGTTGCGGAGCACAGGCTCCAGACGCGCAGGCTCAGTAGTTGTGGCTCACGGGCCCAGTTGCTCTGCGGCATGTGGAATCTTCCCAGACCAGGGCTCAAACCCGTGTACCCTGCATTGGCAGGCAGATTCTCAACCACTGCGCCACCAGGGAAGCCCAGTTCTTTTTTGTAATTGGAGTAGACTTGCTTTACAACGTTGTGTTCGTTTCAGGTGTACAGCAAAGTGATTCAGTTTTACATATCTATTCTTTTTCAGCTTCTTTTCCATTATAGGTTATTACAAGATATTGAATATAGTCCCCTGTGCTATACAGTAGGACCTTGTTGTTTATCTATTTTATATATAATAGTGTGTATCTGTTAGTCTCAAACTCCTAATTTATCCCTCCTTGCTTTTTCCCTTTGGTAACCATAAGTTTGTTTTCTAAGTCTGCGAGTCTGTTTCTATTTTGTAAATAGGTTCATTTGTATCATTTTTTTTTTTTTAGATTCCACATATAAGTGATATCATATGATATTTGTCTTTCTCTGTTTAACTGATTTCACTTAGTGTGATAACTTCTAGGTCCATCCATCTTGCTGCAAATGATGTTATTTCATTCTTTTTTATGGCTGGATAATAGTCCATTGCATATATGTACCACAAGGAGGCGCTAGTTCTTGTTTCCTCTGAGCCTTTTCTTCCCCTTCTCTGCATACTGCTGATGTGGATGGAGTCCACCTTCTGCCAGACAATGCTTTCTGGACATCCTTTGTGTTTCCCTCACTTGCTGAAGTCTCAGCATGGCTTTTTTAAAAATTCAAATTCCCAAGTTTGGGAGTTATCCTGGGTCAGCTTTGTTTAGAAACCCAGCAAGCCTTGCAAGTGGGCCCTGGACTTGCCATGAGACTCTGAATTTGGAGAGGAAAGTTTACATTGACTTTAAAAAATGGCAATAACTAATATCCCCAAAAGTGTCCAAGTCAGTCAAAATCTTTGTAGGTGCCCTAGGATGACATCATCTCAACAATGTTCCAATTTGGGAAGTAAACTCATAAAGAAATATGTTTGTCCCTGATTTGTGTTTTTCTGTCCTGTAGACAAAAGGGGATCTTTGCATGGAGGGGAAGCGTTAGAATTTTGTACTTGGCAAGAAAATGAAAATATGACATTTGTTTTTCACGTTGTTTACTCAGTCTAGTGAGATAAATACTAGATAAGTTACATAAATACACCTCTAGTTTTGATATTTCATAGAAAGATTATGACCAATTTATTATCCCTTTCAACACATGATGATTGGACTGCTTTCTACATGTCAGACACTGTTCAAAGTGCTGGAGAGACAACAAACACCACTCCAGCAAGACCAGACTTCCTAGAGTTTACATTCCAATGGCCAAGGCAGTAGATAAAAGGTAAAGACACCCAGAAACAAAAATATTTAAAATTTTAACTGGGGTAGAATTTGGAGGTAGCCCGGACAGGATTACAGATGATTTAGATCTAGGGGTTAAAAATAGTATTCAAAGATGTCTCCTTGGTTTCCAACTTGAACAGTAGTGGTGCCGTTTTCCAAGGAGCAGGAATTCTATTTAGTGGGGGGGTGGTAGTACCAAGAAGTTCATTTTGGGTACTTGAGGCTGGTCATGTAATAATTCAATGATAAATACATCAATGATGACGACTGAAGGTCCTAGATCTTCATGTATTTAACCTTTATCGTCATGGTAACAACATCTATTATTTGTACAGCACTTCGCTCATTTGTTCAGCTAATATGCACTGTCCTTGGCCAGGCACCTGGCCCAAAGAGGAAATGCTAGAGCACTGTGTAGAACCCAAGCACAGTTCAAAGGGATTTCACAAATGTCCATCCCTTCCTTCCTCATACCAGCCCTGGAACATAGGCATTATTACCTTCACGTTTCAGACAAGAGAACAGAGCCTCAAAGAGGGTTTGGTTGCTTCTTTCTATATAATTAACAAATGCTAATACATCAAAGCTAAGTACAAAGGGAATCTCCTCAGCCTGTCCAAGAGGTGACCACACAATGACTCACCCTATGGTGGAGTCCTTGGGCTTGGCCACTCAGAGGTCACTCTTGTGCAAGATGGGTTCTCTACCTCCGGGACGGTAGAGGTATATCACAAAGCTATTCTGGGGAATTGCGACCTAGGTGTTAATGTGATCAGGTGACAAAATAATAGGATGCATATAAAAGTGTTTATAAACTATAAAGTACCATAAAAATATAAGGGAATGATTATTTGGGGTTTGCAACAAAGAATAGAGACATTCTCTGAGAACAGACAGTATTTTCAAATAGTCAATGTGGCCTTTCCTTTCAAACAGAAAAGCTTTTTTTGATTGTTTCTTTTGATGGGAAAACCACATAATCTTTCCAAAACAACTCTGAAGCATCCTGAAACATTTCAGTTGTGCAGTCATGAACCGTGCACAGGAAAGATTTGGTCACACTCTCTGCTGATGCTGTGAGTTGATGCCAGAGGCATATCATAAACTCATGCACCCATGCCAGGCTACCCCACTTAACCTTCTGAAATTTCAGAGGCTTCAGAGGAAGCCACCAAAGAGCCTCCTTGGGGAGCCTTGCCCTTTCACAATGCTCTTTCCAAGAACAAATGGTCTCCACTAACTGGAATCCTACCTGTGATCACTTGAGAGTCATGAATGTTTCTGCCATACCTTCCCTTCCTGAAATGAAACCCATGCTACTGAGCCTGGCATCAGAACTCACTTAATCTTACACAGGTTTAGAAGGAACCAGCAGATAACACAGATAGCAAGTGGGTGGACCACACAGGTGGTAGGGGAATGATATCCAGGTGTCTTGTTTTGTTTTCTAAAGTAATAACACTTAGAACTTGAAACAGTTGGAAAAATACTCTTCCTACCCTTGGTATCTCCCTGATTTCCCTTTTAATTCTGCAATCTCCAGCATGAGTGTGTTGGTCAAAAAGGCTGTGATAGAGCGTTCATGCCAGAAAAAATAAGGAAAATAGGAGGTTGGCCACCCAGGCAGGGGGGTTTCTAAGTTGCCCACTTAATATGACAGTACTAAGTTAGAGTTAGATTAGCAATAATTATTTCAGGATGCCAGGAGCTTGGGATAAGCCTGTTTCCTCAACTGCAAAACGGAGACAATAGCCTCTACCTTACAAGTTTTCTGTGAAAGTTAAATAAGGAAAGAAAAATGAAATCATCACAGTGGCCTGCAAGAGTAGGCACTAAGGGGAATTAATATCATTCTGTATTATTACCACTGTGATTATTATTATTGCTGCCGCTGTTGTTGTTATTGTTTTCTGGGAGGCCCAAACTCTTTTTTCCTATTCACCTAATTTTAGCTACACCAAGCATTACATGGGAAATGAATATTTGCATGAAGGAAAGAGAAATGGAAACTAGATAGGACAAAAACTCAACCCGTAGTAAAAGTTCCCAAGGGCCAGGCCAACGCACCTCACGCTAATTTCATACTTATTTATAACTGGCATTCCTGCTTCTTTGCTAGCTCCATGTATTTCTCATTTGGAAACAGAGTTGCTGGATGAGCCTTAATTCCACAGGGAAAATACCTTGATTCCAAACAACTCCAATTTCAGCCCTTGTGTTTTTTGAAAGAAAGTTTTTAAATAATAATATAATTCTTCAGGAGAGAAGACAGGAAAGTTTTACCCATGAAATAGTCATGGGGATTTGTCTGGATTTAATGACCTAGAGAAAGTATTGTGTTTTTATTCAACCTGAGAACATTCAAGTCAGATTTAACAGATGACAACATGTGTTGTCTTAAAATACATCAACATGCTTAACACAATGTACATTCACAAGCATATATTTTGAATAATAACTAAATAATATCCAAAATCATTGCCTTTTTTCTGTCTCCTAATAATTAGGTTTTATATAAATTGAAAATCGACATGGGAAATTCTTGGAGCAGTAATACCATATGTTGTATTTCTAGGGTTTTGTTTGTTTGTTGAGTTAAAAAACAGTTCTTTTTCTTGTAAATTCAAATCCATTTATATTTCAAAGGAAATCCAATCCATATGTTTCTTATTTATTTACACTTACTGTAATTCATCAAAGCACTATTTAATAAGCTATTTAATGTCCAAAGAGTCTTCATCAAAAGATTTTTTTTTTAAGCCTTTCATCTTCTGTACCAGGAAGCTTTGCTTTTCTTTGAAACAAGGTTCTGAGTTTGGAAAAATGTGACCTTCCATTCATATTCTGAAATGTTACTAGGCATGTAAATTAAGTAAAGAGAAGTGTAGACTTGAACAATGCTTTGGTGAATTTAACCAGTTCCTCCTAAAACTGGGGTCAATTCAATCTCCCAATCTCCTTAGTGGCTGAGGAGGCATTTTGGGGGGGGGGGGGAAGAGGAGGAGAGTGACATCTGCTTTTATTCAACAATCTCTTGAAAATATTAAGCAAATACTGTACATCAGATATTACCCAATATGTGTGAAAAATTACTGTGCTTTGTTTTTAATATAAAAGATTATCAAAAAGCATCATCTCAATTACTGGGAAATATTCTGCCTCTGTATGTCTGCGGATGTGTGTGTGTGTGTGCATTGTGTACACGCCTGCGTGTGTATGCATGTATGTGTATGTGTGTGTGTGATACAGTGTTAAATTTCATAGTGTATATGTCTTGGATCAGACAGAGGAAGGATAACAAAACCCCACACTCAGTTTTTCCATAAGCGCTTTGTCAATCCCTCCCATAGAACCTAAGCCTAGGTTTTCTTTCATTTCTTTAATAAAATCTGGTAACCGTCCTACATTCTAGGCCTTGTGCTGGGCATATCCCGCCTGTTATCACTGATCCACACAGGAACCCAGTGAGGGAAGGGCCTGGCCAGATGGCTTCTTGGGGTAGACGGGGATGTGCGTAGCCTGGGGCCCACGTTCTTTCTACTGCCACCCGGGGTTCAGGTAAATGAGCACCCACTGTAGAGGCAGTGTCAGTAATTTTGTAATAAAACTGATGCCCAAATGCACGGATGCCCTTCTGGAGGCCCCCTGCCCATGTCACATCCCCTTTAGGCTTCATCTTCCTGCCTGTGCCACGAGGACCCGTGGATAAATTCTCATCAGAACCTCAGGCTGCAGGGAAGAGAGGATGTGGAGGGGAGGCAGGAACAAATATCCTTCCCTGATGACGTGTGCAATTGGTTCACCTTCTTGAATGTGGGAATACGAATTTGGGGCCACAGTTGTTGAAATATTCATATCATGTGACCTAGTGGAACTACTCCTAGGAAACTAGCAAAAATTCAGCAGATGCTGAAAGGTATACATATGAAGATTTTCGTTGCAGGATTTTACTTGTTTGTTTATGAGATGTTTCTTTTTGTGTGTGTGGTAAGACCACTTCCCCTAAGGTGTATCCTCTTCACAAGTTTTTTTTTTTCTTTGTTCTTTTTTTTTTAATTTTTAATTTTATACTGGAGTATGGTTGATTTGCAATGTTGTGTTAGTTTCAGGTGTACAGCAAAGTGACTTAGTTATGCATATTCATATACCTATTCTTTTTCAGATTCTTTTCCCATATAGGTTATTATAGAGTATTGAGTAGAGTTCCCTGTGCTATACAGTAGGTCCTTATTGATTATCTATTTTATATAAAGTAGTGTGTATAGGTTAATCCCAACCTCCTAATTTATTCCCTCCCCCACTTTCCCCTTTGTTAACCATAAGTTTGTTTTCTAAGTCTGTGAGTCTGTTTCCGTTTTGTAAATAAGTTCATTTGTATCATTTTTTTTAGATTCCACATGTAAGTGATACCATGTGATATTTGTCTTTCTCTGTCTGACTTACTTCACTTAGTATGATTTTAGTGCACAGTGCAGTTGGTTAATTAGAGGCACAATGCTGTCCAGCAGATATCAAGTACTAATTCATCTTGCATAGCTGAAACCCTATACCTGATAAATGACAACTCTCCATTTCCCCCTCCCCCAGCCCCTGGCAACCACCATTCTACACTTTATTTCTACGGTTTGACTATTTTTAGCTTCCTCATATAAGTGAAATCATGTAGTGCTTGCCCTTCTGGGTCTGACATATTTCACATAACATAATGTCCTCCAAGTCTGCCCATGTTGTTGCAGGTGGAAGGACTGCCTTCTTGTTTAAGGCTGGATCATATTCCATTGTATACCTCACATTGTCAATGAACATTTAGATGTTTCCACACCTTGTCTATTGTGAATAGTGCTGCAATGAACATGAAAGTGAAGATAACTCTTTGAGTTTCTGATTTCAGTTACTTTGGATATACACTTGAAGGTGGGATTGCTAGGGCATAATGTTAGGTGTTCTGTTTTTAATTTTTTGAGGCACCTTCATGCTCTCTTTCACAGTATCTGTATCAATTTATATTCCTGCCAACAGTGTACAAGGGTTCTATTTTCTCTACATCCTGAAATAAGAAAAATAAATGTATCTCTAACATAATGTGAAATGCCAGGCATAGCCACAAGCTGGACTATTAAATATATGAAAAGTAGAAAATATGAAACTATGTAAACATTTAACCACTAAAAGAACATTTAAAATATCAAATAACATGTATAATTTAAAATACATAGACATTTGTGGGCAAAGTAATATGTAGGTAATATTTTTTTCTGTTAAGAGGCTGTATAACGGGTAGTTTTTGAATTTTTTAAGGTTAACCAATTACTTCAATAAAAAAAATAATGTTTTCACAAATACTTAATAGGAAATAAATGTTACATTATAATAAATTTCCTGGCTCAGTAAAATATTTCAAGTAATGCCACGATTTGGGTAATTTATCCTTGGAATGCTAGATATCTTTTTTTCTGATGATGATTTCTCCTTTGTGGCTTTTATAGGATTATGGACACAACTAGTGCTAACATAATGAGAAAATATGGTTTTCTTCAAAACAAAGTATTAATAATAATTTAATATATTTGCGTTTATCTTTATATATAAAGACTTCCAATATAAACACATATTTCAGAAAGAAAGAAAAGACTTCTGAGATTAAAAACATGAAAGTGCTCATAACAGTAAATTTTATGAACATTTCACAACCCATTTTACACACAACCCAGTTTTCTGAATCTTGGCTCTCGGGCCATGGAGGGCTGGTGGCAGAAAGTGGGAGTGTGGCCTGAGGTGTAGGCTGTCTCTCTCTAACTCACTAGTGAGCTGTCTTCAGTTTATCCTAGATCTTGAAATCTCACTGTACCTTTTTCTCTCCATTAGTGAGAAATCTATCCTCAAAAGCTAAGAGGAAGTCTTTGAAATTTAACAATATGAGACTAATTGTCTTTTTAAAAGTCACATAGCAAAATTATTTACTTGGGTAACGTGAGCAAGAATTAAATGAACAACAAAGTCTAGCTAGATTTTCCTCTTTCCTGGACTAGTTAAGGCGATGTTAGACTAAGTTAGCACAAAGACACATGAGTCTACCAAAGAACTTCAAACCACAGATGCAAACATGACGTAGGAAAATCAGATGGTACTCATAACTATGGAATCATTTTCAATGGAAATAAGAATTTCTGATTCCTGGCTTAGTGTTATTATGGTTGTTTTGTTTTAAATATACAGAATACCGGTTTCATTCATCCATATCTCACAGGCCCTATGGGTACTTCAAAATAAAACAGGTTGTTAGTAAGCTGTCCTATAATTATAAATATAAAATTATTTTCTTTTTTACTTTTGCCTTTCTGGGTTTCTCTCCACTGGTCACCAGCTTCATGAAACTCTGCAGGAAGGCAGCTTGAAGCACATCTGGGAGTTCATTGTGTCTTATATTTTACGCCTTGTGGATTTACTTTGCTTCCTACTGAAATATGACTCAGTACTTATTTCACTGAAGGTCTGCAGAGAAGTATAACCCCAGATGTTGTGTAGAGGAGATGCCCCTATTTCATCCCACACCTGAATTTTAGTTCAGTAAGATACCATTAGTTATTTTCCCTGGGCGCTTTTGAGATAGTAATCACATCGTGTGGCATTTGCTTTTACTGATGAGAAGTCTGATCTCATTTTGAACACCATCATTTTCCCACAAGTTTTTCTTCCCTCTGGAAGATTTGGAGTTTTTCTCATTGTTTTTGACTGTGCCAAGTCCCACTCTAGGGTGTCTAGGTGTGGATATGATCTTGTTTAATCTCCTAGGATTCAGTGTGATCTTTTGAGAAATGTTTTCTTTACTTATACAAATTCTCATTGAAAATGTGCATCCCTAGCTATCTTTAACTTCTCCATCTGCATTTCCTATCAGATATGCATCGTCCCTTCTCATTCTTTCTACTGTGGAAGCAAGCATTAGGTTGAAGTGTACAAATCTGTCCAGACGTTCATCAGGCTTGAATAAGACACACAGGAAAATCCAGCTGAAAAGTTAGCAAGAAGAAATATTTCTCCCAAACCCACGCTGTGTCCTAACAAACCCCTTCTCTGAGCGACTGCTGCTTTCCTACTCACCGAGGAATGTCATTCTCGCAAATCATGGAAGTCTGGCTGTTTGAAATCCTATCAGTAAGAATGAAACTCCTTCTTGTCTGGAGGATATAAGTCATGTTGACACATAGAAGCCATCTCAATCCCCAGCCCTGGTGCAGGGCTTCAGATAAGGGGCTTCTGATCACCACATTCCAAGTCTCTTTCCTCTTCAGTTTCCAAGGAAGCAGGGCCCTGGGTCCACTTTGCAGTGCAGACCTGATGCTGAGCGCTTGGCAAGGAGCCCTGATCTGCTTTAAGCCTACCCTACGTCCTTCAAATTTCACCTAAACCCCAGCTTCCCACAAATCCTGTGACAGCTCTATGCTGTTCTTTGTTTGGTGGGAAATCACACATTCCCTCAAGTGTGCAGCCTCTCTCACTGCCTGATAATAATAATACCAGATACACCATTTGTCAGGTAATAAATGAACCAGATTTTGTTGGACTGCCGGTTTGCCTTTGGTTGAGTTTCATGATTGGGCTGGGCTACCACTATGTGTTCAGTTCCCCTTTCTCCTATGTATTCATTCTCCAATTAACTTCAATTTACTATTAATTTTTCTCTATTTTATTTTCTTATGAAATACACACACAATATATATATAATATATAAACCATATATAATACATATAAACTACACATCCCCATTTAAATATTAATAAACAGACACCAATATACCACCTGTTGAGCTTAACAACAGAACCAGTGTTTATGTTAGATTTGCATTCTTTAATTTTATATAATTAAGTCAATCAGTCTTTTTCCTAATTAAATACCATTTTCATGTCTTGCCTTGAAAAAAAAAAAAGACATTTTTTATGTCTTCTTTTTTCACCTGAAAGTCATAAAAGAATTTCCCTATGTTTTCCTTTAAAAGTTTTAAAGCTGTAGCATCCCTATTTAAGAATTTAATCTATTAAGAAGTAATTTTTTTGAAGCAGTAGAAAAAATTCTCCAGTATCACCATGTTCCTCATTCCAATTCCCCCCTAGTCTGAATGTCACTTCTGTCACATATTTATTTTCAAAATATGCTTGGGTCTCTTTGCAAACTATTCTGTTCTATGGGTATATTTGTTCTATCCTTATGCTTTTAACATGAACCTTAATATTTGAGAAGACAATTCTTCACTTCTAATATTAATTAGGAATTCATAAAATAATTAGAATCAACTCATCTGGTTCTACCAAACATCTTGTTGGGAATTTGATTGGGATACCTTAAATCCATAAGTCACTGTGGAAATGTGCCTACCTTCCAACACTGAGTCTTCATGAAAACCTGTGCCCCTCCTTTTACCTAGGTTTCCCTTACTTTCTTTCAATAAATTATAATTTTATACATATAGGTTTGCTAGTTTTTGATGTCCATCCTTTTAAGTATTAAATGTAACTATAATAAATAATATTTTCAAAAATTATATTTTGTAATACTTTTGTTTACTCTTTTGAGACGAGCACATGGATTTTCTCCTTTATTCTTTTAAAAGCATGGATTCTATTGATGTGTTTTCTAAAAGTGAAGTAACTTTGCAACTCTAGAATAATTCTAACTTTCTTAAGATGTAGCATCTGTCAATACATTGCTGGATTTGGCTTACTAATATTTCACTTAAAATTTTTGCATATGTTTTCTACCTTTTTAAGCTATTTTTGTGTTTTACCAGTCTTTAAAACACCAAAACTTTGCACACATGATTCAGTAACACTGAGGTCTCTGACACAGATTAAGTAAAAGGATTACCAGAACTTCTATTCAATATGTTTTGCTTCCACAGTTTTGAATGAGATAGACTTAACTGCTTGATCACCTGATTTTTTTTGAATCTAAAATGTGTGAGCCCATGAAAGTGAGCTTCAGTATGTGCATCAGTCCTTTCTCAAAATTCAGCAAAATTTCAGAATATTTAAGGAATTTATTTTGTGACAGTTCTGTTACTACATACTGTTAATCTTCTTCACTACAATAGTTTCATTATTTTACTTTCAAACTTTCTTTGTTTTCTTTGTTTCCCCCCCACACCTTTTTAAAATAGAGACTGACTATCTTTGTCTTCAACTAGAAAATCTGAGTCATTTACATTTATTGGGAATACAGTTATATTTAAGTTTACATTTACATTTACCTTGTTAGTTTGTTTTTCTTCCTTGTATACATTCTTTAAAATTTTCACTTTCCTTGTTTTCTATCTACTAATTTTGAAAGTTGTTATTTTCTGTTTGCAAACACATTTTAATATGCATGTTTAACTTAACAAAGTCTAATTAGAGAATATTTTTATCTTTTCCCAAAACAATACAAGGCCTTCTGATACTTAATTGCAATTATCCCTCTCTTGATTTATGGCTTACACTAGACTAGTGTTTTAGATTCATGTTATTCCCTAACTAACTCTACAGGTTATAAACTATCATAAATATTGTGATTTTAGGTAGTCAACATTTATTTAGCATATCTAGTCAATATCTGTTATAATAATAAAATATTAATAATTATTAAATAGTATTGTTATAAAATATTATAAATAATGATATAAATTATAAATTTAATATAAGTAATAAATATTTACTGTATTACATGCTAGTTTTTACTTTTATGCATAATTGCATGCTTGTAATTTTTTTCCCCATTCCTTCTTGCATCTTAGATATTTCTTCTGTCATAATTTACTTTCTTCTTGAATACATATCTTTTAAAAATTCTCCTTGAAAAGGCATATTGGTAGTAAACTTCAGGGCTCTGAAAATAACTTTATTTCTAACGACAATTCCATTGGCTCTATAGTTTTAGAGTTTTAATTATTTTCTCTCAACACTTTGAAGATATTTTCACAGTCTTCTGGTAGCTGTGAAGAAGTCAGCTGTCAGTGTATATTTTGTGTATACATAACCTCTCTTCTTTTCTCCTTGGCTTTTTGTAAGATCATCTTTGTCTTTTTTTTTTTTTTTTCAGTTTCACTTTAATATGTCTAGTCTTTGAGAACCTGATTCTGTTTTTCTTTTTCTTTTCAAAAAAAATTCTGCTGTCACTCAGGATTGCTGGCTACCTCATGTGCTTTGAAACTTTTTAATTTTCAATTTGGGAACTCATTTTCATTAACCCTTTATTGGTGGCAGTCAAGGCCCGTTACCTGTGTGCCTCTAGAGAGTGCCTCTAGAGAGCATTTGCATGTACTCCTACAGGTGTCAGGACTTTGGATGAGGACAAGGTACATTCTCAGCTGGTGGTGGTTGGGGGAGGGGGGTTGTTGTTTGCTTGAGGAAACCAGATAGCATAAATGTTCTTGCCCTCAATACAGGTGAGGGCAGGCTTTGCCTTACAAATTCTAACTGAAGACTTGTTTATGTTTTCTCTTCTAGTCAAAGGCAAGACTGGGAAGCCCACTTGGTGATCCCCCCGTCAGCACTGACTTTCTATCTTGCAGACTCACTGAGCACAGTGCTGGTTTTCTGTTGGATTATCTTCTCTCACTTCCCTCCCTGCACAGGCTCCGGTCACTCTCCTCTGGCCCCAGGGCCCACTGGAACCAAAACTCGGGGTCACCAGTGGTCATAAATACTTCCCTGGAAACAGCCAGTGTCCAGGCACATGCTCCTCTCTTGGACTCACTTTCTTGTCCTTTGGGGCTTCTGAGAATGCCTCTTGTCCTGAAGGCTCACCTGCGCATTTGTTTTTCCATCTCAACTATCACTTTCAGATGTTCCATGCTTGAGGTTTTAGGGGCAACATCAAGTTTGCAATATTGTCAGAAAGAGAAATTTAAATTCCTTGTTCAGATGTATCCAACAAAATAATCATATCAATTGAGATTGAAGGCGTTTTTAAAATTATAATCTTCCTTTCTAACATAATTTTAATCTTTAGTTGAGCACACACACACACACAGAGGCCCGGGGGTGAAACCCTCTGGGAATGCTGACAGAAGTTTGGGAAGCCCTGCTCTCCCACTGGAGAAAATTCACAATTGACTCTCTTAAGACTTAGATTCCAAGGTGCGCTACACAATATTTTTTTTTTAAATTAATTTATTTATTTATCCATTTATGGCTGTGTTGGGTCTTCGTTTCTGTGCGAGAGCTTTCTCTAGTTGCGGCAAGTGGGGGCCACTCTTCATCGCGGTGCGCCAGCCTCTCACTATCGCGGCCTCTCTTGTTGCGGAGCACAGGCTCCAGATGCGCAGGCTCAGCAATTGTGGCTCACGGGCCTAGTCGCTCCGCGGCATGTGGCATCTTCCCGGACCAGGGCTCGAACCCGTGTTCCCTGCATTGGCAGGCAGATTCTCAACCACTGCACCACCAGGCAAGCCCCCCACAATATTTTTTAAACTCATAGGATTGGGTGCCATACACTTTCTAGAGATAAAAGATAAGATTTCAGAGTAGAATTTTTCATCATAATTCATTAAAATAAATTTTAAATCCCCCTCCCATCTCTTAGCTCTTACGGTTTAAAAACGTTTCCTTTCAATTTCTTTGAAACATCCCTGAGGAAACAGATGAAAAAGAGAAAACTTTCCAGAAACAAACCAAAAGAATCAGCAGTGTTGGGTAAGTGCTTGCTGTTGGACTAGCTATGCTGCCTGATCTCTGACACCTACTTTAGTTTATGATGCCAGGGCCCAATCTCCTGAAATGTCACTGTGTTTTCTCTAAGTCTGTAAAAGTCAAGTCCAAACATTGCATTTTAGAGTGGATAAAGTTATGTAACAAACAAGTGCTCATGTTGAAATGTGTTTTTTTTTCAGTTGTAGATATCTTTAATATTATTATTACCATTTCTAATGCACTAACTTCACTAAATCACTTAGGGTATTTGAAACAAGTTAGACACCCCTCCCCCCTCCCCAACACTCTGTTCCAATTCCAGGTCAGATCAGGGTGAGAAATAAAACATAACTCTTCTCTTTCCTAGTCATGCTTTGTTTGTATGCCAGATACAGAAAAGAGAAGTACTCCAATTGAGGAGGTCATGTTTTCAACCTTCTTGGAATTATAAACATATCATATTCCCGTAAGAGAATTACTAACAACGCTTAGAAAAATGTCTCTAAAATGTGGCTGCCAGGGCCACTCATTCACCCATTGGCCACAGAGGTCCTGAAGGTCACAGCAGCGGGACCCAAGGCTCTCCAGGTAGACAGCCTACCCCCACTCATGCCCAGGTCCATGCCAACGGGCAAGAGAACATTGGCCCTGCAACTCTCTGATTCAGATACAGCATTCTCTGCAGCCAGAAGAGTTGTTAGTAATTGTAAAGAAATACTATGAAAACTCTTGAATTTCAAGCGAGAAGAGAGAGGATGGAGTAGCAAAATAAGCACTGGCTCCGGGGGAGGCATCCAGTTTCCTATGGAAGTGGTTTCTGGCCCATCAGTTGACGCGTGATTTGGGGAATGACATATTTTCTCTTGGGCTTCATTTTCTTTCTGTCTGAAATTAAGAGGTTGTGCTGGTTACTAACATGGCACCTTCAGGCTCTATCATATTATGATGTAAATTAAAAAATGAAACAAAACTGAAAATGTAGAGACGTAGTCCATGGACACCAGTGATAGAGGTTCTTCTTTTTCAGGTATGTGGAGGAGCTGAGCCTGATAGGTCCAGACTGGGTGGAACAGCAAGACACTCAGACAGACTTTCTTCATGCTGGCACTTTCTTCCTCATCCATAAACCCAACAGGTAAACCCTAAGAAGTCTTTGGCCAGCTGGATTCACATATCCCAAATCCCAACAGGTTACAAAGTAGCTCTCCACACTTTGTAGTCAGCCAGCACTGCACTTTACATTTTCTCTTTCATGAGCAACAAATGTGAATTCAGTGTTGATGGATCCAAAGCTCTGCTGCTTCTGGGGACTCTTTTAATCCCCCTCCCTCAACTTCCATCTTTCTCGGGAACGTTAAAGGTATTTCCGAAATACAGTGAGCTCTCCAAACGTGGTTGACCAAGAAGGGAGTGACAACGGGGTGGTGACCCAGCCTGTCAACACGGCAGCAGACCGTGGAAATCATTCTTCCTACGACACTGCTTTTTTATTTAAGAACATAGATCTCCAGAGAAGAGAAGTGATGAGCCCAGAGTGTTTCATGGTGCACAAAGGAAAACGCCAAACAGAAACTCAAAGCAAACATTCATCACAGTGTCTACACTGTGATGGGACTACACAGCTCTTTCAGAACTCATAACTGGAGACCCACATGCAACAAATAATAATTTCACTACATTATGAGAAGCATTAGGCCACAGTTGTGTATACATAGTTGATAGAATATAAAGGGATGAACTATGGCTGCTGCAGATGATCAACAAAGTGGTCGTCTAGGCAGAGAAGACAGGGAAAGTGAGGGGAGAGGAGAGGAAAGGAGGGGAGGGTGAGGGGGAAGGGAAGGAGGGGGGAGAGGAGAAGGGAGGGAAGTGGAGGGCAGAGGAGGGGAGAGATCCATTGTAGGTGAATGGAACACTGTAAACTCATGGAGACGTACAAGAAAGGACATGTTGACGAAAGAGCTGGTGAGTCTGAGAAGTAAGTTGTACGCAACGAGGTAGACCCATTTGCAGGATCATCTGAGAGGAGGTTAGGAAGGGCTTTGAATGGCAGGGAAAGGAGTAGACTGGCTCACGTTGGTAACGGGCAGCCCTGGTAATGTTTTAATCAAGAGCAGATATTTTATAAGGAAAGACCCCTCTCAGACACCAGCGGAGAGGTGAGCTGGGGAGAGGAGAGGAGAGGCAGGAGGTGTGGAGACAGAGGCTGCTGCAAACTCTACAAGATGAAGACAGATGCAGAGGGCGTGTGACCTGAGCCCCCGGGGTCAGAGCCGCTTGGAGCCCTGGGATGCACTGCTCTGCCGTCTCCTAGCCATCAACTCAGACTAATCTAACAGTGAACGTCAGTTCGGCCTGTACAGAAAATGACTCTGTATTCAGATATCTGAGAACTTACAGGCAGCAATAAGAGAAGATCTGCTCTTGGAGCATCACAGTTGAGTTGCAAACCCAACTGTAAACAAAGCCAGCAGCTGGTTCGAATATGAAAATGCATTTAGTTGTGTCCTGCGTGTGGGCAACACAGTGGGGAAAAGAGCCTTGGAACTGAACAAGACTGAATTTGAATAGAAGCTGGCTGTGAGATTTGGGGCAAATTTCCCCATGTATAAAGTGGGATTATAAATAAAGCCCATCTGAATTTGCAAGGATTAAATTAATATTACAATGTATGTACAGGGCTTCCCCAAGTGCCTGGCACCTGGTAGGTTCCCCCAAAACACCCATGCCCTTGTTCTTCCATTCTTCACTCTGATGTTCTCCCGGACCTGGCCTCCTTCAGGAGTCTCAGTACAGATCCCCTTTCAGTGCCTGAGTTCATCTCCCGCGGGTCCTCTGCTCTCTCCACCTCTTGATTCAGGTGGCACCTCTGCATTGTTCACATCTCCGCTTGGAGTCAGCTCTTCTGAGAAGCTGTCCAAGACGGCCCCATCTAAATCCAGTACCCTCCTGTCCTTCTCTACTGCAACATCCTGCTTTCTTCCCTTGACAACTCTTGGGATAATGTATACTTTTACATTTATCTCTTTTATTTCTCAGCTATGCATATTCCTACCATGAAGATGGTGATCATATATATACATATATATGTGTATATGTATATATGCAGAGAGAGGAAGAAGACGTTTATTTTATGGAACTGGCTGGTGATTGTGGGGATGGGCAAATATGAAGTGTGCAGGGCAGTCTGGCAGAGTGGAAGCTGGGACAGGTTTCTCTGCTGCAGTCTTGAGATGGAATTCCTTCTTTGGGAAACTTCAGTCTTTGTTCTTAAGACCTTTGACTGAATGGATGAGGCCCACCCACATTATGGAAGGTAATCCACTTTACTTAAAGTCAACTGATGGTAAATGTTAATCATGTCTGCGAAATACCTCCACAGCCATATCCGGACTGGTGTTTGGCCAAGCAGCTGGTCACCATGGCCTGGCCGCGTTGACACATGACGTTAACCATCACCGGTGACAGCTGCCAAGCCAGCACATTCCATCATGCCAGCACAGAGCACAGGACCCTCGGCCTGCTCATCCAACCCTGTAGGGTCTCTGAGCCCAGTGGTCCCCTTAATGCATCTTGTCTTCTTTTCTCCAGCTTACATTTGGGTTCTGACTCATACATGGGTGATGAAGCAGGCGCCATCCCTGCTATTTCCCTAGTGTATAATTTCCCTCCTGTGCAGCATGGAAGAGCCAGTCACTTTGTGGTCTGACCATCAGGATTTGAGCTCCAGTCAATTGTCCAGCTCTGTTTGTGTCTGGAGAAGTTTTGGGTCCCCCCAGAGCCTCGATCTCCTAGCCTGTGAATGGACGTAGCAACGCGGACCCAAGGGCTTGAGTGGGACCCTGCTCATCCTTCCGTTCATGGCCTCGGCTCTCCACTCACATTGGTTGCACTGGACATGCTTGGAGATAGAAATTCAGTCACATCTGGGGGCTTTTATTATTTTTTTTAGCATCTTTATTGGAGTATAATTGCTTTAAAATGTTGTGTTAGTTTCTGTTGTATAACAAAGTGAATCAGCTATACGTATACATATATTCCCATATCCCCTCCCTCTTGCATCTCCCTCCCACCCTCCCTATCCCACTCCTCTAGGTGGTCACAGCACTGAGCTGATCTCCCTGTGCTCTGCAGCTGCTTCCCACTAGCTATCTATTTTACATTTGGTAGTGTCTATATGTCCATGCCACTCTCTCACTTCGTCCCAGCTTACCCTTCCCCCTCCCCGTGTCCTCAAGTCCATTCTCTACGTCTGCGTCTTTACTCCTGTCCTGCCCCTAGGTTCATCAGAACCTTTTTTTTTTTAGATTCCATATATATGTGTTAGCATTTCTTCTCTGTCCAGAGCTGCACTCAGCCACCAGAGCAGGTGATGGGGGACCCACATCCCCAGGACGCTGTGAGAAGGTGGAGGCAGGCCTGAGCCCACTGGGAGGGAACTGACCCCTTCAGTGATCTCAGAGACCCCAGACACACCAGACCTGCTCTGCAGCTGACCCCCTTCTAGGCGAATCCCCCATCTCAAATTTCCGGGAGACGTCTTAGCAGGCCAGTTTCCTCCTCTACCCTCCCAGGCTTTGCTCTAATTAAAAGCACCAGCTGCTACCTCAAGTGTGGGTTGAAAACCAAAAAGAATAAATAACATTTAAAATGCTACTAAGACCAGAACACAAGATCGTTATCACAGCAAATGGAACCCAAACTTTGGCTTTCACTTCTCCTTCATTCTCATAGTAAAAAGGGATTAGTCCTTTTAAGTGAAGTCATTTTTAAAAGAAGACAAGTATCAAAAGTCTATGGCCATGGAAATGTTTGAAGTTTCTAATGTCCTGATAGTTTATAAACTCCAACTCCCACACATCACATAAAAATCATGAGCTAACTGACTTTTAAATGAAAAAGAAAAAAAGTTTGGAAGAACTGTTGACACCTCTGTTTGCTTGTTGGGAAAGACTTGAGTTCTGAGGAGTGAGAATGCTTGCCAGTCCTGCAGGATTAACTCAGTGGGTCCCTGGGGCCATGCCCTGCCCCACAGAAGTGACCCGGGAACTGAGGCTCAGAGAGGGCTTCAGATGGACTTTCATTGACCTATTTTTGGTCTCATTTATTCGGTGAACATTTATGGAGCATTTGCTGTATGCCAGAGATTGTGTAAGCCACTGGGGAGACCAGGATAAATACGTTACCAGTTCCACCCCGAGGAATTCACAGATGAAGAGACAGAGTCTGTTTGATTCACAGCTGGGACTGCAGTTGTGTTACCCAAGCAATGACAGAGCCCTGACAGAAATCTCCTGTGCGCACCACAAAGAGAGTTCTCACCCAGCTGCAAAAGACCAGCCACTGCTCCCTACAGGAGACAGAAACCTGAGGGTGGAGAACACCCGCACTTTCAACAAGATACATCACGGCGGGGGATATACTGCGTTTCAGGTGAAAGATCACTGAGGACAGTGAAGCAAAGTAATAGAAAATGTGATAACTTAAGGAGGGCGTTAAGAGCTCCCCAGGATGGGACATTAATGCTGGAGCTGGGGCACCAATGGTGAGCTGCAGGCAGGAGCAGATGTAAGTCTGTAGACAACCGTATAAATAACTCCACAGAGTCAGAATTTTCCTGCAGGCAATGGAGAACCACTGGCATGGAAGTAAGAGGGACAGACAGAAGTTCATTTTAGAAAGAGACTTTTGGAAGCAGAGAGAACAGATTTGTGAATGGCAGGACCGGAGCCTGAAGCCAGACAGCAGGCTGGAGAGAGAGAAAAGAGGCAGAGTCCCAGCCAGGAAGGAGATGCAGTGGGAGCAGGAGTGTGCAGGGGGTTGAACCTTGCCACTTGGTGGAGGGTGGGTTACTGGATGCTGGGGGAGGGGACTGGGGGCTCAGGGAAATGGGGCTCAGCCATGCCAGCCCAAAGCAATGGCCTCTGGGAATGCAATGCTCTGATTAGTTGGGACTAAGAATAAGATACCTGTGAAAATACTTGTGGACAACAGCCCGGGAGATCCTGGGGACCAGTTCTAGAGTGGCACTGGGCGGTGGGCTTCAGGCTTGTCACTGGCTCTGGGAGTATGTCTCTCCCCCTCCAAAAAAATCCACCAGTCTCCTGGGAATTGCATGGGTGAGATCACACCCTGACATGAATATGGATAAGGGAATGTGCCTGGTTCCAAAGCCAGAGGTCTTTTCTGCAAGTTAAACATGATGGGAAGCAGCCTGTTTCAGTAAACGAAAAGCATGGGCACTGATGAAATGCATCCTCCGCCCCAGTGCACAGGTGTTGGAATTTCATCTCCCTTTGAGGCTGTCGGCTCCAAGAGGAAGCGTTTCCTTTTCTTAATTCACCAGAAACCTGAAGAGTTCCCAAACAAAGGGCTGATTCTCATCAACCGAAGAATGCAAGAATCTACCTATATTCGTTTCCTATTGCTGCAATAACAAATTATCTCAAGTGGAGGAGTTGAAAGCAATATACATTTATTATCTTACCATTCTGTGAGTCAGAAGTCCAACATGATATCCCTGAGCTAAAATTAAGGTGTTGGCAGGGCTGGTTCCTTCAAGAGATGTATCCATTTTCGTGCTTCTTTCAGCTTCTGAGACGCCCACATTCCTTGGTTCGTGGCCCTTACCTCCATCATCAAAGCGAGCAACGGTGGGCAGAACCCTTCTCATGTCCAGCCACTCTGCCCTCTCTCTTCCACTGTTAAGGCCCTTTGGGATGGCATTTAGGGTCCACCTGGCTATTCCAGGATCATCTCCTCATCTCAGGACCTTTACCTTAATCCCATCTGCAGAGTCTCTTGCCAAATAAGGTTCCATATTCACAGATTCAGAAATTAGACGGGACACCTTTGGGGACTGTTTTCACTAGAAAGGTCAGACTCCAGAGTGGATTGCTTTCCTACAGCCGTGCAGTTTTGAGAAGGAACTCCAGCAAATGTTTCATGTTAAGGGAGAAAAGAAGATTAAATTTTATTAAAAGAAAATCCATTTTCCCAACAGGAAAATTATGTCCCTGTATTCTAAGAGAAAAAGGGGGTTAATAGGACCAAAAGCCTCACGATTCGGGTCTCTTCCAGCTGTGGTTTCAACGCACATCCCGGGCTTGACTAGCAAAGCTCTCGCGAGAAGCTGGGCAGCCCCCGCCTCCCCCTCCATCACCTCCTTGGGTGTTGCAGGTAAACCCGCGGCATCAGCACCGAGGCTGGAACACAGTGTGTACCCGAGTCAGGGCTGGGCAAGCGCAGACTGGGCGATGCTCCTCGCCATGGAAACCAGAGAACCCACAGCAGGGAGCTCGGGGGGTGGGGCCCAAGCAGGGAGGAGGGGGGCTGCCAGAAAAGCTTCAACACCACACAGGGGCGAGGAGACAACCCAGGGAGCTGACGTAGGAGATGTAGTGACCAGAGCCCAGAGAGCCTGAGCTCTGTGCTTGCAAAGGGGAGCTCTGTGCACGAGAGAGGGTCGCAGACGGGGGCCGTGTGCTGGAAAGGGGAGCACTTGGGTGCCGTCTGCAGGAGAGGAGCGCTGCTGGCAGGACGTGGAGCACAGCAAGGCCCGTCTGCTGCCGAGGGTGGAGAAGACCCTGCTCTCACCCTCTTCCCGTGCATCCCACCGGGTGCTCCTGGCTGGGAGGCCTTGGGCAGGCCCAGGGCCCGTGAGACACAGCAGAAACTCCCTGCCTTGAGATGAGGGGCTTGACTGTCTTTTTTCCATCCTGCAAACACCTCCAGTCTCCATCTGGCCACCTGACCTGCTGGCCCCGCCGACTCTCAACATCTCCAGCCAGCAGGTGTGACGGGGCATTTCCGGGGTCGGTCGCCTGCCTTGCGAGCCTGGCTCCCCTATGAGCTGGTCCAGCTACCGCTGCCCCTTCAGAGGGGGCTTGACAGTGAGGATGGCGCAGAGCCGAGCCCCAGCCCCCCTAGCGTGGTGATGAGGGGAAGAGAAATAAACGTGGGTTCAGGCTGTTTGTTGCCAAAGCATAACAAAGGCTGTCCCGCCTCTTCTGCAAAAAATTACAACTAAAGCAAGTATTCACATCTGAAATCTCCCCTAGAAGATAAACTTTTTAAGCCAAGGAATTAAAGATATGTTGTATATTCAAGCTCCAGGTGGGATAAGCCCACACATTACTGCCGTCGGTGCTAATAGTGTGAAAAATTCTACTTTCAAACATTTCTTCAATGAGCATCTGTTACTTTTAGAATAAACCCCAAATGAGTAACTTTTTTTTTTTTTTAAAAAAAAGCTAATACTGATAGTACTTGTCGGGGACTAGACTAAACACTTTAGATACAGTCCTGTCTTTAACCACAGCTGTGTAAGAAAAGTGGTTTCATTCTCCCTAAAGCACATAAGAAAAAAAATAGCGTAAAACCTCACACAAATCCAAGAGATGATAATTCAGATAAATGTGTTCATGAGCACAGATGTGGCAATAATAGATGAACATACTAGCAAACTGAATTGAACAGTATGTTAAAATACTGATTTTCATCATCAGGTAGGGTTTAACTAAGGAATGAAGAGGCCACCTTACATTTTTATATTGATAGACCACTTTTAATAGTTAATTTTGCTAACAAAATAAACTTGAAATAACCAGCTATCTAGTCGCGATTAAAAAATTATTAAACGTGGAACGTGATTACGAATATCTATCATACAGCAACAGACGATATGCTTTGCTGTGAGATAGTTAAAACTCCCTCATTGTAATGAGAAAATGTTAAGAGCATCCTTATGGCTTTTTAATTTTATTCTGAAAGTGCTAGCAAGAGAAACAAGGTTGAAAAAGAAATAAGTGCTGGAAAGGAACAAATAAATATGATCATTTGCAGGTTATATGATTATATAATTGTTTACCTAATATACTCAAATAATACCATTAGATTTTTTTTAACAGAGTAAGACATAGTGATCAGAATTAAAAAAAAGGGAAAATAATAGCTTCATTGTATATTTCAGCAGTAATCATGAAGATATTCAAAAGGAAACAAAGGGCATTCCTAATTACAGTAACAGATAGATCTGTATTGTGGAAACACATTCAATAGGAAAGTTTAGGGTTCATGTGGGGTGAAGAAAGAGCATGTCCAGGGGTTGGAAGACTTAATATTGTAAACATGAAAATCCTTTCCCAGTTAGTGTTTAAACAGGCCCAATCAGTGGGATAGCTTGGGAGATGGGATGGGGAAAAATTGCCAAGGTTATTCTCGTATTTATGTGGAAAATACATAGTATACAAGTTCAAAAACATTTATAGTAGTTCTCTACTAGATCCTAAACAGCCCTGTTAATATGTAACTATTAGAATTCTGAACGAGAATAGACAGAGATACTTATACAATAGAAGCCAAGCTATAGATCCTGAGTATAGATGAACTTCACACAGAATGAGGAGAGTTTTAATAATGATCTGGGGAGAGCTGGATAACTAAGCATAAATAAATTAGTTGAGAGATTTATTATCTACCATGTCTCAACAATAAGTTTATTTTTAAAAATCAAAATAATAGCAACTATAAAAATAAAGTTTTAGAAGAAAATAAGGATGGATTTGTATCTGACCTTTTTATAAATTCTTTTATTTTTTTGTTATTTTTTTGAATTTTATTTTATTTTTTACATAGCAGGTTCTTATTAGTTATCTACTTTCTACATATTAGTGTATGTATGTCAATCCCAATCTCCCAATTCATCCCACCATCACCATCCCCATCTCCACTTTCTCCCCTTGGTGTCCATACGTTTGTTCTCTACATCTGTCTCTATTTCTGCCTTGCAAACTGGTTCATCTGTACCATTTTTCTAGATTCCACGTATATGCGTTAATATCCAATATTCGTTTTTCTCTTTCTGACTTACTTCACTCTGTATGACAGTCTCTAGGTCCATCCACGTCACTATAAATGACCCAGTTGTATCTGACCTTTGATGGGAAAAAAATCTTTCAAATTTAAAAACAATGGAAAATACAAAAATACTCAAAAATAAAATATGCATATGACATACTGAGAAAGAATGTTCAGTAAATATTATAGATCAGGCACACATAATACATAAAGAAGTCTAAAATATATAAGATCAGGAATATCTCCCCTGCCCCGACCAGAATGGAGGCATAAAGGAATAAATACAAATGGCTAAAAAATATATATGAATAAGTTAAAAGTCACTGGGAATTAAAAATGAAGTTCACTAGAAATTAAACTGCAACATTGCTAGAAGTACACATTAAAAATTAAATTAATTAGAAATTTTAAATGTAAATTAAGAATGGGATTCTTTTCTTAGCACATCAGAAAAGACTAGCTGATCCAATGTTAATATTAATGAACAGGGCCTGTTATAATCTGAGAAACACACCGGCAGAATGAGCCAGACATCTTAAAAATTATATTCTTTAGGCTTAGTGAATCCACTTTTTGGTATCTCACCTAAGTAAATAGGAAGAAATCTTTAAACACATCCAGAACCATATCAAAGAGTTGTTTTTAATAATTAAACACTGGAAAATCCAGCAATAGGTTTTCCATTTCTGGGTGGAGGAGATGAGTCTTTCCATGAAAAGGAGCAAACTGACTTGTTTACATTTTATTTTCACGTGACTGTATTATGCTTGCCTTTTGACAACATGGTTCGTTTTGATGATCTTTGGGTTACCTATGGCCAAAGCCACATCCTTAGCCTTGTACATTCACTAAAATAAAAGTAATAATGGCCACCATTTGTTGAGACCCACATAGCAGGTACTTTGCAAACATCCTATGATTTGATCCTGACACAATATGATTATTTCTCCCCAGCACTCCTGAGACCTGCAGACATCATCTGGAAGTCTGGGCTTTTCTTCAGCACCTTCTTCCTTCCCCTTCTGTGTCTTCTTCCTTTCAGATGCCTCCCGGTGGCCTCTTCATGGGGTGCTCTTTGAACCACTCACACAAAGGACGTGGAGTTTCCAGTCAGTCTGTGCAGTGGAAAGGAGGGAAATAAGAAGAATGGGCCAGTTAGAGACAAGCAGTTTGATGAGACAGAAGGTGAGGAGATGGCGTGTTTAGCGCATTCAGAGAAGGACCTGTTCTCTGAGGCAGAGGAGAATCAAGACAAGAATTGCAGTGGAGGGCAGTCGGTTCTTGGACCTCAGGTGGGAGGATAGGAAAGTGGTATTTCTAAGAGAACAAGATAAGCAAAAGGTTATATGGAGACCTGTATAAAGCCCAGATATCTATTATTTTTCACTAGCACCTACAAAGTCACTAGGATTCCATTTAGCTGTGATTTTAAAAGTGTCCTCTCTTAATTGATTCAGAGTTGTAAGAGTATGTCTAATAATTCACGTCATGCCTTCTACTCTCCAAAAAACCAATAACAACAACAAAAATTCCTGCCTTGGATCATGCCCACGCTCTGCTTCCAGACGTCCTGAAAATGAACACAGAGGGTGAAAGCAAGAGAGAAGACGGGGCCAAGCATGAGCTCTCCTTGACTATGTGCCAATTCAAATTTATTTATCCCTGATAATTACAGTAATTTTCACATCACAGCTTTACTTGGCATGTCTATTGTTTCCTTCTCTCTAAAACCCTGATAACACCTTTGAAGATAACCTACTCTACTCATTTTTTCTCAGAGCCCTGAGCTCAGGAGCAAGCTATGCAGGCATCACACATTAAACAGTCAAATTGGCTGCCTGAACCATTTACCTAAGGAAAATCACAAACGCATCAGCTCCTCCAGGGCACTGTTTGTGATGGGACTTTTCATCACGCTCACGAAGTCGCAAAACGCAAGTCTAAAGATGGATTTTCCAACAAAGGAATGATCATCGGAGAAATAATTGGTGCCAGAGCCTAGGGGATGAAAGAGCAAAGCTGGAAAGCTTCTGTTCCTTAGCAACCACCTTCTCATTTTATATTTAAATCAAGATTAGATGTTTGCACCTGTAGGTTGACTAGATATTTACTGAAATAATGACCCAGTGAATTGGACTCTGGCCTTCTGGATCCAGCTCAAAGGGATGGATTGGTCTCTTCAATTTCTGTAGAGATTACTGGCCTCCCTCTGTTGGAGGCAGGGAGGCTTAAATAAATAATTACACAGTACATATAAATAAATATAAAACTGCAACTGTCCTAAATATCACAAGATTCCAATGTGCTATAAATGTACAATGTGCTATGGCGGTATAAAGGGGGAGTAGAAACCCCTAACCCAGGGATACCAGCAGGGAATTCTTCCCTGAAGAAGTGATATTAGATTTTATTAGATTTTTTTTTTTTTTGGTATAAAAAAAGGCAATCCAACACTGATTAGATTAAAAGCTTGTTGAATTAATTGGTTGATGGTAGGATGGGGAGTAGACTGGAGAGAGTGGTGTCTAAGAAGGAAAGAACCTACATTGACCTGGGGTGGGGAGGAAGCAGGGGGCCCACAACAATGGTGAGCCACGTGGCCGGCCCCCAGAACAGAAGGGTTGAGGGGTCTTGTGGGGCATTTGAAGATGTGTCTTCTTTGTCTTGAGTGCTGTGAAAAGCTCTCGATATGCTTTCCCAAGGACGCTATCATACGATGATTTGTATTAAAAGTTAACTACAGCCACAAAGAAAATAGATGGAGGGAATGCAGCCCTTGTAGGGAGACCGGGGGTGGGGCTTTAGAGTGAAGGATGGAGACACATTTAGAAGAGACCTAGGAGTAGAATCTTTAGGATTTGAGAACAGATTTGATGTTCGGTGAGAGGAGGAAGGTGTGAAAGTTTTCCTGGTTGGATGAGTGGACTTGCCTTCAGGGAAATCATGAACAGGATGATTTCTATATCACTGTTAGTTGTATTGCAGAGAGGGTGTGTCAGAGCAAGATTTTGAACCCAGTTTTTGATATGTTGAGTGCAGATGATTTTGGATCATCTAAGGCAGTGGTCTGAATTAAAACGTAACTTTGTGACCTGTCTCTTCATCGGGAGTAATTAAAGCTGTGGGATAAGACATGATGGTTAGAAGGACTGAATAAAAAAAGGGAGGAAGGCTCAGGAGGATACCGACATTTGGTTGGCATATGAAATAGCCTGAGCCTTCACCAGACATGGAACACGTCAGCCAAAAAAGTGGATGGGAGAAGGAAACAGGAAAGTAGGGGTCAGGGAAAGGGAAGCTGGTATTTGAAGAAAGAGGTGTGCCCATGGGTCAAGGATGATAAAGACTGACAAAAGTTAAATTGATGTTTGTAAAATTATTATTACAGAGTTTACTGTTGACCTGGAGCTGGGAGTCTTAAACTTGGTGCATGTCTGTGTCACCAAACTTCAACAGTATGCTAACTCAACAGACTTCTTCTCAGAATAATGCTTCTAAATGAATAAAATAAAGTGCAGAACATTACAAAATAAAACAATCATATTGAAATTGAATTTCAGTTGTAAAAATATTTCTAATTGATCTTTGATAGCAACACTTGCACTATTAACATTTTAAACACCATCATGTGAAAGTAATGATAAAGTGATATTTTGAGACTTTTGCAACAACTATAATGCAATATAAATATATCTCTGACCCATATTTGTGTTGAAAACACAAATGATGCAAATACCTTTGTGTTTATTTCCTATATTCCCAACTTAAAGACGTGTTATATTTTAATAGGAGGTTAATGAAAATAAAGATATACTTTTCTCCACCAATCATGGACCCCTCAGATAATTTCCATTCCATTTCCTAAGGTCTGTGGACCTAAGATCAAGAACTCCTGCCTTTGAGAGCATCAGTCATTTGGAGTAATTCTGATAACTGAGAAGAATTGGGATGCAGAAGAGAGAGGGAGCGGAAGATGAGGAGACCGAGTCAGACTAGAAACAGCCCTCCGAGAGGTACAAGTATGAGGGGGAAGAGAGATGGGGAGGCTTTGGGGCGGGGTGGTGGTGAAGTGTTTTGCTTTATAATTGGGAGGAAATTTGAGCTTACTTACAAGCTGTAAGAAATGACCTGTTGGGAGTGAAAAGGTAGATGGACAAGCAGTAAGAGATCATGGGATAAGAAGAATATAATAGAATTCTATTAAAAAAAGAGAGATCGTGGATAATCTGAAGTTCCTGAGAAGACAGAAGGGGTTTCTTACTCATAGTAAGATTCACACTAGAAAATATTCCACAAAACATGTGGAAGAATAAAGCATATAGTTTGCTCCAGTATTTATTTATATAGGATAGTTATACATTGTGAAAGGTTACCACTGTTCCCTGATGAGGAATTAATCCAGTAAAATATATCACATATAAATACTATAGCAATACTCTCTTTTCCAAAAGAAGGCCACAGCCTAAAAAGGTTAGGAGTTTTCTGTCCTAAACCTTCTCAACTCTTTCTCCTAACATGAACAATGATAAAATCTGTGTTCAGCCTCAAGTACAACTGAAAAATAATGACCATCAATATCAAAACCATGCTGCCTATGTGTGAAACCCCTATAACTTATTTTTTCTTACTTCTCCTAGCTCATTGAAAGGGAGAAGGAATTCCAGAAATATTAAGACACAATAATTGAGTAGATGTAGGGTCTGAAGAAGGAATTGTTTAGGATGATTCTTAAATGTCTCCCTTGAATAACTGGGTGAATGTGATTTCTGTCATGGATTAAGATCGCTGACATCCTGATTAGATTTCCATTCTAGAAAAGTCAAACAGGGGCACAGAACAGATCAGATCTGCAGTTGGGGCTAAGGGAGAGATTTAATACAAAGGGCAGCCTCAGGGAACTCTTAGGGATGATGAACCTGTCTGCATCTTGATTGTAGTGATGTTTACACGTTTCTGTGCAATGGTCAAAATTCATCGTACACCAGACTGTACACCAAAAAGAGTGAATTTTACTATATGTAAGATAAAAAATAAACTACAAAAATGAGAGAATTGAAGAAGAGGGTTTATGGACGGTAAAAACAAAAGAGGAATACTCAGAAGGAGAGTAGACACATAGGTCAACTGGAAGAAGGTGAGATTATCATTGACAAGCAGCAGGTCTTCCGCATAGGTACTAGACGTGAAGCAGCTGTAGGTGGTGACAAAATCTAGGATAGCCTTGGAAACAGGCAATTGAGGATAACTTGAGAAGTTTCTTGGAGGTGAAGATCTCAGGATCTGAGAGGTCAAGGTCTTGAATAGGTCATCCATACATGTGCTGGAGGCTCCCAGAATGATGGTGGGACTTGTACCAGAGCCAGTGTCATTAAGAGAGCGAGGGAGTGAGAAGGATTCAAGGGCTGGGCTGTGAGGGGGAAGGGGGTAGTATACTTGAGAGGCATTCATCTCAAGAACTTTTATCTTAAGAGCGTGAGGTGAAGTCTGAACCCCAACCCACTTTCTGACCCGGAGATACGTGGGATGAAAGGTGAAGCTTCTCCCGAGGGGCTGCAGGACCATCAGTGTTCTCAAGGGAGAACCACCTTTCAGGTGTGATAAAAGGCTGGAGGAGGGCTATGAGGCGAGAATGAGATCCAGCCGGCATCAGAGAGCTGACAGAGTTTTCAGAAAAGGGGTAGTAGTAGGACGTTACAACAGGCAAGGACCTGCAGGCTTTTGGGGATTCTGGTGCTGAAAGGACAGAGTGTAGTTTGGACTTTGATGTTGAGAACAGGGTGGAAGCATGCCATGCTTGTTGTCACAGTCTATCTGAGGAAGGCTCTTCCAGAACCAGGGACTGGGCTTGTCTCACAGGGAATGAGGGTCTCAGAGGGAGTGGAGGTCTTCTACCCCCTGAGAGGTTAACTGTAGACACTTTGGGATGTGGATGTTGATGAATTATTTTAAGCACCTGAAATCGCCAGTGAAGATAATTTACAATGTTCATACCAAATGCCTCTGAATTTTTCTCCTCCCTTCACTACACCCATTACAGCGAACCTGACTTGAGTCTCCACTGCCCCACCTGGATGGTTGCCCAACCAAATGGTCTCTCCTTTGACCTGTCTCTTGTCTCACAGCTGGTTAACTCTGATGCTTTCTTCAACTCCATCAAGTATAGCTCTGATCACATTTCTCCCCCTAGTTAAATTCCTTTTGATGTCATTTTGAATTTCCCTTTCCAACATCATGTCTACGTTTCATTACTTAGCAACTCTGTTCATGAAAGAGGACAGAACAAATGAAGGTGGATGATCACATGTAACAGAAGGGCACTCAGAGCGCAGGAACAAGATGGCATCCACATCAAATGTGCATTTTGCCTGGTCAGCCTGTGTTTCCAAATGTATGCCAGGAGCTGCTTTTAAAGGGGAGCAAGAATTCCTGCTGATGTACACTGGTCGCTTTTCATGTTTACATCAAAGACTCAATCCCTGGTGGCGGCATTTGAATTTACTCTTCCTATTATGAAAGCACATGCATTAACATGGGCTTTTGGAAGAAAGAGCTATCAGTTGAGGCTGGAGTATTCAAGGAAGCCTTATGAAAAAGATTAAGATGAGTCTCAAAATGGGAAATATTTGAACATATGTTTAGGGTATTCTGAAGAAAGGAACTGAAGTGGTCATGAGCACAGTCTTTTTGAGGGAAACCAAGCTGGCAGAGTAAGAAGGGTGTAGACAAGTGAGATCCAAAGGCTGACAGAGGATACATTTCTATCCTTCCCATGCAGATAATAGAGAGCAAATAAATCTTCTGGGAAACGAAGGATGGAAGAGTTGGGTGAGATGAGATCATTTCATAAGTTTCTTGGAGGATTAGATTGTTTTAAGCAAGATCCCCATATCTTTTTATCCATCAACTCTACTTAGAGGTCCCTGCCATGTTGTAGACAAGGATTGAGGAATCTCTATCAGAGATGTAAGTGTGATTGGATTTTGGGTGACTTGGGATCTCCAAACCTCCCCACCCCTCTGTTTTCTCCACTTAATATGGGAATAAGACCCTACCTACTTCTCAGAGTTGCAGTGAGATTAAAAATAAATATATATGCTTGGAGAGCTTTGGAAGTGATAAGAGCTAGACATGCGGAAGTTTGTGTTGCTGGCACTGGTCTTAGAAGCCGACTTTGAAGAGCTTGGTGTTATTTTTGGAGCTTCTTTCCCAGGACACTTACTGTGTCACCACTTCTACCAGAGTCCTGCTAGACAAGCACAAGAACAGAGGGCCTGGGTTTGGGGGAGGAACATGGCACCTTTGAGGAACTGAGTTTCAAGACTAACCTGAGTGACATAATGACATTGGCAGCTCTGGAGCAGGTAACAGGAGCTATTAAGGTCACACTGGTGGCTGTGAGAGAAGAGCACATCACAGGAAGGTGTGGGGTGGGAAAGTGTAGACAGCTCTGTTAAGAAGTTTATTTGGCAGGCAAAGAGCTGCAGGGTGTCAGCTGGATATGGTACCAAGACAATTTTCCTTACACTGGCGACAGGTATGAGCATATTCCCAGATGGGCAGAATCTAGCAGAAAGAAGAGTTTGTGCCCTTGGCTACGGGAGGGCTGTTGGATGGTGCATGGTTTCTTAGAAGGTGACCAAGCCTGAGACTATCGGCTGCACTGCCTTGAAAGGACAGCACTTCATCTCACCCTGGAGCCTCTCTCTGCATCTCAACTCTCATATCCTGCTAAGTGGGCTGTGAATGGCTTTCAGGTCCCTCTGACTGGTGAGCATGAGTCTGCATCAGATGGAGCTGACACATAGGCTAGGCAGTGACAGTCTTCCAGAACCTTCTCCTGGGAGCCTGAGCTGAAGAGATACAACAGAAGGTGCTGGGGGATTCGGGGCACTTGACCACGAAGGGTCAGGGCCTGGACGGCTCTCATGGGGCATCACATGCCCCGAGGTGACGAAGGGGTGGAGACTCCAGGAGATACCCACTGGAGGAAAAGGAGAATATGCTGAATTGCAGAGTGAAGCCACATGACATCTATGAGCTTAGGTAAGAGATGCAAACATGCTTCAGAACTGTTCTTTGCTGTCGATGGCAGCAATTTGTTATTAGGAAACAGATACATTTTATTGTGATTTTACAAATTAACAGAGAAAAGCAGAATGGTATATTTGGAAAGAGCACTGACGTCTATCAGATTCTTATTCAAGCACCAGCATTTTGCATGTCATTGGTCAAGTCACATCCCCTCTGGGCCTTTGTTTTACCATCTGTAAACTGTAAATGAAACAATGCTACACAAGGGCCTCTTCTGCTCCAAAGGGTCATTGCCACTGAATGTCAAAGGTAGGCCCAGTGACTGTATGTGGACCTGAGGCCAACAGCAGAACTGCTTACTGAGCAGTTAGAGCCACGGGCCTGCAGCTCAGCTAAGCGTCAGGAAGGGACGAGACTCTGGAATCCGTTCTGTTTGGGCTGCTGTAAGAGGAGTCACATTCCCTGGGGGCTTCAACAACAGACATGGACTTCTCACAGTTTTGAAGGCTGAAAGTCCAAGGTCAGGGAGCCAGCACGGCCCGGTTCTGGAGAAAATCCTCTTCTGGGTTGCACACGGCCGCCTTCTCACTGTGTCCTCACAGGGCGGAAGGGAGAGGAAAGTCCTGGAACCTCTTCTCTAAGGGCACTAATCACATCCCTGAGGGCACAGCGCTCATGGGTTAGGGTTTCAACATACAAATTCTGGGGGAATGTGCACGTTCAGAACGTAGCACGTTCAAAACCAAAGGTCAAAGAATAGGTGAGCTGTGTATCTCCCTGTGCTGTGCAGCTGCTTCCCACTAGCTATCTATTTTACATTTGGTAGTGTGTATATGTCCATGCTACTCTCTCACTTCATCAGCTCGGTGCTTTGTGACCACCTAGAGGGCTGGAATAGGGAGGGTGGGAGGGAGATGCAAGAGGGAGGGGATATGGGGATATATGTATGCATATGGCTGATTCACTTTGTTATAAAGCAGAAACTAACACAACATTGTAAAGCAATTATAGTCCAATAAAGATGTTAATATATATATATATATATATATTTTTTTTTTTTCAATTAAAAAAAAGAATAGGTGAGCAACACAGAGTGTCAGGTAACAGGCCTTAGGAGATGCCCAGTCTTGGGGATACAAGAAGAGTGTTTAACAAAGGCGCTCCCAATGAGGTTTTGGAGGTCAGCAAAATTGTTTTCAAACTTTTATTCATTGTACTGAGCAATGAATATGAACCAAGTACAGTAGCGAAAAAAGCCCTGCTTTTATGGGCCTTAGACTCTGGTAGGGGAGACAGACAATCAAAAGATAAATAGGCATCTTTTAAAAAATGTAGATTTTGTCATTATTTAGGTATAGCAAATGCCAACAGATCAGGAGGGACTGCTGTGGGAAAGATAGTTTGTTACTCACAGTTTGTAGGAGGGGCCACACAGGGAAGCACCAGGGTCGGTCAGGGGGCAAACAGGGTGAGGAGGAAGTCTTTATTGCGGTTTCTGTGGGGAGGAACAGGCGAGGGAGGGCCAGCTGGCTTAGGATTGGCTACTTTGAATAACCTGAATGGGATCTGGGGCACAGGGGCTGCCTTTAGTTGTCTGAAACCTGGCCCTGGGGCGATTAGGGCAGGGACAGTGGCCTGTGAGAGCCCCATAAATGAGGTGGTGGGGAAGTGGCCTGTGCATTGGTTGGTTTGCTTTTGAAAAGTATGCTCTTTGGTGAGTTGTCCTATCTCTAGGACTTGGCCGGCCCGGGGGGTGCGGGCAGGGGACAATCCCTCTAGGATCAGCAAAGCCCCAGATCAGAAATACAGAAAATAGGAGGCAGGGTTAATCCAAAATGTAAGGTGTAGTATCTGTCCATATAAAGGTTATAAGTAAAATAGTGAATCAGGTAAAGGCGAGGCCAGCCTGGGGCAGCTGGTCTAGAAATGGGCATTGGAAACCTTGAGGATGAGAGGCTGGCAAGTGAGACCTGTAGCCACATGAGGAAGGAGACTCGGGGGGGTCTGTGGAGGCAGGGAGGAGGCAGGGAGGCCCCGGGGGCCTCCATGTGCTGCCTCTGGAGGCTGTTCTCAGGGGGAGAACTCCTGGGAGCCCGCAGCACCCTGAGCCACAGACCGTGCGCTCAGGTGTACAAAGGGCCAGTGAGAATTTTCAGCTTAGTGATGTATTTTGAAGGTAGACCTGACAGGCCTGCTGGGTGTGTGTGGGGGTAGGGAAAATTACTTCAGGAAACTGAATAACAAGGGATGTTCAGGAAGAGGAAGATATTCTATCACTTTAAATGCATCAGGAGATAAGTACGATCAGAATTAATCAAGTGTCTGTTTGACGAGGTACTTGCACTCCCGTGTTCACGGCAGCATTAGTCACAATGGCCAAAAGATGGACACAACCCAAATGTCCATCAGCAGGTGAATGGGTAAACAAAATGGTATATACACAAGATGGAATAGTAGTCAGCCTTAAAAGAGAAGGAAATTCTGACACATGCAACAAGGTGGATGGACATTGAGGACATTATGCCGAATGGAATAAGCCAGTCGCATAAAGACAAATGTTGTGTGAGCCCACTCATATAGGGTCCCTAGAATAGCCAAATTCATAGAGACAGAAAGTAGAATGGTGGTCGCCAGGGGCTGGGGGAGGAGGTGGGGAGTTAGTGTTTAATGGGGACGGAGTCTCAGGTTGAGAAGACAAAAAGTTCTGGAGATGGATGGTTGCACAACAGTAGGTAGGTACTTAATGCCACTGAGTTGTTGGCTTAAAATGGTAAATATACGTTAGGTGTATTTTACCACAGTAAAAAAATAAATCAAAGTCTTACCACGTCACTCTTCTGCTTGGACCCGTGTGTCACTCCTCACTTTCTTGTCATTTCAACCTTCTCAAGCGTTGCTTTCAGATGCCCCAGTCCCACCCCGGTCATGGCCTGGCCTCTTGAGCCACGTTCTTAGTGCGGAAGGGGCAATGGCCGGCCTGCACTAGGGGTGTGGGATTGCGTGCTGGGATTTGGAGAGAAGACCTCAAGGTGACACCAGGTCACTGTACTGGGGGCAGGAAAGAGACAGAAGAGAAGGCATCAGGAGGAGGAAGCGTAGAGCCTTTCTAGGAAACCAAACTATATCAAGGTCATGCTTGCCTGTTTCCTTTGAAAAGCCCACAGTTCCATCACCAGAGTGTGTGATCACAGCAGCACTTATAAAGCCATAATCGAGCCTCACGCACCTTGTATGCCACCTCCGGAGCCTGCCCCAAGAGCTCCTGGTGGTCCTCCATCAACACAAGCTGGCCCCCTGAGAATCAGATAGGCCCAGATCACCGCTGTGCACAAAGCACTCAGGACATCGGTCCTGGCGAGGACTGAAGAACCGCGAGCAAGAGGTGACGAGTAAACCGTTCCTGGAAGAGCGGCATAGCCTACAAAGCCCCGTTAGAGTTTCCTGCCCTGCGGCTCCTTCTGTTAAGGCGACCGTGCTCTGGCTCTCCCGTGCAGGTGAGCGTGCCCTCCTTGCACACCCACAGCCAGCAGCCCCGCGTGCAGGGGCCGGCAGAGGTGGGCAGGGTCGCTCATCGCTGCAGAGCCAAACCTCCCTGCGGATTGTCTCTCCCTTCCGACTCCCGGCCGGCCCCACGGGTCACCCTCTGCCCAGAAGTGCAGGTCTCTACACCCGCACAGCAGGGCAGCTCTGCCCAGGCATCTGGAGGACTGGGCAGAGGCCAGAGAGGGACGCCCACCGGCGTGCATCCGCCTGACCTAAGGAATCTCACACGGTTTTGTCATTGATGTGATTGATTTGTCCTTGTGCACATATGAAATGCGTGAAATGCATAGAGTATATAATTGTAATATGTATGTACGAATAGTATGTTAAAAAATATATGTGTGCTATGTGTGTGTGGATAGGTATGTGTGTGAGGGGTGTGTGTGCAGTGTATTATTTTACCAGAAAAATGGGTTTACTCAGAAACAGCAAAGACTTGCAATTTGGGACATGCAATGCATGGCGAACCACAGGCCAGTCTGGAGAACAAAGGGGAGGAATGTTCTTTTACAGAAGAGAAAGCAGAGTTGGTGGGAGGGGCTGTAATAAACAGAGTCCGTTGGGAATTTCAAGCATCTCTTCGTTGGCTGAGTTGTGAAGGCCCCTCATTGGCTGGGCTGCTGTCGGGGGAGGAGACATTCTTCCTTCCTCCCGCTGGGTAGTAACGAAGCCACTCTCTTCCTGTCGGTCTGCAGTTGATCGAGCGTGGTGGGTGTGAGCGATCCCCCTCTGGCCTGCCAACTCCGTTTTAAGTGCGGTTTCTCCTTATTAATTTTCCCAGGTGTGTGTGGTGTGTGCATGAGTGTGGTCAGCGGGGTGTCAGAGCCCAGGAAACCCTGCACCGACCCACAGGTCTGCCACTCACAGCAGCCCCATGGCCCTCCTTTCCCACCCTTGTCCTCATCCGGAGCCCTGGTCCGTCACAGTGTGACCTCATGGGGATGGTGGTGGTGTCCCATAGAAGGACTCTCCCATTTCAGGACTGGGATGGAGACTGGCTGTGGTGGCCAGTCCCCTCAGGCTGCAGGCAACAGGCCCAGCAGGCGAGAGGACGGACGTCCAGCGTGGGGAGTGCTCGGAAATTGTCCAGTGAGTTCCAGGACACACCTGTGGAGGAGAGGCTCAGGGGTGGGACCCTGGGGTTCTGTCCTGGTGGTGACGATTCCCAGAGTGTGGTCACCACAGGTTCAGGAGGTACCTGGCTTATTATCTGGGAGTTAGCAACATTTGACCAACTAAATTTACAGAGAGAAAAGCAGAGAAAATAATAGGTGAAGTTTTCTTAGAGGAAAGGGTGAGGATGAAAATATTTATATTTATTTATCTATTCATTTATTTTATATCAGATAGTACTAACTTTGGACTTCCACAGTACTTTAATATTTTTTTAGACAATAGAGGCTCTCAGTAAACTCCTTAATAAAGTTATGCATTATTACTTAAATTCAAGGAGATAAAAGCTCAGGTTTCCAAACCAGTTAGAGTAATGCCATGTCTCATTTCCCCTTAAGAGTTGTAGGCAGAGGTAGGTCGGCATGGCCCTACCGCCTTGTGGAACTAGATGCTCTAGGGATCCAATGATTCATGAGGAAGGAAGGTGAGCTGTACCAGAGAGAAAGAAAAGTGGGGTGACCCCTCTGCAGTTCTCTGCAAAGATTCAAGCTGGTATTGCCTGGGTCAAACTCCACATCTCTCCACTGGTCTTTCCAAACCTCATTTTACACAGCTGCAAAATGGGAGCAGTACTTTCCACCCTATTCTCTCAGGTGTGGAAATTATACATGCTAAGGCTGATGCAGACCTGGAGTGTTGCAAATTGAGTAGGATTTGGCCAGAAGAGAAGGGGTTAGAGAGAATTTCAGACATGTGAAGGCACAGACGTGTATTGGTGTTTCACAGGTGACTTTGCTTGAGTCTTTTGGTAATCTTACGACAGAGGTAGAATATACCACAGTGGTAATGAGCACAAACTCCGGAGGTGACTGCTGTAGGCAGGTAGGAATGGGGTGCCCACCCCAGATTAAACTGCAGACCTGTTCTCAGAGACAGGGGTAGACAGCTGAGAGAGTAAGTGCGCAGAAACTGAGGGGAACTAGACCTTCACACAGGCTCAGAGAACGAGAAAAGCACTTTTTAGAAGGGACAAACACACTGGGAGGAAACAGAACAAAGCACTCCACCCCTTCTCCACACACCCCTCTGTGGAACCTGACTTCTCACTAACTCATGGGCTGTCTGCTGTGAGCCCTGGCGCTCACACTGGAAGTTGACAAGTGCATACCCCCAATCGACATAACCTAGGGACATACTAACCCCGTGATACAAATGGACCATCTATGATCACCACACACCCAAGAAAAACAACCACAGGAAAGGAGACTAGGGTGACCCAGTGGAACGCTCACCCCAGAAGAAACAGACCTGCCTCAGGAAGCAGAGGAGAGTGCTGTAGGGAGGCTGAGGAAGATGTATGTTCTGAACGAGATCAGTGGCTTTGATGGAGAACAGAGAGAGTAAGAAAAGGGTCTTAGAAATGATAAAAAGTAGAGTAAAAATAAATGTATACACTGAACAGTCAGTGACTGTCTTTGAAGTCTCAGTTGATTGATTATTGGTAGAATAATATTTTAAAAACTTAACAAAATGAAATAGAAAGAAAAAGTTGAAGAAAATGAGAGAAAAGACAGAAACATTGACTATATATCAGGAGTTTAACACACATCCAGGCGACCAGGACAGGTATAATGAAGGAGAGACAAAATATTGAAAAAGTAATAGAAATAAGTGTCTGGCAGCTAAAGAATAACATGGATGCTTAGGATAAGGTCCTTAAAGCTGTGTGGATGTTTGGATGAGCTAGAAAAGAACCCCTGCGTATATCCGGAACAAGTTAATGAATGTAAACGCAGCAAAAATGTCTGCAAATCTAGAATTGAAAATCAGCCTGCATTCAAAGAATCAGCCATTAGTGTCCTCCTTCCCTAGTACTCGGCTCACCTGATTTAAATCTCAGCCCTCTCCCACTACCACCTTCAGGCCTGAGGGATGAGTGTGGGGTCTTGGCCACTCTTCTGCTCCACTGCCCTCACCCTCCAGGGGTGGGAGGCAGAGGACACAGGCTTCCTCATGCTTTTCAGGAGCCTGACTCATCTGCTTTTCAGTAGAGGGAGAGTGTGTGGGAAAAGGACCCCCAAGCCCTGTCACCTCCAGCGTTTGGGGTCCCCTCCTTGTGGGCCAGTCCTGACAGCCACAAAGCTAGCTCTGGAAGGCCCCTCCAGACTGGCTAGAATGGGCATGCAGGTGTGAGTTCCTGGGGCCCCTGGGTGAGGTTGACTGGGTCAGGGCCATTTTGTCAAAAGACATGGGTGCAATGATCTGTAGCTTTGTAAGATGTGGGCCATTGAGCACCACTCCCCTCCCCATCTCCCCAGCTCTATGCTAGGCCCAGGGTGAGAGGAAAATCCCAATTAAAATTATCTGTAGAGAAAAGATTAGTAGAGTATTTATGAAGATGGTGATGGCATCTTTAGCACTGTGGGTGGTTTTGATAACACCAGGATGCTTCTGTTATCCAAGTAATGGGAATCATTTACCCAAGTCTCCCTGCTTCACAGATTGTTTGTTTGGTTCTGACAGTTCCTCACTGCTGTAACTACATATCTACAACCTCTTATTGTGCAGAATAAACTTGCAAGGGTGCAAACCTAAGGCAAATTCCTTCAGCTCCAATTGCTCCCTTTCCAGTTGGGCCTGTAAAGTGTCTTTGTACCCATGTCTCAGGCTCTGCAAGGCGGGTGCACCCACCCAGAGCCCAGACAGAGGGAGGACCCTGGGGTCTCTGCTCTCAGATCTCAAAAGCTTCAGTGTCTCTAGTTTACCTTTGACATCCTCTCCCTCAGGCACCGAAGTGGAGTGTCCAAGTCTCTCAGCCCAAGACAAAGCAGTGATGGATGAGACACCAGAAAATAATTCAAAACATCACCTTACAATGACTTTTCCTGCCTCTTTATGCCATGATCTATCTGCTGGTATGTTCATTAATATTAACACAGTCCCAATATTTCTAAACTTAGGTATCATAATTTCTATTTAAGGTTATACTTTAGTGTGTTTGGGGGGGGATTGACTAAATTTATGACACACATGAAAAATTTTAATTTATGCCTTTGGGCAAAAAAATAGAGGAAAACATTTCATTAGACAATATTTTCCCATGTGCTGATTCAAAAAGCATGGTAATTCTACAGAATGAATTAGTCTTCCTAATTTGAAAATTATGTCTGACAGGTATCAGAGCACTTTTAAAATACATTTAAATACACCAAATTATAGTGTGGTTTTTCACTATGTTACTTATAAATATAATGGGTTTTATTTAACAAGCAGTTAAAATACATTTCCTTGCATGGAAACCCTTTAAATAATTTAGTGTTCAAAATTCTTAAATGTAAATATTATCATAAAACTCCATAAAAACTGTGATAGCTTTTTGGGTTGATTTAGTTCTTATTATTTAATTCAACAATTTTAAAAGCTATGGAATCGCTGAAAGAATCAAAATAGCACCCTATAATATGCAGCATTTAATATGACTGAAATTTGTTATACTTCCTTTTATAGTTGAGTTTTCACTTCATTACTCACCTGTGTCCTGTAAAACCATAAAAATATATATATGAACGAATTCTCCTATTTATGATCAACTAACTTACAAACACCCCACACATAAGAATGGTCAGCATTTCCTTTGCTGTTTCTATGCACAAAGGGAGATTGTCTTGTTTTCTCTGCAGACCTCCCACCCAGGTCTGGACAGAAATCAAGTTTTGTCCTGTATTCTAGCCAATTTTCTCCATTGACATAAAATTGCATTGTGGGAGCACACATTTTTTATCTGACCTGGTACCTTAACCACAGTTGAATGGGCCAAAAGGAAAAGCCTGTTCCAACCTCGATCATTTACTAAATGATTCCTTTAGAGTTTTCCCTAACATTTTAAAATCTGAAACTGGGGTAAGCAGTAGGGCCTACTGCAGATATCTGGGCTATGGGAATGATGAATTGAGATGTTGGTGGCCATATCACCCAGGACTTGCCCTAATCTGGAGTACAGGGAAGGGAAAGATGCCACATACAGAGAGAAGGGAAAACGAGAGAGACTCAGTGTTATCTGCATACCTGGGTCATTGTTCCTGAACCTGGTGGCATCGTTGCCTTCACACATTTGGGTGCTTCAACACTTACCTGGATTGATCAGATCCTTGGTGTCTCTCTGATGAATTCTCTTTTCCACCTAAGCTGGTTTGAGATGAATTTCTGTCACTTACAATCCTCAGAATCCCAACTGGTAGAGAATTGACTGGCTTGGATTCTGGGACTAGACCCTCCAGGTTTGAATCCTAGCTCTACTACTTATAAAATATGCCACTCTAAGCAGTTATCAACATCTCAGCCTCCTCATTGTTAAAAAGGAGAAAAATAATGTTATATCACTTCTTGAGAGTATTAACCAAACCCCAGGAGGAGGGGCTGCCTATATTTCATATTTTTAACCATATGCATGCACACATAAAACACGAAGGAAGGCAAGAATGGTCCTCCTTACAGCAGAAGCCAACTCCTAAATTTCAGAGAACTGATAGAGGTAAAAGTCACCACTTTGCACACATCATGGTAATAGCTGAGTCAGACGGGAAGCATCGTGGATACAAAAACTAATGGGAGAAAGTTGCATGATGAACAGGAGAGTTAGGTAGTCTCAGAGCATCTCCTCATAAAGGACCTACTAATCACCTTGGTAGACATTTACAGTGCAGAAACTTGGCATAATGCAGTCTAACTAAGTGATCAGAGTGAATAGCCCCCATCACAGAACAACCTGATATGAGGGGCACCTGGCATGGTGCTCCCTGACAAAGCACACAGGAATCTGCCAAGAAGAAACAATGGACTGGCCCATTCTATGAAATAAACATTCTATGAAACAATTATGCTATCCTCTTCAGAAAGTGTAATGTCACCAGAGATACAGAAAGGCTGCAGCATGTTCCAGAATAGAGGAGATTCTTGGTTAGATCCTGGACCAGGAAAATAGCTCCAAAGGAAATTATTGTGGCATTTGTCAAAATTTGAATAAGATCTGTCAATTAAACAAATGTTCGTCAACATTAAGTTTCCTGAATTTGATCCTGATACTGTGGCTGTTTAGGAGAATGCCCTTTTCATAACAAGTTCTCACTAAGGTATTAAGGAGCCAGTGGCATGATGGCTCCAGGCTGCTCCCAGTTAATTTAGACAAAAACAATACACATATACATAAATAAAAATAAATGTGTCAGAGAAAACAAATATCATATGATATCACTTATATTTGAAATCTAAAAAAAAACAAAACAAAACAAAAAACTATACAAATGACCTACTGCATAGCACAGGGAACTCTACTCAGTGTTTTGTAATAACCTATATGGGAAGAGAATCTGAAAAAGAATAGATGTGTGTACATGTATAACTGAATCACTGTGCTGTATACCTGAAACTAACACAACATTGTAAAACAATTATACTCCAATATAAAATAAAAATTAAAAGAAAATACTACCTAGAGATTAAGAAAAAATAAATGTGGAAGAGCTCAGATTAAGATGGCAGAGGAGTAGGATGTGAAGCTCAGCTTCTCCCACAAGTACATCAAAAATACATCTACATGTGGAACGACTCTCACAGAACATCTACTGGATGCTGACAGAAGACCTCAGACTCCCAAAAGTTCAAGAAAATCTCCAGGTAACTGGGTAGGGCAAAAGAAAAAAGAATCACAGAAAAAGAGAGAGAGAGAAAGGAATCATGATGGGATCTGCACTTCTGGGAGGGAGCTGTGAAAGAGGAAATGTTTCCACACGCTGGGAAGTCCCCTCACTGGTGGGGACAGAGGGGGAGCTTCAGAGTCTTGGAGGAGAGCACAGCAACAGGAGTGCTGAGGGCAAAGCGGAGAGAAACCTGCACAGATGGTAGTGCCGCCTGGCAGTCCCCAGCCTGAGTTGCTTGTCTGGGGGGGCAGGCGCAGGCTGGGTGCTGAGGCTCAGGCTTCGGAGGCAGACCCTGGGACGAGGGCTGTGGTTTGCTGCGTGAAGACAGCCTGAGGGGGTTACGCTGTGGTGTACTACAACCCAGGGAGTACGGGAAGAAGCCTGGGCCCACCAGAGAGGCAAGGGACCACTGTTGGGGGGTGCGCGAGGAGAGGGGTAAGCCTGCCATAGGAGCTTCTTTCTCCACGTGCTCTCAGGTGGCACAGCACCACCTGCATGAGCTCCAGGGCCAGGCATGAGCAGCCGCTGCCATCTTGGAGTCCAGAGATGGGCAACGTCCTCTGAGCAGGTGCAGGTTGCTGCTGCTGAGGGTCCCGCAGCCAGAAGCCAAAAGCTGCCCCCCGCCTCCTGGGAGAGCACACGGGCCGTGCACCTGCACACCCTCCATCAAGGGGATAATGGCCAGCACACACTCAGGAAAGAGATGGCAAGCATCCACACCAAAAACAGCCCTCATTCCAAAAAAATATTAAACCCACACAAGCTACTCAGCCTTCCACACAAGCCCTCCAAGATAGTAGGAGAAATAAAGAATTTCTCAGACAAGCAAAAACTAAAAGAATACAGCAATACTAAACCTATCCTAAAAGAAATATTGAAAGCTCTTCTCTAAATAGAAAAGAAGCAAGATGGTATAGGAAGGAGAAAATCATAATTGGAAAGTAAATCACTTAGACACTATACAGATCAAAAAGAAAAAAAAAAAACCTGTTTGTGAAAGCAATGATAAACACAAGGAACAGCAAAAGGACAAACATGAAGACATAAAAAAGGACATCAGAATCATAAAATGCAGGGAAGGGGAGTAAGAAAGTGTAGATTTATTTTCTTTTCTTTATTTTTACAATGTGTTTAAGCCTATGACTATCAGTCTAAAGTAAGCAGATATAGGAAGGGGTTAACATGCTTGAAAAACAGAGTAACCACAAATCAAAACCATACAATAGATTCACAAAAAAAAAAAAAAAAGGAAGAGAACACAAGCATAAAATAAAAGGAAATCATCAAACCACACACACAAAAACAAAAACAAAAAGAAAGGTACGAAGAGGAAACATAGAATCAACTGGAAAACAAGGTTTAACATGGCAATAAATACATATGTATCAATAATTACCTTAAAAGTCAAGGACTGAATGTTCTAATCAAAAGACATAGAGTGGCAGACTGGGGAAAAACAAAGAAACAAAAAAGAACCTACAAGAGATGCACCTTAGGGCAAAGGACACACATAGATTGAAAGTGAGGGGATGGAAACAGATATTTCATGCAAACAAAAATGACAAGAAAGCAAGAGTTGCAATACTCATATCAGACAAAATAGACTTTAAAACAACGACCATAAAGATAAAGAAGGACACTATATAATGGTAAAAGGATCAATACAAAAGATGGTATTAAACTTGTTAACATATATGCACCTAATATAGGAGGACCCAAATACATAAAACAAATACTAACAGACATAAAGGGAGAAATTGATGGGAATACAATAAGAGTAGGAGATTTCAACACCCCACTCACATCAATGGACAGATCTTCCAGACAGAGAATCAATAAGGCAACAGAGATCCTAAATGACACAAAGCAGGAGGCATAACTCTTTCAGACTTCAGACAATACTACAAAGCTACAGTAATCAAAACAGTGTGGTATTGGTACAAAAACAGACATACGGATCAATGGAACAGAATAGAGAGTTCAAAAATAAACCCAGGCACCTATTGTCAACTAAGGAGGCAAGACTATAAAATGGGAAAAATACAGTCTCTTCAGCAAGTGGTAAAGTTGGACAGCTGCATATAAATCAATGAAGTTAGAACACACCCTCATACCATGCACAAAAATAAACTCAAAATGGCTTAAAAACTTAAACATAAGACATGACACCATAAAACTCCTAGAAGAGAGCATAGGCAAAAGATTCTCTGACATAAATTGTACCAATGTTTTCTTAGGTCAGTCTACCAAGGCAATAGAAATAAAACCAAAAATTAACAAATGCAACCTAATCAAACTTACAAGATTTTGCACAGCAAAGGAAACCATAAAAAAACAAAAAGGCAACCTACTGAATGGGAGAAAATATTTGCAAATGATGAGACTGACAAGAGCTTAATCTCCAAAATATACAAACAGCTCATACAACTCAACAACAACAAAAAAATACAACCCAGTCGAAAAACAGGCAGAAGACCTTAATAGACATTTCTCCAAAGAAGATATAAAGATGGGCAGTAGGCACATGAAAAGATGCTCAACATCACTAATTATTAGAGAAATGCAAATCAAAACTACAATGAGGTATCACTTCATACTGGTCAGCATGGCCATCATCAAAAAATCTACAAATAACAAATGTTGGAGAGGGTGTGGAGAAAAGGGAACCCTCCTACACTGTTGGTGGGAATGTAAGTTGGTGCAGCGACTATGGAGAACAGTATGGAGGTTCTTCATATATCTAAAAATAGAGTTGCCATATGATCCAGCAATCCCACTCCTGGGCATATACCCAGAAAAAACTATAATTCAAAAAGATACATGCACACCTATGTTCACAGCAGTACTATTCACGGTAGCCAAAACAGGGAAACAACCTAAATGTCTATTGATAGATGAATGGATAAAGAAGATGTGGTACATATATGCAATGGAATACTACTCAGCCATAAAAAATGAATAAGGTCATTTGCAGCAACATGGATGCAACTAGAGATTATCATACTAAGGGAAGTAAGTCAGAAAGAGAAGACAAATACCATATGACATCACTTATATGTGGAATCTATAATATGACACAAATGAACCTATCTACAAAACAGAAACAGACTCACAGACATAGAGATCAGGCTTGTGGTTGCCAAGAGGGAGGAGGGGAGGGAGAGGGATGGACTGGGAGTTTGGGGCTGGTAGATGCAAACTATTACGTTTAGAATGGATAAACAACAAGGTCCTACTGTGTACAGGGAACTATGTCCAATCTCCTGGGGAAAACTATAATGGAAAAGAATATTTTAAAAAAGAATGCGTAAAAAAAAAAAAAAAGAATGCGTATATGTGTATAATTGAGTCGCTTTGCTGTACAGCAGAGATTGGTACAACATTGCAAATCAACTCTACTTCAATTGAAAAAAAAAAGAATAAATGTGTATGTGTGGGGAGAGAAACAGTGAAAGACATAGTAAATAGGTCCAAACGTAAACAACCGGCGAATTTGTGTAAAAGGCGTGCAGAAGAATTTCGTACAACTCTTGCAATTTTTGTGTAATTTTGGAATTACATCAAAATAAAAAGTTACAATATGGTACTAGGTATGTGCGTACTGTAATACAGATAGAGAATGAATTAGTAAGACAGATGTGGGAAATTATCAATATAGACCTACAGGTGTCCTTTGAACTATTTTTGTAACTTTGCAGCAACCCTGGAATTATTTCAAAGCGACAAAATTACACTTCAAAAATGCTCATGTTCATGTCTTCCTATAATACATGTTTCCATGATAAAGTGGTACATGGCGCACCTCTTCTGAATTCAAGGATTTTGCTGTCTGGGCTGGAATGCTTCGGCAAACACTGGTCACTGTGATAACTCTCTGGGACCCTGTCTGATGAGCAGGGACAGCTTTCTTGGAGGTCGTGTCTGAGCTGAAGCTCAGATGTTAGGGGGATGGCAGCCTGGGGAAGAAGGGAGGGGAACCAACCTACACAGGGGCCAGCATCAGAGGATAGTCCAGTTCCTTAGAGCTGCGGGGCAATGTCGAACATCATCTGTGAGCTGTATGTGGATTCAGTTAACAGTTCTTGAAAAAAATCAAGTTTCGATTGCATAAGAATTAAAATCAGCTTTAAAACTAACAAGGAATTTTGATAAAGTAAAAACAGATTTTGCAAAACATTGGCAGCAAATATGACACACATGTGATATCTTTATTCTTTAAAGAGCTCATGGAAGTTGGAAGAGAAACGTCAGACCTCAATAGGTAAAAAAGCATTAAAAAATGTTTTAAAAAGTACAAATCATAAGGAAACAAACAAGAAAGTATTCTAAATCTATTCATTTTGGAGTAGATTCCTTTCTTTGTAAACACAGGAAGAAAGCCAAGTACGTACCTCACGAAAGATCACTATTCTTTCAGTAACAAAAGGCAATAGATATGTTATCAATGTATGTAGAAAAAGCAAAATAATAAAGATGCATTTAGGTAGCTAAAAAACTGGGAGGAATCAATATAATGTTAGTATGGATCACTGTAAGGTAAATTATTATTTTTTATTATAATCATTCTGCTTTTCTATATTTCCCTAATTTCAGCCAATGTCATGTATTATACGAGAAAAAAGCAGTGATTGATTTTAAGGCCCTGTACTCTTTATTTGCGCCCCCTTTTTTCTTCTATTTTCTTGACCAGCACGGTAAATTACTTTGTAGGAAATATTGTTACTTATATGAAATTTAGGTTTTTTACCACAAATTTTATATTAGTTTCAGATGTACAACATTATGATTTGATATTTGTATATGTTGCACAATGATCACCATAGTAAATCTAGCTAACATCCATCACCATACCTACAGAATTTTTTTTCCTGCGATGAGAGCTGTTAAGATTTACCCTCTTCGCAACTTTAAAATAGGCAATACGGTGTTATTAACTATAGCCGCCATGCTGTACATTACATCCCCATAAAAATAGCATATTTTAACAGATAGGTGTATTTTTTGAGCAAATGAGATATGAAGATTAAGAGTAGAATTTCTTTTAGGATAACAACTACATAAAATATTTCAGGCTAGATACCTTTATGCTGGATTAGTCCTGCTGGGGTCCTTCAGCCTTTACCTGTGTTTTATCCCCCAGAACAAAGCTCTCAACCTCTTACTATGGGTGATGTAATCAAGGTTACAGGAAGAAGAGCTCCCTGTTGAGTGCGGGCAGCCCTTGACCTCTGTGGGCTGTGGCTTTGGGTAAAGCGAAGTATCAGCTGCTTGGCAAACTGTGGCCTCCTGCTTCCAGCACTGAGGACTTAGGGAACTGCTCTCAGATTTCCTGGCAGGGTTTTGGAGTTGGAAGGAGGGATGTGTCAGAGGCCCTGTGCCTCTGGGCCAGCCAGCTCTAATGCAGAATTCTTAAGTGGAGAATCAGGGGGAAAGGGGACTGCATGGGGGGAGCTTTTGTAAATAAAGTTTTATTAAAACACAGCCATGCCCATCCTTTATGTATCATCTATGGCTGTTCTGTGCTAGAGCATCAGAGTCAAGTGGTTGTGACAGTGACCTTGAGGCCCACAAAGCCTAAAATGTCTACTCTCAGTCACTTTACAGGAAATGTTCATCAGCCCTGCACTAGCCAATCTCCCCAGGGGTCTCTCTTTAACTTGATGTTTTTACCTTTTGTTCTTACTGGAAACTTCTGTTGTTGGTATCAACAACAGAAACAAAAGTGAAGGCTTCTCCAAAGTGTTTGTACCAGCAAGTTTATAACTAGCGGCCAAATTTACCTTGGTAGGAAAGGCTATTACTGACATGAAATTCAGTCCTGAAATTCAGACTAATCACAAATTTCAGGAAAGCTGTACATTTAGCTATTACAGTATTGCAGCTTTATTAACACAGACATTGAGGGGCCTTCCTGAGAATACACTGCATACAGGAATCAAGAGCCTAACTGCCGTGATTCCATGATTCCTACAAAACCAAGTGAAATTTATGGTCAGAGAAAACGTTCTCTCTAGGAAGTCAACATTATGAAACAGGCTGGAGATAACAGCAGCAAGCACCTTGCCAGCCTGCTTGTTTTCTTCTGAGAAAGGTCAAAACGACCTAAGAATTTCCAGATTTCCAAACAGCTCCAGAAAATAAAGAACCCCAGAAGAAGCCAGGAGGTGGATAAAAGCTACCACCTAGAGAGTAGATGTAGGACGGGGTTCTCTTGGCCTTTGCAGATACCAACTCTTTACCTTAGGTTTCCTTATATGTGTCCTGGGTCACTATGGGGCTTTCTGGTTTTATAGGGATCTTTTCAGATCAGTGGGCATATTTAACTGTTACCATGACCTCTGAGTGATGATGAGTTTCATCCTTCATGACAGAATTCTCCTCCATTAAATCAAAATGCTGCATATCATTTAGAGACGTGGTAGGTGTGGCCTGAAGATGGGTCAGTGAGCTTTCTTTTTGATATTTAGTAATTCAATCTAGAAAACTTTCAACTACCTGTAAAAATCACTTGTTCTTCATCAGATGGAAAGGATTTTTTTTCAGTTAAGTATTCTGATTGCAAATATAGAACTACATAGTTGTATGTACTTGCATAGTGCATATTCAACTGCAAAGGAAGTCATCACAGAAAATTATTCTAGGGATTGTATCTTGCTCCATGTGTATAGGCAAGAGATGATGTTCACCTTCATAGTGGAAGGAGCCCTAAAGTTTGAGTCAGAAGGCAACACAGCTCGAGGAAGCTACTTCTCTCAGCCTTACGTTTGTAATTGATAAAATGGAGACAATCCCCATTTCATAGGATCATTGTGGGTTTATTAATGTTCACGGAAGTCCCTGCCCATGGTAGACCCTTGTTATTGGCATTGAACAGATCCATCACTACTCATGTGATAATTCACAAATAATGCCACATGTAAGCATCATTTCACCTAGGAGGGTACAAAATTAGAACACTTTCTTAATATGCAAATTATATTATCCCACACCTTTAGCTTATGCATAAAGACCTCGCATCAGTGGTGTCACCCTTCCCATGATAATCTCAAGAACCACACAAATAATTTACTCATTCCAAGAGATTATATCCAGTTAGTATTGCCTCATGAAAGCTGGAATCACGTTCTCAGCAGGATATCCCTTGGCCTCAAGTTGTGGGCTGTTATACGATCAGGAGGTCCCTGTCTCCATGTTCTGGAAGTCCCAGTGGAATCCATTTGCTTCAGCGCATGTCATTCCATGACCAGTTCAGAGCAGTTTACCTACGTGAAGGATGAAGAGAGAGGTTTCCCCCATCCGTCTCTCTGTATAACATCACTCTCTTTAATCATCACACCAAGTCATTGTGAACCTTCTCTTCAAAAGCAACAGCTCACTAGAGACGCATCTCTATCCACTAACTCAGGAAGCCATTTTCCCAAGCTCCAGCTACTCTGGAAGGATGGGTCAGAAGTCCCGGTACCAAACACAGGCCACACCCCACACTAGCTCATTTCTTAGAACTTGAGCAGCACACGACCCTCCTGCTTATTTGCCCCCACTGTGCTGCTCCTCAGGTGACAGATAATGAGTATCCCTGGCCCTTCACTCCTGCTGCATTGCTGGGTTAAGGATCTGGGATTTTACCCCTTCCCCTTCCTGTGCCCTGTGTGCAAATAGCTTTGAGAGATACTCCTTCCCACGGTGCCAACTCACTCAGAATTGTGACCCGAAGATACAGCACTTTTTATCATGATGTAATTGGTGTCCTACAGCACTCAGCATTGGAAGCAGGTGGGTAGTAGAAAGGAAACTGTTTGAAATATACAGATTCAGAGGCTTGTCTGAGGGAAATTCTTTCAACCATCAAATGTATCACGATGAACAGAAAGTTAAGTTCTCACCAGATCTTAGGAAGCTCTCTCCTGGAAAGGATAGACTCAAGAACAAAGCCTAAATGTTTATAAATGCGCTAAGATGATTTTTTTTCATTATGATGGGAACTCATACAAAACAGAATTTATCAGAATCCTGTCTAGAGGGCACAGACCTACACAGGATGTAGGTCTCTGTTTGAATGTTTCATGATTTATATGCATCTAACAGGTCAGATCTGAAGCCTCTCGTCCTAGGATGTCTGGGAATTTGAGATAAAAGGGCATACAAAATTGCCCCAATATAGCCAAACAGGCTAAAGATGCAAGTATCCCAGTGGCAAAACTTTTGCATTTTCATTATAAATTTAATGCATATAGTATAAACGTAATCGGATTATACAATGTTGTTCAATCCTGCAAAAGTTATATGCTGCACTTGCACTTCTCCAGTTAGTAAGAGTAATCAATTAAAGGCTGTTTAAAATCAATTATTGCATAAGAAAACTAATAACTCTGAAATCTTACTACTCAGATGTAAATATACGTGGCAGGCATTTTACCATGTTTGACAACAATGCCAAAAATTTATATAACATTGACCACAAGCAGTTGTGCAGCTAAGAGAAACACTTCCAAACTATCCAGTAATTGAAATCAAATTTTGATCAAACTTTTTAGATGAAAGTCTGAATTGTCATTCTATTCCCTCTGTGGAAAAATAATGCATGTGAATAAGTGGTTAGAGTCTCAAGTAAAAATATGGAATAAAGCTATTCTAGGGTTATGTCAGAAGGAATACTATGTTATTTTCTGGACTTTGTGATGTTTGTGGTACTTGTCATCTTTAAAGTTGTTTGTTTGTTTTTTTTTAATTTGTGGTAATTTTACCCTTACCCTACTGAAATATTTGTTTTTGTACTTAACTTTTTATTCATAGTTCTACAATCTTTTCCTTCATGATCAGCCTCAAATTGGATGACTTTCAGACCCCACAGGACCTGACCAGCCCCTCCTCTCAATCCATCTGGGATTGAGGGGGAAGAAATTTTCCCAGTGAAAATCCATTTTAACATTCTCTAGACACAGTGAAGTGGAATAAAACTTGATTAGAAATTCCTTAGCTGAAACCATAAACAACACAAAAAGACAACCCTCAGAATGGGAGAAAATATTTGCAAAGAAGCAACTGACAAAAGATTAATCTTCAAAATTTTCAAGCAGCTCATGCAGCTCAATATCCAAAAAACAAACAACCCAATCCAAAAATGGGCAAAAGACTTAAAGAGACATATCTCCAAAGAAGATACACAGATTGCCAAAAACAAATGAAAGAATGCTCAACATCACTAATCATTAGAGAAATGCAAATCAAAACTACAATGAGGTATCACCTCACGCCAGTCAGAATGGCCACCATCAAAAAATCTACAAGCAATAAATGCTGGAGAGGGTGTGGAAAAAAGGGAACCCTCTTGCACTGTTGGTGGGAATGTAAATTGATACAGCCGCTATGGAGAACAGTATAGAGGTTCCCTAAAAAACTAAAAATATAACTCCCATACAACCCAGCAATCCCACTACTGGGCATATACCCGGAGAAAACCATAATTCAAAAAGAGTCATGTACCACAATGTCCATTGCAGCTTTATTTACAATAACCAGGACATGGAAGCAACCTAATTGTCCATCGACAGAGGAATGGATGAAGAAGATGTGACACATATAAACAACGGAATATTACTCAGCCATAAAAAGAAATGAAATTGAGTTATTTGTAGTGAGGTGGATGGACCTAGAGTCTGTCATACAGAGTGAAGTAAGTCAGAAAGAGAAAAACAAATACCATATGCTAACCCATATATATGGAATCTAAAAAAAAAAAAAGTCATGAAGAACCTAGGGGCAAGACAGGAATAAAGATGCAGACCTACTAGAGAATGGACTTGAGGACATGGGGAGGGGGAAGGGTAAGCTGGGGTGAAGTGAGAGAGTGGCATGGACATATACACACTACCAAATGTAAAATAGATAGCTAGTGGGAAGCAGCCGCATAACACAGGGAGATCAGCTCAGTGCTTTGTGACCACCTAGAGGGGTGGGATAGGGAGGGTGGGAGGGAGACGCAAGAGGGAAGAGATATGGGAACATATGTATATGTATAGCTGATTCACTTTGTTATGAAGCAGAAACTAACACACCATTGTAAAGCAATTATACTCCACTAAAGATATTTTTAAAAAATTCCTTAGCTTATTATATCGTAGTTGTTATGTGACAAGTGGATATGAGTAAAGATATGTATTTCTTCAAAGAGCTGTGCTTAATGCTTGTTTATTTTTTCTAGAATATGTGGCTCCTGGTACATAGTCAGTGCTCACTGGATGTTTGTTTAAGTGAAATACTAACTTAAATTGGAAATTTTATTATTCCACCTTGATTATTAACGTGCCTCTTGATAGTACATGGCATGTGCTGGCTCTAAATTAATGAAAACTGAACTCAAAGTTAGGTTTTCTTCTTTAAATTATAAGCCTTCATCAATAGTAATTGGGTCATTTCAAGGCAAATAGTGTTGGGATAAAAATTTAAAATAAAATAATCTTTCTTTCAGAATGGCAGAATGTCACCTGCAGGGGGGACCCTGGAAATCACCTGGTACAGCATCTTCATTTGACAGAGTCTGAGACTTGGGCTCGCAGCAGGGAGGGGCATACTGACACTGGTTCAGGCAAGGAGAGGGTTAGACTCTCAGAAGCGTAGTCTCCTCTTCAGTGTTCTTTCCTCAAAGTTCTGCTCTTTTTCTATTCCATTCAGTTATTGGGCTGTATTATCACTGTAACACATACTTTTAAGACAATATGGTCTGATGTTTGATCCAGGAAATATGTCCATTCTAGTAGTAATTACAGAGAAAGCAGAGCAAACCATCTCCTGATTTGGTCTTCCTGAAACAAAGAATCTGAAATGTGTGCCAGAAAACCCATTAGATGGGCAATTCCAACCAATTTCTCAGATTGAGTTGAGAAAACAAGTGAAAATTTTACATACTTTTCAACCAAACCTTTTGTTTCTGCTTTGCTGATAGTCTTTGTGAGGCAGAGGCTCCACTAATTTAGTAGAAAGAACGAATGAATGGCTTTTTGACATCTTCTGTGAAGATTAGGAAAGGTCTAAAGCTGAATAAGTTATAAATCTCCCTTAAATTGCTCCAGCACTGCCCAGTGCTTCCAAGTGGGGCCCTGAAGCCAGATTGCTGTATCAGATGTCAATTTCAGTTTTCTTTATTTAAAAATGTGGTTAATTAGCTTCTGGAAGCTTCTGGAAGCTTCTGGACACTGGTGTCCAAAGAGGGAAGAGTTGTGTCTTCAAGAGCCCACCAGCATGGCAGTGATTGCAGGCCAACTTGTTCTATAGCACGTCAAACTTCGAAATCCCCTTAACTGGGTTGATCTCTCCCCTTGCATTGACTTCAGGACCAAACCATGCTTCATGACCACGAGTAAGACAATCCCCAGTGCCCCCCATGGCCAAGGCTGGTTGGAGAGATAGGAATTTGATCCTGGTGCATAAAAAGATATGAGAACTATGCTACCACTTCTCAGTGTTAATTTAATTTCTTTGCCCTTGAAAAAATCAAGAGAATGAGTAGGACCAAAACCACGTGCCATTTCCAAGGGTCTCAGATGGATGGCTGAGGTAAATAATTAGCCTATTTGTATCAGGGCTAAATGGAGCTTGAGTGGGTTTAATCTTTATTGGAAAATTCTACTGGCTCCCATCTCTCCACCCACTGACAGGCAGTCCTTCCTCCCCAGTCAATCTCTATGGCCTTTTGTAAAAGGTCTCGTGACACACTCTATCCCTTTGGGGACCTTTCCCGTGGTTTCTGTGCTGCACTCTACATGCTGTGTGGAGGCTTGTGAAAGTCTCCTGCAGCCCAAGATCAGCCTAAGCACATACTGTGCTACAGAACATAATGATTACAAAACCCACAACAGAAGAAAAAAAGAGGAGCAATTGCCATTGAAAGGCTTCCCATTCTTTATATATCAATTTTCTTCACCCCCAGAGCCATGCTACCTTGGACTGGCATTCCATCCATCCTTGAACTTCAAAGTTAAGCCATTTCACAAGTGGTCAGCTCTTGCCTTGGAAAATCCCAACAGTCCCAGAGGGGAGAGGTAAGTGGAACTTGTTTTTCCATGGGTCATGTGGTTTCCTCTGAGTCTGCCTTTGATTTACTCAATGATTCAAAAGACAGCTTAAGTCTAACTTGTTGTGGAGAGATATTTATTTCTATTCTGTCCCCTCACCTAAAAGAGCCCTAGCGGATTCCTTCCTCAGCATCAAACCATAGATTCTGATAACTGAGCATTTTTGGAAAAATTACTGTGTGTTAAAAGTATTGACCAAGGCAAGTGGATTCACCAATGAATGGGACATTTCTTAGGCTGCAGGTTTGCAGGGTCTGAGTCAGAACAACGGTGGGAGAACTCCTTATCTCTTTTTTCTATAGAATGTGGAACCCACGGCAAGACAGAGTCCTGAGGACGTACCAGATCCAACGTCACTCACCTGAGGAACCGACCCAGAGATGCCATTCAGAGAGGGCAAGTCTGAAATGGAGCCAAAGGGGCTGAGAGAAGGGAAAGGGAATGGAAAGGGAATGGGAGATATGCAGGAAGAAGGCTGAGATCGGGGGGGAGTCGCATGGCAGGATGCCACCCAGCACTCAGTCTCGGGAATGGATGGTGAGCTCGCTGGCCGAGGTCTCGGCTGGGCACACAGGATGCATCCACACCAGTAACTAACATCGCTTAAAATGAGGCTTAGGGTGGAGGGTGTGCGTATCCCATGGCCCAGCATGTGCACCTCCAGGCATGCCTCCTAGAGGAAGTGTCATCAGTGCATGTCCAGGGACACGGCCCATATTAGCAAAACGGGAAGCCACCCCAATGTCCATCTGCAGTGGGAAGGATAAGACACTGACGCACACACATAGAATTGAATAATCTATCATTGAAAAGTGAATGAAGTAGTGTCACCATAATTGAAGCTAAAGCAATTAATAATGAAGAGTAGATGTCGGCACAAAGAAGACATACGGGAAGACATGATTTATATAACGGAAAAAAAAACAGACAAAACTAAATAATCTATTGTTTACAAATGTATACAAATGAGATGGAGATATTTTTAAAAGAATGAAAAGAATTAAAGCAAAATCCAAGAGGGTAGCTAACTCTTGGGGGCAGAAGCAACCAGAAGAGTTTCAGAGACGTCGTCAGTGACGAAGGGATGTTGTGGGTCTTTGAACTATGCACATAGGTCACATACTTTCTTTTATATTAGTCCTATATTTCATTGCAATGTAAAAAAAAAGAGAAAAGAAAACTGGGAGAGCTCCCTGACACTCATGCCCAAATGCCTTCCCCCTCATGTTTAGGAACTAGAGACATTCAACTCCTCTATTCTCTTATGTGCCGTGCACAAATAGTAAAAAGAGAACTATTGATTTTTAAAAGAAAACTATTTAGAGTGTAGCAGGATGCCTGTGTTCCAGCACCTTCCTCTGGTCTGGGAGCTTCTTCAACCAGGGGCGCCTCAGTGTCCTTCTTCCCCATCAGTCCAGAGCCTGGCACAGAGAGAGGTGCAGGTAGCAGTTTTGAACAACCTATATGACCTTTATTCTCCCTAGAGGTGAAAGTCTCCCAAAGAGGCAAGATTGAGCCTTACCGTATGATTTTGAAGGAGAGACGTGCACACAAAGGCATCTTAGTGTGAGAGCGAAGACATGGGAGCCGCCAGGGAGCGGTGTGCTGGCAGACTCTCTGTGTCCCAGTGATGCCCTGGACCTTCCTCCCCGGCTGCACCCCCATCTCTTGTGAGCGAGACACGGTTGGCTCAAAAAACAACCAACTATGCAAGAACTGAAGCAAGAGCAGTGACAGGAGGAGAAGGAGGTGGGAAGGACACGAACATTTCCAGCCAGTGGGATGGTGGGCGGCTTGTTGAAGACTGAGCCCCAATCCTGAAAATGCACCATGTGATGTGAGAGCCGGGGGTGGGGGGGTTGCAGGTGTGGGTGTCCCTGTGACTGCTGCAGCCATGTGGGGGCTCTGCCGGGTTCGGTCACTCCCATGCTGGCCGGGTGGGCTATGGAGCTCCACCTTTACCTTTCCACGTGCCCAGAGCAAAACCACTTCATTCCTGGGCCATTTAATTACCTTTGGCCACTGACCATGGATCATCCTTATAAGGTGAGCACAGAGTGCAGCCTTGGGGACAGACAGGAGCCATTCCTGTCACACCGAGCCAGGCTGCACTCTGGCGTGAGTGAGAAGTTCCTACCCAAGCCTCAGTCGTCCTCCCTCCCTTAGCTTGCGAGATTTTCCTTTATTCGAAGAAGGAGAAAAATAAACTGTGTCTTATAGCCTTCAAAATCTTACAGAGGTTGAGACCCTTGAGTATAAACACCCAACGTTGGCTGCGTCTGTCTGACAGTTTCCTCCCACCAGGGAATTAAGCCTCTTGTCTAGTTAGGGGAGGAAACCCTATGGTCCAAGGAGAGAAATTCAGTGATGCATGAAAGGGCAGGGAGAAAACCCTTAAACAGTACAACTTAAAATATGAGAAATATTAGTAGCCTAAATCCAAATTAGAACTTGATCCCCCTGAATGACTCATGGCTTTTCAGCCTGATGGATGTCAGTCTTCCTTCTTAAAAACCACATGGATCCCCCAGACAAACTGTGCACTCTCATTTTCTCATGGGATTCGTGGATCTGCAAAGCAGAGACTATCAGAGCCTGAAGGACCCTCTGAGGATGTCTAGTCCTTTCAAGCAAGCCCTGAGTGCCCTTGCATTGTGATGCTCTGACACTTTCTCCAGGCGCACATCACAAGGAGAAGTCAGGACCAAGCAGAGGCAGGAAAGGAAGAGTCAGGACCCCACATGCCAGGACAGGTCTGCTTCTCAACTCTCTGGGGTCATACCTCACATTCAATTTTGCTTGAATAAATAATTCTGCAACTCAAGGTGGTTTTGAAAGCCACTGATTGCAGAAAGACTTTCAGATGGAAACAGAAGCCAAGTGAGGAGAATAGATTCCCCCAAGATCTAAACCTACAAATTTTATCCAAGTGAGTGGCAGAGGGCCAACGGCTGTCACAGACTCTGGTCCAGGGCTCGCTGAAGGTATCACGCTGCCAAAGTTATCCTATTAGCCATGGCCTTTCCACCCAGCTGACAAATACCAGGGACCAGATGTAATTCTGCAAGCATGTCTAGGCCTGCCTGCTCATCAGGAAGAAGATGAGGAGTTTGGTTCAACAGCATGACTGTTTGGTAATGGAATTTTCTGGGACCTGGAAAACGCAATCCCCATGATGTCTACCTCATAGATGCCTAGAGATGTAGCACTTCAAGGTCTTGCCTAGTCACACACTGACTAAGCCTGGATGTTCCTGGAATCAGCGTCCTAATAGCCTGTAGTCTTCATGATGCTATGACCGGATATGGGATATTTATTTTCCCTGTGATTCGGGGGTGCAGCTATTCTCCTTACTCCCCCAAAAAGTCCCATGGGGTAAAGGCAAACGATCCAGGTGGGTGCTGCACACATGGCCTGTTTGTATCGTAGCTGAAAAGCCCCAAGCTGAGGGAACCCCAGTCTTTTATAATAGACTAGAAACCAGCTGCCCTCTGCCCTGGGGGAGACATTATATTTGACACCCTGAACAGTAGCAAACCTTCCCTTCGCTTCAGGCGAAACAGTCTCTGTCTTCCTAGGCTGTTCCCTCGATGTACCTCCTTGGAAAAGCAGTCCCCAGAAAAGCTATCGATGCTCACAAGATGGGCAGAAACATGGGCAACCCCTGCCCCGGGGAGAAGTTTCCCAACAACTAAATCTGGCTTTCCTGAGGTTTAGTTTTAACAGTTTTCATGCATGTTTCCTCTGTACCTAATCATTGCATGCTTTCTGGCGTCTTAGCATCTCAATTACCGTTTGCCTATTGACCAGAACCATCACAGATACTTTCTCACAGTGTGTGTCTTGTTGATTGCGGGCAAAGTCGGGGCAGTGGGGGTCACTTCACTCATTTATCTCAAGTGTTACAGACACGGCCACATAACTTCATGTATTTACTGAAGCATTCAAGCTCAACATGAATTCAGTCATCCCACTAACCATGTACTACATGTTCAAAAATATCCCTGGGGAAGATGAATGTTCTGAAACATGGTCAGCTTCACAATCGCTGCTGTTAATCATTTGCCCTTAGTAAAGTGTTCCAACAGGCTTGTTCATATCAAGGTTTTCCAGCAAAGCCCTTGTGAAAATGGTGTTTCTGAGTATTTGGCTTGGGTCAGGGTAGAACATCCCAGGCCTTGACTATTCCAGTGTTCTGAGCATTGCAGGAAGGAAGGGCATGCAGTTGGTAAAGTTTGTCTTTGTGGCCATAATTTAAATATTAAAGCAGAATGGGACAATCTTCTTTACTTTATTTTCCTTCTTCTTCTCCTTTAAAAAAAGTTGGCAGGCCAGGTTGGAAGGACAGTGGTACAGACATTTGTAAATGATGTGTGCCAAGCTAGGAGAGGATCAAATAATTCTGTGCGGTTGATTTTTTTCCCCCACTTGTTGTAAGAAACAAACAAACAAAAAATCATAGCAGACTTTGTGCTGTATTTCTTTTTAATTCAAAAATAATTAATCTAATTTAATTTAATTATTTAATAAAAAATAATTTAATTCAAAAATAACCATGGAAGCTACCCATGGTTCCTCATGTTTGGGGGCTGTGTTCCTTGTAATTTCTCAGGCCACATTAAAGAAAGAAAAACAGGGACTTCCTTGGTGGCGCAGTGGTTGAGAATCCGCCTGCCAATGCAGGGGACACGGGTTCGATCCCTGGTCCGGGAAGATCGCACATGCCACGGAGCAACTAAGCCCATGCACCACAGCTACTGAAGCCTGCATGCCTAGAGCCCATGCTCCGCAACAAGAGAAGCCACCGCAATGAGAAGCCCGCACACCGCAACGAAGAGCAGCCCCTGCTCGCCACAACTAGAGAAAGACCGCGCGCAGCAACAAAGACCAATGCAGCCAAAGATAAATAAATAAATAAATTTATAAAAAAAAAAAAAGAAGAAGAAAAACATGATGAAGTTAAAGCATGATGGAGAATGCCCTAACCTGTGGGCCAGATTAGGGTACTGTTTGATTAACTCAAACAGATTAATTTCTTGTAACCAGAGCCAGTCATGGATGAGTCAGTTTTGACTCATGCAATGAACCAGGTGGATTCTGCTGGACAATGTTACTGTCCTAGAATGCAGTCATGCCATCTGTCTTGGGCTGGCATAGCTCTATCTCTCCCTCGAGGGTGGGTGCCTTCACGAAGCAGCAGTGTTCTGCTAACACATCTCCAGATGTGCCTTAAGGAAAAGTCCCAGTCATGACCTGTAGTTTCCTGAATGGCCTGACCATCTGCATCTCATTCAGATTTACAAAAATCCATTTTCTGCTGATGTTTTTGTCCAATCTACCACTGTACTCTATCCTTTGCCCTTTTAATGGGATATATTTTAGGTAGTGTTTCAAAGTTTATCTGCCCTGTTCAACCCTATAGCTGGAACACCCAGCACAGGACCTTGCATATAGCATAGCTATTAACAATTTGCAAAATAAATGAAGAGTATTATCCATTCTTATATTATTTTAAGATTTAGAGTGCCCTTTAATGTATCCATATATCCAATTTAAACTTTTCATAAAGAGGAGAAATGACACATTTAAAGTTTAAGTGAATATCTTTGGAAACCATATCAAATGTTGTGCTGTATTTCAAAAATAAATTTATATTTTAAAATAATCATTTATACTAAGAAAAAGAATTACTCTTTAAGTGGGTAACATCTTATTTGTTTCTAACAATTAAAGAAAAGCAAGGCAGATATGATTACTCCCACATATCTGGGAGTTTGGATACTTCTACTTCAAGAGACAAAAACTGGACTCTAAGTACCCAAGTAAAACTGGAAAACCATTAGGTCAGAGAAACAAATGGTCTAGGGGGCTTCACCTAAGCCTTGACCCAGCACCCAGAGAAAGTGAGTGGGACACAAGTTCTCCTCCCGCTCAATGTCTCTGCTCCCTTTTCTCCGGGTTGGCTGCAACATTAGGCAGGCTCTGCCCTCATGGTTATAAAGTGGCTGCCAGTAGCCACTGGGACTACAGCCTCCCAACTTCACATGGAAGGTGGGTTGAGGAACCTCTTCTTTTCTGGAAATGCAGTAAACCTCTATTCACACCTTGTAGATCCTAACTGGGCACTATACCCATCCCAGAAACCTCCTCATGGCCAAAAGCATAGGATAAAGTGACTTACTTCAGCCAATGAAAGCTCACCTTGGAGCTGGGAAAGAGACAGTCTTAATCAAACTGTAAATTTTAGCATAGGGAATTAATTGGTGGTTCCTCTAAAGCAAAATCTTGCTGGTGTTACCGAAAGGATGGGGACTAGGTATTGTTCATATAAAACAACAAATAATGACCACAAGTACTGGCCTAGTGTATATATTATAAGATTGGTATTTGGCGCCATTAAGAAAGTTACCTAAAATCATAGAGCTCCTGGGTGTATGAGTTTGTATTTTTTAATAAATTAATTACAGCTATTTCTTCACCTGGTGATTATTTAATAAGTAATCTATGGGCAAGGTAACCCAGACTGTAAGTAATTGCTGATTATTAGGAGAAGGAAGGATGATTGGAGAAGACAGGTTCAAAGGTCGATTTCTCCTACATCACAGTCTATTGCCTTGAACTTAGGTTTTAACCAGTGCTTCCCAGGCAAGCCTATGCTATAGGCTGAACGTTTGTGTCCCCCTAACATTCATATGTTGAAGCCTAACCCCCAATATAATGGTATTAGGAGATGGGGCGGTGATTAGGTCATGAGGGTGGAGCCCTCATGAATGGGATTAGTGCCCTAATAAAAGAGACCACAGAGAGATCCCCTGAGCCTTCCCCCATGTGAGGACACAGCAAGAAGATGGTCACCTATAAATCTGAAAAAGGGCTGTCATGAGACAGGAAATGTGCTGGCACCTTGATCTTGGAATTCCAGTTTCCAGAACTGTGGGAAGTAAATGTTATTGTTTATAAACCACTCAATCTATAGTAATTTGTTAGCAACCGAAACAAACTAAGGCAAACAACAAATCCATCTTTTTTCTTTTTTCTTGACTTGAGGTCCACGGAGAAACAATTTCAAAGCCAAAAGACGACTGATCAACATGATGTATAACTACAGCAAACAATTGAAGAGTCTGTTATCCTTGGTTTTGGGGAATGCAGGCCACATAAAGGCCCTAATTATGTAAAAGGTTGGCAGGATGCCCAGTTATATTTGAATTTTAGGTAAACAACAAACAATTTCTAGTGTCATCGATGTTGAATGGGATATGCTTTTAATAAAAAATTATTTTTTAACTGAAATTCAAATTTAACTGGGCATAATATATTCTAATTTTGCTAATTCTTGTAACCAACACATCTTAACATGAACAACTGCAAAATCTTCAAAATGCATTTCTGATCATGTGTTCCCAAGGAAAGACCTCAACTGCCTGTCTTAGCACTTGAGATACTTTATGATCTTGTGCAAGCTCAGCTTTGCAGCTTTTTTCTCCAGGATGCCCTTGCACACTTTTCTTCAGTCACTCAAAACCCCTTGCTCTTTTGAGAGGCCATGAATTTCAAACACAGTCTCTACCACCTGGAGCCATTATCGACTTCTCTTCTCTTTCTAGAAACTCTTCAAAGTCTAGATCAAATGTCACGTTTGTCATTCCTTCTCTGGATCTCCCAAGCACAGTTAACCATTTTATTAAATTAACAATCTCTTTAAATAAGGGGTGGTTTATAAACAGAAATGCATCATCCGTGTTGATTCAGAACAGAGATTAGGGTTCAAGTGGAGAGCTGGGAGAGTGAAGGTCATAGTGAAAGTGAAAGTGATTGGTTCTCAGGAGCTCACTGGGAACCTGTAGGATTCCTACACATAGGGAACTCCCACCACCTTCCTTGGGCTACAGCGGCAAAGCACATGGCCCTTGAGAATGTGCTGGGAGGACACCTGCCCCTGCACATTGGCCCCTGGAGAATAATGACCTCTCTGTTCACACCTTAGGGGAGCAGCTTTAATTGGTGCTCTCAAGTGCAGAGCCACAGGTCGAAGGAAATATTGGGCAGTGCAATTCCCAGTTTTGTTTTGGAAGGCAGAAGGAGAGGGAAATGAGGCCCCGTCAACAACAGGCAATTTAGCACATCACCTTTGGTTTGAAGACACGTTTGTTGATTGCAATTGTTTATTCTATGGGCTGCCTTGGACAAAAATGATATCGAACTTATTCTTGAATTTGAAATTCCCAGTACAGTGCTTACTAAACATTTAATAAATGAATGCAAACATAAATGAATAAGCCAACCAAACTTAGAAATATAAATATAACATAGGCTTAGTTTTTATCATCAGTTCCAGATATTATCTTTGTTACTTTATCAGAATCACTCTTTACAAGTCTACGTATTTTTGTCACTAAATCTACATAAACATCTCCACTTCCTTTTTAATGGTTGTTAGAGGATAATTAGGAACTCCAAATGGAGGTAGCTCTATAGGTTGTAACAGCTGTTTACAAGTATGTTCTTCTTTTGAATGACATGTTAATAATTATTAATTATACCACATTTAAGCAGCGTGGGGGGACTTCTTTTGTCTTTTACATAATAGCTTTCTTTTTATGATGCTGTAGCCATTACTTAGTAAATAAATTTATTAGTTCCAAATCATTATTTTAAGGTAATGATTTGTTGCCACCACAGACAATATAAAAGCCCATCCATTCTTCAAAGAGTAAAACAAAACAGATTTCCACCAACTGTGACATTATGCCATTTTGGAGAACCAAGATGAACAACTTAATAATTCTTTCAAAAACTTCTATTGTTGTCTTCATTTTGGCTATTTTCATTACAGGTTTGGTTTGATCTCATGGCTTCTGAGGTACATAAATGATTTTTCCTCTATCTTCTCATCATTATTGCCCCTAGTTTTCCTCCATATATTCAAAAAAGACAAAGGCTGCCACATATTTTTCTCATGGTCTGTGTTATGTACTACTTGTGTGGTTGGCAGAGATCATTATGCCACAAGAGAAGGGAAACGACTATTAGTACCAGCATCCACACAAAGTATCAAGAGATGATTTACTTTCCTGTCAGCTCTCAGTTTCTGCATCTTGAAAATAATCTGATTTCAGCAAGATGGAGTCTAAGGTTCTGACCTGCTCAAAATTTCAATTAATGTATAAATTATAGCTTTACATATTCTGCTTCACTTGATAGAAAAGTATGAAATGTGTATAAATTGGGTCTGGGAACTCACATTAACTGTTATTTCATGAATTAGATTTATTAAAGAATCAGATTTTCCAATAATACACTAGTCCTTGAAAGTGAAGAGGAAATGACATCATAAAAATAGTGGAGTAGGAAGCTCCAAGAATCAATCCCTCCCCTGAAGCAGCAATGAAGCTGCCAAAAAGCTGACAGAATCAGCTCTTACAGAACTCTGAGATCTAAAGAAAACTTTACAACCACTAAGGGAGAGCTTAAGAAAGAGGCATCTAAGTCTCAGTTACAGCATATTGTGGTGCATTAGTTTATCCCCCTAGCTCCCCCTACTCCCCAGGGTCTTGGGCTGGAGTGGTTTTCCAGGTATCATCTAATGAAAGCCTTTAAGACATATAGTACCCATAAGTATCAGGGGCAAAGATAGTGGGTGCGGCAAGCAGCAGAAACTACCAGAAGCCTAGGAAACAGGAGGCTGATGAGGAGGACTCTTTGGGGGAACAAAGGAATCAGGAATAAATACTGGGAAGACTGAAGTGAAACATGCATGCTCAGGGCTGGATACATGCTCAGAAAAGAACTGAGTAGACCTTAGGCATGCACCTCTGTCTACCCTCTGGGCTCCATGCAGGCAGGAAGTGAAGGCTAATGTAGGGATATACATGGCTTGGCTCAGCATTGAAGGAGTGTCCAGCTCAGAGCCAATCTGAGATTGGGAGAAATTTTTTTTTTCTTTTAGACTCCAGGCATTTCATTAACTCTCTACCAAGTCACTGCTGACTACTAAAGGTAACAGAACAGGGACTTCAGTGACCACATACAACAAGGAATATAATCTTAGCAAAAAAATATTTTGGAAAAGTCACTAAACACATGAGAGACTATAACTTCAACAGTCAACAACAGCAAACCCTGTGGAAGGGGGAGAACATGGTTTCCAGAGTGGCTACATTATAATATTCAGCACACCCAAATTTTGTCAAAAAATTACAAGGTGTACAAAGAAACTGGAAAGTATGGCCCATTCACAGGAAAAAAGAAATTAACACAGACAGTCCCTGAAGAAGCACAAACATTAGATTTACTAGACACAGACTCTTAAATCAACTGTCTTAAAATATGTTCAAAGAGCTAAAGACAACTATTGACCAAAAAATTAAAGAAAATCAAGAGAGTGATGTTGGAACAAATTGAGAATATCAATAAAGAGAAATGATAAAGAGGAACCAAATACAAATTCCAGAGCTGAAAAGTACGAGAACTGAAATCAAAACTTAACTAGAGAGGTTAGGTAGCATATTTGAGCAAGCTGAAGAAAGAATCAGTGACCTTGAAGATAGAATGATTAATATAATTCAGTATGAGGACTGGAAAGTAAGACTCTGTAGGGAAAGTCCTTTGTTCTTTTGGTCTCAGATTACCATTCTGTTATTGTCCTTTAGGATATTTTAGGATATGACCTGAAATAATAAATGCAGCTTCAAAATTCTGCTCTGTGCCTCACAGCAGAGTCCAAGGACAAACTGTAACTTGCTTTCTCCTTTGTTTATCCAAAGCTTTTCTGTGCAGCAAGTAGAGAAAAATTTGTCTTCACAAAAGGTTGAAGAATACAAATCATCAAAATTTAAATAGTTTGACAAAAGTCAGACATAAACAGACTAAAAACCGGTTTGTTCCAATTCCCGGTCTATGCATACTTCTATTATAAGCTCAAAAGCCAAGTATTGTTTTGGATCAGTTCTTGCCAACTTTTTATTCAGAAGTACAAAGTTAAGTTTGTCAAAGTTTTCTAGAAAATATGATGGATTGTTTCAAATGAAAAGAATGTGTTTTCTCCTTATGTATCTTAAAGTGATGTGATTCTAGTCTTTATGTTAGAATTTACATTTTAATATATTTCTGCTGAATTTGGATCCCTATGATTAATTTATCTTCATTTTACAATAATTGTAGTTTGATAAAATATAAAATTGTTGGTCTAATCCTTTAGAGAAGAAAGTTTGATTAGTAATTCCCATTCTCTTATATATTACTGGAAAAAATTATGATTATTATAATTGCTTCTACTAACAATTTGATAATAACAAGACCAATATTTTGAGTATTTAGCATGAGCTGGGTACTATACCAGTTCCAGAAATGTTTTTATATAATTTTAGAGAAAAGATGGGAAGGGAAATGAATTCAATTTATAAGTAACAAAATTGAATCTAAAGAGATTAAGAAATTTTCTCAAGTATACACAGCCAGTAAATGACTCAGCCAAAATTTGAAATTCGATCACCCAATCCAGTGGCCTTATTCTTACTCTTAGGCTTGATAATTGTCAAAGCACAAGCTTTCAGTTTGCAGTCCATAATGCAGTTTTCCTTTGCCATATTAAACCTTATGGACATTGCTCATATCAAAAGAAATTGGGTCTATTCTCTGAGCACATGAAACATTTTAGATATTCCCTAAATAACAAATGAGCCCAAGGCTGAGTGCCTGGCAGTCATACGGAAAAGAAACCCAGGAGACTGTGGGGCCACCTCTGTAACTATGCACATGTCATCTCATTTATTCCTCACAATGCATTAGATTATAACTGAGGAAACCAGGCTAGTTGCCCCAGAGCTTGCCCAAACCCTACAGTACAGGCCTGTGTCTGCCTTTGTATGTGGATGGCTTTGGGAGAAAGGAGTCTAAAGCAGGGGAACAATGTGGTATGAAACACCAATGATGTTGATGCCTCTTTCCTATGTCTTTTTAAAAGGCTGAAATGAACAAACCAAAATTATTTTCAGAGAATAATGTATTTCATTCCATCTCATTTCAAACTGATTAGCAAAGAGGAAGATCAGTTGCCCATGCAATCTGTTTGAATGGTCAAAATAACTGAATTAGAAAACAAATGGGCAGTACAGTTATCTCAATCATTTCACAAACACTCGGGATTATGTTTGGGGGACTTTAATTGTTGTTTTTAGTAACTGGTCATTGTAACCAAAGAAAATACAAGTTAATTAGGTTAAATATCTTGAGCAAACCCATTGAGACAAGTTCTCTGTCACTGTAATGAGACCTCAAACTGTGACGATGTGATGCAACTTTTAAGAAGACAGGAGATATTCAGTGAGAAATTAATATGTCTAATAACAGTCTGCAGACATTTGGCAATATTAAAAGCATTCCGTTTAACACTGGGAATTTATAAGTGTTTAAATGCCCATTAATTTCCATACTAGCCACAGAGAGTGAAAGTCAAAGACAGACACAACCACCAGCAACATGCAGAAGGTAAAAATTGGGAAGGTTGCACATTGTTGTGGGCAGTAATAGAAGAGAACTTTTAGGTAAGAAGGAGGAATGATGCCTTTTCAAACTTCCCAAACTTTGCTGTGGTTTTAATGAAATTCTAAGCATTCACCTCATCAATCATATTGTCATAAAAGTAATGTTGAAAGAAATACTTAAAGCATTTTCATAGCTGCTTCCCAAATTATATTTTCACTTCATAATTAAAATCAATTTTTTAAATGAATCTCTCCTAATACTTATCATCCAGATTGTTTTGGAACTGAATATGAAAAAATATGGAACAGTTCTAAATATTTTAAAAGGAAAAATATCAACATATTAGGTAAACAAGGGCATTTCAATTTTTAAAGAATAAAAAAAAATCACAAAAGATAATGATCCTATACTTAAACACATAAAAATTAAGAAGAAATATATGGAATTCCAGTTTCCAGTCTGACATGTAATTAGAAGTTATCACTCAGGCCTATACAATAACAAACAAAAAACAAACAAACTGAACATTGCTAACACTTCCTCATCCATCACAGGCCTAGTTGCCTGGAAAAGTGGAAAGAAGTGGTTAGCAAGAATCACAGCTTACTGCAAGCAGAAGACCACAACTGGAACCAGTACTTAAACTGCGAGTGATGAATTGCTGGAGACCCAGGGTGAACTGGCTTGAGACTTAAAAATCCAGGGTCCAAAGCTAGGGATGTCTACACACTTTCTTGAAGAAACAAAGGGAAGAAAAAATAAAGACTTGATCAAGCAAAAATTGAGGGAATTTGTCACGTAGACCCTCCTCATAGGATATGTTAAAAGAAGTTCTTTGGAGAGAAGGAAAATCATAAAGGTCAGAAACTTGTATCTACGTAAAGAAAGAAAGAGCATTAGGAGGGGAAGAAATCAAGGTAAAATAATTTTAAAAAATTTTGTATTCTTAATTGGTCTAAAAGAAAGCAGTTGGCTCAAAACAATAATACTAGCTTGTTATGGATAAATGAAATTAGTGATAATGTTATAAAAGACAGGAAGGAGGAATTAGGAATCTTCTGTTATAAGGTACCTGCACTACCCATGTGTTATAGGTAAATTGTAAATGTACATTGCAAATGCTAAGGCAACTAACAATAACCGTCATCATCATCATCATCTCCATCATCTAAAATAAAATTCATATGCTGAGAGAGAAATGATAGAATTATAGAAGGCATAAAAAGAGGATGTCAGCAAAATTAAAAAAAAAACAAAGGCAGGACTTCCCTGGTGGCACAGTGGTTAAGAATCCGCCTGCCAATGCAGGGGACATGGGTTCAAGCCCTGGTGCGGGAAGATCCCACATGCTGTGGAGCAACTAAGTCCGTGCACCACAACTACTGAGCCTATGCTCTAGAGCCTGTGAGCCACAACTACTGAGCCCGCATGCCACAACTACTGAAGCTTGCATGCCTAGAGCCCATGCTCCACAACAAGAGAAGCCACCGCAATGAGAAGCCCGTGCACTGCAACAAAGAGTAGCCCCCACTCGCCTCAACTAGAGAAAGCCTGCTTGCAGCAACGAAGACCCAACACAGCTAAAAATAAATAAATAAACAAACAAATTAATTTTTAAAAGCCCTATTAAAAAAAAAGGCAATGAATAGAAATCAGTTACAAATATGGTAGATATTAATCTAACTGTATTATTAATCACTTTAAATGTGAATGGTATAAATACACCAAACAAAATATAAAGACTTTCAGAGTTTCAGATACAGACCAATATCTCTCATGAACATAAAATCCTCAACAAAATATTAGCAAATTGAATCAACAATGTTTAAAAAGAATTATACAACATAACCAAATGGGACTTATCCCAAATATCCAGATATACAAGGATCCTTCAACATTTGAAAATGAATTAATGTAATCCATTACATTAACAGATTAAAGAAGAAAAAGTATATAATCATATTAATACATGCTGAAAAAGCACATGACAGACTCCATTATGCATCCATGATAAAAACTCAGCAAACTAGGAATAGAGGTGAGTTTCCTCAACTTGATAAAGAATATTGGGAGAAAAAAAAAAACCAAACTAACATCATTTTTAATGGTGAGACACTAATGTTTTCCCCTTAAGATCAGGTACAAGGCAGGGATATCCCCTCTCATTGCTCCTATTCAACACCATTCTGGAAATTCTATTTAGTGTAATAAGGCAAGAAAAGTAAATAAAAGATATATAGAATGGGAAGGAAGAAATAATACTGTCTTTGTAGGTGATGTGGTTGATTATGTGGGAAATATCAAAGAAAGAGCAACAACAAAAGCCCTGTAACTAATAAATGAGTATACTAAGGTTGTAAGATACAAGGTTAATATACAAATATGGCAGAAGTGACAATTAGAATTTAAAATTAAAAACACAACATGATTTATATTAGCATCAAAAACACAAAACATTCAGGTATAAATCTAACCAATATCTATAATATCTATATGCAGAAAACTACAAAACTCTGATGAAAATAATCAAAAAAGATTTAAATAAATAGAGAGATATTTATTCATTATGTTCATGAATGGGAAGACTCAATATTGTCAGGATGTCAATTCTTCTGAACTTAATATACATATTCAATGCAATTCCAATTAAAATCCCAAAATCTTTTACAGCAACAAATGGATTCTAAATTTCATATGAAAAGTTAAAATACCCAGAATAGCCAACAAGGTGCTGAAGAAATGTGAAGTTGGAAGCCTGACACTCCTTAGTATAAAACTTACTATAAAATTATATGAATCAAAACAGTGTGGTATTGGTGAAAGAATAGAAAATAGACCAGTGGGACAAAATACAGAGCTCCAATATAGGCCTACACAAGAATACTCAGCTGATCTTTGACAAAGAAGAAAAGGCAACTCAATGGAGAAAGAATTGTCTTTTCGACAAGTGGTGCTGGAAAAAGTGGACATCCACATGCAAAAAATGAATTTAGATTCAGACATTATACTTTTTACAAAATTAACTCAAAACATATCTGTATCATAGACCTATATGTAAAATGAAAATTATAAAACTTCTAGAAGTTAACAGAGATAAATTCTAGGTGACCTTGGTTTTGATGATGACTTTTTAGGTGCAACACCAAAATTATGATCCAAGAAAAAATACTTTGATAAGTTAGATTTCACTAAAAGTAAAAATCTCTACTCTGTGAAAGATGCTATCAAGAAACTGAGAAGACAAACTACAGATTGAGCTAAACTATTTGTAAAACATGTATCTGATGATGGACTATATTCAAAATATACCTTTCTTAATCCTCAACAAACAACCCAGTAAATAATGGGCAAGATATATGGACACCTCAACAAGAGGATATGCCAATGGCAAAAAAGCATATGAAAAAATGTTCCACATTATATATCATTAGGAAATTGTAATTTAAAACTATAATGAGAAACCACTATACATTTATTAGAATGGCAAAAACCTCAAACACTGAAAATACCAAATCTTAGTGAGGATGTGGAGCAACAGGAATGCTCATCCATTGCTATGGGAATGAATAATGGTACAACCACTCTGGAAGACAATTTGGCAGTTTCTAACAAAACTAAATAGAGTCTTAGCATATAATTCATCAGTTGAGCTACTAGGTATTTACTCAAATAAGGTGGAAATCTGCATCTACACAACAATCTGTACAGATGTTTATAGCAGCTTTATTCATAATTGTCAATACTTGGAAGCAACCAAGATGTACTTTAATAAGTGAGTGGATAATCAAACCATGTTATAACCATAAAATGTACTATCATTCCATGATAAAAAGAAATGAACTATCAAGCCATGAAAAGACAGAGAATAATCTTAAATGCATATTTCTAAGTGAAAAAAGTCAATCTGAAAAGGCTACATACTGACTGATTCCAACTATATGACATTCTGAAAAAAGCAAAACTATGAAAAGAATAAAAAGATCAGAGGTTTCCAGGGATTGGAAGGGAGGGAGGGATGAATAGGTGGAGCACAGGGGATTTTAGGGCAGTTTAATTATTCTGTATGATATTGTAATCAAGAATACATGTTGTCACAACCTACAGAACTGTACAACAGAAAGAATGAACTGTGATGTAAATTATAGACTTTAGCAATAATGTATCAATATTGGTTCATCAATTTTAATAAATGTAACGCAGTAATTGTGATGGTTAATTTTATGTGTCAACTTGACGAGCTATGGGGTGCCTGGATATTTGGTCAAACATTATTCCAGGTGTGTCTGAGAGGGTGTTTCTAGATGAGATTTATATTTGAATCAGTAGACTGCATAGGGCAAATCGCCCTCCTCAATGTAGATGGGCCTCATCCAATCAGCTGAAGGACTAAGTAGAACAACAACAACAAAAAATGAAATTAAGGTGGAACTCCTCCTGACCTGATAGCTTGTGGTGGGACATTGGTCTTCCTGCCCTCAAACTTGAACTCTGGACATTAGCTCTTCTTGGATATTGAGTCTGCCAGCTTTCAGACTAGAATTTACCCCATCAGTTTTCCTGCTTCTCAGGCCTTTGGACTCAGACTGAACCTATATTGTTGGCTTTCCTGGGTCTCCAGGTTACTGACTGCAGAGCCACAAAGTCCATAATCATGTGAGCCAATTCCTTACAATAAATCTTGATAGATGATAGATAGTTAGATGATAGATAGATAGATATACATATACATATAGACATAGATATAAAATTGGGGATTACTAAAGCAGCTGGTTCTGTTTCTCTGCAGGGAGAATCCTGACTAATCCACTAATGCAAAACGTTAGTAATAGGAAAACTGTGTGTAGGTGGAGAGAGGGCTTATGGGAACTCTGACATTTCTACTCAATTTTTCTGTAAACCTAAAACTACTCTAAAAAAGAAAGCCTATTAATATTTTAATATAGTATACTTTTATCTTTTTAAATAAAGAAGAAATTAAAATTCAGGAAAATTAAGATAGTATTAATATACACTGTTTATAAAGTTTTTCTTAATATAGAAAAAATACTACATCTGAAATGACAAATGGGCAAAGTGTATGTTTTGAAAATTTTGATCAATATAGTGGGTAAGCTAATAGGATGGGATTCAACTTTTCTCACTAACATACATAAAAATTCTTCCTAAATTAGAACAGAAAATAATTTACAACTGAGATTAAAAGAAATAAAAGAAAATTCTCATGGTAAAGAGAAAGAGAGAGTGAGAGATGAGAGAGCCAGGAGGTGAGCCTGCATTGACTTGCCTGAGTTTCACAGGCCATGCAGGAGTTCACAAAAGTGTCCAACCCATGTATAGGCTCACTCAGGTTTTATCTTTGTGAGAAACATGAGCCCAAGACAAGCACACATGCTCCCCATCAGTTAAAAGTAGGACAGAAGGAGCCACAGGAATTCTTGTGATCTTTTGAAGTCTTGGCAAGTGAAAAAAATTTTTTAAAAATCAATCATAAGAAGTTGAAATTTAAGGTCTATACCATCAACTAGACAGGAATCCAAATCTACCCAAATTCTCCTGTAAGGGAACCATTAAGCCAAAGAATTAACATATAATCTTACCCAGGACTATGAAAACTGCTCAGGACCATGAAGAAGCAAATGCAAATTTGCTCCACAGGACACTTAAACAGCCCAGGGCACAAAGACTTCCCACGAAAAAACTACATCTCCAATAATGAGTTTGTAATCCAAAATTACAAAACACATGAAGAATAGAACATAGTAAAGAAGTCTCGAGGGCCACACAAACATATGGACTAGAACTTCCAGAAAAGAACATTTTAAAAGCAATTGATAAAAAAAATTGTGTGTGTTTACATATGAGATAAAAATAATCTATAATTAAGAGAGAGTAGGCAGATTTTTTCAGAAAATTAAACTTCTAGAACTAAAAATATATGAATATAAACCTCAATAGATAAATTAATGGACAAATAAGACATAACTGAAGAGAGATTAAATTAACTAAAAGTAAAAACTGAGGAAATAATTTGAAATGCAGTGAAATGAAATAATAAGAAGAAAACTCTGAAGGATCAGTTAAGAGATATGATGAAAAAAATTGCTATTAGATATAAAAGGCATACAACATAGTGCTGAGAATATGGACTCTATTGAGTGATTCCCTGGATCAAATCCTATATCTACTCCTCAATGGCTGTGTGAACTTGAGTGAGTCACTAAACCTTTATACTTAAGTTTCCTCAGCTATAAATATAGATATTAATAGAAACTACATCACAGAGTTATTGTAATCGCTGAAGCTGCTAACACTAATATAATGTTTAACATAAAATATGTAAATTGGAAAAACATATAATCAGTGTTCAATCAATGAGTGATCATTATTAAGGAAGAGTTTAACCTATATTTAAAAGGATAAACAGTGGGAGATGTGAGAAAGAATGAAGGAGAGGAAAAAAATTGAAGAAAATTTCTGAGAATTTTTCCTATTTGAAGATACTCACATGTTTTCAAATTAATAAATATATTATATGATAAGAATAGGATCTAGCACATGTTAAGACACAAAAAATGCTACATGAATAAATGAGTCATGATCGGGATAAATAAAAACAAATATAAACCTAATTAAAAGCATGTGTGCCTCTATACATATGTCTGCATGTACATGTGTGTGCATATACATATATATGTGTGACGTGTGTACCCACACATACGTGCCTGGGTGTGCCCAGGCATACGTGTACATTTGTGGGCATGTGTGCATGTGCACATAAACTGCAGAACCAAAACAGAAACTCAAAAAGTAAAATAGAGAAAAGGCAGAAAGCTCCTCGCTCCCCCACAAAGTGTTAGAATGGCAGCAGACTTCACTTCGAGCAAAAATAGATTTCAGAAGACAGCAGTATACTACTTTTAAAGGGCTGAAAGAAAACAGCTGGTGATTTAACTAAATCACCATTCAAGTATAAATGCAAAATAAATATATTTTAAAAAAAAAAGACTGAGCAAGTTCAACCCTGTTGATTGGAGAGTTAGAAGACAATCTGCCTCAGTTAGAAGGAAATTAGTCCTAAAATGAAAAAGTGGAATGTAAAATGAAATAGTAAGCTAATTCATTTCTGAATATATTGGTAATTAAATATAAAACCAGTGATTAACAAGGTCTCTATGTGTATAAAATTATTATCCAGAGTGTGTTTATATATAAACAGAGCACCTTTCCACCCCAAATGAGACTACCTTCCCAGGGCTGTACTTTGGTTGTCTCCTTTAAATTCTACTCCCAACAAAGTATTTGGGAACTTATATCTGACCCAGCCTCTAAGAGAAGTGAACAGTTATTTTCTGCACTGACAATTAAACTCAAATAATTAATCAAACAATTAAGCTCAATATTTAATATTATAGTCATTGCTAAAATAGTATGCAATATTTTAGAGCAATGTTTCATATAAAACGTTCCTTTCTGAATGTGAATTTAAGAATAACTTATTTTGGACTCATCAAGCACTTGGGTTAGTTCCGGGGGATTCTGAGACACAACTTGTAACCAGTAGTAAATCAGTGGCTAGGAAGGTTGAAAAAGTGAATTAAAAAAAATTCCAATAATTTGTATGAAGGTATCAATTTTGGGTGAAATAGTAGTATTTAGTTTTAAATTTTCTTTAAAAGTTTTAGGGGGAAAATAAAAGCTAAAGGTAATAGTAGCTATAAAAAAATGTTCATTTGAACTCTTTTCTCACATTTATTTGGATTTACCTAGGGCAACTTCTGATTTCAATTCAAAGCTACTGTGTCAGGCATTTAATGAAAATTTTCACATAATCAGCTTACAGATGTGGATTTTCAGCTCATCACTTGCACATTCCACTGAAAATGGATACAAGAACTGGGAGCAAGACACGTGAAAAAAATAAAACTTACCAAAATCCAGCATCAGCTAGCAGCATTGCATAAGACCTGAAGTTTTATTGATCGGTATAGACCAATACCCTTCACTAGTACCTGTCATATTACTGAGATTTATGCAGACATTGCACACTGCTGAGCTGAGGTGGGAATCTTTAGAAACCTACTGTTGGAGAAGTACAGTGTGTCCCAGATGGACCTTGCTTCTGGCTAAACTCTGACCTGTGGTTTAGAGGAATTGAGTGGGGCTGAGGTATCAGCATCACCAACCACACTACCCAACAAATTTCCTGTCTTTGGGATGAAGCTAGGGGCATACATTTCCATTAGCAGACTGTAAAGTCCATGTTTTTTAAAATGTCTAGGCAGTTAGGCACACTCTTCTCCCTCAGTCACTCTGTGAGGCAGTTAATCAACATTGTTTTAATCTCCTTTTCTCTATAGTTGATTAATTTTCTGTGACCTTTAGGACTTTTAGGACAGAAATCTCCAGCCCCCTTTCTGTCCCCAGAACTTGGGCTGGCCCAAAGTTCAGACCCGGTAATCTAGGGGCCCACAAAGAGTCGCTTCATTAGCATAACTGAGATATTCCTATCACTCAAAAAATTCCATGGAGTTTTGGAGCTCTGTGCCAGGAACCAAGGACAAGCACCATATATATTCTTATCATACCACAAATACATGTAATAATACCACAAGGGAAGAGGGAGAAAATGGAACTATATTAAAGTTTCTATATTTTACCAGAGGTAACTTAGCATTATTTTGAAGTCAATTGTGAGAAGTTAAGATTCATATTGTAGTCCCTGAGAAATCTCTAAGAAAATAATTCCAAAAATAGAATTTAAAAAAAAGAGGATTTGTTGTAAAATAGATAGCTAGTGGGAAGCAGCTGCATAGCACACGGAGATCAGCTTGGTGCTCTGTGACCAGCTAAAGGGGTGGGATAGGGAGGGTGGGAGGGAGACGCAAGAGGGAGGGGATATGGAAATATATGTATGCATATAGCTGATTCGCTTTGTTATACAGCAGCAACTAACACAACAATGTAGAACAATTATACTCCAATAAAGATGTTAAAAAAAAAAGAGGATTTGAAATGGCACACTAAAAAAATTATACAACACAAAAGAAAGCCAACAAAAGGAGGAACAGAGAAACAAATGAGAGATGTATAGAAAATAAATGGAAAAATTGAAAATGGAAATCTAACCACATCAATATTTGCAATGAATGTGAATAATCTAAATACCCCAGTAAAAAGGCAGGGATTTTCAGTCTCAATTAAAAAATGAAAGATCCAACTCTATGCTCTTTCCAAGAGACAGACCTTAGATGCAAGAATGCAAATAGTTTGAAAGTAAAAGGATGGAAAGAGACATACCATGTGTAATAGTCTGGATAATGGTCACCCAAAGGTACCAGGTCCTGATCCTGGATTTTCTAGGTAGGTCCTAAATTCACTCACAAATGTCCTTATAAGATGGAGGCAGAGGAAAATTATCATACAGAAAAGAAGGGGGCCATGTGACCAAAAGGGCAGAGATTAGAGGGATATGGCCACAAGCAAAGTAATGTCAGACACCAGATTCTTCCCTAGAGCTTCCAAGGGAGTGCAGCTTGCTGACACCTTGACTTTGACCCAGTGAGACCGATGTTGAACTTCTAGCCACCAGAACTGTAAGAGAATAAATTTCCTGTTTTGTAAGCCATAAAAATTTATGGTAATTTGTTACAGCACACACAGGAAACTCATACACCATGCGAAGAGTAACCATATGAAAAGCACAGATCAATGACCATCATGAACACTGATTAAAAAAATTGTTGACAAAATTTATAAAGGGAATCCAGCAATTAATAATTTATCCAACATATTTTATAGAAGCAGGACTTCCAGATGATTATGTGAGGGGATCTAAGACTCCTTTTCCACTGAAACAGTGTTAAACTGGTGAAAATTATTTTTTAAACCCATTAAAGTGTTTGGAAATTGTCCTAAAGGTACACAGCAAAAGGAGAAAATTTATTCAAGAAAAGCTACTACACCTTGGTAAGAGTAGTGAGAGCCTGTAGCATTTGAGCCAAGAGCCATTCCCAGCACCCCCCACCTCACTGAGTAGAATGAAAGCTCTACTCCAGGTGGGAGTGGCCAGGGAGACAGGGGTCCCACTCCCCCAGCTCCTTGCCTAGAGATACAGTCGGCTCCTGGCATCCATCATCTCCCTGAGCTTCTGGGTGTAGAAGCTTCCTTCCAGGTGGGTGTGGCCAAGAGAATGAGAGCTCTCTTTATCCACCATCCGCATTTGCAGGGTTGCAGATCTATCCAAGTGCAATGGTCTAACAATACCAGGCCCTGATCTCCTTCAGCTCTTCTTACTCATAGGGCGGAAGCTTGTGTTGGGAGGGGCAACTTGAAAAGATCAGAGGCATCACTCCAGGAGAAGTGGGCCACTTCTGCCTCTGGCCCAGTTCACTGGCACAGAGGTCTGCTCGGGAAGAGGCAGGCTGTAAGAACAGAGAGCTCTGCAGCATTCCCTACAGGGACTGACTTTATTTGGGATAGTGTGTGAGGAAGTTCATGCCTATGGATATTGTCAAAAACAACAGAGATCTTAGTGGTGCGCAATTAAGAGGAGGCTGGAGATGCATGATGCTAGCAGCCTCAGGTGAAATGGTAGTCTAGCTAGATATTTAGCAAAGAAATCCAGAAAAAGAATTGCCTTCCAGGCGTTGAAACAAGCTTCAGGAACTGTGAACACCCTGTCCCTGCAAAGAGCCCAACTTTAATTGGATCAGGCTGTGAAAAAAAAAAGTTGTACCCCAGGATGTGTTGAAAACAATGTAGTAGTCAGCTAGCAATTAGTGGAGGCTAATAGGTGAACACAAGGCAATAGAGGCAGACCAGCCAGACAGTGGTGAGTCAGGGACCAGAGCCCAGCTAAAGCCGCTGTCATCTCAGTGTCAGAGACCATGCCCACGGCTAAGGTTTCAGCTCAAGGAGCAGCATTAACCCCTGCACACTGAACTCACTCAGCCAAGTCAACAAACAAGAAACAACAGCAAACATTGTGAGGGGTCTTAGTGTCCAGGCTTACTATAATATATTACCTACCATATCCAGTTTTCAACAAAAAATTACCAGATATATAAAGAAACAGTGATGAATGACTCATGTGCGGGAAAAAAAATTCGGCAATAGAACTTGCCTTTGAGGGGCCCAGATGGCAAGTTCTTCTTGCCTCTAACATTTCCTAGATGGAGAACAGCAGGAGCCTTCAATCTGGAACTGCCAATGGGCACACACCAAAAACAAAGCTCCTTAGAATGTCTGTTTTCTTTTGTCAAGGGACCAGAAAATGGGTGGCTGCTATGGACTGAACGTGCCCCGGCTAAATTCATATGTTGAAGCCATAATCACCAATGCAATGGTATTAGGAGGTAGAGCTTTAGAGAGGTGATTTGGTCTTGAAAATGGAGCCTTCAGAAATGGGATTAGTGCTCTTATAACACAGGAGAGAGTTGACCCCTTTCTCTTCCATTTGAGGACACACTGGGAAGGTGGTTGTCTGCAGGCCAAGAAGTGAGCCCTCACCATGTACCAAATCTGCCAGCACATTGATCTTGAATCTCTAGCCTCCAGAACTGAGAGAAATAAGTGTTTGTTGTTTAATCCACCCAGTCTATGGTATTCTGTTATAGAAGCTTGAGCTGACTAAGACAGTGGCTTAACAATAGAAAACTTTTTTGACAGCATCCGCCCTACTCCAGCCAAACACCAACAAAACCCCACAGGTTCCCCCACCCAGTTACAGTGGAGCTGAGTGGGTAGTATTCTTCTACCCCCTGCCACCTGGGTAGTAAAAGAGACATGTGATAAATTCTTTCTTCAGAGCAACACAATGGAAGCAGAGAAAGAGTGGCTGACTGTGCTGCAGGCAGCAGGTCAGTAAGGGAGGGGTACCTATACAAAGGCACGGTGTGAGTGATGTGCTATTTATTGCCTCAAGTGGTGGGTTTATTTGTGTTCATTACATTATTATGCTTTTCAGCTTATGTGTATTTCTTTTTTATGCAAGTTATGAAAGTTGCAATATGCAGATATTGTAAGACAGGTAAAGGAAAAACTTCATTTGCACCCTACTATATTCTTTCTCTCATTCATGGTATAGCTTCTTTAGACAAAGTCTTTTAAATCTTCAACTTCTTGGATCACTTTGCTGTACAGCAGAAATTCTCACAACATTGTAAATCAACTATACTTCCATTTAAATTTTTTTGAAAAATAAAAAACTATCTCTCAAAAAGCCCATTTGTCTGTCACTGAGAACTGTGGATTTCAGAACTATGCTTTAAGAATCAACTCTGGGAATAAAAGACAAGCATTTGGCCCAATGTCTCAACTGTTTCCAACCCTCTCTCCATGATGATACATAAAGCCTCTTGCTGCCTCTTGCTGCCCTGAACCACCAGGGAAAGATGACACACAGAAAGGAGAGAACAGGACATCATGGTTGATATTTCAAGATATTATCTATTTAGCTATAGATATTGCAGTGATGTTCTTCTCGGGTGATTGGGTTATACATAGTTGTGATTTTTGCATATTTCTATTTTCTAAATCTCAACCTTCATATCTTAATCGGAATGCATTTTTGTATCTCCCTCAGGGACTGTTTGGTCCTGAGGGTTGAAGGTGAGGTCAGTGGTGATCTAAGTTAGTCACTTTCCTCCAGGTTTCCACCAAGGGTAGTGAGCACCCTGCCTTGGGGGGCGAGGGGTTTGCAGGGAGATGGTTGGCCCAAGAAGGAGAAGAACATTAAAAGCATCCAATCCAGTGCAGTAAGTTTTTAAGAGAGTAATTATGGAAAGGAATTAGGGCTCTGGGAGAAAACCCAGCATGTTCTAGGGGAGGATGAGGATGTTGGAACAAAAGATATTTCACAGAATCACAGTGTTAACTAGACTTTGAAGGATAAATAGGAGATTACATGAAAGAGATAAGGGGAAAGTACATTCTGGGGATACTGAGGGCAAAATAAACCACTGAGCATATCAGAGTGGAAGAAGCCAGGAAGCTAACTCGCTACAGATAACAACTGTATCTCATCAGTACATCTACAACTGCCAGTGAAGCTGGAAAAGTTGCCAAGTTCCAGACATCTAGAAAGTTCTTACTCTGGATTCTGGTCTCAAAAAGAGTGACATCTTGGCTGGTGAGGAACCAGACACCCACCTCACTGCCCATCTGCTCTTCCAGTTCTTCCCTGGAGTGAGTTCTCCCAAACTTCCCTCAGGCCCCCCTCCCCATTCAGCCCCTCCAGGCCCAGAAGTGTGTTGTCCCCTCATGGATTCTGAGACTTCAGTGATAGAAGAATATCGCCCTGCCAAGTGGCTCTCATGGCTCATTTATGGTGAGGGTTTATTGTCATCTCAGTGGGCACTCACCAGAGGTGGAGTCCCGAGAATTTTCTCGGGTAATTGGAACCCCCCAGATGCACGGCCACGGAAATGTCGTCTTGACTTTGGGGCTGTGTGTGTGCGTGAAGAACTGCATCTCGCTTGACGTGAGGCAAGCACAGAAAGAACTTTTGTTCATACTTGTTTTCCTTCCTTGAGCTCCATTGTGATGATGTCATTTTAGCAGAATTTGATTTGAACAGGTTGAATGATATAACTGATGACATGAAGCTTCAGTTATAATGACTGACTGACGGAGGGCAGCTGGCAGAGTTTCTGGCTACAGTTACACACACACGTGTGCATGCACATACCCTGTCTCTCTCATATTGCATGAGTGACAGGCAGATGGTTCAAACACAGTAAACAGTAGATTAGATATAGCAGCTTCTTAGGGAAAAAAAATTGTATGCTAAAAAAATCATCTGTGGGTCCTGGTTAAGCAGGCTGCACTTACCTGAGCTCACACCCTGGAGGCTTGTTGTGTCTCATTTGACTTTGCTGCCTCGAAACCTCACCCTGGGGCCAGACAGAGCGCTGGACAGCTATGGAGCAGAGGGTATTATTCCATCCCTGCACCCCAGCACAGCCCAGCCCAATGAATGGCCTTCTCATTTCCACAGTTTATCATTCAGTCTCAATTTTAATCATGAGTAGAAGAGTATTTCCATGCAGAACAGCGCTGCATTTTCTGCAAAAGCTTCTGATATGGGTATTTACTAGTGAGGGAAGTTCACTTTCCTAAAACATTTGACTAAACATCATGAACAACATAACTCATGCATTTTTCTTTTGGGGGTGTATCTATCAGGATGCTCGAAGCTTCATAACATGTATGTTTAGTTTCAAAGGCTTTCATTGGCTTGTATTCCTTATCATAAATAAAAGAAGAGAAGAGAAGTGATAGCAGTGTGAGAACCCGCATTTGTTGTCTGTTTTGTGCATCTGAAGTCTCAAGCGTCCCTGGAGGTAGGTGCTGGTGTCATCACCACCGTGTGGATGTGGAAACTCAGGCTTAGGGGTGATAAGAATTTCGGCAGAAGCTGCACAGCTAGTAAGTGGGGGAAGTCTGGATTTGAAGCTACATTCTCAACGTTCATTCTACCAACTCCCGTTCCTTTTGTAGCCAGGCAATAATTGGGTTCAGGTTTCATTACATATGCTCTTTAAAAAAGCAATATGTAGGGCTTCTCTCGTGGCGCAGTGGTTGAGAATCCGCCTGCCAATGCAGGGGACACGGGTTCGAGCCCTGGTCTGGGAGGATCCCATATGCCGTGGAGCAACTGGACCCATGAGCCATAACTACTGAGCCTGCGCGTCTGGAGCCTGTGCTCCGCAACAAGAGAGGCCGCGATAGTGAGAGGCCCGTGCACTGCGATGAAGAGTGGCCCCCGCTCGCCGCAACTAGAGAAAGCCCTCGCACAGAAACCAAGACCCAACACAGCCAAACATAAATAAATAAATAAATAAATAAATTTTAAAAAGCAGTATGTAAGTTAAACTAACAAATAACATTATTTCCCAAGTTCCCAGGCTTTGACCATCCTCTGTATTGACTCTCGTCACAATCCTGCAGGAGAAGCGGTGGCCCTGCAGAATTCGATGAATGAAGGACACCACGAGGGGCCGCAGGCACGTGCCCAGAACATGGCCTTGGTCCTGTGGAAAAGGGAAACCCTGGAGCTTTTATATAACAGGAGGAGGAAATGGTCAGATGTTCAATTTATATAAATCACTTCAGTTACTCGGTAGAGGCTAGATCTGTGGGCCCAAGACTGAGGACAGGGAGGCCAGTTTGGCTGCTCCTCTCTAAGAGTGCAAGTAGAGGACATTGGAGCCCCAGTTAGTACAGAATGAGGGCTTTGAGCCTTGGGAGGCAGAGAATGGGAGAGGCTTGGGATGTGGTAGAGGGGTTATTTCCAGGACGGGATCCGACTCAGAGGGCCGTGCGGGAAGTCTGTCTTCACCCCCGGGCCTGGGCTGTGGGAGGTGGTACCACCCGACACTGTCCTGGGGTCTGTGTTGGCATGAATAGGAGTCACCACTGATCTGCAGTACCAGGAAAGCTCTTCGGCTTTCCCCCCAAAGCCCAAGATCCTTTACAAACAAATTAGAACTTGATCAGACTTTAACCCAACTCTGGAATAACAAAAATTGCTTGTGTGAGTGCCTGTAGATGTTTCTGTATATCCGCTCTGAGCTAAGATCTGCGTTTATCTGCATCGCTGGGAAAAGCCATGAGAATGTTGGAGCTGCAGGGCCTCCACGTGGTCCAACCCTCTCCTTTTATGAATGGCATGCAGAGACAGGAAGACAATTTCCACTGATGTATGAATCACCTCTGGAAATAAAGGCTACCTTGCGAGGAAGGAAGCTCATTGTGCAATTTGGAGAATATAGAGGACCATGACTTTATAATTGGGCAACTAAGCGGAAACAGGAAACAAGATCGTGTTTCTAAATTGAAAGGTCTCTTTGGAAAAATTGTAAGGTTTGGTCTTGACAACTTCCATAATTGTTCCAAAATCATTCTTAAACATTCATGATTCAACATTCTTTTAGCTACAGCTGAACATCAAAGAAAAAAATTCTCTTTAATATATTTCAGGCAGTTCATTTTTTTCAGATGAGGCCGTGACAGCCATTTTCAAACACTGTGGGTTATACAATAAATGCTGGGTGCCGACCAGATTAGTAATTTCTCGTAAATAAGGGGACTGTTTAGAAAACAGTTTAATAACATTAAACTTTGTGAACTTTATCTTGTTTACTGATCACTCATGCTAGCAAACTAAAACATGCAACCATCAGGCACTATTAAAGTGCTGGACACAACTGGTTGATGAAGATTCTGAAGAACAAAACCTTAATGGCTGCATATTCAGATGTTTCTTTGACAGATTTCTACAATATTTTTGCAATAGCATCAAACCCTTTTTGAGAATGAACACCTCAGGCACAGGAAAACATGAAACTCCTCCAGAGTGTGCTGAATTTCCGGCAGTCTTATTTTAAGCTTCAGAATGGAAATGATGGTCACACTGAAGCTTGAGGGGAGAAAAGGCACCAGCTAATCAGAGGAATAGTGGAAAATGTTTCCACAGGGAGAGACAACATCCCTTCACTGTGACACAAATGCTGCCTGGGGATTTTCTTTGCATTCATGGAATGCAGTCTTTGCGTTCATAGAATCAAGTGTCAAAACTGAAAAGGAACTTCAGAAGAGATCTAACCTTGTTTTCTATAATTGTCCTAATAGAAAATCTTCTACCGTCTCTTTAAATACTTCCATTACTTGTAACAATTTTTCCCATTGATGTGGATTAAGAAACTTCCAGACCACTGTTTCAGGTAGCCAGTGAAATTAAATCTATTTGCCATGCGTGGTTAAGAAGAAAGGAATTTTAACATGGAGGGAATATTAATGAGGATCACCCACAAATTCATCTTAGTAATTACGATTTACCTCTAAAATGCTCTTTACCAGTTTTTTCATAGCTGTTCTCTGTGTGCATTATTTGATCCTCCCGACAACTGGGAAGTGCTTGCTATAATTTTCACTTCAGAGATGATTTTCTGGGCTAATCATCAAAACTCAAAGATATTACGTTAACTTGCCTCAAACTATGCAGGCAATTAGTGGAGGAGCTGGACCATAAATGCTGGTGTTTCACCTTTAAAACCAATGTTGTTTTCTCCTGTGAAGCCAGATCAATGAAACACACAGCCATCTGCTTCAGGAGACTACATTTCCCTGCCATGGAGTGTTTCCTACTGAGATGAACAGAACCTTCTCCAAAGGATGCTGTGCAAGGGATCACCATTCATAGTGATGGATGCAATGGGTAGCTTGTTAGTTTCATCCATCTTTGTAAAGCCTGAGACTCAATGAATGCTTCAATCCAAGTGTGTGTGTGAAGGGACAGTTGACTGTGCCACTACAATGACTGAACCTTGCCATGCCAGGCATGTTTGTAAGACCTGGTCCCTGCTTTTGAGCATCTTAGGACAATTTGGTAAGTGATTATTAATGAAACATATGACAATGTTTCTCCAAATATGAATTGGAAGAATCAGAGTGCTTGACTGAGTTGATGTGTCAGCCTCTCTGAACAAGGTGCAGTCCAGATTATAAGTTATAATTATAACTTAACCTGCATCCAATTTGCCTTAGTGGTATTGCAGTCAAAATGGTCTGATTTCAAAATCACCCAAATTGCCAATGCTGATCCCAAAAAGGGAAGGAGAGAGAAAGGAGATAATATGGCTTTCTTTCCCAAATTCCTTATCTGAATTAAATGGGATTGTGAATACATGTACATTTCCAAGCAGGATGCCTATTAACAATGTAAATTTCTCCCCAATATTTGCATCTCTTCTTCCCACCTCATTATGGGGCAAGACTGACGTAAACCCAGATACTTATAGAGAAGGATATTTCCTATTGTGTGCTCTACAGAACATACCCACAAGATGCCAGAAGATATACTACTAAAAAATTGTTCTGGGTCAAATGTGTCCCACAGAAATTATGGAATGAACAAACCCCATCAGGGCTCTGTACACAGTGTGCACCCCGGGTCCCTAAGGAGGCGGCACATCTCCAGCGTTAGCCCAGCACACAGATCCTGCGAGATGATTCTCTCCCACACTCCAGAGAACGTGGCGGAAAGAGGTCCACAGAAGACTGTCTGGGAAGAGGTGGTAGAGAGAGAAGATTCCACATGTCATCAAAACAGATGGTGGAGCTCATCATTAAAAAGCATCTTAAATAGGACATGAGCTAGAGCGACCTCCACCTTGAGTGTGTTCCAATACATTGAGATACAAATAATTTGAGCTTTACCTTTTGTTAATTATTGATGACATATTATTTGAGCATACCTCAGATCTAAGGAGAGGGCCCACCTTGACCAAAAATACACAGAGAGACGAGCAGAGTAAAGGGAAGTATCTAAACACAGAGCAAAGGAATATTTTCTTGAAAAGAGGGCTGCTTTCTATTTGCTTTTCATTTCCTATCCCCCAACCTCAGTAACCTTCATCCCAAATTAAAGGTAGGCCGATTAACTCCTGTCCACTTCGGCCCCACTCAGGGCTCAGCAAATGTGGCAACTGCCCAGCTCACAACGATGGTAGGTGAGCTTTGGCTAGTGGCCGCTACGTAACTGCTAAGTCAGAAGTTTCTAGGGTATTTGTTTCCTGAAACCTCAGGGGGCTCCAACACCAAGGTCAAATGTAAAATCAATCCTACAGCTCTTCGTTGACCCTGGTAAAATCACTTTTATCCTCAACATGAAAAGTAGGAAGAACTCTGGACTGACACCAGACTTTTTATCCATTCCTGACCCCATTAGCAGGACTGGGTCAAGTGCATTCCCCAGCATGCTGCAGGTTCCCATCTTCACTGCTGATAGCAGTTGTATGGCACTAAGGTCACTCCTGTCCTAAAATGCCCTGCAGTACACTTGGATTTCTGCAGTCTTACCATCAGCCAGTCATGGGCTTGGTCCCACCCAGATGTATAGAAGCTCAAAATGCTAAGGTGAAGACAAAGGTTAAATGTTACTAGATAAATGACCAGTAAATGTGGTTCCAAGTTCATGTTCCACTCATCTGTCACACTAAACTTACTGTAAGCACCGAAGCAAATTTCCTAGGAACTAAGCTTAAAGTCTATATAAAAACCAATTTTATTTGTTCATACTATTTTAATCCTTTCTTCTCTCTTTTTCAAAATATAAAATACTACTTTTAAAATATAAGACATTTTAGAATATTAAATCGAATTTAATACGTATGATTTGACAAGCTCCTGAAGAAACAGGCACTTGAGAGAGATATGGCAGAAAAATCTGATTTTCAGATGATCACACCAGTAAATTCGCAGAGATTGAGATTTATTTTTAATCTGAATTTTTCCTACTAACTGTATTCATTCCACTGAACCCAGTTTTGTTAGTCTGGGAAAGCCTAGGGACACGTCTCAGAATAATGGGTTTAAACACATAAAACAAAATACATGGCATTACAATGGAAATGAATTCTATTGAAATAAAGTGATCATCTCAGAATTTGTATAAAGTCAATATATGTGTGTACAACATAATATCTAGAGATGTGTCAAATAATGGCAGATAATTTCAAAGTAGTAATTATGTAGCTGAGATCTTTGTAAAAAACTCATCAGATGTAAAAATATATGTACTTTCAATTGTGGTGAAACCACTGGCATTGTTGATACTACTGTGTTTTTCTTTTGTCTATATTTAAAGGGAATGAAATGCTAAACTGCAGTTAGACCTTAGTGAGATTAATGATGTCATTTGTCCTCTACAATTTTAGAAACATGGCATTCTCTGCCCCCCCAAAATCCTCTATCCACAGACCCTGGTCAAGAAGCCCCATAGTAACACATTTGGAAGACCTGATACCGTGGGTGGAAGGAAGGTCACAGAAAGCTTTTCTTCATTCTCGTTAGAATCTCCAATGAAAACAATATTGAAGTAAAGATTGTTGTTTCTCCCCGATTAGAGAAGCTCAACTGAGAGCAGGTTGGCAAGCGAAATATGCGTCATTCACATGTATACACTCAGAAACAGTCAGAGCATGTCCACGGACACATGGGTTATGGGGAAAAGAGTTGTCTATGGGATATTATTAGATTGATGCCCCAGCATAGAGGGTAAGCTCCAGAGCCGGCCTCTCTGGGTTTTAATCTACTACTTATTCTCTGAGCTTTGGCCTCCTCCTCTATAAAATGAGAATAGTAATGGTATCGACAAGGCTATTGCTAGCGCTGCAGTTTTCCCACCTCTGAAATGATTTTCTTAAGATGGCATGTAACAGTCATATTCAGGGCCTGAGAACTGATTAATAAATAACAACTATTAGTATGATTTTTGCCACTAGATGGGTTTTGGGGAGCAAATCACTTCACCACTCTGAACTTCAGTCTCATCTTTTGTCAAATGTGATAGTCATACATTCCCTGCCTCATATGCCAAATAATGACTCAGGTCCAGGGAGTCTTGAATACACCTGATGTTGGGCAATGAGAAGATCTGGGCGCTAAAGCTAAGTTCATTGATGACAGGGTTGTAAAATGTGAGGACACTTCAGAACCTTGTGATGCGTGAACTTTCCATTCATTGTGTTTTCCTCTCTGTAGGGCTCTGTAGAAGTGGAAGTTCATTTCATTGGACATGACAGTCGATAAGCAGTCGCATTTTGAAGTCACGTTTTGAAGTTTAATGATTATGAGTTTGTATTTTATTAAGTCATCGATTTTTCTCTAACTTTCCAGCCATTCATCTTAGTTTTGTTCCACAGACACATATGTCCTATTTGTTAGTTTCAAAATGAGAAAAAAAGCTTGCCTGTGCTTCAACAGAGCCGCCTACATCACGCCTCTAAACCTCTATATTTTCTCATATTCTATCATTTAACAAGTTGAACACATGGCTTTGTTGTCTCTCTTCCATCCTGCTCTGTGTGTGTAGATGTGTGTAACACAGCTAAGCACCTTTATGAAACTTTGTTTTGGACTGAAGTATTAGGACATTATTTATGAGAATATTATATTAAGATAAATTTCTTATGAAGTCATAGATGAAATTTTTTTTAATCAGTGTGACTAGAATAAAACATTTGAACTGAAAATCATATAATAGGACCTGTGTTCAGTGAGGAACAAATAAATCATCTGGAAGGGAGTAAGTTACTTGAACCTAATCTGTACCTTTTTGCAATCTCCTGAAAATGTTTGCATAACTGTTCTTTTGTGTTTTTAATACTCATGCTCCTTGATCTTCTTGGTCTAGGTCAGAATGTGAAGCAGACGTGCCAAGAGAGCAAAATGAGTGATTTTTGTGATGTCTCCAGTTCAAATAAAAAGACACGGTATGATAATTTTGACCTCTTCTTCCCTGTTCTCCATCTGCAATCCAAAACTCCAGAAATAAAAGATATAGCTTAACCCTCTTTAGGGTTCGTGATCTTATCTTTATTACTTTAACATAAATAACTTCAGATATTCAAAAAGATCAGAGATAGCTTATCTTAAGATATATGTGCAATATGGTTAAAACAAACAAAAAAACATGAACCTTGGAGAAGGAAGAGATATAAGTATATTGGTTACCTTGAAATATTGTTATAATAATTGGATATCAAATTGACTACTTCTGGGCATCTTCACAGCCAAGACAAAAAGGAAACCATTATCACTCAAATGCTTCTCATTGTCTTATTCAAAAGAGAAATGAAGTCAAGTTTATGACCAAAAAACTATTCCTGGCCTTAAGTTTTAAAAAGGAATGTACTGTGTTTGTATACCTTCAAGGGACATTATATAACGCAATATATAATAGTTCTTAGAAAGTTTTTCTGAGACATAAATATGTAAGTCATCAGTATAACACATTCACAGGAGTAAAAGTAAAGAAGTTCAGCTATCTACATTTTTGGTGATCAAGTTTACGAGAAAGAGGTGTGGCTTTTGGCCAACCACCTTGCTGAATCCATTTTTTCACTACTCCTTGTTACGCTAAACTACTTGAACCAATTTGCAAAGAATTTGACACATGCTTAGTATACAACTGAGCTTGCAATAGATGTGAGAAAATTCTTGATAACTTGGTTAATTTTCCCAAATTGTTTGTATGGATATCTTTTATAATTTGAGACTAACCAAGAAAATAAGGCAGAGAAATGAGCATTCTAGCGAAGATGGGAATGGGGAAAGCGGGCAAGTATGTTTCCAAGCACATATAAATTTCATCTGACCATGTGCTCGGGAACGTATGTTTCACCTCTTTGTTTTGACTTGTTCTGATGACATATAGAAAAAGAATAAATAAACCAAACTGCATAGAAGGAGTATATGTTTAAAAACATAAGCCTACCTCCCTAATGTAACCACTTTTAAGTTTCTGGTGAATCTTAGAAATTTGTGACGCAAATACAAACATAGGTATATATAAATGTTATTCATATTTTTACCTAAATATGGTCTTACCATTTAGAGTTTTCTTTTTGCTCTTAACAGTGTATCTTGGATATATTTCCATAATAGTATAAATAGATTATCTTCCTATATTTAACAGCTGCATGGTATTCAAATATATGGATGGCCTTGTGTTAAGTAACTGGTTGTTTATCAATGGACGTGTCAATTGTTTTCAGTTTTTACTATTATACAAAATTTAGAATTGATATCTACATACACTTATGCAAAGGTATCTGGAGTATAAATTTTAAGATTTGGATCAAACAGTATTGATATTTAAAATTCTGGTACAGATTTCTGAATTGTTCTCCAGTGAATTCACATCGCCACCAATAGTATGTGAGTGTACCTGCTTCCTGCTCACTCAACAAATCTCTGTCCTTATCACATGTGCAAATGCTGTAGGAGGGGAAGAGGTTCTTATTCGCTTCACATTCCTCTAATTGTAAGTGAGGTCGAGCATCATTCTGTGTGGTTCTTGGCCATTTGAATGTATTTTTCTGTTAATTGCCTTAATTACTTATTCATATATAAGATATTATTCTGCCTTTTGTTTTATAAATTTATTCTGTTTGTCATTTGACTTTCGTACAGTACAGTAGTTTTAACAGAACTGAAATTTTGAAATATTATGTAGTCATCATATATATATATTCTTTAACGATATCTAGGTTTGTTTTATGCTTTAGGAAGGTGTTCACACCCAGATTTTTTTTAAAGGGCCAAGTTCTTATTCTTGCACTTTAAAAATATCGTTACTCGTAAATCTTTAATCTGTCTGACATTTAGTTTTGTTTGAGGAGCCAATATGGTATCCAGCACTTTTTTCTTTGAATGGCAAAAGGTTTCCCCAAAGACCAATTATTAAATAACCCTTCTCTTCAGTCTTGGAATATACTTACAATTTCAAGCCAACACACGATTATTAAGAGTCTTTGAAATGCACAAAACTGTGCTAGCCACTTATAAAGATTGATGATGCCTTTGTGTTTTGCTTTGGAAGAACATACTTGACTGAGGAGTTATAAACTGAAACCAATTTTAACAGTACAGGTGATGTACATTACAGAGCACCACAGCACAATATCTGGGTGTTTTTCTTAGAGGATAATTAGAAATTTCCCAGGAAGAGATGGCGGGAAACTTCAAGACGGAGCAACATAGCGACTAGACATGGGAGATTTTGACGTGACATATTCAGGGAACAAGAGGTACCAAAGCAGCACAAAAGTCAGGGTGTTTGCAGGAGAGTTCCTGTCGTTAGGCAGGAAAGGTAGACTGAGACTTGGATGTGAATAGTTTTGCCTGCGGGCTAAAGACTACAGGTATTTCTATAACCCTGGAAGACAAGAGACAACAGACAATAAGCAAAGAGGTACCAGGATAATACGTGTGGAGTGAACCTTCTCTGGCTGGTGGGCACACGATGGGCAAGCAGGGAGGAACCCTAAACAGAGGGAGCGGCTTGGTGAAGGGGAGGGCTAAGGGAGAGTGGAGTCGTGAGGATGAGGGAGATGGAGCTCTGGAGTAAATGGTGAGGAAGATAACGAGTTTAGGTGTGAGCCCGCTGCATTTGAGAACGCAATGTTGTGTGCATAGTAGAAACACTGAAAACGCTAGGTCTTCTTCTGTGTTGATCAAGAAGAGCATATGCCACCCTGAAACACCTTCCCTGTGTTTCCTTGACTGTCTTCTGTGTCCTTTCCTGCAGTCGTTGACCTGGAACATCTATTGCTGCAACGTGTTCCTCCATCCCATTGTAATTATTTAAGCTCACTATGTTCGATGGTTTTTGTTAAACGACAGGCTCCACAGAGCTGGAGAATGAGGCAGTATTTATTTTTTCAGCACAGTACTTGGCCCAGGTCCTAACGTAGACCAGAGGTCCCATAGACATTTATTGAATGAATTGGTAATGGATTTGGGCAACTGCAAATAGCAAGAGACTTCATAAGATTTGACTTGGTCAAATCCTCCAAATCATTGTTGAGCAAGTCTCAATACAGAGCATGGACTTAGTGTGCCTGTGCTTGGCAAGAATGTCATGGGCATTTGCAAAAAAGATTATGGAATTTGTCATTCTAGACTCAACCGTCCAATAATTGGAAATGAATCATGTTGGGCTTAACCCAGCCATAGGATCAACTATTGTCTGAGAGCTAGAGACAAGCATAGTTTTGCCATCTCTCACCCTTATTTTTACATTTCCCTGGATCCTTTATTTTCCCAGTACAACCAGGCCTTGTGGGTCTTGGTTTATGCAGTCATGGAAGTAGTATACTGAAGCACTGAGTCCCAGCTCTGCCCCCATCAGGCAGTAAACACCAAGGTATGCTCCAACACTCTGTGCACCTCAGCGAATAAAAATCAGTATCGCAACGGTCATTAACCATAGGGTCATTGTAAGGATTCAAAAAAAGAGTGTATCTTATTGAGTGTGATTGCTTACTTACACAAATAAAGCATATCTATTGGGTAAACTTTAGAAAATACAGAGAAGCAAATGAAGAAAACAAACCACCCATAATGCCAACACCCAGAGGTAGCTTCTGTTAAAATTAAATACAAGATGAAGCCTGGACTTGACAATTTCCTCATCAGACAAAACCATTTCAGCCACATCAACAAAACTAATTCAGCTTATTTCATGAACATTAAGTGAAACCTAACTTAGGTTATTTCTTCTAAATGCCTCTGATAATTATAAATGAAACCAGTCATCTTCCTAAAAATGGTATAAGATAATCACTTTTAACCAATCCCCTGTCATCTGTAAACCCTCATTGTAATAACCAAACATTATAAAGGGAAAACACTTCTCCATTTTCACTTTATAAGCCATCCTATAATGTTATGCCCTGATCTTTCTATCAGTTTTAAATTTGAAAGCTCCTAGTTTGTGAACTATTCTTATATGCACAATAAACTTATAAATATGATTTATTGATTTGGTGGTTTTAATTTTGCTGTTTCTGGATTTTTGACACGATCTTTACTATTTTGGTATATAACTTCTCAAACTTATTTTTTCTTCATTAAAATGTTTTTATTCAAAACCATAGCACAAATGATATTCTGTGACACTAAGTATCATCCTGAAATAACATTTTAAAGTTGTCGCTTGCATTCAGTGCATGGTTTCCTAGCTCTCATTGTCATTGTGGGACCCTTAGGCTGATTACAGACACTCAACTGTGTAAAGAGAGCTAACACAATCAATAATAGCTCAGGCAGGTTCAAGTTCCTCTGCCCACGGCTGTGGTTTAATTGATCTCCATGAGCTATTCCCTCACTCTCCCTGAGGTTGCAGGACTGGTGTTAGGACAGAGTGAACCAAGGCACCAAGTTTTCCCAGTAACTCCCAGAACTGAGACAAGCATCCTGGTGAATCCTCCAGAGTAGGCTTTTCCAGTTAGGATGCTAGACAAATCCTTAGCTAGTCCCTTACTGTTAATTCCTAAAATTGAGTGACTCTGTCCAAATAAATGCATATTCTTAAAATTTTTGAAACATGTGGCTAAACTGTTCTACATAAAATTTGTATGGTATTAGCTTTCATTCCTACCAGCAGTGCAGCAAATTGTCCATTTTGCTCCCAGGAAAGGAGTAAGGATCAACTAGACACAGACTTACACGATTCGCCAAATAGGATTCAAAAAAAATCCTCTTAATTTGTTTACATTTGTGTTTCTTTTATTACTGGAAGGTTTTGTTTTATTATTATTACTACTACTACTATTATTATTATTTGGTCATTTCTCTTTCTCCTTGGATGATTTGCCAATTCATAATCTTTGTTGAGTTACTTCTGAGAACATTTTTAAATTACCAGTTCGGAGGAGCTATTCATTTAAGAATATCAATACTTTTATATCATTTGTATTTTAATTGTTTTTCAAAATTAGTATACCATTTCTTATTTTACTTTGTCAAAATGTTTGTTGTCATTCTTGTCATTCTTTTCTGCCTTAAAAATGACTGTATTTTCTTTAAAAAATGTTTATGTGTGAAATGTTTTCCAATTAAATTTTAACTATACTTTATTGAATTTATTTTAGCAAATGGTAAGTCAGTTTGTCACCAGTTTTCTAAAGTCTCTCTTTTCCTTTTGTATTTGTAATGCTGTCTTACTCTTATATTAATATTTTTAAACAAGCACTAAAGTATTTCCTGAAAATCACTTCTTTTTTCATTCATCTGCTTGTCTATTGTGCTGTGTCTGTACCAATCTTTTAATTATAATAATTTTATAATGTTTTTCATTATCTAAAATGGTAAGCTTATTGTTGATCTTCTTTTAAAAATTTTTTTAGGGCTAGTTTTATATTTTTTTCTCCCAGATGAATTTTACGATCACTTAATACAGTTACATATTCCATTGAAGTTCCATTATTAGTATATATGGATAATTTGGGGAGCATTAACGTATTTCTAATAAAAAAATATGGTTTTTATTTTACTTTTATGGCCTTTATTTTTCGTCATTTTTCTACACATGTATCTGAATTGATCCAATTTTTTACCGTATTGTTGTTGAGCCCATATCCTCCCCTACATACTAGCATCTTACATGTAAATTTTATAGCAATGGACTAAATACTGGTAAGTACAATACCCACCTTAAGAACTAAAAGCATCTCAGAACCATTCCCTGACTTCCCTCTCAGAAGTCATGACTATCTTGAATTTGTGCTTCTTGTATTCTTCTCTTCTTTTAAGTTTTAATAACTTTGGAAGAATAGTATCATTGTATGTTTTCTATAATGACTTTATTTTCAATTTTAATTTAATGATTTCGTTATCAGCTGCATTCATGTTGAGAATGGCTGTACTTCATTTTCTTCGTATATATTATTTTGCTGTGTGGAATAGCACAGTTTAATTTTGCAATTTTCCATTAGTGGATATTTGAGTTATATCTATTATTTTGTCATGGAAAAATGATACTCTTACTTACATGGTATCTGGAATGTACTTAAAAGACCAGTGAAAAAGAAAAAATCAGGAAAAAGGGAGCTAGATGAAACACATGTGTCAAATGTTGCTAACACTGAATCTGGCTGAAACATACTTGGGTTTTGCTGTGCTATTCTTTGTATTGTGGGGTTAATTTAAAACTTCAAAATCTGCCATTTAAAGAAATAGAATTAAACAATACTACCATGATACCCTTTACAATATACTGGTCGACATGAACAATATTTCTCTACCATATAAACTCAAGAATAGAATTACTGAGTTACAAGGCATGTGAATGTTAATCTACTATTGTGTCAGTTCTTTTACAGTTGTGCATAAATGTTTTTAAATCCACAGACACCCCAACACTTAGTATAGTCTAACTTCCTATTTTTTTATTTGAATTTCTTTTCTTATGTTTATGTACCCATTATATTCCTTATGGAAAATTCTTGTTTATATATTTCACAAATTTTAAGAACAAGATTGCTTTATTTCTTACTGATTAGGAGTTTTTTAAAAAATATATCCTATATGGTAAATTTCTCTGTTTTTTCTTTTATTCTCTTTTAACTTGTTTTGCAGTGTATTTTGATGAACAAACCTTAATTCTAATATAGTTGAATCAATCAATCTTTTCTTTTTCTTAACAATTTTTGTGTGTTGTTTTAGAAATCCTTAACCTGATTTGCTGTGCATAAAGATATTCTCCCATGTTTCCTTTTAAATGTTTCAAAGTTTTGCCTTTCATATTTAAATCATTAGTCCAGGTGGATTTGAATGTTATTTTTTTCCATAGAAATTCTCTTCTATTTTGTTCTATGTGGATAACAAGCTTAGAACACTTTTTTCCCCCTTGCCAGTTTTCCTCCTTCTGGCCTGCATAGTAGACATGATGTTTGAGTGTCTCTTTTGGACCATCAGGTAGGCTAGGAAGTCCTATCATAAAAGATCCATCATAAGAACAGAGGAGTTTGGACTGTTTATGAACAGAAAGACTCCATTTGATCCATAGACTGCTTACTTCCAGACTTACTTTATGGGAAAGAAAAATTAAAATTAGCTTGATGGATTATCCACTGTTGAATCCATATAAGAAAAAATTAACAATCAAGTATAATTTTTAAAACATAATTCCATGTCTATTCATGTCTTCCCCATTTATTCTTCAGTTGATTTTGCACTTCTTTGGAGTTAGATTTAATTAACTAATAGATGATATTGATTCTGGTAATGAGTCTCATTAAATGCATTTTTAACTTTGTGGACAAAAACGAAGCAGTAAATTAATTTACAGGACGCTTGTTTTGAAATTTCTCAATTCCCTGCCTCTAATGGTTGACAAAATTATGGAAGAAACTTTCATCCACACTAAGCTATTGTACCTCTCCATCCTCCAGTGAAAGAGTTCTGTTTAAGAGTTTCAAAGTACATGAAGCAAAAACTGATAGAGCTAAAAGTAAAAAGAAACAAAACCAAAATGATATTTGGAGATTTAAGCACTTCACTTTTAGCCATTGATAGGACTAATAGAAAATTAGCAAAGACATAGAACTGAATGCCACCTGTGATTGAATGAACATGTATAGAATACTCCACTTGAAAACAGCAGAATACGTTTTCTTTTCAAGCCACAATGGCACATTTCACCAATATAAACCATATCTATATCCTGGTCATTAAAAATAGTAACAGTAAAAACAACAACAAAATTTTAAAAGAACTGCAACCATACAGGGTGACTCTGACCATAGTGGAAACAAACCCTAGAAATCAACAACAAAAGGACAACAGTAAAATATCCAAACACTTGGAAATTAAGTGACACACTTCTAACTAACCTAAGGGTCAAAGAAGAAGTCACAAAGAAAATGAAAAACACATAGAACTTAATGTAAATGAATATAAGCATATCGAAACTTGTGGAATGAGAGAATTCCACTCCAGACACGATAGCATAGAGCTATGCATTACTGTACTAGAAATGACACAAAGACAGCCAAGGAAGAACTCTGGAAGGTGGTAAGAAGGAGACAAGCTGGTTTGGAGTCCAAGGACTGGAGGAAGATGACAGCATCTGTGTTGTCCCTTCATCCAAAAGAGAAAGACCGCCACCACTCAGCATTTTCCGACAGCCAATAAAGCAACTAAAGACAGCCCAGAAAGGTTCATTTCTCATGGATGGAATTCCTGTGCCTCATACAACATCAAGCCAAGCTGATGTCATTGGTAAGGGGACTGATTGTGAGCCCTGCCAGAAATAAGTAGCCAGAAGAGGTGGTCTCCTTCCCCACTGGGCCTGACACTCCCCTTCTGGGACAACACATACTGAGGTGGGCATGTATAGGCAATAGGTGAGACCCACCTAGAGCAAGCACCCAGTCCTGAAAGCGTCTTTGTCTTCACAGAGACTCTTGTGTCTCCCTGACACCCTTTTCCCTGACCAGAAGACCAGTCAAGCAGGTAGAGTCAGCAAGAGGACCACAGCCACAATAAGCCTTTCTCCCAATGACTCTAAACTCCCCAGTCCCACTCAGAGACACCTCCCTAGCCCTCCCCCACTGAAACACACTTGAATCACATCCTGGGGAAACTTTGCTTCTATGGACAACACTGACAGGGATGAGATGAAGCCCCAGGTCAGTAGATAAATGCTGCACAGCAGAATGAGATGCTGGGGCAAAGTGAGAGTAGCATCAACATATATACACTACCAAATGTAAAATACATAGCTAGTGGGAAGCAGCTGCATAGCACAGGGAGATCAGCTCAGTGCTTTGCAACAACCTAGAGGGGTGGGATAGGGAGGGTGGGAAGGAGGCTCAAGAGAGAGGGGATATGGGGATATATGTATGCATATGGCTGATTCACTTTGTTGTACAGCAGAAAGTAAACAGTATTGTGAAGGAATTATACTCTAATAAAGATCTATTAAAAAAAAATAAAAGAATGAGACAGGAGCTCTGAAAATCAAACTGCCATTTGAATCACAACCCACAAATACAGACAAAGTACCCCATACTGAATCTAAGGAAAGTGGCTTCCTGAAAAAATTAAAAATTTAGATAGAACCTAGACTGTCCTAACATTATTGACAAAAGACCATGATACAGTAGAAAATCACCCGTAATATCAAGAACCAAGAAAATCATATCTTGAATGAAAAAAGACACTCAGCTACTGCCAACCCCAAAATGAATTGGACTTTGAGATTATCTGACAAGGATTTAAAAGAAGAATTGGTAAAAAACAGATTCAGCAATCAATTACAAATTGTCTTGGAACAAATGTAAAAGAGAAAAATCTCAGCAAGATATAGAATTTATAGAAAAGAACCAAATGACATTGTAGAACTGAGAAATATGATAACAAAAAACAATTAAATTTGTTGGATAGGATTAGTAGTAGAGTGGAGATGACAGAGGACAGAAATAGTAAACCTGAAGATGGATCAGTAGAATTCACCCAAGCTGAACACAGAGAGAAAAAAATAATGAAAAACAAATGAATGGAAACTCAAGGACCTATGGGACACCAAGATAAAGCCTAAAGTTTGTGCCTTTGTAATGCCACAAAGACAGGAGAAAATGAATGGGGCTGAGAGAGTATTTGAAGAAATAATGGGTGACAACTTCACAAACACAGAAAAGTCATAAGCTCACATTTCCAAGAAGCTGAACAGGTCCTAATCAGGCTAAATCAAAAGAAAAGCTTATCTTCTCAAAGAACCAGCTTTTAGTTTTACTGATCTTTGCTATTGTTTCCTTCATTTCTTTTTCATTTATTTCTGATCTGATTTTTATGATTTCTTTCCTTCTGCTAACTTTAAGGTTTTTTTGTTCTTCTTTCTCTAATTGCTTTAGGTGTAAGGTTAGGTTGTTTATTTGAGATTTTTCTTGTTTCCAGAGGTAGGATTGTATTGCTATAAACTTCCCTCTTGGAACTGCTTTTGCTGCATCCCATAGATTTTGGGTCATCGTGTATTCACTGCCATTTGTTTCTAGGTATTTTTTGATTTCCTCCTTGATTTCTTCACTGATCACTTGGTTATTTAGTAGTGTATTGTTTAGCTTCCATATGTTTGTATTTTTTACAGTTTTTTTTCCTGTAATTGATATCTAGTCTCATAGTGTTGTGGTTGGAAAAGATGCTTGATATGATTTCAATTTTCTTAAATTTACCGAGGCTTGATTTGTGACCCAAGATATGATCTATCCTGGAGAATGTTCCATGAAGACTTGAGAAGAAAGTGTATTCTGTTGATTTTAGATGGAATGTCTTATAAATATCAATTAAGTCCATCTTGTCTAATGTTTCATTTAAAGCTTGTGTTTCCTTATTTATTTTCATTTTGGATCATCTGTCCATGGGTGAAAGTTGGGTGTTAGAGTCCCCTACTATTATTGTGCTACTGTCAATTTCCCCTTTTATGGCTGTTAGCATTTACTTTATGTATTGAGGGCCTCCTATATTGGGTGCATAAATATTTACAATTGTTATGTATTCTTCTTGGATTGATCCTTTGATCATTATGTAGTGTCCTTCTTCTTCCCTTTTAATGGTCTTTATTTTAAAGTCTATTTTGTCTGATATGAGAATTGCTACTCCAGCTTTCTTTTGACTTCCATTTGCATGGAATATATTTTTCCATCCCTCACTTTCAGTCTGTATGTGTTCCTAGGTCTGAAGTGTGTCTCTTGTATACAGCATATATACTGGTTTGCTTTTGTATCCATTCAGCCAGTCTATGTCTTTTGGTTGGAGCATTTAATCCATTTACATTTAAGGTAATTATCAATATGTATGTTCCTATCACCATTTTCTTAATTGTTTTGGGTTTGTTATTGTAGGCCTTTTCCTTCTCTTGTGTTTCCTGCCTAGAGAAGTTCCTTTAGCATTTGTTGTAGAGCTGGTTTGGTGGTGCTGAATTCTCTTAGCTTTTGCTTGTCTGTAAAGGTTTTAAATTCTCTGATGAATCTGAAAGAGACCCTTGCTGGGTAGAGTAATCTTGGTTGTAGGTTTCTCCCTTTCATCACTTTAAATATGTCCCATCACTCCCTTCTGGCTTGGAGAGTTTCTGCTGAAAGATCCACTGTTAACCATACGGGGATTCCCTTATATGTTATTTGTTGCTTTTCCCTTGCTGCTTTTAATATTTTTTCTTTGTATTTAATTTTTGATAGTTTGATTAGTAAGTGTCTTGGTGTGTTTCTCCTTGTATTTATCCTGTATGGGACTCTGTGCTTCCTGGACTTGATCTTTGAGTAGATAAAGAAAATTGATAAACCAATAGCCAGACTCATCAAGAAAAAAAGGGAGAAGACTCAAATCAACAGAATTAGAAATGAAAAAGGAGAAGTAACAACTGGCACTGCAGAAATACAAAGGATCATGAGAGATTAGTACAAGCAACTATATGCCAATAAAATAGACAGCCTGGAAGAAATGGAAAAATTCTTAGAAAAGCATAACTTTCCAAGACTGAACCAGGAAGAAATAGAAAATATGAACAGACCAATCACAAGCACTAAAATTGAAACTGATTAAAAATCTTCCAGCACACAAAAGTCCAGGACCAGATGGCTTCACAGGTGAATTCTATCAAACATTTAGAGAAGAGCTAACACCTATCCTTCTCAAAGTCTTCCAAAATATAACAGAGGGAGGAACACTCCCAAACTCATTCTATGAGGCCACCATCACACTGATACCAAAACCAGAAAAAGATCATAAACAAAGAAAACTACAGGCCAATATCACTGATGAACATAGATGCAAAAATCCTCAACAAAATACTAGCAAACAGAATCCAACAGCACATTAAAAGGATCATACATCATGATCAAGTGGGGCTTATCCCAGGAATGCAAGGAGTCTTCAATATATGCAAATCAATCAACGTGATAAAACATATTAACAAATTGAAGGAGAAAAACCATATGATCATCTCAATAGATGCAGAAAAAGCTTTTGACAAAATTCAACACCCGTTTATGATAAGAACCCGCCAGAAAGTAAGCATAGAGGGAACTAACCTCAACATAATAAAGGCCATATATGACAAACCCACAGCCAACATGGTTCTCAATGGTGAAAAACTGAAACCATTTCCACTAAGATCAGGAACAAGACAAGGTTGTCCACTGTCACCACAATTATTCCACATAGTTTTGGAAGTTTTCATCTCCACAGCAGAGACGAAAAAGAAATAAAAGGAATCCAAATCAGAAAAGAAGTAAAACTGTCACTGTTTGCAGATTGCATGATACTATACATAGAGAATCCTAAAGATGCTACCAGAAAACTACTGGAGCTAATCAATGAATTTGGTAAAGTAGCAGGATACAAAATTAATGCACAGAAATCTCTTGCATTCCAGTACACTAACAATGAAAATTCTGAAAGAGAAATTAAAGAAACACTCTCACTTACCATTGCAACAAAAAGAATAAAATACCTAGGAATAAACCAACCTAAGGAGACAAAAGACCTGTATGCAGAAAACTATAAGACACTGATGAAAGAAATTAAAGATGATACCAACAGATGGAGAGATATACCATGTTCTTGGATTGGAAGAATCAACATTGTGAAAATGACTATACTATCCAAAGCAGTCTACAGATTCAATGCAATCCCTATCAAACTACCAATGGCATTTTTCACATAACTAGAACAAAAAATTTCACAATCTTTATGGAAACACAAAAGACCCCAAATTGCCAAAACAATCTTGAGAAAGAAAAACGGAGCTGGAAGAATCAGGCTCCCAGATTTCAGACTATACTACAAATGTACAGTAATCAAGACAGTATGGTACTGGCAAAAAAACAGAAATATAGATCAGTGGAACAAGATAGAAAGCCCAGAGATAAACCCACACACATATGGTCACCTTATCTTTGATAAAGGAGGCAAGAATATACAATGGAGAAAAGACAGCCTCTTCAATAAGTGGTGCTGGGAAAACTGGACAGCTACATCTAAAAGAATGAAATTAGAACACTTCCTAATATCATACACAAAAATTAACTCAAAATGGATTAAAGATCTAAATGTAAGGCCAGACACTAAAAAACTCTTAGAGGAAAGCATAGGCAGAACACTCTTGTACATAAATCGCCTCAAGATCTTTTTTGACCCACCTCCTAAAGAAATGGAAATAAAAACAAAAATAAACAAATGAGATCTAATGAAACTTAAAAACTTTTGCACAGCAAAGGAGAACATAAACAAGATGAAAAGGCAACCCTCAGAATGGGAGAAAATATTTGCAAATGAAGCAACTGACCAAGGATTAATCTCCAACATATACAAGCAGCTTGTGCAGCTCAATATCAAAAAAACAAACAACCAGTACTAAAATGAGCGGAAGACCTAAACAGACCTTTCTCCAAAGAAGATATACAGATTACCAAGAAACACATGAAAGGATGCTCAACATCACTAATCATGAGAGAAATGCAAATCAAAACCACAATGAGGAATTACCTCACACCACTCAGAATGCCCATCATCAAAAAATCTACAAACAATAAATGCTGGAGAGGGTGTGGAGAAAAGGGAACCGTCTTGCACTGTTGGTGGGAATGTAAATTAATACAACCACTATGGAGAAGAGTATGGAGAAGAGTATGGATGTTGGAGAAGAGAAGAGTATGGATGGAGAAGAGTATGGATGTTCCTTAAAAAAACTAAAAATAGAACTACCATATGACCCAGCAATCCCACTACTGGGCATATACCCAGAGAAAACCATAATTGAAAAAGAGACATGTACCACAATGTTCATTGCAGCACTATTTACAATAACCAGGACACAGAAGCAACCTAAGTGTCCATCGACAGATGAAAGGATAAAGAAGATGTGGCACATATATACAATGGAATGTTACTCAGTCATAAAAAGAAACAAAATTGAGTTATTTGTAGTGAGGTGGATGGACCTAGAGTTTGTCATACAGAGTGAAGTAAGTGAGAAAAAGATAAACAAATACCGTATGCTAACACATATTATGGAATTAAAAACAAAATCATTCTGATGAGCCTAGGGGCAGGACAGGAATAAAGACACAGGTGAAGAGAATGGACTTGAGGACACGGGGAGGGGGAAGGGTAAGCTGGGATGAAGTGAGAGAGTAGCACTGACATATATACACTACCAAATGTAAAATAGATAGCTAGTGGGAAGCAGCTGCATAGCACAGGGAGATCCGCTCAGTGCTTTGTGACCACCTAGAGGGGAGGGGTAGGGAGGGTATATGTATACATATAGCGGATTCACTTTGTTATACAGCAGAAACTAACACAGTGATGTAAAGCAATTTTACTCCAATAAGGATGTTAAAAAAAAAATCTCAAAAAAAAAAAAGACAAGAAAAGCTTGCCTAGGTATATCATAATTAAAATTCTGAAAACGAAAAACAAATGAACAAAAAAACTTTAAAAGCAACCAGTGAGAAGTAGCAAATTACCTGTAGGGGACACCAATTCAAATGACAAGGTATCTCATCTGAAACCATGGAAGCAGAAAGAAGTGGCAAAATATTTTTCAAGTGCTGAAAGAAGAAACTGCCAACTGCTAATTGATATATCTGGCAAAAATATCTTTACAGAAGAAATAGAAAAATCCACAATTATAGATGCAGACTTCAGCACAGCCTTCTGAGCAACTGACAGAGCTACTAGACAGAAAATTAGTAAGAATTTGAAGATCTGGACAACACAATCAACCAACAGAATCTAACTGACATATATGGGGTACTCCACTCAACAACAGCAGAACATTCTTTTTTCCAAGTGCCCACAGAATATTCATTAAGATAGCGAATATCCTAGGCCATGTAACAAGTCTCAACAAATTTAAAGGAATTGAAATAATACAGGAAGAGTCTCTGACCACAGTGAATTCAATCTCGAAATCAATAATGGAAGGATGACTGGGGAATCTCCAAAAACCTGTAAACTAAACAATACAGTTCTAAACAATATGGTTCTAAATAACCAATGGATCAACAAAGAAATGTCAAAGGAAATTTTAAAAATACATAGAACTGCTGAGTAGTATTCCATTGTGTATACTGAGCCATAAAAAAAGAATGAAATAATGCCATTTGCAGCAATATGGATGCATCTAGAGATTATCATACTAAGTGAAGTAAGTCAGAAAGAGAAAGACAAATACCATTTGATATCACTTACATGTGGAATCTAAAATACGGCACAAATGAACCTATGTACAAAACAAACAGACTCATAGACATAGAGAACAGATTCGTGGTTGCCAAGGGTTGGGGGAGGGAGAGGGTTGGACTGGGAGTTTGGGGTTGGGAGATGCAAACTATTACATTTAGAATGGATAAACAACAAGGTCCTAATGAATAGCACTGTATAGCACAGGGAACTATACTCAATATCCTGCGATAAACCATAATGGAAAAGAATATAAAAAAAGAATGTATACATGTGTATAACTGAGTCACTTTGCTGTACAGTAGAGATTGACACAACATTGTAAATCAACTATACTTCAATTTTTAAAAAATCAGGTTTTTTGTTTAAAAAAACATACATAGAACTGAATAAGAATAAAAAATACAATATAGAAAACATTCATGACTCACAACTAAAGCAGTGCTGAAAGGCAAATTAATTTTATTAATGCTTACATTAGAAATGAGAAAAGGAACCAAGATAACCTAAATGTTTACCTTAAGAAACTGGAAAGAAAAGAGCAAATCAACTCAACTGAGCAGAAGGGAGGAAGTAATAAAGAAAAGCAGAAATCAACAAAATTGAGAAGTGGAAAACAATAGAGAAGGTCAATGAAAGAAAAAGCTGATTCTTAAAATAAATCGGTAAAATTGATACATCTCTAGCAAGACTGAAAGAAATAAAAAGAGAAAAGACACAAATCAATAGCAGGAATGGAACGGGGAGATCACTACAGATCCTGGAGAAACTAAAAGGATAATATGAAAATACTACAAACAGCTCTGTACTCATTAACTCTACACCTTGAAAAGAAATGGGCCAATTCCTTGGAAACAACAGACAAGTAAATGTCCGGAAAACAGTATGGCAGTTTCTTCTAAAACTAGATGTATAAGTTAGCAATTGTAATCTTGGGCATTTAACCCAGAAAAATGTGAACTTACATTCACACAAAAATATGTACACAAATGTTCACAGCAGCTTTATTTATCACTGCCCAAACTGGAAACAAGCCACTGTTTTCCAACAAGAATGGTTAAAGAAACTGTGATGGGCCATCCATACTAGGAACTATGACCCATCAACACGGGGGCTGCACAAAGTTGGGTGGAAATCAAAGGAACTTTGTATTTTTGATATTGCACTCCAGTTGTGGAAGATGGTACCACTGGTGGAAACTGGGCGAAGGGTACACAAGACCTCCTTGTATATTTTTTTAAACAATTTCTTGTGGACCTATAATTGTTTCAAAATAAAAAGTTAAAAATGAGCAATGCAGAACACCATCGCTATGCTCTTTGAGTGTGTTCCTGTATTTAAGACAACAATGAAGAGCTCCGACCGTCCTGCGTGCATTGCAGATCAGACCCCCTGTGTCTGAGCCTGGTGTGAATCCAGACCTAGATGAATGTGCCCTCAGAACGCTGAACCTGTGTCCAATTTCACAGCTGGATGATGTCACAACTCAGCCCCAAGCCCTCTAGGGCTTCCCATGATTTTCTTAATCAAACCCTTTATTCTTTTTTTTTTTTTTTTTTTTTTTTTTTTTTTTTTTAAACCCTTTATTCTTGATAGTATAAAATAACTGACATGATCTGACCTCCTGCTACTTCTCAGACTTCATCTTTTATATGATCAACAGGGAAATATACCCTAGAATCCTTGTTCAGGTGTAAAGGATTCACGTGACCATCCTGAAGGATAAAGTAATCTAAGGAGAGAGTAACACTGACCTCAGATTTCCCAGACACACTGACTTTTGGGAGACAGGGAACGATACTTACAAAGTCCTCTAGGGATCAAGCTAAGTATTTTGACTAGTTTTGAACATGAGAGAATTCAGGGAATACGGAACTCCTGAGTCCTTCTTGAAAAAAATGCAGTAGGATAAACTTCAGCCACCTAAGTAATGAAGGTAAAACACAGTAGAAGATCGGAACCGGAACACTGAGTTTATTTCACTGTAGCGCTAGGACTAAAACAAATGTGAGAGTTATGGTTGAAGAACAGAAAGGAAATGCCATAGACTTAAATATGTACAATTATTATGTCTATTTAAATTTGGAAGCATAAATGAGAAAGAAGATGTAAAATGATTTCTTCTTTTATAATAGGAAGCATATATTTGTCACTTAAAACAAATAAAGTCACAGTGGCATACATAGACTTCAAGGTATAAAGTTAAATGTAAATTTGGGTAATAGAAGGGAGAGAATGAGGAAATATAAAGGAAATATCCTTATCCTGTCATTGCTAACACTAGCGAGACAATATACACTGTACAAGGAACTGGATAATTAGGTGTATCAGAAATGGCCAACTAGAAAAAAATGCAGGCCTTCCAAGTTATAACTGAAGCTCATAAAATTAAAGCATCAATAATAATGAAGCTAGTACCATATAGTAAAAAATGAGGGGGAGGAGGGGGCGTTTCTACTAGTAAGAACAAGCTCTCTATCCTTACGATAAAGGCACTGAACTAATATGGGCTGTGCTCACTATGACGTGATAGTATCACAAAGCAAAACCTAACATTCTGCTCATGAAACATGAGCAAACAAACAACTGAAAACAGTTGCAAAATTAGGGGAAAGGTTACTGGGACTGCGTGACTGTGAGGAAGGGTCAGGGCACATAACTCAGAAAAAACTGAATTCAGTAAAAGGGTAATTAAATGAAATAAAGACACTAGTGTTTATTCGTGTATATGAAATAAGATTTTAAAAAGTTTTCAGCGAGAATGGGAGTTGGTCAACCAGGTAATTTCTAGGTCCCTGCCGCATCTGTGGTTCTGAGTTCATTCACATAAGTGGATGCCATTCAACTCTGACCCTTGGCATCACCTAGGGGCTCACATGAGTTCCAGGCCCGGATCAGATATATTCATACAAGACCTCAACTGGCACAAAAAGCCTGATTTCTGCATAAGGACAGGCTCCTTGGCCAGTGTGATCAGACCAGTACTGGAAAAGTATAAGCATGTGCAAGAGAAGCTCCAGTCTCAACTGGATAAACCTGCTATTCTATCTGTCCCATAAATTCAAAAAGGAGTGATCTTAAAGGAGAGTGATAAGAAACTTGGCATGCCATTCTCCTCTTGAAGAAATAGAAAGATGGAAAGATTGGTACTATTTTTAAACAAGAATATATTGCTTTCTTTCTGGTTTAATTAGAATTACAAGACAGGCAAGTTTAGTTTCTCCTTTCAAAGGAGGACGAAGGGTTTGTAATTATTTATAGTATACATAAGGAGATATAATTCAAACTGAGCTTCCAAGGTTCAGGAGACTATGGTTCCAGTTCTAAGAGAAAAGCAGTACAAAAATAATCTCTTGTTGATATTTCTATTAACAATATTCAGAAATTTCAATTCAAGGACAGAGATGCTATTCAGTTGCTGCAAGTGCTATTTGCAGAATACATGATTGTTCCTTTGTCTGTTTGCTAAAACTGCCTTCTGTGATTAGTGAACTTCTAAGAAGGGACTTGGCTTTGAGACCTTAAACACAAGCCCACAGGTCTCTGTCACTTCTCCAAGTCTCACTTACATCTGTTACAAAGCCCGTATAACATTGTTTTAGGATTGGACCTGGAGCATATAAAAAGTTCACAGAAGTGTTGTTGTGTAAGTGGCGTTCTTTGAGCTGTCCCGTGAAAATGTTTTTCAGATTTTTCAGATGAGCCTTCAGCCGAGCAAAATGTCACCCTTACATGTTCAATCTAGAGAACATTTGTCGGTTTTTCCTCTGCTTTAGTCTGTAAGCTAAAGTCCTTGGCTCATCCATATGAAGGAGACATCGTCCTTGAAAAAACTTGCAGTGTATAGTTTCCCAGCAAACATGGTGCCTATGAATTAAAAGCTGTTTATCATTTAAAAAGTTCTTTGCCTCTCAGGAGACCAAAATCTCGAGATGGTTAGATGCTCTCTTCTCTACTATCTTATATGGAAGGAATTTTGGTTACAGAAAAGGAAGGGGGACAGGAAGCTAGCATTTTTTTTTTTTTAATGGAGTGAAATTAAATGAAGGATTCAGCATGTGAGTCACACGGCAATATTTAGCTTTATAACCACACTACATTTTAATAAACTAAATGCCAGAATGTCAACAGCAAAGTATCAATGCCATGTCAGAGGGCCACCGAAAGTACGTACCAACATCCTGTGCAACGGAGGGGGAAGTGGAGTGTGGATTCTCAGAAAATTAGTAGGTTACTCTTTCAAGATTTTAGTGGTTGGAAGGGACTCTAGAGAACATTTAGCTCAATTCTTACATTTTCTAGGTGTAGAATCAGACAGTAAGTTTTTCATCACTGCTCAGGGTCCCATCATCCGTGTAAGAACCAGAGCTGAAGGCTTGTGCCTCAATCCTGGTCCAGGGATGCCTTTCCCTTACTGCAGAGGTTCCTCTTTCCTGTTGAGACAACTCTGTCCCTGGAATTTAGGTTCCTAAGGGGCTCATTTGGTGCAGAAACAAAGGAATAAGAAGATACTCTCTTTTTAAACTGATGCTATTCCTTCATCCTGGATGACCACAGATTAGTCATTTGTCTCGACAACTGAGGAAATGATGGCGTTTCAACATACAGTTCTGAGCATTTCAGATGAATTCTAGCTACCCAGACTGTTTCTAGCAGCTATTACTATATTCCAAAATATGGACCCTTGTCACTTTAATTGGAGCTTTATTGAAATGTATAATTCACATTCTGTACAATTAACCCATACAGTGTACAATTCAAAGGTTGTACAATGGTACAAAGGTAGTATATTCAGAGTTGTGCAACTTGTACCACAATCAATTTTAGAAAATTTTCAACACCCCCAAAAGATACCCTGTACCCATTACCAGTCACTACGTATCCTTCACACCACACCATCCTACTCCAAGCCATAGGTAGGCAACCACTAATGTACTTTGTCTCTATAGATTTGGTTATTCTGGACATCTTATATAAATGGAATCATATGTGGTCTTTTGTGACTGACATTTTTCACTTACTATAATGATTTCAAGCTTTATCCATGTTGTAGCATGTATCAATTACTTCATTCCTGTTTATTGTCAAATAACATTCCATTGTATAGATATCCTTTCATCACTTGATGGGCATTTGGGTTATTTCTACTTTTAGGATGTTATGAATAATCCTCCTGTGAACACTCATGGACAAGTTTCTGTGTGGACGTGTTTTCATTTCCCTTGGGTATACATCTAGGAGTGAAATTGCTGGTTCAAATGGTAACTCTATGTTTAACCCTTTGAAAAACTGCCAGATGGTTTTCCAAAGTGACTGTACCATTTTCTATTCCCACCAGCAGTATATTAGGGTTCTAATTTCCCCAAATCCTCATTGACACTTTTTATTATTTGTCTTTTTCATTGTAGTCATTCTAGTGGGAATGAAGTGATATCTCGCTGAAGTCTTGATTTGCATTCCTTTGATGGCTAATGATGTTGAACAACTTTTCTTGTGTTTATGGGCTATTTGTTATGTCTTCCTTAGAGAAACGTCTATTCAAATCTGTTGCCCATTTTTAAATTGGGTTGTCTTTTTATTATTGAATTGTAAATTGTTTTATTTTTCTAGATACAAGTCTTTTATCAGGTATATGAGTTGCAAATATTTCCTTCAATTCTCTGAATTGTCTTTTCACTTCCTTGATGATGTCTTTTGAAGCACAAAGCTTTAAATTTTGATGAATTCCAACTTATCAACTTTTTGCTTGTGCTTTTGAGGTGATATCTTTTGCCAAAATTAAGACCCCATGAGGATTTTACTCCTATGTTTTCTGTAAGAGTTTTATAGTTTTTGTTATTAAATTTAAGTCTGTGATCCATTTTGAGTTAATTTTTTAATACGGTTTGAGGTAAAGGTCCAACTTCATTCTTTTGCATATAGATATCCAGTTTTCTCTGGCATCATTTATTGAGAAGACTATCTTTTCCCTATTTAATGCTCTTGTCACCCTTATTGAAAACCAGTTGACCATACATATATGGGCTTATTTCTGGACTCTCAATTCTAGTCCATAGATCTACTAGTCTATCATTGTGCCAGTACCACACTCTCATGATTACCCTTGCTTTATAATAAGTTTTGATATCCAGAAGTGTGAGTCTCCTATATTTGTTCTTTTTTTTCAAGATTGTCTTAACAATTCTGGGTCCAATGAAATTTCATATAAATTTTAGAATCAGTCTGTTAGTTTCTATAAAGAAGTTAGCTGGGATTCTGATACGGATTGCACTGAATCTTTATATCAGTTTGTGGAATACTGACATCTTAACAATGTTCAGCCTTCCAATACATGAACGTGAGATGCTTTCCTATTTATTTAGATCTTCTTTAATTTCTTTCAACAGTATTTTTAGTTTTCAGAGTACACATGAAGCACTTGTTTTATTAAATATTTTCCTAAGTTTTTCATTTGTTTTGATGCTATGAACAAAATTATCCTAATTTCATTCTCAAATTGTTCATTGTAAGTGCATAGAAGTACAATTCATTTTGTGTATTGATCTTGTATTCTGCAAGCTTGCTGAACTCATTTATTAGTTATACAGTTTTTAAGTGCATTCTTTAGGATTTTATATATACATTATCTCAAGATAGAGATAGTTTTACTTCCTTCCTTTCAATATAAATGCATTTTATTTCCTTTTCTTGCCTAATTGTTCTGGCTAAAAGCTCCAATATGATAAATAGAAGTGGTGAGCTTATTTTGTTCCTAATATTAGGGGAAAACACTCAGTTTTTCTCACCATAAGTATGATGTCAGCTATGAGTTTTTCATAATGCCCCTTATCAGGTTAAGGAGGTTCCTTTCTATTTGTAATTTGTTGAGTATTTTTATCATAAAAGTCTATTGGATTTGGGCAAATGCTTTTTGTTATTTTTTGTAATCTATTGAGAAAATAATGTGATTTTGTCCCTTATTCTACTGATATAATATTTTACATTAATTGTTTTCAAATATTTGACCAACATTGTGTTCCTGGGGTAAATCCTACTTTGCCATCCTTTATCTATGTTGTTGATTTTAGTTTGCTAGTATTTTGTTATGAATTTTTGGATCTATGTTCATGTATACATTCCCCTGCAGTTTTCTTTTTTTTGTGCTGCCTTTGTATGGTTTGGTATCAAGGAAATACTGGGCTGATAGAACGAGTTGTGAAATATTTCTTGTCTAATTTTTGAAAGAGTTTGTGAAGAATAGGTATTAATTATTCCTTAAAGTCTTGGTAAAATTCACCGGTAAAGCCATCGAGACCGATGCTTTTGTGTGTAGATAAGTTTCTACTACTAACTTAACATCTTATATTCAGATTTTCAATTTCTTCTTGAATCAATTTCAGTGTTTTGTATCTTTTTAGGAATTTTTCCATTTCAACTAGTTTATCTAATTTGTTGGCATGAAGTTGTTCATACTATTCCTTGTAATACTGTTCATTTTTGTAAAGTCAGTAATAGTATTCTTTTTTAATTCCCACTTTCAATAATTTGAACTCTCTCCTCTCTTTTCCTCGGTCAGGTCAGTATAGCTATAAGCTTGCCAGTTTTGTTGATCTTTTCAAAGAATCACCTTTTTATTTTGTTGATCTTCTACTATGTTTCTATCCTCTATTTCATTATTGTCCACTCTATTCTATATTATTTCCATCTTCCTGCTTGCTTTAGTTTTAGTTTGTTCCACTTTTCCTGGTGCCCTATGGTAGAAGTTTTGGTTATAAATTTCTGACTTTTTATTTTTTACATATGGGTGTTTACAGTTATAAATGACTCTCTAGGCACTGCTTTAGCTGCATATCACAAGTTTTGGCATGCTGTGTATTCATTTCATTCATCTCAAAGTATTTTCTAATTTCCATTGTGATTTTTTTCCTTTGACACATTGGCTATTTAGACATGTATTGTTTAATTTCTATATATTTTTAAATTCCCCCAAACTTCTTTGTGTTGTTGATGTTTTTCTCTCCGTTCTGATTAGAGAACATACTTTGTATTATTTTAAGTCTTTTAAATGTATTGAAGTTTGTTAAGGCCCAGTATAATGTCTCTGCTGGAGAATGCTCCATGTGCACTTGAGAAGAATGTGCATTCTGCTATTTTGAGGTAAGCAGTCTATAGATTTATTTATTTATTTTTTTGATCAGGGACAAGGAGGAATTTAATTCCATTGAAAATTTATTAGAGAAAGAATTTAATACCTGTTTTCACTAACCAAAAGAAATTCAAAGAGGATTTTTGCTTTCACAAAAAAAGCCAATTCCTACTAATGGAGGTCATTCGTAAAAGTGAAATTGCCTAATGTGAAATTTCAGAAAGTGGAGGATACCTGCCCTTGAAGGTTAAGCAGAAAAAGATTTTCTGAGAGAATGTATGTGGTGTGTAAAGACAAATAGAAGTCAAAGATAACCCCAAGACTTTTAGCCTGAGCAACCAGAAGTTTGAGTTGCCATCACTTGAATGACAAGCCTAACAAGAAAACAGTTTGTTGAAGAAAGATCAGGAACATAGTTTTGAATGTATTCATACAAGTTTAAAATAACTATTTGGCATCCAAGTAAAGATGTCAAATATACAGTTTTATACTCTGAGGGAGAAGTTTGGCATCTGACAGTGAATTCTGAGCCGGAGATATAAATTTGGGAAATGTTAGAGTATCCTGGATAACACTATAAGGAAGTGACTGTAGGTAGAGAAGAAAATAGAACCAAGAGCTGACTCTTGGATCATTCAAACATTAAAAGGTCAAGAAGAGGAGGGACTGTTAAAAAATACAGAGTGATTAGAGAGGACAGAAAAAAAAATCACTTTGCTGTATACCTGAAACAAACACAACATTGTAAATCAACTGTACTTCAATAAAAAAAAAATTTTTTTAAACAGTTACCAAATGCAGAAGATGATATTAATAGAAGAGTTTCTGACTAAATGTGGAAGATAACATAAATAGAAAAGTTGAGGATGGTTATAACTTGAGTGAGGCTTGGCAAAAGACATGACTATTTCTGTCATTCCAGGCAGGATCTCATATATTGTTGGCAGGATTATAAACTGATATTTCTTTCTTCCCATTCTCTCTTATACCATTTTAATTAGGCTTTCACTTCCACTACTTCAGTGAAAGTGCTCTTGGAAAGGACACTGACGACTTGTGTGCTGCTAAACCCTGATGGTCAATTCTGTTCTCATTTTATGTGACCTTTAAGCAGTATTCCACAAAGTTGACCAATATATACTCCTTAATATACTCTTGTCATTGGTTTTATAGATGTGCTTTAGCAGCCCTAGTTTTAAAGAAAAAGGGAAAAGTTTAAAAAATATAAAATAAATTAGGAGTTTAAAAATAGGAGAATGGAAGAGTATATACTGGAGAAAGTATTGTATAGCAAGCTTTTATCAGCCTCTTTCCTTCTGCAAACATTGCTGGACATAGACTCACTGCAAAAAATACTGAGAGGAACAAAATAGCAAGACTGTGCCCATCCCAGTGAAGAGGAGCTAACAACCCAATGCAGAAAACTGCCCATAAGTGCAATGGGGTAAATCAATTGGCTATAGTTTTGTCATGATTTATCTGTATTTCAAGTGACATTTTCTAGAGTAGCATTTCTGTATTATCATTATTGTTATCATTATTATTGTCCCCTAAGGAATCCCTATAGGTATGTTTTACTAATAGCTCCTTCCCAAAATTTAATGCCACAGATACACTGTATACCTCTTTTCATATTGTATGTATATATGTAGGATTTTTTTCAGCGCCTAAGAACCAATTTTTCCTCATTGGGGAAAATATAGCTCCCACTAAGAATGCATATTTTGGTCCAGTTTTCCCAGAAGAACTCACGTGATAAGAAGCCTGAGACAACATTTGGAAGTGGAGCAAAAAGAGGCAGTGATCTAGGAGCTCCCTAACCAGGAGTGTATTATTTTCATTATCCCAGATGAGAAGAATGTCTGGATGAGAACAATGGATATGAGAACATATAGCAGACAAATGTGAGAATTAAGTTTGAAAACAAGAAACATCAGAAATTATTTTACTTCTGAAATGCCATCCGTGTCAAAAGACTAGCTCATTTATAAAAGCTTTTAATGAAATAAAAAACATTGCCATACTAAATATAAATATTGATTCTAAGAAGCAGGCCAATCTCAGAAATTTGAAATGGAAAAACTAAATAATAGAAAATAGGTCATTAAGGTCAAGGAGCAGCAAAGTGCTTCTACATTGAGGGCTTGGATGCATGGTTATGGCGTTAATCACCCAGCAGAGAAGTATGAGCAGGGGTGATGGTGGACCGTCACACCCCACCGTGGTGCAGTGATGGATTACTAAATCAAAACTTTCAATCTCCCTATTACAAGATTAAATAAAAAATGAGTCAAGGTTATGCACTTAGCCAGACGGGAGTGTCACGGATCCCACTACACGGACCATCCAGATTTAAACTGACTGGCGTTATATTGCTACCATGACTAAAGCAGTGATGAAAATGATTCTACGATCCAGGATTGAGCACTGATTCCAGGGGCTTCCTGATTGGTAGCATCTCCTTCATCTACTCCATCTCCAAGATTGGCCCTGGGAGTTCCCTGCCTTCCTCCACCCTGGACTTGAGATGAGTTGCCAGCCCATCACCCAGTCCAAAATCTTAGCCTGAGAATGAGATGACCACATGAAGTAAACCAAAACCAATCACCATTACAGTAAAGGTCAAGTGATCACGCATTTTGCAATGACAAATTTGAGTGTATTAGTTGTGTTTTTTCCCTACCATATTGAATAACACAGACATAGATCCTTGGGGAAGATAAGAGTGTGGAAATAAGTTTAACAGTAATTGGAAAGAAAGCTGATGAGTAAGAGTTTCCTGGGAAATTGAATAGCATAAACCTTAGGGAAACACTAACATGTAAAGAAATCTGCCAGCATCAAATTAAGCACTGGGTCACAAAGACAGTCCAGAAAAGGATTGAGATCTGGTTGGTGAAAAAGTCTTATATCCTTGGTTATTTGAGCATGACAGCTTGGATAGTTTTACTGAGGCCATATTCAGACTCAGTGGGAAAGGATGCTATAAATGACCAGAAGTGGCTCCGAGTGTGAAATTGGGAGCATGTTAGCCACAGTGGCAGGTAGTTGCAGCTTCCAAATTAGCAAGAAGAAAACATGTATATATATTTGCCATTGTAATGTCTGACCTCAAGGCTATAATGGTTATTTGAATTTAATTTAATATTTTAAATTTATATTTTTTATTTATATTTATGTATATCTCAGCTGCTTTCCTATCCTTGGGGAATGATAAAATTCATTTAAGGGAGGAAATTGCTTTTACTTAGGAAAAAAAGTTAGTAGAAGAGTGAAAACCTTAGCTGGTCTAAAAAGAAACTAAGATCTACGTAGGCTGAAGAAAAAGAACGACCTCTTTGGACACAGGGACAGAGAGAGATCATATATATTAATTTGGGAGTTCCCTCTGGCTAGATCCCAGAGAAAGGAGTTCTAAGAATATTTGAGAACCAGTGAAAAGGAGAGGTAAGGGAATTCACTCCACTGGTAGAGAATGAGCTTGAAAAGATCAGGGATACAGACGGACATTGTTGAAATGGTTCCCCTACAGATACTGTGATTGAAAATTATAGCCATTGTGATGTCTGACCTCAAGACCATTTATCTATAATGGCTACTTTAATTTAATTAATTTTAAAAAATAATGTCCATGTTGTTCCCACATTTTCTATACTGAACAACTTTGAATTGGTGACAGCTTGTGAAGTGAGTTTAGACCACACTTGTGTTCTCACTCGAAGGCAAATAGAGGTTGCTGGAGCAGGCAGTAGGCACAGGGGTCATCAAACACCAATTCAGCCCTGGCCTGCAGGGGGAGAGGACACAGGGATCCCTAGGAGGAAGTAAATGTCTGACCTGGTTGGGAACTCTGGGGAAAAAATGAGATGCCCTCAGGACATTCCACAGATAAGTGGTGTCAGGACTCTAGTGATTTCATCTGGCCCCTGGAGCAAAGGCGAACCCAGCAGACTGGAGATTTGGGAAAGATTCATTTTCCTATGCATTTGCATATTAACATCACAGTTTCAATCGTTTCGCTTTATAAACCAGTATGGATTTCAGTTTCAATATATTTCAATAAGGCACAAATTTTATCATGAATATACAGCCTTAGTGTGAGTTTTAAAAGTGGGTATAGACTATCTAATTCTTGGAAAAAGGGAAAAAGAAACAAAACAAAAATAATCCAAAACAAACAAACAATAAAAGCAAATAACAGTCATGATCCAATGTGTTTCACTTTAGTATAAAAAGATAGAGGAAATCTCAGTCTGGCTTGAGTTAATTTTAAAATTAAGAGGGTAGTAGTACAAATATAATGCAGGTCAACAGCCTTTGTAAGACTCCAAAATCAAGTAATTTATATAGCTTTCGACATCACTTTTTCATCTTAAGTTATCATACCGTAAACCTATAAATTTCCTAACTCAACTTGTCAAAGCTATTTAAGAAAATAGCATTTTGATGACCATTTTTTATGTCATATAGGTATACAGAGGTGCTTTAATTGTTTTCACATATTTATATGAGACAGGATGAACTCCATTTCATGCAGGCTCAGTGTTGTGATGGGGAAGATAGGAGTCACATTCAGTATTACAAATTATTAACAGAGTCTTCGTTTAGTTACCTCAAGACTCTTAACCTTCCAGGAATTTTTATTCCTCATTTGTAAAATGATAGTATGGGGCCCTGTTATCTCTGAATTTTTTTTCCAACACAACCAGGACAAGAATAAGGAATGCTACTCTAGTTCAGCTCTGGGACCTCAAGGTCACACTGTAACAGTAGAAAGTAGGATAATGTAAAATTGTCTTGGCTCTGTGTAAGAAAGTTTAATTACCAAACCACCGAAAAGGTCATTGTCGGGTGACATTCCTGTGAATTAGCAGGAATTCCCTGGAAATGACCCATAAGAGTAGTACAGTTACACCATGTTTCTTATTTGAACATATGTCAAAAAAATAAAGCCTTCATGTTTTAATTTGTTTTTCTTTTTTGTCCACACAAACAATTATTAGGGACTTAAGGGAGTATGGCCTGGACAGGAGGAAACTCCAAATAGTTTTCTTAAAATAGTTTAAGGGCTGTTATATCAAAGAGAGCTGGGCTGGTGTCATGCAGCCCCAGAGAGAAAACTCAGAACCTAGTGAAAGGTTTTATAGGATTTTACAGGAAGACAGTAGGAGTAAAAAGTTCCCCACAGCTACAGATATCAGTGTTGGATTTGGTCAGCTTGCAGTTGCTGCGGTACAGGCAGACTTGAGAAACAGATGCTGGGATTTTCCAGAACACCCAAAGGTGCTGGCTCCAGGTGCTGCCTTCCAACCTTCAGTTCAGGTCTTCCATCCAGAATGTCCAATTACCTAGTGATTCCACGTTGCTTCAACAAATACATGTGAGTCCTTCAGGAACCTACCAGGTTCCAGGAAATATTGTAAGCATTAGGGATGCCAAGATGAAACTAAACAAAAGCCATACCTTTGAGGAACTCACTAGTAGAGACAGAGCCACTTTAACAAAAAAAATGGAGCATGTTTTAGTGGGAGCTGTAGAATTCTCATCGGTCCTCCCTGATCCTCTGGACCAGTGAAGAGATACTTCTGTGGCTCCCTGAGCCTTCTTGTGTCACTTATCACTCCACACCCAAATGACCAGATCAGTTGGACGCGTCTCCATCGGACAGCGTGTTCTTTGTGTTGTTTACAATACAAAAATAGGGAGATACAGTAAGAAGCATTCAAAAAATAGTTTCTGCTTATTGAGTAAAAACACAGAGCGAGTCATCACTGCCTTCTTAAGGCATTCAAAGTAAGACTCTATAGAGGACGCAATATCCAGGGTGGGTCTTTGAAGGACCTCCAGTTTCCTCAATGTGGAATGGATCTCCAACCGGAAACGAGGGAGGAGGGAAGGTGTGTGCACCTCACCAAGGTACAAGTGTGTGGTATCCCAGTCTGAGCTAGGGCTTGTGGAGTGAGGGGCAAGAGGCAGAGTGTTAAGGAAGGTCAGAATCAGCTGTCAAGATACAGAATGTCATAATAGGTCATTTTGACTTCAGGGTGTAGCTAATGGCTGTGCATCAGAATCAACTTGGACACCCTTCCGTTCTTTCTTCCCAGTCATCACTCCTCCAACACCACATTGTCTGATATATTACAGCTGTCTAGTAAGCCTTAATATTGAGTACAGTGATTCTCCCACTTTAAGCTTCCAGGTCAAGAGTGCCTATATCTTTCAGTATAAATTTTTCTACTCATCTCTCTCTACAAAAACCCCTTCTGAGATTTTGGCATGAATAGCATTGTCTACAGATCAATTCTGGGGGAATTCACATCTTTAGTATATTGAGTCTTCTAGTCAATAAACATGTTATGTATCTCCATTTATTTAGATGTATTTTGATTTTTTTCATCACCACTTTGTAGTTTTCAGTATCAAAGTAGTGATGTGTTTTGTTAGATTTACACTGGGGAGAGGTGATTATACATGCAATTATATATTTTTTTATCTTGGTGCCCATGTGCTGGTGTATAGAAATATAATGGATTTTCTAGGTGTATTTTTATAGAGTTTGTATAATTTTTCTAATTAAACAATCATGTCATCTGCAAATACAGATATGTTCTATTTCTAAAGTTCCATTATATATGCCTTTTATTTCTTTTGCTTTCCTTATTGCAGTGTCCAGTACTATACTGATGATAGCAGACATCCTTGTCTTATTCCCAATCTTAGGAAAAAGCATTCAGTTGTTCATCATTAAGTATAATGGTGGGTATAGATTTTTGTAAATACTCTTCATCAAGTTGAAATAATTCCCCCTTAGTCCTTACTTGCTGACAATTTTCATCATGAATGGATTTTAAATTTTGTCAAATACTGTTTCTGCAACAACTGATATGATCATGGGATTTTTTTTTTTTCTTTAGCCTGTTGATGAGGTAGATTACAATGACAGTTTTAAAATGTTGAACCAGACTTGCATTCCTGGAATAAATCCCACTTGGTCATGACATATAATTCTTTTTATACACTGCTATATTTAATTTACCAATTTGTTTTTACACCTATGCTCATGAGAAATTTTGGTGTGTAGTTTTATATTTTTATAATGTTCTTATTTTGTGTTGGTATTAGGATAACGCTGGCCTCATGGAATGAGTTAAAAAAGTGTTTCCTCTAGTTCAACTTTCTAAAAGCAATATTGTAATATTCATATTGTTTCTTTCTTAAATGTTTGAAAGGATTCACCAGTAAAACCATCTGAAACTGTTGCCTTTTTTTTTGAAAATTTATTAACTATTGATTTAATTTTAATAGACACATGCATATTCAGTTTGTCTATTTCTCCTTTTGATAGTTTGCATCTTCAAGTATACTGGAAGTATCATGATATACATCACAGTGTTCTTTTATTATCTTTTTAATTTCTGAAGAGTCTCTAGTGATAGTCCTCTTTCATTCCTGATTTATGTTATTTCTCTTTTTTCTTTGTAAGTTTTGCTAGAGGTTTGTCAATTTTATTAATCTTATTAAAGAACCAGCTCTTTGTTTCATTGATTTCTCTCTATTTTTTTTTTTTCTGTTTTTCATGTTATTAATTTCTGGCTTTATCTTTATTATTTCCTTCCTTCTGCTTGCTTTTAGTTTATTTTATTTGTTTGTTTTTCCTGTTTCTTGAGGTAAGAACTTAGGTCATTAATTTGAGATTTTCCTAATTTCTAATGTGAGCATGTAATGCTACAAATTTCTCTGTCATACTGCTTTAGCTGCATCCCACAAATTTTGATATGCTTTGTTTTCATTCATCTCTTTTTAAATTTTCTTTGATACTTCTTCTTTGAGCCATAGATTGTTTATAAGTGCATTGTTTAATTTCCACATGTTTAGAGATTTTCCTGTCTTTCTTTCTGCTATTGATTTCTAGTGTGATTCCATTGTGGTCAGAGAACACATTCTGCAGGATTTCAATTATATTAAATGTGTTGAGATTTGTTTTATGGCTCAAAATATGGTCTATTTTGGTAAGTCCTGGAAAAAGATGTCTGCTGTTGTTGAATGTCATGTTTTTATTTTGACTAAATCTTGTTGGTTGATTTTGTTATTCATACCTTCTGTATTCCTGTTAATTTTCTGTCTAGTAGTTCTATCAACTTCTGAGAGGAAGATGTTCAGTTTTCCAAATGTCATTGTGGATTTGTCTATTTCTTCTTTCAGTTCTATCCTTTTTTGTTTCATGTATTTTGAGGCTCTGATGGTTGGTGTGTACACATTTGGATTGTCATGTTTTCCTGGTGGATTTATTCTTTCATCATGTGTAATGTGCCTCTTTGTCTTAGTAATTTTATTTTTTGTGTAGTCTACTTTATCTTGTATTAATATAGCCACTCCTGCTCTGATTTGAGTAATGTTTGCATAGCATATCTTTTTTTTTTTTTATTGTTTTACTTTCCATTACCTCTGTTGTTGAATTTGAAGTGAGTTTAAATAGACTATAGGTGAGGTGTTTGGGGTTTTTTGTTTTTTGTTTTTTGGTGTTGTTTTAATCTTTCTGTTCTTTGGTTAGTATATTTAGATCACTTACATTTACATTTAAGGTAATTTTTGATATGAAAATGGTTAATTCTTTTATTTTATTATTTGCCTTCTATTTGTTTTCTCTCATTCTCCTCCTCAGTTTCTCCTTTCCTGTTAGTTACTTAGTATTTTTAGAACTCTATTTTGATTTACATATATTTTTGAGTATATCTCTTTGTATAGTTGTCACAGTGGTTGCTCTGGATGTTGAATTATATACATGTACCTTATAAAATTCTACTGATAACAATAGTTTACCACTTTAAGTGAAGTGTGGACAACTTTGGCTATCAGATAGTGTTATAATTTTGTCTTAAATCCTCTAATATGCTTGATAAATCCAATGAGAAAAGGATAGACCTTTTCATGTACCTATATTTTGCTTTTTCCATTGTACTTTGTCCCTTCCTAATTCTCCCAGTTTCCTTCTTTTATCATTTTCTTTCTGTTGGAAATACTTTTAGTTTTCCTTTACTTGAGATTGTTTTCATTTTCCTTTTATTCCTGAAAAATAATTCTTTTGGGGGTAGAATCACAGTTGCTAGTTCTTTTCTTTCAGAACTTAAAGGCTATTATACCACTTTCCTTCTCTCCTCTATGGTTTCAATGAGAAATCTGATGTCATTTGAATTGGTGTCTTCCTATGGCAGTGGTCCCCAACCTTTTTGGCACCAGGGACCAGTTTCATGGAAGACAATTCTTCCATGGACCAGGGGTGGAGGTGATGGTTTCAAGATGAGTCAAGTGCATTACATTTATTGTGCACTTTATTTCTATTATTATTACATTGTAATATATAATGAAATAATTACACAACTCACCATAATGTAGAATCAGTGGGAGCCCTGAGCTTGTTTTCCTGCAACTAGATGGTCCCATCTGGGGGTGATGGGAGACAGTGACACCAAAAGTGTGTTGCTTATGTCCAGCCTACTCCGTAATCTTGTTTTTGTTGCTGCCACTGCAGAAAACCCTGCTTCATAAATATAGGATGCTGGAAATAGAAACAGGCTTTTCAGTGTTTTTGTGGCAATCTCAGGATATTCCGTCATGACTTTAATCCAGAATGCATAGAGATTTGAAGTTGTCTCAAACATACTTTTAAGGCCACCGTCATTTACGATCTCAAGCACTTGATCCTCTTCTAGCATGGACAAAGTCGATTCACCTGGCTTATTCCCAAATGGGTCACGGATCCATTCCTTCCCAGTTTGGGGGTCTTTTGTGGTTGGGAAGTAATGCTCAAACTCTTTTGAAAGCCGAGATAGGTGATCATGCACCAGCTGGGAAAAAGAAGGCCCTGGCTCAGTCTCTTTCAAAATCTCTGCTAATGTTTGAAACATGTCAAAAATTCCAATGTTCACTCATGGCCCCCATAATTCCATTTTGGCTTTGGATGCAGCCACTTTATCTGCCAACTTGAACACAGTGTCTTTCTCCCTTGAAGTGACAGATTGAGTTCACTGAGCAGGTTAAATATGTCACACAAGTAAGTAAGTTTTGTGACCCATTCTGTGTCACTGAAATGGGCTGCCAGTGGTGACTGTTTTTCTAAATCTCTGGAGCAGCTCTTGTAACTCAGAAACTCTGGCCAGTGATCTACGTTTAGAAAGCCATCTTGCTTCTGTGTATAAGAGACGACGTGTGTGCTCTGTGTGCATCTCCTCACAGAGCTGCGTGAACAGACGTGAGCTAAGGGCATGTACTTTAATGTGGTTGATAGTTTTAATCACATTCTGCAAAACGTTGTTAAGTTCAGGTGACATTTTTCAGCTAGCCAGCATTTTTCTATGGATGACACAGTGTGTAGACTCACACTCAGAAGTGACCTCTTTGACCCGAGTAGTGAAACCAGAAAACAGTTCCCTCATGGCAGCTGCTCCGTCGTGCATATACTGACACAAAATGATCAATTCAGTTTTCCTGATATGTAATCATTCAAAGACTTGACTAGTTCTGCAGCTGTGGTGTTGGTTGGCAACAAAAGTGCACATAACACACCCTCATGCACATCATCCTGAAAAATATATGGCACAAGAACAAGCATTGTTGCCTTGTTGTCAACATCGGTAGACTCGTCAACCTGGACTGCATACCAGAGTGACTCATTAATCCTCTCTTAAAATTGTGCCTCAATATCCTCTGCTATTTCATCAATTTGTCTAGTTATGATGCTAGCTGAAAGAGGAACACGTGCCACATTTTGAACCGCAGCCTCTCCTAAAAGTTCATGACAAATGTCCTTAGCAGCAGGCAGGATCAACTCTTCACCAATAGTAAAGGGCTTCTTAGCTTTAACAATGTAGTTAGCCACTAAGAATGATGCTCTCAGTGCAGACACATTTGATGAAGTGGTGGCCTTCAATAATTGCTTCTGTTTTTCATGTTCACATTTTTTTTCTTCTGAAATACTCCAAAGTCTTTTCTTTTAATGCAGGGTTCTTGGTCTCCATGTGGCAAAGCAGTTTTGAAGGTTTCATGGCTTCTTGAGATAGCTGGTCACCACATATTATACAAAGCGGGCTTGGAGAATGTGAATCAGCTGTTGCAATGAACTCGTAATTTAAGTAGGACTCTTGGTATTTTCTTTTAAATGTAGCTTTCTTTTTGTTGGCCATCTTAGAGTCTTCTGTTGTCTCATCATTGCGTTTTTGCCCTTTTTCAAAGAAACTCTCCAGCGATGTTTGTTTTTTACTCATTTTGGCTAGGGTTAGCTTGTGGGCTTATCAAAACTGTGACTGAGACAGGTGCACAGTGCGGGAAAGAGGCGTGGACGGAAGTGGTAAATAAAATAATGGGCGGGCCATGCGCAGACTAAAAAAAGTGTCAGATTCTGACTTAAAGCCTGCCACCAGTTGCAGCTGCACAATTGAAGTACATCAACTCATTTTCCACTATAAAGCCTGCCACCAGATGCAGCTTAATTGTCACTTGCCATTCGCTGATAGGGTTTTGATATGAATCTGCAAACAATTGATTTATTATGTTCTCTGTGCAGTCAAACCTCTCTGCTAATGATGATCTGTATTTGCAGCCGCTCCCCAGCGCTAGCATCACTGCCTCAGCTCCACCTCAGATCATCAGGCATTAGATTCTCATAAGGAGCGTGCAGCCTAGATCCCTCTCAGTAGGGTTCGTGCTCCTATGAGAATCTAATGCTACCGCTGATCTGACGGGAGGTGGAACTCAGGCGGTAATGTGAGCGATGGGCTGTAAATACAGATGAAGCTTTACTTGCTCACCTGCCACTCACCTCCTGCTCTGCAGACCAGTTCCTAAAAGGCCATAGACTGGTACCAGTGTGTGACCTGGGGGTTGGGGACCCCTGCCCTATAGGCAATGTGTTGATCCTCTCTGGTTGCTTTTAAGATTTTTATTCTTTGTCTCCAGTTTTAGAATTTTAATTATGATGTGCTTTGGTGTGTATTTCTTTGGATTCCTCCTGCTTAGAATCTGCCCAGCCTCTTAGATTTGTAAATTTGCCCTTTTTTGGACATTTTTATTGAGGTATAATTGCTTTACATTGTTGTGTTAGTTGCTGCTGTATAACAAAGTGAATCAGCTATACATATACATATATCCCCATATCCCCTCCCTCTTGTGTCTCCCTCCCACCCTCCCTATCCCACTCCTCTAGGTGGTCACAGCACCGAGCTGATCTCCCTGTGCTCTGCAGCTGCTCCCCACTAGCTATCTATTTTACATTTGGTAGTGTATATATGTCAATGTCACTCTCTCACTTTGTCCCAGCTTACACTTCCCCTTCCCTGTATCCTCAAGTCCATTCTCTACGTCTGTATCTTTATTCCTGTCCTGCCCTTAGGTTCATCAGAACCAATTATTTTTTTTTAGATTCCATATATATGTGTTAGCATACAGTATTTGTTTTTCTCTTTCTGACTTACTTCACTCTGTATGACAGACTCTAGGTCCATCCACCTCACTGCAAATAACTCAATTTCGTTTCTTTTTATGGCTGAGTAATATTCCATTGTATATATGTGCCACATCTTCTTTATCCATTCATCTGTCAGTGGACAATTAGGTTGCTTCCATGTCCTGGCTATTGTAAATAGTGCTACAATAAATATTGTGGTACATGACTCTTTTTGAATTATGGTTTTCTCAGGGTATATGCCCAATAGTGGGATTGCTGGGTCATACAGTAGTTATATTTTTAGTTTTTTTAAGGAACCTCCATACTGTTCTCCATAGTGGCTGTATCAATTTACATTCCCATGAACACTTTTCTCCACACGGTCTCTAGCATTTATTGTTTGTAGATTTTTTGATGATGGCCATTCTGACTGGAGTGAGGTGATTCCTCATTGTAGTTTTGATTTGCATTTCTCTAATGACTGGTGATGTTGAGCATCCTTTCATGTGTTTGTTGGTAATCTGTATATATTCTATGGAGAAAGGTCTATTTAGGTCTTCGGCCCATTTTTGGATTGGGTTGTTTGTCTTTTGACAACGAGCTGCCTGTATATTTTGGAGATTAATCCTTTGTCCATTGACTCACTTGCAAATATATTCTCCCATTCTGAGGGATGCCTTTTCGTCTTGTTTATGGTTTCCTTTGCTGTGCAAAAGCTTTTAAGTTTCATTAGCTCCTATTTGTTTATTTTTGTTTTTATTTCCATTTCTCTAGGAGGTGAGTCAAAAAGAATCTTGCTGTGATTTATGTCAAAGAGTGTCCTGACTATGCTTTCCTCTAAGAGTTTTATAGTGTCTGGCCTTAAATTTAGGTCTTTAATCCATTTAGAGTTTATTTTTGTGTACGGTGTTAGAGAGTGTTCTAATTTCATTCTTTTACATGTAGCTGTCCAGTTTTCCCAGCACCACTTATTGAAGAGGCTGTCTTTTCTCCATTGTATATTCTTGCCTCATTTGTAAAAGATAAAGTAACTATATGTGCATGGGTTTATCTCTGGACTTTCTATCCTGTTCCATTGATATATGTTTCTGTTTCTGTGCCAGTACCATACTCTCTTGATTACTGTACCTTTGTAGTATAGTCTGAAGTCCTGGAGCTTGATTCTTCCAACTCCATTTTTCTTTCTCAAGATTGCTTTGGCAATTCGGGGTCTTTTGTGTTTCCATAAAGATTGTGAAATCTTTTGTTCTAGTTCTGTAAAAAATGCCATTGGTAGTTTGATAGGGATTGCATTGAATCTGTAGATTGCTTTGGGTAGTATAGTCATTTTCACAAAGTTGATTCTTCCAATCCAAGAACGTGGTATATCTCTCCATCTGTTGGTATAATCTTTAATTTCTTTCATCAGTGTCTTATAGTTTTCTGCATACAGGTCTTTTGTCTCCTTAGGTAGGTTTATTCCTAGATATTTTATTCTTTTTGTTGCAGTAGTAAATGAGTACTGTTTCCTTAATTTCTCCTTCAGATTTTGCAACATTAGTGTATAGGAATGCAAGAGATTTCTCTGCATTAATTTTGTATCCTGCTACTTTACCAAATTAATTGATTAGCTGTAGTAGCTTTCTGGTAGTACCTGTAGGATTCTCTATGTATAGTATTATGTCATCTGCAAATAGTGACAGTTTTACTTCTTTTCTGATTTGGATTCCTTTTATTTCTTTTTCGTCTCTGCTGTGGAGACGAAAACTTCCAAAACTATGTGGAATAATTGTGGTGAGAGTGGACAACCTTGTCTTGTTCCTGATCTTAGTGGAAATGGTTTCAGTTTTTCACCTTTGAGAACCATGTTGGTTGTGGGTTTGTCATATATAGCCTTTATTATGTTGAGGTAAGTTCCCTCTGTACCTACTTTCTGGAGGGTTTTTATCATAAATGGGTGTTGAATTTTGTTGAAAGCTTTTTCTGCATCTATTGAGATGATTATATGGTTTTTATCCTTCAGTTTGTTAATATGGTTTATCACATTGATTGATTTATGTGTATTGAAGAAACCTTGCTTTCCTGGGATAAACCTCACTTGATCATGGTGTATGATCCTTTTAATGTGCTGCTGAATTCTGTTTGCTAGTATTTTTTTGAGGATTTTGGCATCTATGTTCATCAGGGATATTGACCTGTAGTTTTCTTTTTTTGTAACATCTTTGTCTGGTTTTGGTATCAGAGTGGTGGTGGCCTCATAGAATGAGTTTGGGAGTGTTCCTCCCTCTGCTATATTTTGGAAGAGTTTGAGAAGGATAGGTCTTAGCTTTTCTCTAAATGTTTGATAGAATTCACCTGTGAGGCCATCTGGTCCTGGACTTTTGTTTGTTGAAAGATTTTTAATCATAGTTTCAATTTCAGTGCTTGTGATTGGTCTGTTTATATTTTCTCTTTCTTCCTGGTTCAGTCTCAGAGGGTTGTACTTTTCCAAGAATTTGTCCATTTCTTCCACGGTGTCCATTTTATTGGCATATAGTTGCTTGTAGTAATCTCTCATGATCCTTTGTATTTCTGCAGTGTCAGTTGTTACTTCTCCTTTTTCATTTCATATTCTGTTGATTTGAGTCTTCTCTCTTTTTTTCTTGAGGAATCTGGCTAATGGTTTATCAATTTTATCTTCTCAAAGAATTAGCTTTTAGTTTTATTGATCTTTGCTATCATTTCCTTCATTTCTTTTTCATTTATTTCTGATCTGATCTTTATGGTTTCTTTCCTTCTGCTAACTTTGGGGTATTTTTGTTCTTCTTTCTCTAATTGCTTTAGGTGTAAGGTTAGGTTAATTATTTGAGATTTTTCTTGTGTCTTGAGGTAGGATTGTATTGTTATAAACTTCTCTCCTAGAACTGCTTTTGCTGCATCCCATAAGTTTTGGACCATCGTGTTTTCATCGTCATTTGTTTCTTGGTATTTCTTGATTTCCTCTTGGATTTCCTCAGTGATCCCTTGGTTATTTAGTAGCACATTGTTTAGCCTCCATGTGTTTGTATATTTTACATTTTTTTTCCTGTAATTGATATCTAGTCTCATAGCGTTGTGGTCAGAAAAGATACTTGATACGATTTCAATTTTCTTAAATTTACCCAGGCTTGATCTGTGACCCAAGATATGATCTATCTTGGAGAGTGTTCCATGAGCAATTTAGAAGAAAGTGTATGCTGTTGTTTTTGGATGAAATGTCCTATAAATATCAATTAAGTCCGTCTTGTTTAATGTATTATTTAAAGCTTGGGTTTCCTTATTTATTTTCATTTTGGTTTATCTGTCCATTGGTGAGAGTGGGGTGTTAAAGTCCCCTACTACTATTGTGTTACTGTTGATTTCCCCTTTTATGGCTGTTAGCATTTGCCTTATGTATTGAGGTGCTCCCATTTTGGGTTCATAAATATTTACAATGGTTATAGCTTCTTCTTGGATTGATCCCTTGATCATTATGTCGTGTCCTTCTTTGTCTCTTGTAATAGTTTTTACTTTAAAGTCTATGTATGTTGTCTGATATGAGAATTGCTACTCCAGCGTTCTTTTGATTTCCATTTACATGGAATATCTTTTTCCATCCCCTCACTTTCAGTCTGTATGTGTTCCTAGGTCTGAAGTGCATCTCTTGTAGACAGCATATATATGGATCTTGTTTTTGTATACATTCAGCCAGTCTATGTCTTTTAGTTGGAGAATTTAATCCATTTACATTTAAGGTAATTATTGATAGGTATGGTCCTATTACCATTTTCTTAATTGTTTGGGTTTGTTTGCTCTTAATTCTTCTAGCTCCTTGTTAAATGTTTCTTGTATTTTCGTCATTCTATTTCCAAGATTTTGGATCACCTTTACTACATTACTCTGAATTCTTTTTCAGGTAGACTGCCTATTTCCTCTTCATTTGTTTCGTTTGGTGGGTTTTTACCTTGGTCCTTCATCTGCTGCATATTTCTCTGTCTTCCCATTTCACTTAACTTACTGTGTTTAGGGTCTCCTTTTTGCAGGCTGCAGGTTCGTAGTTCCTGTTTTTTTTGGTGTCTGCCCCCAGTGTGTAAGGTTGGTTCAGTGGCCTGTGTAGGCTTCCTGGTGGAGTGGACTGGTGCCTGTGTTCTGCTGAATGAGGCTGGATCTTTTCTTTCTGGTGGGCAGGACCACGTCTGGTGGTGTGTTTTGGGGTGTCTGTGAACTTATTATGATTTTAGGCAGCCTCTCTGCTAATGAGTGGTGTTGTGTTCCTGTCTTGCTAGTTGTTTGGCATGGAGTGTTGAGCACTGGAGCTTGCTGGTCATTGACTGAAGCTGGGTCTTAGCATTGAGACGGAGATCACTGGGAGAGCTCTTGCTGATTGATATTACATGGGGCCAGGAGGTCTCTGGTGGTCCAATGTCCTGTACTCGGCTCTCTCACCTCAAAGGCTCAGACCTGACAACCAGCTGGAGCACCAAGACCCTGTCAGCCACCTGGCATAGACAACTGTGGTAAAAATGTGACTGGTGTCTTGGATTTTTCTTTGCTGGGCAATTTATCCAAACCAGGTTCCCTTTTTCAGAAATACAGCAAGCCAAAATGCTGAGACATCTGAGGTTTGCAGTGAAGAGAGGGCTCCAAACTCTGGAAGTCCACACTCCAGAGACCCTCCTTCTCACATGCTGCCTCTCCCCTTCTGCTGCTCTTTTTTTTTTTTACAAAATTTGAGAACTTTTCAGCCATTATGTCATCCAATAGCCTTTCAGCCCTACTAATTCCTGTCTTTCTGTCACACTGATGATATGACTGTTTTCAGATCAGATGAATTCTAGTATTCTATCCTCGAGTTTACTTATTCTATTTTTGTCATCTCCACTCTACTACTGAACTTATCAATGGAGGTTTTTTTAAATTTCTGCTATTGTATTTTTCAGTTCTGTAATTTCATTTGGGTCTTTTTTAAAAATTAATTAATTTATTTTTTGGCTGCGTTTGGTATTCATTGCTGTGTGTGGGCTTTCTCTAGTTGCAGTGAGTGGGGGTTACTCTTCATTGCTGTGCGTGGGTTTCTTATTGCGATGGCTTCTTTTTGTTTCAAAGCACGGGCTCTAGGCTCACAGGCTTCACTAGTTGCAGCACATGGGCTCAGTAGTTGTGGCTCACAGGCTTTAGAGTGCAGGCTCAGTAGTTGTGGTGCACTGGCTTAGTTGCTCTGCTGCATGTGGGATCTTCGCGGACCAGGGCTCAAACCCATGTCCCCTACATTGGCAGGCAGATTCTTAACCACTGCGCCACCAGAGAAGTCCTGAAGAATTCTTTTCTTTTTGGTTGTGCCAGGTCTTAGTTTCAGCAGGTGGGCTCCTTAGTTGTGGCTCCAGGGCTCCTTAGTTGTGGCATGCGAGCTCTTAGTTGCAGCAAGCATGTGGGATCTAGTTCCCTGACAAGGGATTGAACCTGGGTCCCCTGTATTGGGAGCATGGAGTCGTATCCACTGCACCACCAGGGAAGTCCGTAATTTGGGTCTTTTTTATGGTTTCCATTTCTTGTTAAATTAGTTTTTTTTTAATTATTTGTTGCAAGAGACTTTCTATTAGATTGTCATAGCATTTTTTGACAGCTGCCTTAAAACTTTTATCAGATAATGCTAACAACTTATGATATACTGAGGGTTGTTTAGAATATTTTTTAGTACTGAAAAATAGCTCTTAAAGTCAGCTTATAGGAGACTATTGCATATTTAGCTGAGAGGTATAATGAAGTCAGAAGGGTATACATTAAAGAAAATTCAACTTCTTAAGATTTTAAATAGTAAAAGAAATTTATAACTTGATGGATAAAATAAGCAATGTACAGGGAAACCTGTGTCCATGCCCCAGTAATATCCAAGAGATGTTTTATAATTACACTTGGCAACAGTCAGAAGCTAATAGATGGAGGGTGGTGAAAACATTTTGAAAGCATCTCCTGGCTGGTAACCAAGTACAGAAGAATAATGCTGCATATATGAGGCAGAGGATTAAAGAGTAAAAAAACAATGCAAGTTTTCATGGGAGGATATGAAAATAGGCTGAAGCTCACAACTATTTTTCAGAGCAAGTAGGAAGAAAATTTGGAAGGAATCTGAAAATAGGGCTGAAACCATTTTTGTTGTTTTTGTTACACCTCTTTTGTTTTGAAACATGGAGCAGCAAGCCTAACTGAAAACATCAGGTATAATTGGTCATCAACTTTGGGAACCATAACTTAAGTACAGGTGAGAGAACCAGCATTGTGTCTAGGAGAGGACAGCAGGAGAACAAGAATGAAGCAGAGTGAATCCAACAGTGTCTAAGGCAGGGGGAGTCCTGGTCCTATAGAACCTTCAGAATTCTGGATGGCAGATCATGGTACAAGTGTACCCTGAGAATGTCCACCTCCTGGAGTTGACCCTGCACATGTTGGTCATACAAATGCACCTTTTTCACTTGCCTTCAGTTTCCTCCTGTTGTACATTTCCTCAGTAGCAACATCAATCACTATATGTTGAAAGTTAGACCAAAATAAATATGAAGGCAGCATGTGCCTAGTGTGTCCAAATTGAGAAATAAACATCTTTAGGGATTTCTGCATTCCAGTAAGTTTTTCCAAGTTTCCTAAATATTGTACATTTACTTTTAGTAGGACATTGTTTAGCATGATGTTTGCTGGACAAGAACAATAAAAACTGACAGAAGCCTTGCTGACCTCCCAGACATTTTACAGAAGAGCCACAGTAATGTCAGAGGACCTGGAAAAAAGCACTGTAGGACTGAGTCCCATAATTAAAGCTGCAGTTCTTCCTCCCATCAGGTTTGTTCTAGAGCCAGTCCATCTCAGGCAATGTTGTAAGCAGATTACTTCCCCACCCACATCTCCATCTCTTGCACTCTGACCTCCACACCTACATTTCTAGATGCCTTCTGGTACCACCCTCTGTGTGGCCATCAGGCACTTGTAGTTCCAAACTGAACATTTTTTTTCCCCAAAATTCATCACTTTCTGTTTTGTGTTTTTCTTAGATTTTTGTATGTCTATGTGCTATCCATTAATCACAGGGCCTAAGTGTTCACATCTGTCTTCATGCTCCAACTAGCAACAGACAAACAGAACTTGTCTTTCCTGTACAGACAGGCTGATCTGAGCACCCACCATCCATCTCCTTATCCAACTCTCTCACACCAAGCCAATATTCCCCTATCCTAAATCATCCCAGGACCAGGTACCAGACAACCAGAGACCACCCCTATGGCCCGAAGCCCTCTGAAATGATTCAGACTCGCCAGTCCTAAATTGTTTACTCTGCCTGCCTTGTCTTTCCCAGGAAACTCCAATAACAGCTCTTATTCTCTCTCCTCACTCCTTCTGCCTCCTGACTGACGCTGGCGTTTCCCCCATGTGGTCCTGCATGGCATGGCATGTCCCCACCTTTTAGGAAATGTAAGTCACACATTTTTCTTTTAATAGCGTTGGCCTTTCCATGTCCTCATCCGGGCACCTCCACAAATTAAAATCCACAAGTACAAATGAGACACTCTCCTTTTGTACCACCTCAGCACAAAGTTTAGAGTGAAGCGTATCCGAATTTGGCAGTGGAATCTTAGCCCTTCCAACTATGGCCTGTGCAAATTGACTTGACTCTCACCTTCCCCACGAGGGCCTGACAAGGTGATAGACGTGAGTGTATGGTTTAAATGCAGAGAGACACACACTGTCAGACAGAGAGGATTTCAGTCCCCACAGGCCATAGGTTACAGGAGATGGTATCTGTCTTTTTGATCACTGTAACTTGGCACTATTTCTGCCAAGTACAAGTTAAATGGTTATATAATCACATAAATAAAACCGTGGGGATGAAGTCACCCAGATTCTCTTCATCCACAGGATGTTGAAGAGGTCTGAAACTTTGATTTTCCTTTCTACATATTGTCAGTTGTGGGATCTTACAACTTAGGGATTATTCTGTGGGTAGAGTTTTAGTGCCTTTACTGCTTAGCTCATAAAAACAGCAGGGATGAGGTTAGACCAGGCTCAGGGCTCAGAGTCTAAAATGGTGTCACTCACCCTGGATGAAGTATCAAAACACAGGTGTCACCCGGTTCCTTGTCCCTACACCCTCCTCCCTCCCATGAGGACAGAAAGAATAATCCCAGCCTCTGTCCTGCCCAGCCTGAACTCTTTGTCCGGTATATGGTGTGAACACAACACAGAACTAACTGCAATGAATATTTTCGTGTGTGGATGTGTGTTTGTATGTGTATGTGTATGGTGTGTGTGTACATGAATGTGTGTGAGTTATGTGGATGTGTGTATGATGTGTGATGTGTGTGTGTGCTGGGTGTATGTGCATGTCTGTATGTGTGTAACATGTGTCTGTATGTGTGTACGTGTATACGCGAGTGTGTGGGGTGTGTGTACAAGTGTGTATATGTGTGATGTGTGTATATATGTGCATGTGTGTGGGTGCATGTGGTGATACTTGTGTTTCTTGTGGCTCTCTGGAGAGCAGGTGTTTGGTAACCTGCTAAAGATGATAGAGCTGATACTGGGGAACCAGGCCAGGCTCCCACACAATCTCCATCTGGCTCCCCAGAGAGACCACACTAAAGCTCAGTATTCTTGCAGAGCTCTCCTCCAGGTCAAGGGGCAGGAAGCCAATGCACCCACCCTGGTGGCCACCAGGGAAGCCTGTAGTCCACACGAGGGTGACTCTAATCCCAGTGGGTTTCTAGATGTTCTTCTAGCTAGGAGGGCTGAGGCCTAGGAGGGCCCTTCCACACAGGTCTCGCTTTGGTTTGTTTTTTTCCTGGTTAGGTCAAGGTCAAGGCGATTTAGTATTAACATCTGGCTTTCTGGAATCCCACCCTCCCTAAGCACATATTTTAAAGAAATGGTTCCTGAAAGGTTCTGAACCACCTTGTTAACTCACATACCAAGTGAAAAACAAAACCATTTTAAGGAGGTTTCACTTGAAACAGTAACCCATCCTCTTCTTATCTCGTTCTTATAAGTATTGTTTGATTCTTCCTAAATTCCTAAAGTGGAGTTTATTACAAAGACCATTGATCTGGACTAGGGATATCTCTATACAATTTTGTATGGTTTCCATGGAAAAAGTGAATAGAACTGTGTTAGACTATTACAGTTGTAAGGGTTAAATGTCAAATCTGCCTTTGTGAATTTGCACGGAAAATGTATCCCTGCGTGGCGTTCTTTCCCATCACAGAAAGCTTTGACTCTTCACACCTAGTCCTGGACCTGGAAAACTAATGCCCCCCGGGATATCCCCAAAAGAACTAGTGTGTTCAAATTTACTGTGTTGATTTTATCTGATAAGAAATGAATGAAAATAAAGCATGCTAGAATTTCAGACTTAGAAGGAAATGTATGGTCTCCTAGTTATGCCACATTCTCAGCATCAGAACATGGAAGGGCCTGCTTGCCAAGGCCCCAGCTGCACTATCCGATCGCCTCTGCAACTTTCTGTCCTCAGATGGCCTCTCTGTCTGCTATAGGTGTGCAGCTGCCCCTCAGGGGCCCCCTGCCTCACTTGGGACATTCATACTTGCTTTTCTCTTCCCCTGAACCACTGTGGCCCCAGGAGCTTTACCTCTGCCTCTTAAGCGTCTGCTCAAATGTCAACTTAGAAATAAGGACACCTCTGAACACATCTATTCTATTTATAGAGTAGCCATTCTGCACCCCCCCCAGACGCAGCACTCCCTAACCCTCAGACTGCTTTTCATTTCTTCAGAGCCTTTTACCATCATCTGAAAAATACATATTTCCATTTAACAGCGTACTTTCTGCCAATCTTTGCTTATCGCTGTATCTCTATAGTCAATAACAGCTGACATATGGAAGACATTCAGTCGATGTCTTCTGAATGACTAAATAAGTGAGTGAACGCAATGAAGTTCCAAGTAGTCTGAACCCCAAGACGGTTACGGTTCTGTTCCAGATTGTGACTTTACTGTAATTTCAGTTCAAGCTAAAAGTTGAAAAGAGGCATAAGGTCTGCCTGAATAATATGAATTAATCACAAGAAGGAATTTGACCTCTTTAGAGGCAGCTAGTATTGTGTTTCTCTTCCTCGATTGATAAATATATCTGTCTCAGGGAAAGAATCATATTAGGCAGATGGTGATGGACAAGCCAGTCAGTCATCACGTGGGAAAAAAGAGATTTTAAAACTGACTCTTCAATGACCAACCCAAGTTGAAATCAGTGTTTTACAGGGTTTTATGACCTTTAGTCACTACAGAGTGGTTCACTGCAGTGCCTTTGAAGCTGAAGGAAGGCAGTTGAGGTAGGAACCATCCATCACCACTAACTGCTGTGGAAGGGCCTCTTTAATTAAGAAGGGTTCATCTAGATTGTGTATCTATTTAAAAACCAAGGATACATTAATAATCTTCAAAATGTCTGCCATTAGTACAGAGCAGGGAAAGTGGTTTGCCTAAAATGCAGGTCTGGTTATGGCTCTTCCTGTATCATTGAAAACCCTTTTTACGAGTTCCAGTTTCCTTCCCAAGTGGCTTCCAAATGATCTTCACCAACACTTGCACGCTCAAGTGCAGGAGCACACAGATGTGGAAATGCAGACATGGAAACACACAGATGCAGAAACACTCAGAAACAGGATGCACACAGATGTGGAAACACACAGACATGGGAAAATGTAGATGTGTAAACATGCAGACCATGGGAAACACATAGATGTGGAAACATGTAGAAATGGAAACGTGCAGACACAGGAAACGCTCCCATGGAAACATGCAGACATGGAAACTGAAACACACAGACATGGAAAAAAGCAGATGTGAAAACACAAAGGTGTGGAAAGACACAGACAAAGGAAACATGAAGACATGGGAAACATGCAAACATAGGAAAATGCAGAGGTGGAAACACACACAGACACTGAAAATGCAGAGCTGGAAACATACAGACACAGGAAATGTGCAGACATGGAAACTGATACATGCAGACAAGGAAACACATGTGGGAAACACACCAACAAGAAAGCACACAGATGCAGAAACATGTGGACATGGTAACATACAGACGTGGCAACACACAAAAATGGAAACATGCAGATATGGAAACAGGCAGGTGTAGAAACTAAAACAAAACTGACAAAACAATGCTTTCAGGCTGACCATTTGCAAAGATTTTTGACGTCTTCTATTCCAGTCTATTTTATTCTATTGCATTCTCTTTCCTCTTAAATCTTGTTACGGCCTAATAACTTCTTTTCATGACTCACCCTGGGTCATGACAAGCAGTTGAAAAACACAGACTCATGGGGTAAAGCCCAAACTTCTTAACAGAGCAGCTCTTTCTCTTTTACAAGTTGATCAAATCTGTCTTTCCTCTACATAGACTTTCCCACCCACACAGAACCGTCGCTTCCAAATGCACCCTGTACCTTGGTCCACCCCTCTGTTTGACCATCAGGCCATTCTTGGCCTGTGTTCCTGTGCTCAGGCACTGTTGGACCTCGAGACTCAGGCATGAGTCCTAGGCTGCCGTCTCCATGTCTCCGGCACGGGATTAAAGGATCTCTAGCTTGTGTCCCACGTGGATTATTTTCATGACCGCACAGTGCTTTTTAGTTTCCGCAGCCAGGGACCTTGCATTTTTTAATCTTGTAACATCAGTGCCTGACACAAGAGCTAACACAGAATTAGGATTCCATTAACAGTAGCTAACATTGTTATCGTGAAGATTATGGCTGTTAGAAGACTGGGCAAGAAATTCTGAAAATGCCCCTGTGATTCACCATTATTTCATTCCTTAGCATACATCAGCCTCAGTCAAGGATGTTGTTGGTGACTTGATAATTTCATAAACAAGCCACTTCATTATCCTTAAGCTGCAAAGGGGAGAATCACTTTAAAAAACTATTGTTTTTGTTTCCATGTTAGTTCTTTGTTTCCTTACAGGCCAAATACTGAAAGTTTTAGCGTGTTATTATACAGTTCTACAAAATCAAGCCCCTATTTGCTTTGTCAGTTACTCCTTCACATATTCAGTGTTCCTCCAGCCATCCACTCTTCCTTAACGGCCCACTCTCATGCCTTTGCACACACGGATGAATCCATGTCAAATGCACATTCCCACCCTTTTCTTCATGGCCAATTCTCGTTCACATTTCAAGGTCCAGAACAACGATCATTTCCTTTTTAACAGGCTGAGCTACTGAAATGAATGAGACAATCTGTTCGCTCTAGGAGATCAGCCTCCCGTGTCTGAGGAGATACGTGAAATCCCCATTAATGTACCCTGAGGGTTGTGATGAAAATCTGTACAAATGTGAGGGGGCCTGGCAGAGGGAAAGGTTAAGCTGGGCTTCACAGGAAAGAGTGAAGATGGTTGAAAAGGGTATCCCAGAAGAAGGAACAGGAGCCACGAATCGGACAATTATATCCTGCGACTTGGAGATGTAGGAAGTCACATCTGAAGCACATCATCCTGTTGGGGAAGCTGTTTGAGGCTGAGCTGCAAAGTTGCAAAGGCAGGTGGTGAAGGAGCCCCAGTGCCTTTGCTTGAGTTTGGAAAATGGTGATGGTCATGGCGTGTGAAGCAGGGTCGTCACATAAGGGAACAACGTGACTGAGTTTACAATATAGAAGGATAATCAGTATTTCATTTCAAGCAAATTATGTTGATTTGTTTTTTTACCTTCCTAACCTCTTCATCTTTGAGCAAAATATAAAAGAAATTACAGTCATTGGCTGTTCATGGTTCATTTTCACTGGGAATATTAATCATTTGCTGTCAAGTGTATTCAATTACCTGAGTAAAACAAATCCCGTGGCTCCCAGGAAGGAGCCTTGTTTGGAATTTGCCTCCACAATGCAGGTGCAGTGTGAGAGTTGAGGACTGGATCCACGTACCCGACACAGCATCCTTTCTACAGGAATACAACTGACACGCCATCTTCATCAGCACACGTTTATCATTCCAGGAAACGCTTACTCAGAAAGATTCATGCTGCAAGTAACTTTTTGTCCAGTCCAGGAGCTTCCTGGAAGACCTCTCTTCAATAAAACATCCTCTGATAGTTTTTATCCAAGACTCTTCAAACCCCTTCCTGCAAACACCTCTTCTTGCTGGGCCCACCCATCCCAAACTATCGTGTCCTGACCCTTGACCAACCTTGATCAGCCTCCTGAATGAAAAAACCTGTCTTACCCTAGACAATAAAGTCTCAATCATGCATCCCTTAATGCATTCTCCTCCAAGGTGCATCAAGACCCAGTTGAGGTGGGTATTACTTTTCATGGTAAAGAATAATTAAACTCAGCTTTGTCTTACCCACAGCTGTAGTGGTGACATTTTAGACAGCTTACACTCAGCAAGGTGCAGAATATATTTCTCAGGTTTCTTGTCCCTCAGTGGGTAGAAATGGGGACAGGAAAGGAGGACACGTTAGCACCTACAGAGTGAGCATGGTGAGTCCCGGGGATAATGAGGGAATGAGGACCATTTCCTCCATCGAGGAGCACAAAGCCTTTTTAGGGAGGAAGGTATGCCGACCACACTTGTGATGTCACAGAAGTCATCCAAAAGGGGGAACTGTAAACTTTGGGGTGGAAGAGGTAAAGGAAGGCCAGGCAAAGTACTATTAGCCTCATTTTAACAGAAGAGGGGACAAAATAGGAGAGAGGAAAGGTCTGCAAAGTGAAAGCAGACTCGTGCCTGTCTTCCTGCATCACGTGGAATAAGGAGACACGTGGCTCATTGAGGGCGGTGTATCTTGCTGTTGCTTGTGCTTTGTATTACAGCTCTGTATTTCACAGCTTGTGTTTTGAAATACAGACTCCAGCTCCTGAGCTGAACTTCTGTCAGGGGGAGCCCAGGAAGAGGCTCTCCAGTCTCAGCAGGACCTTGGCTGATGCTGCCATGGGCATGGCCCCATCACACAGAAGTCTTCAGGGTCCCAGCACATTTGGGGCTTCTCCTCTGTATCATTCCAGAGACTACTGAGGTTACAACTTGACCAGTGAAGAACTTTCAGGAAGCTTCCTCCAAACAAAATTCCCAATTCTTATCCAAGTTCATAAAGAACAGAAAGGCAATCCAGGTACATAAAGGGAAGGGAAGTTCCTGGATTGCTCCTGCTCCCCTGGGAACACGACCCCAGACACTGCCTCCTGCCTGGCGTTTCTCTGTCCAGCCATCCCTTACTCCAGCTTCTCCGAGCCATGGATCTGTAGACCCTTGAAGGTTGTTGTTCTTTTGCTGTTGATGCCCTTTCTGAGAGGAATTTGATTTCACCCTCTCTATCATTTTGCATTCTCTGAATGTTAATCAGAGGTGTCCAAAGAAGGGGTTTGGCAATAACAGAATAACTGATAGAGTGAAGGAGTGTGGGAGAAAAAAATAACACTTATCTGACAAAGTATGAAGACTTTGGCAGGCAGCGGGAGGGAAAGGCTAAAATTAATTGTACTTGCACCATTTATGCCATTTCTGATGTAGGTGGGTAGTCTACAGAGAAGGCTTTGAGACACTGCAGACAAGCTGTGTCACTATTGTCGTGTAGCTAAGTATAAAGCCCTTGGTGGCTCCAAGGAAACATGACCACGCAGCCATGGATGCTAGAAGAATGAGGGGCCAGTATATGGAATCCTCGGCATAAAGAAGAAATAGATTCCTTGTTCCCGCTAAGCAATGGCTCAACAGATAGCTTAAGGCGACAGCAGACATGTTTTGAGTGTATGACTGTATCTTCTCCCCAAGATTGCATTGGTTACTGGGGATGCCTAATTGCAAAGGGCATGGTCTGTGCCCTCTGGGATCCCCATGACTGCTCAGAGATGCAAGAAGTATATGTGAAAAAAAAGTGTCGTTTGGGACTTCCCTGGTGGTGCAGTGGTTAAGAATCTGCCTGCCGATGCAGGGGACACGGGTTCGATCCCTGGTCCGGGAAGACCCCACATGCCGCGGAGCAAATAAGCCAGTGGGCCACAACTACTGAGCCTGCACTCTAGAGCCCGCGAGCCACAACTACTGAGCCCACGTCACAACTATTGAAGCCAGTACTCCTAGAGCCCATGCTCCACAACAAGGAGAAGCCACAGCAATGAGAAGCCCACGCACCACAACAAAGAGTATCCCCTGCTCACTGCAACTAGAGTGAAAGCCTGCACGCAGCAACGAAGACCCAACGCAGCCAAAAATAAATAAATAAATAAATTTATTTTGTAAAAAAGTGTCATTTGACTTCCTCATCCCCATTGACCTCTTCCTCTGTTCCTTATTATATTACACAACTTTAGGTTGTAGGTGTAATGAACATTATTTTGCAAATTAGGAAATCATATACCAGATTCATCACATAAGTTACCGATGTCACTCAGCTGTCAGTTGAAGAGGTAGGTTTCCAACTCTTCCTAGCAGGTCTGCTTTTGTCCTTGGAGGGAAAGCTCTCCCTCATATAAGTGAAAGCACAAGAGTTAATAATGCAGCTGATCTAGAATTATGGGTCCTAAAGTCTGTGTAGGTCCTGCTTTTAGGGTCCTGGTCACCCAGTGGAGAAGGATCCATGTAGGAGTGGGGGACATTGCCTACAGTAGACTTTATAGGGAGAAACGTCACTCAAGACAGAGGACCTGACCACAATAGAAACCACAGAGAAGGGATGGAAATTCACTGTTGTGATGCAAAGTACCGATGAGATTGTTCATAACTGATGAAATAATTTTTGAGAGCTTTAGCCAGAATAATTGAGAGCAGGTTGGAATGTGGGGAGTATGTGGAGAAGACAAGTGGCCAAGAGCTAAGGGTTGAGTAAGTCCAGTTGGATTCAGTGCTACAGGCTCACTTTTAGGTTGTAGTGGCTGCTTGGCATCATGGCCCAATTAACATCTTAAAGCAACTCTGTACATTGGGCTGAACTGCAGGACACATCTGCAGAACATCTTAAACTTGTATCGCTCAGACTCTCTGAAAATATCCGGTGCTGAAAAATTCACTTGATCCAAGGCAACTCATTCCATGTTCTTATAAATAATAATTATGATGATCACATTTATTTGGGACTAAGAAACGTAAACGGGAAGAAGTGAGTTAGGATTTAATAAATACCTAAGTATGTTGTTGTCCCTAGATTCAGAATTGAGTAACTTATGACTTTATATGCTTTTAAAATGCACTGAAACCTCCTAATAAGTTTCAGTTTTTCCAGTTAGAGGCCTGGTGCCAGAAATAAGTCAGTGATACCTCCATGTTCTAGTTGTATATTCTACCCTGCACATAGACATAGCCTTCTAAAGTTAGAGAGCCAGGTAAAAGGCAAGCCAAGTCATCGGCCCCGTATTTGCAGGAACCCAAGCAGTGACACAATGATTTATGGTCTGACTAAGCAGTTGTGTCTGCACAGAAAGAAGCAGACAAATTAATAACCATAAAGAGGAAATGCATACTTCTTACACAACAAATCCTTTTTTATTTCTTTTATCTACTATTCCATCAAGCCTAACAGTGATTGAACAAGATGAAATCATTCTTTCTTTTTCACAAATCCACATGGGTAATGTTTGAATGAAGAAAGATCCGGTGTTTCACCCTCAATGGGTGGATGACTTACAGGTTGCAACAGCACTTTCACATACATCTTTAACTCTCAACTCAAAGTAACCCTGTAGGATCTGTTTTCTTATCCCAATTTTACAAATCAGGAAAATAAGCCTCACATTGGCTCACACACTAGTGGCAGGGAAACTGTTATTATTTGGGAGAGGAGAGTGGTAGATGTTACTATAGTTTCTAAAAATGTTTCCAAGTTAGAATCTTCTGGGACAGGGACACAAGACCAAATGGGTACATTTTCTTGTAGTTAGGGTACACTATTCCAAAATCAGACAACCTGGGTTTCAAAACCTGAATCTGCTGCATTAATTTGCTTTATTATCCAGTTCCCTCATCTGAGAAATGGGAATTATTGTAATACTTATTGCACAATATGTTTAAAGATTTAAGTATGACAAGGTAGTGAAAGAGTGGAAAGGATGGAAAGAGGATAAGGCTCAGTTAACACAAAAAAATTATTTCAGGAGATTGTATCTGGTATTTGGCACTCTTTCACTGAAAGTACAGTATTATTGATTTTATTTATTTTTCCTCTTGTCAGGAGTGGTATTAGAGACTGACCCAAGGAAGAAGAACTGTCCAAAGGAAAAAGAAGAGTCTACAGTGAGCCCTAAGTGACTGGAAGTGGCAGAGACAAGAGGGTTAACCAGATGTCAGAATCTAGGCGAATACAGTGAGCTGTGGAAATGCACGTGTTCAGAGGCACACGCAGACGAAGAACCCCTGTCCGCCTCCAGCTCCCACCCAGCTTCCACATCTGGCCATTCCCATGGTTGGCCACCTACCCTATGTCTATGATGCATTCCTATCTCCCCAGTTCAGATGAGAAGGGAATTCAGAAAGGAGTTTGGAAGACAAGGCAATGGATCATTGTAGAGAGCAGAGAGAGAAGGGGAAGGAATTGCCTGCAAAGACTAAATTGGGAAACAAAAGTCAGAGGAAGTGTTCAAGTGGATGGAGAGATTTTGGAAGACAGAGAAAAGAAGAGGTGACATGAGCAAGGTTGTGCAAAGCAGAATTGGGTTTGGTGGTGTTGGCTCCACCAGCCCTTTTTGTGGTCTCCTCTGGTAGGATTCACACAGGACACATGACCCCTGGGGAGAAGGACACAACAAATCTCCTCTCCTCTTTCTCCTTCCCTCTTCATCCAGTCTGGAGATTTAGGTGGAAAGATAAAAAGGAATTATGAAATTTCTTCTTCTCTCTATGTTTTGGATTTTTTCCTCTCCTTTCTGGAGCATTGTTTTTTGTCTGGATGTTAGTCCATTCCAGGGCCACAGGGGTACTTTGAGTCATTTGCATCAGGTTCTCATTCTGGATCCAATAAATGCTGTTTTTGAGACAATGGATCTCAGTTTTATCACCAGTAAAAAGGGGTTATGATACATATCTCTTTCTAGGTTATTGAGAAGAATAACTTAATTACTCATGTGGAACTTATAACTCAGAATATGGTTTTTGTTGTGTTTCATAAATGATAGATCCTATTCTTTGATATAGCTTAAGCCATAACCAAATGTAGCACCTAATAGTAAACAGAGACTCAATAAACATTTCTTGAAGAAGAAACAAAAGAGAAAGGAATAAATAAAATGAGTAAAGAAGTATATGAATTTGGTCTTAAATAGAGATACAACCTAAGGGTAAGACTGTTGGGTAAGCATATAAGCCATAAATAAGACAAAATGCCAAGAACCTATTTTTATTGGGAGTATGGCATGCCAGCTAAAAGGACAGTTGTGTTAGTCTGCTTGGGCTGCCATAACAAAATGCCATATACCGGTGGCTTAAACAACAGAAGTCTATTTTTCACAGTTCTGGGGGCTAGTGAAGTCCAGATCAAGGTGCCCACTCAGTTGGGTTACTGGTGAGAGTTTTCTCCCCTGCTTGCAGATGACCACCTTCTCACTGTGTCCTCACCTGGTGGACAGAGAAGGAGAGGGAGCAAGCCCTCTTGGTGTCTCTTCTTATAAAGACACCAGTTCTATCAGATGAGAGCCCCATCCTCATGATTGCATTTAACCAAATCATATCCTCAAGGTCCTATCTCCAGATACAGTCACACTGGGGGTCAGGGCTTCAACATATGAATTTGGGGAATGGTGGGGCACAATTCAGTCTATAGCCACAGATCTGTGCAAAACCCATCAGGTGAAATACTTTTATCAACACCATTCCATCCTCCATAAAGCAAGATTCACAGGAACATCAGAAGTCTATGTTGAGACATGGGAGAAAATAGATGAAAAGAAAAAGGTCAGACTTGAGAAGGTTTAATCCAGTTAAATAAAATTACCCTAAAATTTACTTTAAAAGGTTTAAAATTCAAACTTAGAAGAGGCAAGATTCCTGTTGCTGTTGTTTTTGCTGCATCCAAAGTGAGAACCACAGTTACCTTCCAGCCAACTGGACAAGATGACTTTCCTAGCATAGGGCACCCGGAAACTGGTCTCAAAGATTCACTGCAGGGGCCTCACCAACTCCCCACCAGAGGACAGACATTTACAGCCCATAATCCCTGGTGAGGCCAGGGCCAACTCATCCTTGCACTGAATCTCTCATTTTCAGAAAATCCATTGGTTCTGATGTAATCATCAAAAGCTAATAGAAAAGCATAATATTATTTCATGGTTTAAAGGAAAAGAAAAGGACATCTGGAGTTAACTTTGAATGTGAAAGATAGTGACCTCATAGACAAAGTGTAGAAAAAAATGGAATGAAGCCCACGGGCAGCTTTCAACTTCAGAGACTGAAGACCAAAGACGTGGGTTATTTTAACCATTGAGATGCAAAAACAGAAATGTTGTCAGAGGACCAGGTTTTTTCTCTATCTATATTTCAGATTTGTATTGACTTATTTCCATTTTAAAGGAAAATAGGCTGGAAAGTAAAAAAGAATGGGTTTTAGAATCAGGCAAACACGGGTCAAATCTCGAGTTTTCACTAAAGCAAGCTGAGTGATATGAGGGAGAGAAACTCAAATTGTGGTCCTGAGTGTAGGTTGCCAGATGAAATATAGGACTCCAGGTAATTTAAATCTCAGACCAAAACAAAATAGTGTTTTTCTGTACGTCCCCAATATAGCATGGGACGTTTTTATATAAAAAAGTGATCTGTTGTCTTTCTGAAATTCAAATTTAATGGGGGGTTAGGGAAAGATGGATTGGGAGTTTGGACTTAGCAGATGCAAGCTATTATATGTAGAATGGATAAACAGCAATGTCCTAATGTATAGCACAGGAAATTATATTCAATATCCTGTGATAAACCATGATGGAAAAGAATATAAACAAGAATATATAACTGAATGACTTTGCTGTACAGCAGAAATGAACACAACATTGTAAATCAACTATACTTCAATTAAAAATTTTTAAAAAAGAAAAGCAAAAAAAACCCAAAAAAACGAATTTAATTTGGCATTCTGTATTTATATTTGTACGTCTGGCTCAAGGCTCTCCTCTTCAACAGCAGGGATAAAAATATCGACGTGCATAGTTGTGTGGGATTAGTAACGACAGAGACAGGGCACTTTGCACAGGGTCTGGCACTTAGGAAATATTCCAAACACTAACATTATTACCTTTTTATTTTAATAGCCTCAAGAATGAGGAGGATATGTTATATATCTGGATATTCCCATTGCCCTGTATGCTTTATTTGGATGCATTTCTGTTAAAATATGAGGTGAATCAGGGACAATTTTCATAAGAAAACATACTGAAAAGTACTTATAAGTATTAATGAATAAAATATATGTCACATATACTTCATATATATGTTTATATTTTCCCAACTCTACCAACACACCTGGATTGCATCAAAGCATCCTCCGTCCTGGGCCGTCATGAAAATCTCCATGTTTGAATGCATACATCACTTACCATTTATGTAAAACATGAACAGTTGGAAGAGTAGACAATGGCATCCAAGTGTGCCTGCCTCTACTGTGTAATCAGAGGCTGTGTTCACATGTGCTTTCCCTCAGAATGCCCTTAGCTGAAGATGTTATTTTAATGGAATAAAATTTGAACAGCTCAAAACACTTAATTTAGGATGTTTAGACTCAAAACAGTGTCTCCGTACCCCAGGATCCTGGGATGACTGGAAGGAAGGGATCTGATCTTGAGCTTGTTGCAGTTTGTTACCCTCGGGCACTCAGACACTTGAGATCAAATGGTTGGCAACGGTCCTATGGGCTGCCTTCTGAAAGCCCAGATAACCCAAGAGAGCATTGTGAGTTGAGTGCCTCCTCTGTAGGTGATACTTGAGTTCTCAAAAAAGAGGGAGGAGAGAGAGTAAAAGAGATAGAGAGAGGGAATATCAAATGGCATCATCCATCATATAAGCAAACACCTACCACAGTACCCAGCCTACACTGAAGTGGAGATTTCATCCCCCATGGTAGGCACATTACTATTTGCTGGGAAGATAGACACATTAAGGTCTGGTTCCCAAAATTCATCTAATTCTAACTCTTGATCTATGAACCTTGTGGACTGTCAACAAACTAACAAATTTCCGAGAAGGAAAGTGATTTACCCACGGGCACCTGGACACATGCGCTTGGAAGCTGGATCTCCTGATTGCCAGATCTGGGCTCTTTCCTCTACCTGGGTCTTCCTCAACATGTCTCACTTGTCCTGAGACACCACCACAGAGGGAGCCCTTGGGGTGCGTGAATGAAAACTCCTTGGATTACATCAGTCAAGTCTTTCTGGATACAGCACTCAACCAGGGAGTGTTTGAATGGGTTTATTTTCACCCCTATTGAAACTTTTCTTTTTCTCAAGATTATGATAAATGAGGTACTGCACTGGCCTCTGTCAGCATCTAACTATTATTTGAATATTTTTCTAGAAAATTATTTTGGAGACCTAAGGAACTGATGAATACCTGAAGTTTTGGTGACAGTTGGTTCATCATTTGAGGGCTGTCTGTCATATTATATGACAATAATCAGCATATGGGATGTATTTTGACCGGAAGATTTTCAAGGCGTTTTTCCAGTGGAAGTTGCTATAGGCAACACTTTGAGGATGTTAGGAGGCTTCATGGATGGTGGGAAGCACTTGGAATCTGAAGATGTGGGTTGTAACCCTGCGTGCACATTCACCCTGGATAGGAGCTCTGGAAGGTGACCCAACTTTTCCAAGTATTTATACAGTGTTTCTAAAATCCATAAAAATAATTCTACCTACCTTTTCAGATTTTCATGAGGATGGGGCAGTTAATAGAAAAGTGTTTTTAAATTCTAAAATGTTATTCATAGTATTGGTGTTAATATTTAACAACAGTAAGACTGAGAATTTGATGGGAGATATTCAGGATTTGTTAAGGTATCATGTCTTGCATTTAATGGCTTAAAATGAAAGTTGCAAAATGATAGCTCTAACATCCACTTGCACTCAGATGTACATGTTATTCCTGATATGCCACCAGCATTTCATGGAACAATGTAAAAGACGTCCCTCCATACACAGAACATACACATAGAGTTGGTACCCTCACTTATGTGAATCTTATTATATACTGCCTTATGCATCACACTCAGACATCAATAGGCAGGTGGAAAAATTAAAATCCTTTGCATTTTCCTTCACTTTCAGAAGTATAAAAATTTGACTCTTCTTTTTAGAATTTTTTTTAGTATGAAACTTCATGTTCAAAATATTTCTTTTTCTTTTTCCCAGTAAATGTACCTGATTACAACTTAAAAACTGACTTCAAATTCAGTTATAACCAGTTTAATTTCCTTTTTTTCTTGTTGATTACTCAAATCACCGAACTCCTTTCTTTGTAATTGAGCCTGAGGGGTGTATGGGTAGAGGAAAAGTGGAACTTGAGAATATATTTCTTTGGTTTTATGAAGTCTTGCTCACATTTTGCAGAGTCTGGGCACATCACGGCACTTGGCCTTTACATGGCCAGGTATTTGCAAAGGATGGTAGGAGGGAGAGAAGACGGAAGGAAATCAAATCTTATTAGTCTGTGGCCAAAAGAGTAAAACCCAAAGACTTGTCTAAATTGCACAGACATCTCCCTCAGGACACAATCACAAAAGTTAATATGCCTTGCAATTGTTTTCAAACTATGACTTCTAATAACCATCCGTACCCGCCCCACCCCACCTCGTGTGTTAGTGATTCCCACATTTAACTTGTGTCTCAGGCTCTTTGGCTGAGCTCCAAACCCACAGACTCAATGCTTGTTGGAAATCTCCCACGAGATGCCTGGGCCCATCAAGAGCAACGCTTCCAAACTGAGTTCATTATCTTGTCTCTTCCACATCCCTAACCTGCCCACCACCTGCTTTCCAGAACACAAAACCATCAAGTAGGCGGTAACACGGTAGACAGAGCCTCACCCTGAAAGAAGTCGTGTCTACTCGGGGGCGTATGGCCCTCCCAAGCCGCCCCACGTGCTGTCCTAGGGAGCTGGACCTTCCTTGAATGACGTGGCTCTGGTCACAAGGAGACAAATGCCACATGATGGCTAAGCATGGGGCGTCAAGGAACCCTGTGCTTTCTTAATACCCAACACAGAAACATTCTCCACCAATGGGCGTTTGGATTATTCCCAAGGTTTACAGTTCACAGACAACGTTAACACTTAACATCAGGGCTGCTGTGAGCGAGACTCACTGCAGGCTGCCTCTAGGAACAGAAGTGCCTGGCTTAGGGTATCTGCCCTTCAAACTTTCTGGATTCTTCTAAATTGCTCTCCAAAACTGTACCAACCCACGGGCCCTCGAGCAAGCAGAATAACTGCCCATATCTTCAGCAGCATTTGTTATTACCATATTGCTGTCTTTTTGTCAATCTAATTTGGGGGACATGTTTCTCAATGCTGGCAGAGTTTCCATGTCCCTGATTACTAGCGAGACTAAGGATCTTTCAGATGTCTGTGAGCCACTCAGAATTCCTTGCATGTGAACTTCTTGTTCATATTTCAACAATTTATCTATGAGGTTTTCTGTTTGTTTTCCAATGAATTTCCATGAGTTATTTTAATATTCTGGATACTTACCAGTTTATTACATATGTTGTAATATCTTTTCCCCAACTGCTACCTGCTATTTTTCACTTTCTTTACAGCATGTTTTTCAAAAAGAAGTATTACCTTTTGGTCTAGACTAATTTTTCCTTCTCTTCCTTTATGAGTTGTGCTTTTTCTACTTTGTCTAAGACATCCTTTCCTTTACAGAAGATCATAAACTATATTACTATATTTTCTATGAAAAATTTTAGTGTTATATATTACATATATATATATGTATTTATCCATTTATACAATCTTTTTCTTGGTTCTCTGTTTCATTGATGCATGTGTCAGTCTCTAAGTTAATCTTATTATGGCCTTAAGATGATCTTGGTATATGTCAGGTTAAGTCCACCTTCCTTGTCCATCTTTTTCATAAACTTTTGGTCTCTTCTTGGAGTATTACTATCCTAAGTGTGTTCTAGAATGCATGTATACTAATTCCTGTTACTCATTTGGAAATGTTTGGATCACAGATGGATTAACCACCAGTAATATCTTGGTGACTTTGGCTCTTCCCATACAGGAATATGGATGATCTCAATATTAATTGCAATATTCTTTAATACCTTTAGTAACATATTATCAATTTTCTCTGTAATGTTTTTGCAGACCCTGTGTTACCTTGATTCCTGGGTTAACTCACAGTTCTGTTTCCATTGTAAGCGGTGCCTTCCTGCTCCCCCATTGTCTTACGTTGATCCTTCCCAGTGACCCTGATGAACTTTCATTTAATGATAATGGTTTCTAGATTAATACACTTATCTGAGGCTTAGTTTAGTTTCTTCTACTGTAAGTCAGGATAATAGAACCTATACCTTAGATTTACTGAACGTAAACCACGAAAACATAGATAAAGTCACTAGGGTTGGCATATAATTACCGTGTGATGAGTACTCATTCATTTCTCTTTCCTTTTTTCTAGCTGATGAAGAAGTAACAAATACAAAAACACTTTTATATCAACTCTTACTTACATATTCTCTTCCTGCCTAAAATTCATTTTATGAAAGCAGGTAGTCTCTTTTATCTATTGATGTGTCCCCCAGGCCTAGAACAGCTGTAACCGAGCAGCCCCTATGAAGCCTTCCCAGAACAGACCCCACCTATGTCCTCTGCCTGGCTTTTGTCTGTAGAAAAACTTTAGTCAAAGAATAAATTTAATCAGAGAAGTGAGAAATGCAGAAAGAAAGTCAAACGGTCAAGCAAGATAAAATAATAATACTTTAGCCATTAAACAAAGTCAAGGAACTTTAGTTCTTCCTCAAGGACTATAGATAATATTATGGGCCATGTCCTCTGAGCTGTTTTGCAGATACTGAAAGCCCCACCAGGTTGGAGAAGTTAACTGTCTTCTGCCCACAAGCACGTAGACCCCAGACCGGTTGGAACCAGAAGGTTGATGGTGCTGATTCCCGATGACCTCACCACCAGCCAATCAGAAGAATGCCCATGAGCTGACCACGCCCTGTTCCTTGAACACTATAAGACTCCTCACTACCCCCTCCAGGGCAGATCACACAGTCTTGAGTGCATTAACCTTCTGTGGCCGCCTTTGCTTGGCAAAGCAATAAAAGCTACTCTTTTCTACTTCACCCAGAACTCTATCTCCGCATTTCTCTTTGACACCAGTGAACAGAGGCCGAGTTTCAGCAACACAGGGTCTGGCACTTAGTGGCCATTCAATAGATAAAGGTGGAATAAAGGAATTAATGAATTAAAACATACAGTAGTAGAGAAGATCGTATTTTTCCAAAGTAGCAATCAAACGGAATTTGCTATTTTGACCAACTTACTTTTCTTTTTAAAAAAAATTTTTTTAACATCTTTATTGGAGTATAATTTACTTTTAATCCAATATCTTTAGGTCCTATTACAGTTAGCCAAGTTGTTCTGAGGCAAATTTTCTTTCAGTAAAATAATCGATCCCACCCATTAACATTCTACTTACTGGACCTTTCTTGCATGAAGATCTTCCTCTTACTTCACATTTATTATCTCTCTCTGGACCTTCCACAGCCCATTATGTGCACAGCCCTTGGACCATCTCCCACTGTTTTACAAACAAGATTTCCCAGGCCAGACTCTCGGCTCCTCAAGATGTGTCTTCAATATTTGTCCTGGTATCTCTGAGCTTTCCAGTCTCAGAATGATATTCTGTCTGACTACACTAGTTGGCACTTATCCCTAACATCTGTTGAAGGTATGGGTGAACCAATGAGTGAATACTTCCTACATTTCTCTCTAAGCTTGGTTTCTTCCCTCATCTCTATTTTCTCTCAGAATTAAAACCCTCCAGTGACTCGCATCACTCAGGGACCAGTTTCCAGGACCCTTTATTCTCTGTGCCCTGATGAGGCTCACAAGACTTACCCTGTGCACCAAGACACACACCCCCACTGGCCTGTGATGTCCCAGAGGACATGCGCTGTGTTTATTTTGTCTCTAAAACCCCTTCAGCTACTACAGCCCCTGGCAAATTATAGATGATCTAGAAATATTAAATTTAGTGCTTCTTTAAGATAACAGGTTTAAAAAGAATTTCAGAAGTAATCTTGGTTGTAGTAAAGAAGGGGGGCAGAGATTGGTCTTAGGAGGGATAGAAGGAGCAAGCAAGATGTTTTGGATGATCCTTAACACAGAGCATAGCTGATGACAGCAAATTACCATACTCATTCTGGGGAAAGCCAGCCGAGGCCTGTGTGTGCATCTGGGAGCAATTTGACACATAAGACAAAGCCAGAAACTCAGCATTTATTTTTATTTTCCATCTGTTTTATGTATATCGTGAATGCACACATCTGTGTGTAGTGGGCGGAAGATAAACATGTTATGGTCTCCAAATAACATTAAGCTTGGAAATAATTTTTGATAAATATACACAACTTGAATGTCTCAACTTCATGCTGTGCTTTTTTATGTTATATGTACATGCCTTACTGCTTAGAGTTGGAATCAGCTATCTCCCTAGATACAGCCGCAAAAATAGTTATATTATCCCTAAGTTGTAATTGGTATGCAGATTTGAAATTATTTTCCAATTCTTTTTAAGAATATTTTTTCTTTTATTTTTAGATATTATTAAAGAGAAACCTATATTTTAGTTGTTGGTGCTGGTCATTAGCTAGTTTTCTAAACTAGTGAATATACAAAGGAATAAGATAACACTCATTTTCATGATCAAAATACTTCTTTTATTAAAAAATCTAGATAGTGGGCTTCCCTGGTGGCACAGTGGTTAAGAATCCGCCTGCCAATGCAGGCGACACGGGTTCAAGCCCTGGTCCGGGAAGGTCCCACATGCCGCAGAACAACTAAGCCCGTGCGCCACAACTACTGAGCCTGCGCTCTAGAGCCCGCCAACCACAACTACTGATCACGTGTGCCACAACTACTGAAGCCCGCACGCCTGGAGCCCGTGCTCTGCAATGGGAGAGGCCACCGCAATGAGAAGCCCACGCACTGCAACGAAGAGTAGCCCCCGCTCGCTGCAACTAGAGAAAGCCCTCACACAGCAACAAAGACCCAAGGCAGCCAAAAATAAATAAAATAAGTTTATATTTTAAAAAAATGTAAATAGTAACACAGTAAAGTCAATTAATAGTAATTGTGTCCTTTATAATTTTTTAGCACAAATAAGGAAACGTTTAACAACGTAGTCTTAAGTTTACCAAAGTATTTTGCAAGGGATTTGATTATTTACAGGATTTTTTTTCTCAAAACTTGTAACAACAAAATAAATGTGGATGAACTTCAGAAGCCTTAGGCAACATCTATTGTTTCACAAGAAAAATCTGTGTGTCCCAGAGTCCCATGGATCACCCCATATGTAAATAGTAACAAGCGGTTATATTTGGAAATTGAAATGCTTCCATGTGTAACAGTGCTAGGGGGACTTCCTCTGAAAATGGGAAACTAGACATGACACCTTTTCCCATTCAAAATTGTTCCAGGTGGTTGATGACAGAGTTTTAAGGTTGAATTATTTAACATGTACAAGTTTAAAAACTGTCTAGAAAGGCAAAATATTAGGACAATTTTTCTTTTTTCTTCTGTTGTTCAGCTATGTACCCTGACCCCATGCAGCCTGTTTGCTCAGGAAAGTACCATCTCTTTCTCAGACCCTGCGGCAGGATGAATCTAAATATAAGCCACCCTGCCCCTCACAGAGGGCTTGGGAATTGGCTAGCAAACCAACTGAAGCCAAATAAATGCATGAAGATATTTTCCATGGCCTCTAGCAAAATTATTCTTTGTTGTTTTCCCCTTCCCTCCCACTCTCTTCCCTTCCTCTCCTCTTCTCCTGTCCTGTGCTGCTGTCCCCTTCCTTTTTCTCCTCCTCCTCCTCCGTCTCTCTCTCTCCACATGCTGTCATGTAGAGATAAGAGAAACTAAATGTGCAAATGGACGATGGCCAGACAATATATACAAATAGAACTCTGACTCACAACCTGCAACAGCCAGCCCAGGTAACCAACCTATTATCTACAGTAACCAGCCCCAGAAGTCAGCCTGTTATCTATGAGTCAGACTTGTAGGAAGTCTCTGTCTCTAGTGACACTCCAGGAAGCTGAACGATAACCCCTGTGACAATCCCAAATGACCAGGACTTGATTCATAACTGAAAATTTCCTAATTTTGGTCCTGACTTCCGATTTAGGACCAACCAGAGAGAGAGAAGTATGCACCCTGAACCAATCACATGGGGTACCCCACTTCTAGTAGCCGCCCCAGCTTCTCCAGGCCCACAGCCTCCATCAGGGCAGCCCTGAGCCTTCTCCTTTTTCCACTATAAAGTTTTCCCCCTCCCCTATCTGCCTTTGAGTATTTGCCAAAACACAAATGATGGCGGCTGACTGCCTTGCTATAACAAGCTCTGAATAAATAGCCTTTGCTAGTTCTTATTTGCTTGGTCTTTGTTTACCTCAACAGATGTGACACAGAGCATCTTTCTGCCAGTCAAGACAAGACTCAAGACAAGAAGGCAGACCTCAAAGTTTAATCATTACTGGAGCCCCTGGCTGAGAGCATCCTGAGGCATCTCTATCTTGGATTCCCAAATGGTAAACTCATAAATATCTTTTATCACTTACTCCAATTTACCTTTGAGTTTCTATTACTTGCTACTCAAAACCCCAATGTCGATATAGAATTTAAAATTGGGCTTTGAAGGTGCTGACTTAATAAACTCTAAAATGTCAAGCTAACTGAAGGGAGGAGACAGGCCGGGGACAGTAAGCTCCTTCTAGCTTGGGAAACAGATTGAAGCACTGTACCGTGTGCCAAGCAAAGTGCTGCTGCATTCGGGTAGTGGGAACATCTCAGGATGTTAGAGTGAAGACAAACTGTGCCAGACAATTAGGAGATGACAGTATTCAGGCAATTGCAATAGGGAGAACAATCAATAATAAAAAAATGAGGGTTTTAAGGCAGGCAAAGAGGAGCCATCTGTGAACGTTTTCAGAGTCATGAGGAAGGATAGAGATGGTCTCATTTGGGAACATGAGAGGGCAGGGTAGGGGAAGTCCCCTGCTTTCTGGGAGCACAGAGGCTCAGCTAAAGTTCAATGTTGTCATTAGCATGTATTGCGTAGCTGTAGCCTTCACTAAGATTATACAAAAAAAGAGCCAACTTTAGACGGAAGATGGTATATCTGAAGGTAAAAAGGAAAGAAAGACTAAGAAAGACCCTCTTTGCCAGTGGAATTTATTTTTCAAGAAAGACAGAAAACTAAGTCATTAGAAGGCTTTCAGGGTTAGTAAAACACCACTGTTGGTCCCAAGTAAAATTTCATGTTAGATCGAATATTACTCAGCCATAAAAAGAAACAAAATTGAGTTATTTGTAGTGAGGTGGAAGGACCTAGAGACTGTCATACAGAGAGAAGTAAGTCAGAAAGAGAAAAACAAATATAGTAGGCTAACACATGTATATGGAACCTAAAAAAAAAAAAAAAAAAAAGGTTCTGAAGAACCTAGGGGCAGGACAGGAATAAAGACGCAGACTATTTTAGAGTAGAGAATGGATGTGAGGACACGGGGAGGGGGAAGGGTGAGCTGAGACAAAATGAGAGAGTAACATTGACATATATACACTACCAAATGTAAAATAGATAGCTAGTGGGAAGCAGCACAGGGAGATCAGCTCAGTGCTTTGTGACCACCTAGAGGGATGGGATAAGGAGGGTGGGAGGGAGACGCAAGAGAGAGGAGATATGGGGATATATGTATATGTACAGCTGATTCACTTGGTTATAAAGCAGAAACTAACACACCATTGTAAAGCAATTACACTCCAATAAAGATGTTAAAAAAAAAAATTTCATGTTAGGAGAACGGGAAGGTGGGAGGTTTAGCAGGAGATGGGATTGCACAGGAGTCAAATTTGACCCCTTGCAAGCCCTTCCTACTGGTCATTGTCTACTGTCAGAGGACCAGTCAGGCTCTTTGAGAAGATATCACTTAGATTGGTCCTGACTCCTGGCTCTTTTGTAAAACAATAGCAGGAAGAAAGTAGAGTCTATTGAACTTAATTCTAAAGGGATAGATCGCTACAGCTTGTTGCTGAGAGACAAACGTTCCCAGACTCAAAAGAGAGGCTAGACAAGGTGTCTGGTTGACTAGAAGCAAACACAAGGCATTTTAAGGTTCCACAGGGCCAAAGCCATCCAAGCCTTGCTTGTGTGACTCCTAAGGTGAGCCCCAGCCCAGCACCATTGTCAGCCCCGTGCACTGACCAACGAGGCCAGGCTGTTAAGATGAACTCAGGAGGTCATCAGACCCCTTGGCAGAGCCCAATAGGCCAAGGGAGCCCTGCCAGGACAGGGCTGGGCCTCATAGGCCACAGGGCAGTGGAGAGTCTCGGAGTAAACAGAACTCATGTCTACTCTGCGCTGAGGCAAGGAGACGGCAGCAAGTCACTGACCGGAGTGTGTTGTTTCTCGTGTTGTCTGATAGTAGAGTAATTTTCATGCTGCTACTTGTTCTTTCAACACCAGACATGCTGGGTTTGCAGGTTGGGGAACCTAACACGAAGCTCTAACATGACAGTGGGGTCTCATAAGCCAGATTATCAACTTGGTTTTTTGGATGCCAAAACTGGATGAGACTTTGGAATTCTCCTTTAGACTAGAAAGTGAATATGTTCATTTGGAGGTGGACATTTTTAGTGTGAAATGAGGAGTAGCATGGATATATGAATGCTAGGTATCCTATATCCTAAGGAGTGGGCCGCCCCCACTCTCAGCAGGCCATGAAGTCTGGACACTCCTGCCAGCGGGCTCTGTTACTGTGACATCCCCAATCACGTGATGCTGTGCATTGCCCAAGAAGGGCCAGCTGAAGCCTCTTTCTGCTTGGATTTCCCCTGGAGATGGGGGCTGTCCAGGAAAGGGCACACTGATAAAATCTGGCAATGAATAGAAAGGGAAAGATTCTGAGTAGTCTGGGAAAATGTTTCTTGTTCTGAATAAATGAGGTATCATCTCACACCGGTCAGAATGGCCATCATCAAAAAGTCTACAAACAATAAATGCTGGAGAGAGTGTGAAGAAAAGGGAACCCTCTTGCACTGTTGGTGGGAATGTAAATTGATACAGCCACTATGGAGAACAGTATGGTGGTTCCTTAAAAAAATAAAAATAGAGCTACCATATGACCCAGCAATCCCACTATTGAGCCTACACCCTGAGAAAATCATAATACAAAAAGATACATGCACCCCAATGTTCATTGCAACACTATTTACAATAGCCAGGACATGGAAGCAACCTAAATGTCCATCGACAGAGGAATGGATAAAGAAGATGTGGTACATATATACAATGGAATATTACTCAGCCATAAGAAAAGAATGAATAATGCCATTTGCAGCAACATGGATGGACCTAGAGATTATCATGCTAAGTGAAGTAAGTCAGACAGAGGAAGACAAATATCATATAATATCACTTATAAGTGGAATCTAAAAAAAAATGATACAAATGAACTTAATCACAAAACAAAAACAGACTCACAGACTTCAAAAATAAACCTATGGTGACCAAGGGGAGAGGTGGGGAGAAGGGATAAATTAGGAGTTTGTGATTAACATATACACACTACTATATATAAAATAATCAGCAAGGATCTACTGTATAGCACAGGAAACTCTACTCAATATTCTCTAATAACCTATCTGGGAAAGGAATCTGAAAAAGAATGGATATCGGTATATATATGACTGACTCACTTTGCTGTACACCTGAAACTAACACAATATTGTAAATCAACTATACTCCAATATAAAATAAAAATTAAAAAAAAAAAAGATAGCCTCTGTTCTTCTGGGAGTAGTGTTGCATTGATGTGAGCTCTGAAACTGCTGTAATTGTTTTATTCTCAGCCTAAAGGCAGGAGCTCAGCAGGGCAGTGGAAGGAGAGCCCTGGAAGGAAAACTCCACACCTAGCCTCAGGATGCCTGCTTGTGGGAAACAAGACTCATCACCATGAAACCAGTTTAATTTGGATTTCCAATTCCTTGCAGCTCAAATATCTTAAAAGTTCATACACTCAGGTTTCTAGTCACTTAATATTTTTTTTCCTTAGCAAGTTTCGAGCTGACGACCATTTCATTTATGTATTTATATTCTGTACGTCGTCAAACCATTCATTGCATTCAACCGGTCATTGCATTCAATTACTAGGACAAGTGGTAATGTTTATCAAACAGTAAAAATGAATCTAATAATTTTTTTTAATTCTTATTTTCATATGAGGAAGCTGATTGTTAAGAGACATTCAATAAATTACCCAAACCAATGTATCGGTTTCTCTTGACACCAGGATTTTAACAATGGTTGGTCTGCCTCCAAGATTTGCTTTCTTAATATCATATTGTGATTTTTATTTTAAGTCAGTCATCAATTTTATACACATCACTGTATACATGTCAATCCCAATCGCCCAATAAATTTTAAAACAGCACCTTAGTCCGTTTGAGCTGCTATAACAAAAGAGCACAGACTAGGGGACTGAGCAACAGACACTTATTTCTCAGTCCTGGAGGCTGGGAGTCTGAGCTCAGGGTGCCAGTATGATTGGGCTCTGGTGAGCACCCTCTTCTGGGTTTCAGACTGCTTTCTGACTTCTCGCTGTGTCCCTGTGTAGTAGAAGGGGCTAGGGAGCTCTGTGGAGTCAATTTCATAAAAGCATGAACCTCATTCCTGAGGGCTCCACCCTCATGACCCAATCACCTCTCAAAGGCCCCTTCTCCTAACACTGGGTATTAGGAATCCAACCTATGAATTTGGAGGGGACCCAAACTTTCAGACCGTATCACTTAATATTAATAAACATAATGTTACGAAGTACTTACCTGACCATCAGAGCAGGAGTCGTTTATCTGGTTTTCTGACCATGGTCATCCAGCCCTTCACTGAGGCACTCGCTCAGTGACTGTGGGGTGAGGAATCCGATGTACTGCCCTAAGCGCATGTGGTGTTCACCGTAGCCATACACCGTAGACACTGTTAACAGTTTCAATTTGCAGTGAGGCTTAGAGAGGTTCTGCACATGCTTCAGGGTCAGACAGTTAAAATACAGAAAATCTGGAATTAAAACACAGGTCATCTGATTTCAGAGCACACCCCACAGCAGAGTGGAGATCTTCCTGGTGTACTCATGCCAACACACACCAACTGAGTCTCTCAAAGGCTTGGAATAATGACCTTTTATTTAAAGCCGGTTTCACTCTATTCTTATCACTTGCCCTTAAATAAAACCAAGATCTCGAGGCTTGCTGCTACTGGGGTGTCATTGCTTCTAGACCCTCGTGTCTGATAGACCAAGGAAATGTGTGTGTGTATAGTACTGTGTATATACACACATCTATAGGTATTTCTATATGTAAATATCCATATCTATATTAAGCAAAACATGAGTTTATATTGACATCTTAATTCTTTACTACATAAATCATTCTAGCTACCTTTGCTTACTTACCTGTAAATTCCCACTCCAACAGTGAGAAACCTGGCTGCCACTTTAAAGTTCACTCTCTCTGCTATAAACTTCTGTGTTTTAACAAATAAGTGATGTCAAGTTTTGACCATTACAGTATCATGTAATATAGCTTTATGGCCCTAAAAATTCACTGTGCTTCATCTATCCAATACTACCCCCAACCCTTGCCAACCACTGATATTTTTACTGTCTCTATAGGTTTGCCTTTTCCAGAATGCCCTATAATCAGAGTCACATAGTATTTAGCTTTTTCACACCGGCTTCTTCCACTTAGCAATGTATATTTAAGGTTTATCCAGGTCTTTTCATGGCTTGATAGCTCATTTCTTTTTATTGCTGACAACCTCCATTGCATGATATACCACAATTTATTTATTCATTCACCTATTGAAGGACATCTTAGTTGCTTCCAATTTGGGAGGATTATGAATAAAGCTGCAATAAACATTTGGGTGCATGTTTCTGTGTGGACAGAAATTTGCAACTCATTTGGGTAAATCCCTAGGAGTGTGATTTCTGGATCATATGGTATGTTTAGCTTTGACTGAAACTACCAAAGTGGCTGCATCAGTTTATATTCCCACCAGCAATGAATGACAATTCATATTGCTCTGCAACCTCACCATCAATTGGTAGTGTCATTTTTGGGGGGATTTGTTTGTTTATTTTAATTTTAGACCTTCTAATAGTTTTGTAGTGGTATCTAACTGCTGTTTACTGAAGCAAACCCCAAATGACAAATGACATTGAGCATCTTTTCATATGCTTGCTTGCCATTTGCATATCTTCATTGATGAGGTGTTAGCTCAGATCTTTGCCCATTTTTAAAACATTCTTTTTTGTTTTCTTATTGTTGAGTTTTAAGAATTCTAGTATATGTCAGATACACTTTTTCACCTGATATATGTGCTGCAAATATATATTTCCCACTCTGTGGCTTATGTTCATTTAATTAACAGTGTCTTCTTCAAAACCAAAGTTTTTAATTTTAATAAAGTCCAACTTTTTCACTTTTAAATTCATGAATTGTACTATTGTTGCTCTATCAAAAACTCAGTGCCAAACTCAATGCTACCTAGATTTTCTCCTATGTTGTCTTCAAGAAGTCTTACAGGTTTTCATATTACCTTTAAGTCTATGATCAATTTTAAGTTAAATTTTGCAAAATGTGTAAGGTGTGTGCCTAAATACATTTTTTTCCCATATGGATGTCCAATTCCAGCAACACCATTTGAAAAGACTATAAATTCTCCATTGAATCACCTCTGTTCATTTGCCAGATATCCTATTTCTGAGCTCTATAGTCTGTTCTTTTGATCTATGTATTTACTTTTTATTACTACCATGTTGTTATAATTAGTAGAGCTTTATAGTAAGTCTTGAAATAGGCTAATGTGAATTCTAAAACTTTGTTCTTTATCTTCAGTATAGTATTTGATATTTGGGGTTTTGTGCCTTTTCATATAAAGTTTAAAATGTTTTTCAATATTTATAAAATAGATTTATGAGATTTTAATTAGGAGTACATTGAACCCACAGATCAATGTGGAAGAAAGAATTGACATCTTAACAAAATTGATTCTTCCAACCATAAACATAGAATATCCCTCCATTTATTTAGGTCTTCTCTGATTTCTTTCATCAGGTTTTAGTTTGCTGCATATAGTTCCTGTATGTATTTTGTTAGATTTACACTTAAGTATTTCATTGTTTGGTGCTATTGTAAATGGTATTCCGTTTCTAATTTCAAATTCCAATGATTCAGTAAGATGTTGTGGAAAAACCTGAACGAACTTTTTGGCCAAACAAATACATAGAAAAGTCAATTATTTTGTGTTTTCTACATAGACAATCATGTCATATGTGAAAAAACAGTTGTATATCTTTCTTTCCAATATGTGAATTTTTATTTCCTTTTCTTGTCTTGTTGCACTATCTAGTTTCTCCAGTATGACACTGAAAGAGAGTGTTGAGATGGGATGTCCTTGTCTTTTTCTCAGTCTTAAGGGCAATCATCCAGTTTTTTACAATAAAATATGATGTTAGTTGTAGGATTTTTGTAGATTTTTTAAATCAACTTGAAGAACTCCACTTCTATTTCTAGTTCACTGAGAGTTGCTATAAAAAATATCATGAATGGTTGCTGGATTTTGTCAAATGCTCCTAATATATGAATTAATATGATCTTATGAGTTTTCTTTATCTTGTTGATACAGTGGGTTACAACAGATGATTTTTTAATATTAAATCAGCATTGGAAATCTGGAATATGTCCCATTTGGTCATGGTATATAATTCTTTTTATACCCTTCTGGATTCAATTTGCTCATATTTGTTCAGGAAAGATATTGATCTGTAGTTTTCTTTTAATGTCTTTATCTTTTTTTTTGCTAAGGTAATGATGGTTTCATAATATGAGTTTAGAAGTGTTTCCTCTGCTTCTATTGTCTGAAAGAGATTATAGAGTATTGGAATCATTTCTTCCTTAAATGTTTGGTAGAATTCACAAGTGGAAATATCTAGGTTGCTGCTTCGTTTATCAAAGGTCATTAATTATTGATTCAATTTCTTTAATAGACATTGTCCTATTCAGATGATCTATGTTTTCCTTTATGAATTTTGGTACTTGTGCCTTTCAAGGAATTTGTCCATTTCACTTAAGTAATCAAATTTGTAGGAATAGAGTTGTGCATAATATCTCTTTGTTATATTTTTGATGTGTATGGAATCAGTAGTGAGGACACTCTTTTGTTTCTGATATTGGCAATTTGCGCTTTCTTTCATGTTTTCTAGGCTCTCCTGGCTAGGGCTATGTCAATTTTATTGATATTTTCAAAGGACTATGATTTTGCTGATATTCTCAATTGATTTCCTGTTTTCAGTTTTATTGATTTCTGCTATAACTTTCATTATTTCTCTTATTCTGCTTGCTTTAAAGTTGAAATTGCTATTCTTTCTCTAGTTTTCTAAAGTGGAAGCTTAGATTATTGATCATAAGTATTTATTATTTTCTAATATATACATATAAAGCTATAAATTTCCCTCTAAGCATTGTTTTCACTGCATTCCATCAATTTCAACAATTTATATTTTCACTTTCATTTAGGTAAAAAAAGTTTGTTTCTCTTGAGACCTCTTTGTTGAACCATGTGTTGTTTAATTTCCAAGTATTTGTATATTTGCCAGTTATCTTTCTGTTAATGATTTCTACTTTCATTCCACTGTGGTCTGAGAATATACTTTATTTTATTTCTATATTTTACATGTTGAGATGTGTTTTATGGCTCAGAATGTGGTCTATCTAGGTGACTGTGCCATGTAAGCTTGAGAAGAATGTGTATTTTGCTGTTGTTGGATGGCGTATTCTATAAATGTCAATCAGATCAGGTTGACTGATGGTGCTATTTGGATTGACTATATTCTTAGAAATTTGTAGACTGCTTGATCTATTAACACTGTCAAATGGGTGTTAAAGTCTCCACTGTGGCAGTGGGTTTATCTATTTCATATATAATGAAATAATATATAATCTCATAATAAATAATAAATAACCTTATAATAAATCTCAGTCTTTAATGTGTCCCTGTCCCTGGGCTGTGACCATCACTAGTGTTTCCTACTTTTTCCTACTTTTGTTCCCCCCTCAGCCAAGACAGGAAGGTTAGAGAGGGCATAAGATGTTTAATGTGAGGTAGTCTCTGACTACTTCACACTTCTCTCTGATAGATACAGGAGAGTAGTTTTCTTGGCTCTGTACCATGAGAATCTAATATCTTTCCTGGAAGCAAAACTGATGAAAATGTAAGGGACCCCCAAAACTGTGGCCCCAGAGTTTTCTCACTCTCACAATAGCTCAGATTCCAGCAATTGTTCAAAATTACCTTTTATGTCTCAGTATGGCTCCAGTAGCTTCCAGGTAGGGAGATTTCAGGTGTGGCTCTCTGTATTCACCTGTCTCTCCAGATTTCAGGGTAGTGGCTCACCCTGTGGTCAAGATTCTTTGATTGGTCCAAGCAAAGTCATTCATTTGTAATTTGCTTGGCTTTTTCTTGTGTAAGGATGAGAGTGATGACTTCTGAGCTCTTTGCATGTCAGAGCTGAAACCTCATTAATAAGGTTTTAACACTTGACTTCCCACTCATCATTACAGGACTCAGTGCTTATAACAATGAGTTTCATTAAACCATTTTGTTTTCAATAGTCATCCCTCTATTTATTGTTTAGTGATCACTGTCTTCACATCAGAGAGACTGAGTTCTAGTAGAACAGAAGTCAAAGCAAACATGACACATAATTGAAAATGGTAAACTTTCTCAATAGGTTTCTTTGCAATATAAATAATTTCTTTGTAGTATTTAATGCTAACGTGAAAATAAAATCTAAAATTTGCCTGTATTTAAGCAGAATTAAATTGTCTTTATAAGTATTCTCAGCATTGAAACCACATTTCAACTGCTCTTAATTGAATAAATCCTAAAACCACTTTAAAAAATACTTTATTATTTTTCCACAGCCAACATAACAACGTAACAAAAAATATGTACATGGAAGAAACAAATCTGAAGGAAACGTTTAAAATTGCTTTTCCCACAGTTTTGGGAGTTTGGGTTTTTCACATTGGAAAATAGACAATGGGTATTGAAAAAAATACTGTTAGTAATAGCAACTGAAAAGCCCCTCAAAATCATATGGTAAGCAACCAAACTGTGTTGTGTGTATAGAATTGGAAGATACATTCTATATATTCTATGCACAGTTTCTAAACCAGAGGACCTTGTAAGATCAGAGTAAACAAAGCCCCACAGTGAAAACATCTAATGTACTCACATGCTATTTCACACAGTATTAGAGTATCAGAGGCTACTAAGAAGTACAAGAATTATAAAATCTGTTCAATCAAAAGACAGTCCCTGGAGATTATTTTTCCTTCCTTGAATTTTGATTTTCATACATACAGGATAAAATGTCACAACTATTTATTTTGCAAACTTTTTGTAATTTTAGCATATATAATTCTCCAGTTAAAATTACAGAGGTGTAAATTATAAATGGTAAATAAGCATTAAACAAAGAAAAAGCAGTTTTCAATAAAAGGAACTTTGGATAGAATACAAATTAACACAGAATCTTTGGAAAACAGTTTGGCATTAACTATTCAATATGAAAATATATGATTACTATGTCTTAGCAATTCCACTTCTAGTAGGTACGTGCCCAAGAGAAAAGTATGCACATTTACATCAGAAGACATGTAAACAATGGTAATTGAAGGGTTTTCTAATGAGTCCAATCCCAAATCAACCCAGATGTCTACAGATATTTGTAGAATAGATAGCAGTATATACATACAATAGGATAGTATTTAGTCATGAAAGTGAACAGACTGCTTCTGTGTGGGGTAACTTAGATGAGACCCAGAGACATAATATTAAGTGAAAGAAACCAGACATAAAATAATTCACCCTGTATTACTCAAGGGAAACAAAATTTGAAAATAAGAAAAGCAGCACTACAGGAGAAGAACTCAGAATGGAGGGAGGAGTGATCCAGGGCCACAATGGGCCATGTTCTGAGCATTTACTTAGGTGATGGTTACATGGGTGTTTCTCTGTGATGATTTATTGATCTGTACTTTTGGTGTTTCTTTTGACTGTTTATTTTTTAAACTTTTCAATATGTGGGATTCACTTCACAATAAAAAGTTTTGTTGTTGTTCTAAGGAAACTGGTTAAATATGTAATAGTGAAGGTAGCATATTACAATCACAGAATTAAGGATGACCAAACACAGAATGTCTGGGGAAACATGCGTGGGATCCCAGGGCCAGGCACGCTAAAAGAGAATATACTCAAAACTGAGAAGTTCTGGAACTTTATAATTCTGCTTACTTCAATTGGGGGAGAAAAGAGATTGGTTCCTTAAAATGTGATGTGGCTAGTTGGGCACTCATTTACAAGCTCGCATTTAAAATTGTGTCTGCGGGTTCGATCCCTGGTCCGGGAAGATCCCACATGCCACGGAGCAACTAAGCCCATGTGCCACAACTACTGAGCCCACGAGCCACAACTACTGAAGGCCACACACCTAGAGCCTGTGCTCCACAACGAAGTGCCACAACTAGAGAAAGCCCCCGTGCAGCAATGAAGACCTAATGCAGCCAAAAATAAATAAATAAAATAAATAAATTTTTTTAAAAAGAACTAGAAAAAGTATCTTAAAAAAAAAAAAAAAAAAAGAATCACAACATAACCAAAGCAGGGTAAAGAAAAAGAAATGCATAATGACACATAGTAAAGAAACTGAAGAACTCACAGGAAAAGATCATAAAAGCAGCCAAAGAGAAAGGACAGATCACTGACAAAAGAACAATTAAAATGACAATGAATTTCTCATCAACATCAATAGAAGCCAAAAGTTAATGGAATAATATCTTTCAAGTGCTGAAAGTGAGCTAGATTTGTGTACTCACCCCAACTATTGTTCAAGAACAAGAGTAAAAAAGAAACATTTAAGTTAAATGAGAACTGAGAGTTTATCTCAGAGACCTGCATTAAAGGAACTCCTAAATGATATATGAGAAGCAGTATTTCAAACAGGTTAAGAATATTTAAAGTCTGCTTGGTTTGAATCCCTGTTCTGCCATTTGCTAGTTGTGGGATATTAGGCAAGTGAGTTAACATCTCTGTGCTTCAGTTTTCTCGTTTGTAAAATGTTAACAATAATATGTAAAGCTGATTCACTTTGTTGTAAAGCAGAAACTAACACACCATTGTAAAGCAATTACACTCCAATAAAGATGTTAAAAATAAATAAATAAATAAATAAAATAAAATGTTCAATAAATAAATAAATAAAATAAAAAATTGTGTCTGTAATAAACTAACTGTGAGATAAATAAATGCAGTACAGTTGACCCTTGAACAAGGTAGGCACTGGGACATCAGCCCTCCCTGCAGCTGAAAATCCAGGTATAACTTTACAGTCTGCCCTCCATATCCAAATTTCCCCATCCATGAATTCAACCAACCACTGATTGGGTAGTACTGTAGTATGTATCTTTGAAAAAAAAAAACCCACATATAAGTGGACCCTTGCAGTTCAAACCTGCGTTGTTCAAGGGTCAACTGTATATATGTGGTGTCTAGAATAACATTAACTGATAAAATTGACTTACTCAGAATTACACCTTCACTTATAAATTTGAAAGCCATTATTTATCTTAAAAATATAAGCAATGAAGAAAGGTCTACATCTTTTATTATTATCTGTATCCTGATTTCTTCTTCAAATGATTTGGGATGGTCATCAAAAGGATGACAGACGTGTGAGCCTACCCTCCTTCAGAGCTGGGGCCCAGCACGATGGCCCAGACATGGTTGCATGGAGGTAGTGGAACTTCTGAAATCAGGTGTGCAGAGGGCAGGGCTGGGTGTCTGAGGCAGGAGAAGTAGGCCTTGACTTCAAAAGAGTCCATTGAGGAGTTCATACCCAGACACAGCTGACTTCACCCAGTGGTTTTTGCAGCAGAGACATTTTGATTTTGCCTAAAACCAATAAATAAGTAAAATATTTATAAATACCATAAAGTTTCCATAGGACTGCGTGGAAGGGATGGGGGATGGGGTACTGCTGGTAAATGCTCCAGGAACAGAAGCCCCCTGGGGGTACCATGGGGCAGCTGGCCTGCTCAAGTCCACATGTAGGTCTGGTCTGAAACGAAGAAGGCTCCTGGGGGATGTGAAAGTCATCCTTCAGTCACTTTTCCTCTGTACAGAGATCCTTTCTCAAAGGGTCTCATAATAAGCACAGGTTTTATAACAGTTTTACCTGTGACAGTGACTTGCAATTGTTTGGCTGGAAAAGCGTGTGATCCTCCTAATAAATGGCTGTACAGCATGGTGTCCTTGGGATGAGCGCTTTTTTTTTTTTTTTTTTTACATTGTCGTTGCTTCATTGTACAATTTCTGTTTCTGGTACTGCTACTCAGCTGCTTGTCTCTCTAGGTACACACTGTGCTAGTTTGATTTTTTTTTTTCCCTCTATTCACTGAAATGAGAGAAGTTACTTGAAGCAAGTGGAACAACTTGTTTCCTATGTGCTGATCATTTGTCTGCATTGGCATTCAGCCCTGCCATGGGAGATCCTGTATTTTCTGTAAGAAAAAATAGGATATTATTAAAGCTAATTTGCTTACAACAGGGCAAGAAGTGGTGCAACTACAATTTTTCCCTTTGCGCTACACTTTTTAATGCTCCCTGGCAATCCTCCTCCAAAAATGGGGTATCATATTTTTCCCTGAAGTTATCCACTTATCCATAAATTTTTTTTAGAGGTCATTCTTTTTAATGTGTTGAGCCACAGAAATCAAAGTAATCAAGTAATATAAATTTGGTAATGTTGTTTGTCCATCTAAAATGAAGCAATTCTCCATCGAGGTGTGAAAGTCTTATTGCATGCCCGATTCTCTTTTCCAAAATATCAGTAAATTTCCTCAAAGCACTGGAACTCTATTGAGCCCTGGACTTCTATAAACAACCTCATCTAGGAATTCTGTATACGGTCCAAACAAAAAAATATCATCCAAGCTGTGACTCATTCATTCATTTAAACAACAAAAAATAACAGCGATTTCTAGATGTCCAGGCCTTGTGCTAATTGTTGGGATTATAAAAATGCATATGATATGTCATCACTGTGGACATGGAAAAGCCGAGAGAGAGCATGTAAAAGCCAGCAGTTGCCATAGGGTATCACAAAGCCAACGATATAATTCAATACAGGATAAAAATGAACGCACAAATTTGTCATCATTGGTCCTTCCTTGGATTGTCAGAAAAAGACTTGAGAGAACAAAACTTAGTTTAAATGTCCGATAGGAGTTTCACGGTTATGACATGGGAGGTTGGCTCCTGGAGAGGTTTGGCCAGAGGTTCTCCAGTAGAAATAGCACAGTGATCTTGGGGAACTGAAACAATTGGACATGGTCAAAACTTAGAATATGGTCTGTTGCTATGAGAGATGAGGTTGGAGGAAAAGGCAGGGGACTGGTCACAGGGACCTTCCCTGACATGCAGAGAAGCTTTGACTTTGTCCTACGGCAGATCCGTAAACCCCTAGGCAGCTGCTCGAGCTTCCCAGTTCTAAGACCCTGTAGTCTACCAGGCTTATTCCACTCAGGTTATATAACCACAAGCTGCAGCTGGTCAGGATGTTCTTTCAGAGGCTATTATTTTGTTTGTTTCAGACAAGTTTTTCTGGCTCATGATATCACAATTTCACACACAGGACGCTGCTCATGTGTGAAGCCCAGGCCATAAAACAAGAAGAATAATGTCCCAAAGGCATTCTTTTATCACAGCTCCTCTCGATCCCAGAACCCACAATAGCCCTGAAGACCCACACGGTCATTTCATGCCCTTGACTACCACATGGTCCTCCTTACAATGCTTGCAGCAGTGTTGGCCCAACTTCCCCACTTCCATTCCCTCTGGGGGCTGTGTTTCTTCTTGCTCTAGAACTCCATCCTAATGAATCTCTGTGTTGGTTCATTCTGAATCATAATAATACTAATAATAAAAAGTCCTATTTACAGCTCTTCAAAACATATTAAGGTCATCATAAATCTTGCCTCTAGCATGAAGCATTTGCCAGTAATAACTATTGAAACCGTAAGAATATAAATTCCCTGAGGTGAGAACATATCCATGGAAGTCCTCAACACTGTTACTCGGAGAGCATTTGTCGAATGAGGTAAATGATTGATTAACCCCTCCTGCCACGTTCCAGGGTGGCAAGGATCATGCCTGATTTATTCCTGGCATTCTGCCTGGTACTAAGTATGTGGTTAATGAATGTTTATTAAATGAACTTCCCCCTTTCTCATGGTACAAAACACATGTAATATATACCATATGTGTTTAGTACATGAGTATCAGCACACCACTAAGTCATTTTTGCTGTCTCCTATTGCCTTTGTTATTTATGAATGCATGGCTTCTTTCTTCAACAGAAGGCAACTTTTTCCACTATTTTCTTCTGTCTACTCAAGGCAACAAATATTAACGGAGCATTTGCTGAGTCAAGCAGTTCTGTTAGATATTTCAAGGATACAACAATAAATAAGACATAGGGCCTCAAGGAACTCGTGAAAAAAACACGTAAACGCCTCGTCCACACACAATGCTCTGTGCAAGTTTATAGGAGGGACTGTTTACACGCATATCTAATTTTATTGCCCTTCACTTTGTCGTGCTTCACAGACATGGCATTTTTTTTAGAAACTGAAGGTTTGTGGCAACCCCGTGTCAACAAAGGCTGTCAGTACAAATTTTCCAACAACGTTTGCTCACTTTGTGTCTCTGCTTCACATTCTGATAATTCTCACAATATTTCAAAACTTTTCATTATTATTATATTTGTTATGGGGTCTGTGATCACTAATCTTTTTTTCATTTTATTAAAATTTTTTTTAAATTGGAGTATAGTTGAGTTACAATGTTGTGTTAGTTTCAGCACAGTGCATCAGTTATACATATACATATACCCACTCTTTTTTAAATTATTTTCCCATATAGGTCATTACAGAGTACTGAGTAGTGTTCCCTGAGCTATATGATAGGTCTTTATTAGTCACCTATTTTATATATAGTAATGTGTATATGTCAATCCCTATCGCCCAATCGATCCCTCCCCTAAGTTTGTTTTCTACACCTGTGACTCTATTTCTGTTTTGTAAATAAGTTATTTTGTACCATTTTTTTATATTCCACATATAAGCGATATCATGTGATATTTGTCTTTCTGAGTCTGACTTACTTCACTTAGTATGATAATCTCTAGGTCCATCCACGTTGCTGCTAATGGCATTATTTCCATTCTTTCTTATGGCTGTGTAATAATCCATTGTACATATGTACCACATCTTCTTTATCCATTCCTCATTTGATGGACATTTAGATTGCTTCCATGTCCCAGCTATTGTAAGTAGTGCTGCAATGAACATTGGGGTGCATGTATCTTTTTTTATGTTTACAATAAGCTTTTATTTTATTTTTTTAAATTTTTATTGGAGTATAGTTGCTTTACAATGTTGTGTTAGTTTCTACTGTACAGCAGAATGAACCAGCTATACGTATACACATATCCCCTTTTTTTGGATTTCCTTCCCATTTAGGTCACCACAGAGCATTGAATAGTTTCCTGTGCTATACAGTAGGTTCTCATTAGTTATCTATTTTATACGTAGTATCAATAGTATATATATGTCGATCCCAGTCTCCCAATTCATCCCACCCCCCCTTCCCTCTTGGTATTCACATGTTTTTTCTCCACATCTGTGTCTCTATTTCTGCTTTGTAAATAAGATTGTCTATACCAATTTTTTTCAGATTTCACATATATGCATTAATACACAATATTTTTTTTTCCCTTTCTGACTTACTTCACTCTGTGTGACGGTCTCTAGGTCCACCCACGTTTCTACAAATGACCCAATTTCATTCCTTTTTATGGCTGAGTAATATTCCATTGTATATATGTACCACATCTTCTTTATCCATTCCTCTGTTTATGGACATTTAGGTTGTTTCCATGTCTTGGCTATTGTAAATAGTGCTTCAATGAACATTGGAGTGCATGTGTCTTTTTGAATTATGGTTTTCTCTGGGTATATGCCCAGGAGTGGGATTGCTGGGTCACATGATAGCTCTATTTTTAGTTTTTTAAGGAACCTCCATACTGTTCTCCATAGTGGCTGTATCAATTTACATTCTCCCAACAGTGCAAGAGGGTTCCCTTTTCTCCACACCCTCTCCAGCATTTATTGTTTATAGATTTTGTGATGATGGCCATTCTGATCAGTGTGAGATGATATCTCATTGTAGTTTTAATTTGCATTTCTCTAAAAATTAGTGGTGTTGAGCATCTTATCATTGATCAGTAATCTTTGATGTTACTACTGTAAATGTTTGGAGGAGTCACACACCAAGCACATATAAGACAGTGAACTTAATGGATGAATGTTTTGTGTGTTCTAATGGCTCCACTGATTGGCCATTCCCCTGACTGTCTCCCTATCCTTGGGCTTCCGTATTTCCTAAGACACAACAGTATTGAAATTAGACCAGTTAATAACCCTTCAATGGGCCTTGAGTGTTCAAGTGAAAGGAAGGGTTGCATGCCTCTCAATTTAATTAAAAAGCTAGCAATGATTAAGTTTAGTGAGGAAGGCATGTCGAAAGCCAAGATAGGCCCAAAGCTAGTCCTCTCGCACCAAATAGTTAGACAAGTTGTAAATACAAAGGAAAAGTTCTTGAAGGACATTAAAGGTGTTACTGTAGTGAACTTATGAATGATAATAAAGTGAAACAACCTTATTGCTGATATTGCTGAGCGGTCTGGATAGATCAAACCCACTACAACATTACCTTAAGCTAAAACCTAATCCAGAGCAAGATCTTAAGTCTTTTCAGTTCTAAGAAGGCTGAGAGAAGTGAGGAAGCTGCAGAAGAAAACTCTGAAGCTAACAAAGTTGGTTCATGAGGCTTAAAGAAAAAAGCCATCTTCACAACATAAAAGTGCAAGGTGAAGTAGCAAATGCTGATGTAGAAGCTGCAGCAAGTTATCCAGAAGATCTACCTAAAATAATTCACAGAGGTGACTACATTAAACAATAGATTTTCACTGTAGATGAAACAGCCTTATATTGGAAGAAGATGCCATTTAGGACTTTCATAGCCAGAGAGAAGTCAATGACTGACTTCAAAACTTCAAAGGACAGGCTGAGGTTCTTGTTAGGAGTTAATGCAGCTGGTGACTTAAAGTTCAAAATGAGGCTCATTTATCATTCTGAACATCCTAGGGCACTCTAAAATTATGCTAAATCTATTCTGCCTATGCTCTATCAATGGAACAACAATGCCTGGATGACAGCCCAGCTGTTTACAGAATGATTTACTGAATATTTTAAGCCCACTGATGAGACCTACTGCTCAGAAAAAAAAAAACAATTTCTTTCAAAATATCTCTGCTCATTGACAATCCACCTGGTCACCCAAGAGCTCTTATGAAGATGTACAATGAGATGCCTGCTAACGCAACATCCATTCTGTGGCCATTGGATCAAGGAGTAATTTTGACTTACAAGTCCAATTATTTCAGAAATATAATTTGTAAGGCTATAGCTGCCATAGATAGTGATTATTCTGATGGATCTGGGTAAAATGAATTGAAAACCTTCTGGGAATAATTCAACATTTTAGATGCCATTAAGAACATTTGTAATTCATGGGAAGAGGTCAAAATAACAACATTCACAGGAATTTGGAAGAAGTTGATTCCAAACTTCATGGATGACTTTGAGGAGTTCAAGACTTCAGTGGAGGAAGTAACTGCAGATGTGGTGGAAACAGCAAGAGAACTAGAATTAGAAGTGGAGCCTGAAGATGGGACTGAATTGCTGTCATCTCATGATAAAACTTTAATGGTTGAGGAGTTGCTTCTTATGGATGAGCAAATAAAGTGGTTCCCTGAGATGGTACCTACTCCTGGTGAAGATACTGTGAAGATTGTTGAAATGACAATAAAGGATTTAGAATATTCCATAAACTTAGTTGATAAATCAGTGGTAGGTTTTGAGAGGATTGACTCCAATTTCGAAAGAAGTTCTACGGTGGGTAAAATACTATAAACAGCATTACATACTACAGAGAAATCAATCATGAAAGGAAGAGTCAGTCAGTGTAGCAAACTTTACTACTGTCTTATTTTAAGAAACTGTCAGGACCACCCCAACCTTCAGCAACTGGCACTCTGATCAGTCAGCAGCTGTCAACATCGTGGCAAGACCCTCCACCAGCAAAAAGACTACGACTCTCTGAAACTCAAATGATAGTTAACATTTTTTAGCAACAGAGTATTTTTAATTAAGATATGTACGTTTTTTAGACATAATGCTATTGCATCCACCACAACCCAAACACATACTCTAAAAATGGAAATGCCCCATAACTCTTGTGTCCTCACATTTTTTATGTGTAAGTTTTGTGTGGGAACACAAGACTTTTGAATGCTGGTTCTATGCTTTCATTCCAACTGCAAGAGAGGTGAGGTATATGAGCTTTAAAAAATAGAATTGTATATATACATTTTGTATCTATATGAGATCATTGATGCTAACTGACTTATTATGCTAATCATTGCATGATATACGTAAGTCAAATCACTGTGCTGTATAACCCAAATTTATACAGTGCTGTATGTCAATGATATCTCAATAAAACAAGGCTGCAGGAGACATAGGGGTCATAGTGATGGTATTTTCTCAAAAATGGAAAAATTATTCAAAAGATAATGGGCAATCTTCTTCTATTCCTTTTCCTCTTCCTCGTCCTCTCCTGAAAAAAATCAGTCCCTAAAGCCATTAAGTAGGACACAGTGGGAAGGCATCCATGCTACCAGATGGGGGAGAGGAGGCATGATGAAACAGAGCAGCTGTCAGAGCTCAGGGGTGGGGAGCTCCCACGTGGGAGTGGGTCACGGATGTGGGTGTGAGAACTGGGCTGGGTAGGGGTACCCACATAGGAGAGGGTCCTGGATGTGTGTTCAGGGCTGAGTGAGGTGGGGGGCACCACCCACGTGAGCTTCCTGACTCTGGGTGTTAGTGTGTGAACAGATTAAGGCATGTATCTATGTAGCAGGGTTTCTGGGTGAGGAGAGTCAGAACCCAAGTAGGGTAAGGGAGATATAAATGCTTTACGAGGGTGGCTCCACTTTGGGTGGAGTCATTAAAGTAGGCATCCTTGCAGAACGTTGGCCTGACATCAGATCCCAAAAGAGGTGGGAAGGTTCCCCACACCATGGCAGGGGGGCAGTGTAGCCTGGCAGGACAAGTCACTGTCTGAGACAGGTGAGAATAGTACCCCAGTGGAGCACCCGTCTGACAGGTGTTGTTAGAGCTCAAGCAGGCTATGGAGAGTATGAGGTGTTAGATCCAAAGATAGGTGAGGCAGGCATTGGTGCAGTAGAAGGGGAGAATCCTACTTCCAGGACAGTGAGGACAGTGTCCGCTCTGTTGCGGGCTGTCAGACCCAAGCAGGGTATGAATGGCATCCACACAGGTGCACCATGCATGTCCAAAGCAGTTCTGAATCAGAACACCCGTAGGATAAAGATATTATCCACATATGAGGGCAGCCTAGCATGGGAGTTTAGAACCCAAGTAAGGTGAGGAAGGTGTCCATTAGTGGAGATGGCCTGGTATGTGGTGTTGGAGCCTGAGTGGAACGCCAAGGATGTTAATGAATGTGGGATGGTCCAGAGTTGGGTATTAGAGTTTCATCAGGATGAAAATGTATTCACACAAGGCCTGATACAGAATCTCAGACCCCAAGCCAACTCAGGAGGATATCTATACAGTGGGATATAGCCCAGGACAGTGGTAACCCAAGTGGAGTCAGTAGGGCGTGGTTAGCAGGGAATGGTGTGTTGTGGGATTGGTATTGGACACTCATGAAGTGGACATTGCTGCAGGGGGTGGATTCACGTTGGGTGTGAGAATCTGAGTGGAGAAAGAAGGGCATCTGAGAATTGGGAAAAGAATGGTGTCAGAGGAGAGACAATAGTTACGAACAGGAAGTTTGATTAACTATGTAAATTAAGAAAAAGGGAAACCAGGTTTCTCACCACTGAGAAATAAAGTTGCAAATATGAAAAAGAAGAAAACTAATATGAACCTTTTAGCTTTGGATTGGAACCAAAAGTATTTTTGTCAGGTTGTGGTTTTCTAAATAGATGGATAGTTGGGTAGATAGATAGATAGATAGACAGATAGATAGATAGATAGATAGATAGATAGATAGATAGATAGATGATAGATAGATAGAAAGAATTAAATAAATATGGATGCACTTATGTGCATGGCTGCTCCAGTAAGTATAGACACATATTTCCTAGTTCTGTCCATTGAGAGCACTTGCAAGTGGCAACATTTCAGTAACAATGAGCACGCTTAGTACCCAGGTTTTGTCTTCTAAACACTATTTTCCACTAAATGTAACTGGTGATGCTGGGAAAATTGTTATTCCAGTTGAGGCAAGGAAAGTACAAAATGAGCTTGGAACACTTGTTGTACCACTAGGAAGGAAGTGCTCAACAATTGATGCCAACCCTTAAAAGGGCAGAGAATCTATTTGAAAGAGTCATTGGAAAAACTGTGAGCAATTTGAGCATCAAAATGTAACAGCCAGATTCAAAAGGCTACATACTCCATGACTGCCTTTGGATTATAAATCAGAAAAGGCAAGACAATGGAGTCTGAAGGCAGATAGATGCTTACCAGGACGTGGAAATGGGGATGGAGCTGACTATAAAGACACCTGGTGGGGTTTTGAGGATGGTGGAACTCTTCTATATCTTGATTATGGTAGGCATTATATACGTGTATTTATTTGCCAAACTTGCAGAAGTGTGGTGAGTTTAGTCTATGTAAATTATATTTCATAAACCAAAAAGTAAACAATGGGAAGGACAAGAGACATAAATGAAAGGAGAATGACAGCACGTTGTTAAATGTTGAAGCTGAGAGAAAGGTATACAGGGATTCATTATCCTACTTGGTTTAGTTCTTAGAGTTTTTCAATTTTCCACAATTAAAAAAATCACATAATTAAGAGTTTGGAATTAAAATATACTCACCATTATATATAAAGTAATAACCAACAAGGACCTACTGTATAGCACAGGGAACTATACTCAATATCTTGTAATAACCTATAGTGGAAAATTATATATGTATATATATACACACATATATATATCTGAATCACTTTGCTGTACACCTGAAATTAACACAACATTGTAAATCAACTATTTCAATAAAAATGTTTTAAAAATCACATAGGTAGATTTTAAATTAAGAAGAAGAAGAAGGAGAAGGATAAGCAAGGCAGCTAATTTTGAAATGACTTAGTTTTTGGAAAAAATATCAACTAGGTGATTTTTAGTTTTTCATTAATGCTTATCTTCATCTTCTAACTTTCTACGATGATCCTGTTATACTCATATTACTGACATTTTCTTTTTAAATTGTATGGTCAAGAATATGGCAAAGTGTGCCTTATGGATACCATATTGATGACTCCCATTTTTATATCTCTAGTACCTGCCCTTTTCCTGGTCTCCAAGCTTATCCCACTGTTTCCATTTAAATGTTTAATAACCATCTCAAAATAAACCCTTCCAAAATTGAATATCTGATTTTTCCCTAAAATTTCTATTCTACTAGTCATTTTATCTCAGTGACAAAATATCACTATTGTCTGGTTGTTCAGATCAAAAATTCTAGAAAAAATCTGTGATTTCTCTCAATCTCATCTCCCACATTCAGTTGACAGCAAGACAATTTGACTCTACTATATGTATCTCCAGAACTTGACCTTTTGCATAGCCTCCACAAATAGCATCCTAGACAAATCAGTCACCATTACCGATCACTCTGCTTCTATTTTTTTCAATTTCCTATTCTTATTCTCCACAAAGCAGCGAGTGTGATGTTTTAAAAACAAACTCAAGTTACATCACTCCTCTTTTTAAATCTTTCAATATTTCCTACTCTTAGGAAGGAATCTAAAGTCTTTCCTTGGTCACTAGAACTTTTGTGGTCTGGTCTTTGACCATCTCTGACTTCATCTGCCTAAACCACCTCCATCTCCCTGTGCTCTGGCCACTCCAAGCCATCCCTTGATCGTCCAGGCTGGTTCTTGCCGCACATCTTTGCACTTATATTTTGTCTTCCTGGAATGCTTCCCCCCAAGATATCAGGGGAATTGTTATTTATTCTTCTGTTCAAATATCATCTTCTCAAAGAGGTCTTTTCTGACTGTCTGCTAGAAGTGGCCTCCTTTCTTTCACCATTTAGCTGAATTTTACTTCATTTATGGCAGAATCAGAACCAGATATTACATTATATATTATTATGTTGTATATAATGTGCCCACCGCCTCTCAAGTATGGCTCTAGAAGACGTTCCTCACTACTGGGTACTGGAAGAAATCTTCTATCATAAGGTTATAAGAAATCTTCAAAATAATTTTTGTATATAGTGTGATTCTAGATATACTACTATAGATAAGTGTAGTAAATCTAGGCCCATAGAAACATATGAAGCAAGATTCTGTTTCAAATTACCAGATATATATTTTTTCCATACTTCCCAGTTGTTTTCCATGTGAGGATTTGTTTAAATAGACTAGCCTTTTATTCCTTATGTGACAAGGAGGAAAAAAGCAAAGTAATACAAATAAATTAGGAAATGAATAAGTGAATAAGGGAATGGGGTCCCAAAAAACTTGTCTTGGGGCTTCCCTGGTGGCGCAGTGGTTGAGAGTCTGCCTGCCAATGCAGGGGACACGGGTTCGAGCCCTGGTCTGGGAGGATCCCACATGCCGCGGAGCAACTACGCCCGTGAGCCACAATTACTGAGCCTGCGCGTCTGGAGCCTGTGCTCCACAACAGGAGAGGCCACGATAATGAGAGGCCCGCGCACCGCGATGAAGAGTGGTCCCCACTTGCCACAACTAGAGAAAGCCCTCGCACAGTAACGAAGACCCAACACAGCCATAAATAAAATAAATAAATAAATAAATATTAAAAAAAAAAAAAAAAAAAACTTGTCTTGATCTTTTACATGTAAATTTACATTTTCCCCAATATCACTTTTAACATTGAAAAATATATTTTTTCTTGTGATATATTTATTTCATGGTTGTGAAGATGACTGTGATAATCATTTCATGATGTATGTAAGTCAAATCACTGTGCTGTACACCTTAGACTTATACAGTGCTCTATGTCAATAAAACTGGAAGAAAAAAATTAAACAATAAGTAAAATGTGTAAACCCCAAAAGAAAAAAAAATTGCATCCACATCTGAGAATGTGTGTAGAAAATCATCCATGTTGAAAAGTTCTCATAGAGATGTTATAAGTTTCATACTGCTAACTCCCTCTCCTGACATGGCTACCATTTTGGTCTAATCATGACCCTAAAATTGGCATGTAATATTGTGGAATATATGCATGATATTTACATGCTGAGGAAATTTCACTTATTCTTCCAAATCACTGATGAGAATCCTAACGGTTAGGCAGGAATGGTAGCCAATAGAGGCAATAACATTAGGATTATCTACCACAATGCTTATAATTTCTATACAGAGGTGACTTTGAATATCGAATACACAATGGATATTGCCATTCCATGAAATTTCTAAATCCTAATATGCAAAAATAAGCAGTGACCCCAAATCATTCATATGCTCTTTAGAATGTGGACATTAAGTACTTTTGGCACAAGGTCATGAGTTGTCCTGAGACATAAATGTACCAAAATAAAGGTCTGTAAATGTCAAATGCCTCCCAACAGTTTTCTGTAACATTTATTAAGTAGTAAATCTACTCTCAGTTTGTTTTGTTGAATCCAAAGAAGAGCGTATTTGTCAAAATCACATATTCAGGGAATTACCAAGAAGAATTTTACCTAATATTGACAGAGTTTCTGAGTAGGTGAGGATGAGAATGAGAGGTAAATTATGGTACAGAGGTTCTGCAAGATGTATCAACTACAGTCGATGACAAGTGAGGAAGGGTAGAGGGACACAATGCTTATTGGCTCCCCTTTGATTGGTGAATATTTAATCACTCCTCAACAATTGCTGAAATTACCTTCAAAAAGAGTTTACAGTCTTCTCAAATACACACAGAATATTCTCTAGGATAGATCATGTGTTAGGTTACAAAATAAGTCTCAGGAAATTTAAGAAGATTGAAATCATATTAAGTATATTTTCCAACCACGATATGTAACTAGAAACCAGTAAGAGGAGAAAAACTGAAAAATTCACAAAGGTGTGGAAATTAAACAATTTCTGAACAACCAATGGTCAAAGACAAATCAAAAGGGAAATTTTTAAAATCTTGAAACAAACAAAAATAGAAACATACCAAAACTTACATGATGCAGCAAAAGCAGTTCTTAGAGGAAGTTCATAGTGATAAATGCCTACATTAAGAAACAAGAAAGATCTTAAATAAACAACCTAAGTTTACACCTCAAGGACCCCCAAAAAAGAAACAGCAACAAAGTCCAAAGTTAGCATAAGGAAGGAAATAACAAAGATCAGAGAAAAAAGATAAATGAACTAGAGGCCATAAAAACAGCAGATAGGTTCAACAAAACTAAGAACTGGCTTTTGAAAAGATAAACAAAATTGACAAAACTTTAGCTAGATTAAGAAAAAAAACCATTGAAGACTCAAATAAATAACATCAGAAATGAAAGAGGGAACATTACAACTGATACCACAGAAATACAAAGGATCATAAGGCACTACTATGAAAAATTACATGCCAAAAAATGAGACAACCTAGAAGAAATGAATAAATTTCTAGAAACATACAAAACAACCTACCAAGACTAAAACATGAAGGAATAGAAAATCTGAACTGACTAATGACAAGTAAGAAGATTGAATCAGTAATTGAAAACTTCACAACACAGAAAAGCCCAAGACCAGATAGCTTCACTACAAAACTTTTAAAGAAGAATCAATGTCAGTCCTTCTCAAATTCTTCCAAAACTTGAAGAGGAGGGAACACTGTCAAACACGTTTTGTGAGGCCAAAATAGAAAGGTTACTATCAAAAGGACAAGAGATAATAAGTATTGGCAAGGGTGTGGAGAAAAGAGAACACTTGTGCACTGTTGGTGGGAACCAAAATTGGTGCAGCCACTGTGGAAAAAAGTTTGGAGGTTCCTCAAAAAACAAAAAAAATAGAACTACCATATCGTCCAGCTATCTCGCTTTTGGGTATATAACCAAAGGAAATAAAATCAGGATCTCAAAGAAATATCTGTACTCCCAGGTTCATTGCAGCATTATTCATAATAACCAAGATATGAAAACAATGGATAAATGGATAAAGAATATATATATACATATATATATTCATGCACACTATAGAATATTATGCAGCCATAAAAATGAAGAAGATCCTGCCATTTGAGATAACATGAATGGAACTTGAGGACATTATGCTAAGTGAAATTAGACAGAGAAAGACAAGTACTATATGATATTACTTATATGTGGAATCTAAAAAAGCTGACCTCAGACTTCCCTGGTGGTGCAGTGGTTAAGAATCTGCCTGCCAATGCAGGGGACACGGGTTCAAGCCCTGGTCCAGGAAGATCCCACATAACGCGGAGCAACTAAGCCCGTGCGCCACAACTACTGAGCCTGTGCTCTAGAGCCCACGAGCCATGACTACTGAGCCCACGTGCCACAACTGCTGAAGCCCATGCACCTAGAGCCCGTGCTCTGCAACAAGAGAAGCCACCGCAGTGAGAAGCCCACGCACGACAATGAAGAGTAGCCCCCGCTCACCGCAACTAGAGAAAGCCTGCGTGCAGCAACGAAGACCCAACACAGCCAAAAATAAATAAATAAATTTATTTTAAAAAATAGAAATAAAAAAAATTAAAAATCTGACATCATAGAAACAGAGAGTAGAATGATGGTTTCCAGGAGCTAAAGGCTAGGAGAAATGGGGATATGTGTGTGTGTGAAACAATGTTTCAGTCTGAGTACAAAGGCAGGAAAAGACCCAGTCAGGCAGGAGGAGTTCCCTCTTACTCAGCCTTTTTGTTCAAAGCTACCCAGGAAACAATTTTGGTCTTCAACTGATTAGATGATGCCCACACACATCAGAGATGGCAATCCACTTAGTCTACTGATTCACGTGTTAATACCATCCAGAAACACCGTTATAGACACACCCAGAATAATGTTTGGCCAAATGTCTGGGCACACTGTGGCCAGTCAAGTTGACATTATTAAACTAATCATCACATAATCCAATTGATTTTAAACATTTCCAATTGATTTATAATTGGCAAGGTTTAATTCATAATCCAGTACTACTTTATTTTGTTACTCAAATTGTTGCCGCACTGGCCACTGGAAGATTTTTCAGTTGGTTTCTTTGTCTCTTTGATATACCCCCATCAATAAAGGGTTGTTTTATGTTTTTGTGTTTTGTTCTGTCTTAACATTTCCCTGCTTCCTGGTACCATCAGATGCTCCAGGTTTATCTTGAATATTTCCTATCCCAGTTCTAAAGTCTTAGATTCAGCCTTTTCTTCAAGGAACTCTGGTTCCTTTTATTGAAGAATGATTTTAGAAATCAAGGTCTGAGCACTAGGTGTATGCATTGCTACTAGAGTGCCATTTCTTTTAGGCCCTCACAGCTGACAGAGCAAATGAATATGTGAGTACTTATCCATGCATACACACACACACACTTTTTTTTATATTTAACCATCAGTATACAATTAAGTATGATTCTTACAGATTTCCCCAACTCTTATCTATTACTGTGTGTATCATTCTAGCCTCCTCTGCTTGCTTGCCCACTCACCCTAACTGTAAGAAATTTGGGTCACACTATCCATCCCCCTTTCTCTTAATTGTTCAATTAAAACGTACATGTATACCAGCATCAGAATTGTTAACACACTCCCATGTGGGAAATAACTTTATCAAGAGAGTTCAATGCTTTTGTGCAGATTATTTTGTCTTTAATCTTACAACCCATAATTTCCAAAGTCACTTGGGTCAGTACCTTTTCCCTCACCCCCTCTGGCGAGGATGCTTTATATATTCATAATAAAATTAGGTTCTTTTCTCACATTATGCATTTTTGGCTGTATCCTTCAACATACAAAATGGTGGTGTTGTTTTTTTTTATTTGTTTCTTTTAAGGTTCATTCTTTGTGTTGTAAAGTTACATGGATTTTGACAAATGTGTAATGTCATATATCCACCATTACAGTATCACACAGAATAGTTTCTTCACCTCAAAACCCCCTGTGCTTCACTGATTTTTCCCTCCAGCCCTTCCCAAGAACTTCTGGAAAACATGGGTCTTTTTACTCTCTTTATAGTTTTGCCTTTTCTACAATGTGACTAATTGAACTTACAGGGTATGTAAGTCCCTTTTCAGACTAGCTCCTTTCACTTAACAATATGCATCTAAGATTCATCCATTTCTTTTGTGGCTTGAAACTCATTTCTTTTTAATGATGAGCAATATTCGATTGTATGGATATGCCACAGTTTCTTTATGCATTCATATTTGATTGCTTCTATTGGGGTGATTATGAACAAACCTGCTATAAATATTCCTATGCATATTTTTCCGTGGACAAAGTTTTCAAAGCAACTGGGTAGATTGATAGTAGTGCAATTATTACATCAAATGGTAAAACAGTTTGCTTTTGTAAGAAACAACCAAATATCCTTCGTTTTGCATTCCCACTACCAATGAATGAAAGTTTCTGTTGCTTTGCATCCACCCCAGCATTTGAGGTAGGCAATTCTTTAGCCCTTTTACTGGGTGTGTATCTCATTGTTGTTTTAATTTCCAATTTTCTAATGTTAACTTATGATTAGGTATATTTTCATATGTGTATGTTGCCATCTGTATATCTTCTTTTTCACCCATTGTTAATTCCATCCCTGGAGTGACACAATGTAGAGATTAACATTAAGAGCCCTGGCATTAACGACCAGGCTTCAAATTCTCTCTCCCACTACTTGTGTGCTCTTAGACACATCATTTAATGCTCCTCTACCTCAGTCTCCTTGTTAATAAAATGACTACAATCCAGCATCGTTATAAGGATTAAATGAGGTAGTATATATCAAGTGTTTAGAATCACACCTGGCCCACTTTGTAAAAGTTAGACATTATTTATCATTCCTGGGGTTTTTTGTTGTCTCTATAAACTTTTAATGAAATAATTCTGGTTTATTTTGTTTACGCCAAAACTTCCCAAGGTTATAAGTAGTATCTAAACAACCCTGACTCTAAGGTTATTTTCTGAAATATTAGAAAAGGTTTATTTATGTGACTTTCAGAGATGTCCACAAATATACTTTGAGGAAATGCAGATCTCTTTGCTCAGATGCCAATCTCGGCAAACTGCCTTTACACCGGAGTCTCAGTGGCCATCCCCACTGAGAACGGTTCCATGTGTGAAGAAAGGGGATTGGTACCCACAGGAAGAAAATGCTTGTTGCAATTAATGACTTGGCATTGTAGTAGGTGAGTCAGATCCTGAAAACTTTGTTAGTCTGAGTCACTCACCTGGAGCTTGCTTACCTGTAAATCAACTTACAATTTGATTTCCTGAACTTCAGCATCTGAAGTCCAGACCCAAGACAAGTGGTCACTTCCTATCATGGGGAGTCAGATGGTAGGAAGAGCCATGGATTCAGTGCTGTGTTCCTGGTACAGGACATAAGAGCAGGTGTTTTTAGGCTAATTGAGAGCACGTGTAACTAACTGACCTTGGAAAGGAAATAAGGAATATGTAAGAGCATGTGCTTTGGAGTCAACCAGAACTGAATTTAAATTTTGGCTCCCTCAGTTATTGGCTTTTGTTGATAATTATCCTCACTTATGGACAAACTCAAAATGTCTCTGAGTCTCAGTTTTCTCATATGAATGATGTACACATGAGGTACACATATGCATCTCAGAGGGATGTTGCAAGAATTAAATAAGAAACTGTATAGTAAATTATAAAGCATGGTGTGAAAACATTGGTCACGGAGGTGGTAACTAAGTTGAAGGAATTACAGGACTGAGAGGAAGCTTTGTCATACCTGGAATTCCACAGTTACCCCCTGGGAGCCTCAAGACAGACCCACCTTGGTTTTGAAAAATTGTGAAAAAGAGATCAGTCTCCCATTGAGACAATTTTACCCAATGCATATGCATATGATTAGAAAAGATAAAGTGACAGCTAAGTGCAGGGGATGCCATTACAAACATTTGTTGCCTTGGTATGGATTTATGTTGTATGATCTTAAATCATTTGTATTGGTTATCAGGTTTTCTTTGATTTACGAAGGATTCACTAAATAAGCAAGTCAAGACTCCATACTAATAGTTCTTTTTCAGTTTCCTTTTAAGTTATTTTATTGGATGGTAATAACAATCAAATAATAGATTTCCCTTGTTTGATTATTTTCGCAAGTTAGAAACTATGCTGGGAACTTTATAAATATTTTTTAAATTTTATTTTCATAACCACCTGCAGTACACTTGTTATTATTTCAGTGTTGCAGAGTTTGATATAGGAAACAAAGTGAGTATCTGAAGGAGTGGGCAAGTCCCAAGGCAGGTTTGGTGGTTTTTTACCTGCCCTGAGGAGAAAATTGGTCTTTTGGTCAAGTCAGTTTCACCTTTGAAAACTATCTCCTCAGCTACCTGGAATCAGGGGGTTTAGTACCCGGGAAGAACACACTTGACTACGTGTGCGATTAGCAATAGACATTGGACAACCCAAGACTGAAATAAGCAGCTAAATGATCTACAATTGTCTGTGAGCTGTAACTCAATACCCCACCTTCTAACATCCTTAGCTGAATATTAAAAATTCTCAGCTCAGAGGCTGCAGCAACACTTTTCCCCACGTGAGAGATCAAGATGGCAATGGAAGGCAAACCAGCCTTTGCAGTGAACACAGGTTCAAATTTGTCCAAATTACAAGGCAGGCCAATAATTGAAGACAGCTTTCTGACACTTCAGTATGATGAGCAGCCTTCTGAAGGGAAGTAAATTTAAAACTGTATTTTTATATGTATGTACCACATCTTTTTTATCCATTTCTGTCAAAGGACATTTAGGTTGCTTTCATGCTATTGTAAATAGTGCTGCTATGAACATATATCCAATAGAATATTACTCAGCCATAAAAGAGAATGAAATAATGCCATTTGCAGCAACATGGATGGACCTAGAGATTATCATACTAAGTGAAGTATGTCAGACAGAGAAAGACAAGTATCATATGATATCACTTATAGGTAGAATCTAAAAAAAAGTTACAGATGAAGTTATTTACAAAACAGAAACAGACTCACAGACTTGGAAAGCAAATGTATGGTTACCAAAGGGGAAAGGTGCGGGAGAGAGGGCTATATTAGGAGTTTGGTATTAACATACACACACTACTATATATAAAATAGTTAATCAGCAAGGACCTACTGTATAGCACAGGGAACTCTAGTCAATATTCTGTAATAACTTATCTGGGAAAAAAATCTGGAAAAGAATGGATGTAGGTATATGTATAACTGAATCACTTTGCTGTACACCTGAAACTAGCACAACATAGTAAATGAATTATACTCCAATATAAAATAAAAATTAGATTTTAAAAAAGCATATTTTTGGTCTTAAGTGATTAAGTGTATAAACAAGGGACAGAAAAAATATATGAACAAATAGAAAACTCACTTTGGATAGAATCTTTCTCATGAAGTCTTGCAGAATTAAGGTCTCAGTCTATGGGCTTCTATACTGTTGTGGTTTCTTGAGCAACGCAGATAACTCCCACCACAGTGCAAGTCAAGCGATAAACTTTCAGCCTTGATATTTAGATAAATATATTTACTATCAGAATGGGGACTCAAAATATGATTAATCCAAGAAAACCATTGCCTTAAAGAGAAGTAAAAGAGAACAATCGAAAAAGTTTTTATTGTGGAGACAGAAGCAAATTATTGGATTTATCTACCTTACTTATCAACAGATATTAAAAGGTGAATGATGAAGTATGCCAGAGCTAGCTCATGTCATAAAAGATACTGGTAATGATAAGAAAGGAATACAAGAAAACAAAATGAACATATCAGGCGGCAGGAAGAAAGATCCATACTCTAGTAAAACTCCAGCTTCTCGTTGATCCAAGGGTAGTGATATAATCAGCAAGTGTGAGCAAGTGTACAGATTCTAAAGGCAAACTTCGTGTGTTCAAATCCCCTCTGTCACTGACTGCATTATTTGGCAAAGAATTTATCCGTGCTTTGCTTCAGCTTCCTTATCTGCAAAATAAGCTAAAGTGCTGCTTGTCTATATACTTATGATAAGGAGTAAACAAATGCTTAAATAAATAAATAAATGCTTTAAGAGCTTAGCCCAGTATCTAGCACATCATAAATTCACAATAACACATCTTAGCTATGATTATTAATACAGAATCGATCTCTTTTAAAATGCAGAAATCAAAGGGATAGCAGTAATGAGAATGATGTAGAAAGGCTATAAGCAAGCTAACAATAATTAGAATCTCTGCAGAAGCAGAAAAAAGCAGAAGAAAAAAATCATCAATAAAATAGCAGAATAGTTCCCCACAGTAAAAAGATAAGTAAAAATAAATTTAAAAGTAAAAAATTTAAATAAAATCTTCACCACATTCTAACATTAGAAAAATAATTCACATGTAAACGTCTCATGCATTTTAAAAAATCTGATGGAATTGTAAATATATATATACAAGTTCCTTATCAGATGTGTGATTTTGTAAATATTTTCTTCTATTCTGTCTTTTTATTTTTTTGATAGTATCCACTGAAGGACAAAGTTTTAAATTTTGATGACATCAAATTTACCTATTTTTAAAATTTGTCACTTGTGCTTTTGGTGTTTTATCTAAGAAATCCTTGCCTAACTTAAGTCCATGAAGATTTACTCTTATCTTTTTTCCTAAGAATTTTACACGTTTAGCTCTTGCATTTTCATCTATGATCCACGTAGAGTTAATTTTTGTGTATGGCATAAGATAGAACCTAAATCCTTTTTCTGCATGTGGATGTCCAGTTGTCCCAGCATCATTTGTTGATAAGACTATTGTTTTCCCATTTAATTGTCTCCGTGCTCTGGTTGAAAATCACTTGACCTATATGCAAGGATTTATTTATGGGTTGTCAATTCTGTTTACTGTTTTGTATGTCTAGCCTTATGCCAGTATCACACTGTCTTATGGCTTGTATGAAGTTTTGAAATTGAGAAGTGTGAGCCCTCCAATTTTATTCTCCCAGGATTGTTTTGGCTGGATTGGATTCCTTGCAATTTCATTTGGAATTTGGATAAGCTGGTCAATTTATTCAAAAGGCAGCTAGTATTTTGTTGAGGATTGTGTTGAATCTGGAAAGCAACATGGGGAGTATTGTCATCTTAACGTTATTGAATCTTCTAATCCATGAATACAGGATGTTTTTACATGTATTTAGATCTTCTTTCATTTATTTTGACATTTTATAGTTTTCAGTGTATAGACCTTGCACTTCCTTCATTAAATATATTCCTAAAAGCTTGATTATTTTTGATACTGTTGTAAATGGAATTGTTTTCTTAATTTAATTTTTTCATTGACCATTGTTAAGGTACAAAAATGAAATAGATTTTTGTATGTTAACTTGTATCCTGAAACCTTAGGGAACTTGTTCATTAGTTCTAGCCAATGTTTTATTCGATTCCTTAGGGCTTTTAAATATATAAAAATTTCTTTTTATTCTGTATACCTTTTAATTTCATTTTCTTGCTTAATTCCCTGGCTAGAACTCCTAGTACAATGTTGATAGCTATTAAAAAAATGTAAAATGACAAGTAATAGCGGGGATGTGATGGGAATATAAACTGTTTGCCTCCAATGCCAGACATAACGAAGCCAAAGCCTTGCCTGTTTCCAGGTGAGGCTGCTCTCACCCTAGATCAGCTGTGGTTGTTGGGAGCAGATTTCCCCCCCTCCCTCCATATGGAATGTCGCCACCAGATGTGAAGAATGCCCTTCAGTTTTAGGAGCCTGAGTATGAATCTGGTGAAGGAGAAGGAGTTGGGGGAGGAGAAGGAAAAAGGGAAGGAGAAGTGTCCTCTGAATGGAGGGGTGAGGTGAGGAGGGAGGGAAGAGGATGGGCAGGGGAGGGAGAGGAAGGAAGGGACGGGAAGGGGAGGGGGAGGAGGGGATGGTAGGGGAGGGGGAGGAGGGGATGGTAGGGGAGGGGAAGGAACAAAGCCCCCGTGTTTCTGCCAGTGCCTGATCTAGGTGACTAGGCCCTCACCCAGGGCTGGAGGGTGTGGCCTTCCCTGGAGGAAGTGGGCCCAGAAGCGCAGCTTTTCAAACCCTTTCAAGTCCCCCTAGACCTGCCACACCCAGTGCTACTTAGGTTTCTAGGAGATCTGAATATGTGTGAAGATGTTTAGGAATCTCAAAGTCCTGACCCCTGTTCTACACCTATTGTTATGGGCTGAATGTTTGTGCCCTCTCAATATTTATATGTTCAAGCCTTAACCCTCAGAGGGATGGTGTTAGGGGAGGTGATTGGGTTTAGATGAGATCATGAGCGTGGGATCCCCGTGATGGATTAGTGCCCTTATAATAGAGAAAGAAACCAGAGCTCTCTCTTCCCCATGAAAACACAGGGAGAAGGTGACCCTCTGCAAGCCAGGAAGACAGCCGCCACCAGGAACTGGCCCCGCTGTGCCTGGAGCTGGGACTTCCTGTCTCCAGACCTGTGAGAAATCAGTATCTGCTTTTGAAGTCCCTGTGGTGTATTGGTTTGATATGATTTCAAACCCACCCGTGTATGACTCAAGTGAAGTTGTTTTAAGCCACTTGTTTATGACAAAGACAAAAGACCTGTTTTTAGAAGTGAAGTTGTCCTGCTATACGAATGAAGTCATCTGCGTCAGAATATCATCATCTCATCTGTTGTCACTAATATGCACTCAGTAGCTCAGCTGCTGACGGGCCCTGCTGGGGGCTTGCTGATAAAAACTCATGGAGAAGCAACTGTGGCAAGGGACACATTTAGATTATAAATACTGAGAGTATCGTGTGGGGCAAAATCTACTCTTGGCTGGTCTAGCTCTCCTAAGATCTTGAGACACTTGCTACTGCCGTGGCCAGGCTACTCTTGGTCAGCAGTGGTGTTAAACCAGTGCAGCAGTCTCAGGAGGAAAAGGGACATCGGATCCTGTCTGGGCGAGGCATACCTCCTGGGCAGTGGCAACCAGTGCAAGGGTCCCTGGAGTAATAACCTCTCTGAGCAGCCTAGCCTGCCCGCCAAAACCAGGTCCTCATTCCCTAGCAACGTGCTCTAGCAACAAGGGACTTTTATTTTTGCGCTGACAGCTAGACCTAAGCTCTCAGTTGCAAAAGCTGCCTCTCCCATGAAACCATAACTCCTAGAAAATGTACACCTCAAACTAACTTTGGACTTTACTCATATCCCCCTGCCTGGAAAAAATAGTGGAATTTACCTATTATTTTGGGGGAGTATATTATCTCTTTATTGGCTTATTGAGACATTATTCTATGTGCTATTTGTTTGTGAAATTATAAATCCCACAGCTAATCTATGTTAAATGAACCATTGGCAAAGATGATCTTAGTCTCTGAGCATAATTTGTCATCCCCTTCCAAACAAGATAGAACACCCACCGCCCAGTCTATGATCCGCTGTTACTGCAGCCTCAGCTGACAAAAACAGGCACCTACCATGGAAGATTCATGATATGCAAAATAGGTTAATATACCTATTAACTTATCCAAATGTACACCATATTTATATTAACTTGAAACATAATACAGAAACATTACCCTATATAGTTGTAACTGCCCTCATTCTGTTTTTTTTGTTTGTTTGTTTGTGTGTTATTTTATGATTCTTTTAGTTTTTATTTAAGTTTTTCAATCACAGGAATTCATTTTGACATATGGCCTAAGATTAGGATTTACTTTTTTTTAACATGTTTCCTGGAGTATAATTGCTTTAAAATGTTGTGTTAGTTTCCACTGTATAACAAAGTGAACCAGCTATATGTATACATATACCCCCAACTTTTAATATGTAAATTAAAAGAGTAGACTCATTGGCTAACTCAACAATATTAGCTAAAATTAAAAGGAACCAGAATCAGAGGAGAAAAGTGAATAAAGATAACTTCACTATCTAAGTCCACTATCACTCACAGTAGAAAAGCAATAAAGAATGCACAATAGAGGGGAATTCCCTGGTGGTGGTCCAATGGTTAGGACTTGGTGCTTTCACTGCTGTGGCCCAGGTTCAATCTCTGGCCAGGGAAGTAAGGTCCCACACAGCATGGCCAAAAAAAAAAAAAAAAAAAAAAGGAGAGAGAGAGAGAATACCAAAATGAAAGCACTAAGAATTTCATAAGTTCATTGATTTAGAGGGATACATGCCTTAGCATGGGTTGCCCCAGAAACAGACCACCTTGAGACAAGATTGGAGAGTGCATAGTTTGAGAGGAGGAGATCCTAAGACCCAGTATGGGAGTGAGGAAGTAATACAAGGAAGGGAAAGACACCAACATGAGGAGTATTGACTAGTATGCAAATGCTGCAGGCAATTTGGACTCAATGCAATTGGCACCTTTGGTAGATTATGTAGATCATACCTCAGAACTGACCTACAAAAATGGTAAGGCAACTGGAGGATGTATCCATACACTTCCACACCTTCTCTGTTGAGGGCTGCTCTCCAGGGCATCTGTACAGCAGTGCCTCTAGCCTTCTTTGTTTGGGCCAAGCATGTCCTCTGATTAGAGAAAGCCCTCAAGAACAGAAACCAGCAGGAAGCAGCCAATTAACTGTATGGAATGTGAAAAAAAAATCTGCCATGCAATTCTTCTGAAATATACAAAGAAATGGATGCCAAGAACTAAAAAAAAAGAGAAAGAGACAGAAATCCACACAATAAAAAGACTTCGTACACATAGTAAATCTAATCAGAAAATTGTATTACAACAGGTGCTTCTGCCCCTAGAAAGATGGAGAAGACTTTTCCTTATTCCTCCTGCAAAGCACAGGTAAAAGCCACGAGACACTATATACACAAGAAACATAAGAAGACTCTGAAGCGTGGAGATGAAGTAGACCAGCAGGAATGCCCCTAGGAACAACACATCAGGGACGTGCCTGGGTTTCCTTCCTGCCCCCGGGTCCTAGATCATTGCTGGAGAAGATGCCAACTGAGAAATTCCAAGACACACAATAACCGGCTTGCTCTATACAAAAGACAAAGAGAGAGTCAGCCTAGCAAGACAGAAAATTTTGGATGATAATGCTCTATTCCAGCCAAACTCCACAGAAAAAAACTGCACTCCCAGGGGGGCACTCTACATGCAAGGAGGCATCCCACACCCAACTGGGTGGTGTCAGAGGAGGGAGGGTGGAAGCCAGGTCCCTCATACCGTCCCCCCCAGCATAACAATGTCCCTCCCCTCACAACAGTCAGTGAGAACCACAGGGACAGACTGGACTTCCACTCCCACCGACTCCTACCCTTCCTGCTGGGGTGGTGTCAGAGGATGCTTGGTGGTAATCAGGACTTTATCCATGCCACCCACGGTGTTGGAGGAGCTTACACAGGGAACAATAAGAACACATCCCATCTCTCCTGGTCAGGGTTGTATTGGCACAGGGCTACTGGGGAGCCAGAGCCTCACCCCAAGTTATGAGCTGTGAAGAGTCCTTCTTCTTAGAAAGTCAAAGAGGTCCCATGGGAGACCTGAACCCCTGCCCCAAAGGGCATCCCTGAAGCAATAATCTTCTTCATTCACAGGAATGGTGTCAGGGAGACCTGCTATGACAAAAGATGTAAGTAAGATCAAGATCCTCAGAACCTAATACCCAAATGCTCGGGTTTCAACTGAGAATCACTAATCTTACCAACACCCAAGAAAATCACAACTTGAAGAAAAACAGATATCAACAGACACCAAAACCAAGATGTCAAAGGTGTTAAAAGTATCTGACAAGGACTTAAAAATGTCCATAATAAAAATGCCTCAATGAGCAATTACAAATATACTTGAAATGAAGGAAAAAATAAACAAATCTCACCAAAGAGATGGAATGTCTCAGCTAGTAAATAAGAGATATAAAAAAGAATCAAATGGAAATTTTAGAACTGAAAAATGTAATAACCAAAATAAACAACTCAACAGATGGGGTTAGTGGAATAGGGAGGACAGAGAAAAAATAGTGAATTTAAAATACAACAGTAGAAGTTACCCATTCTGAACAGCAGAGAGAAAATGATTTTTTTAAAAAGTGAACAGTCTCCAGTACCTGTGAGAAGGTGACAAAGTATCTGACATTTGTGTCATCAAAGTCCCAAAAAGAGAGGTGGAGGGGATGGGACTGAAAATAATATTTGAAGAAATTATAGCTGGAAATTCCATGTTTGGCAAAAGATAGAAATCTATGTATCCAGAAAGATGAAAAACCCCAAGCAGAATAAATTCAAGAAATCCATAGCAAGATACATCATAATCTTCTGAAAACGAAAGGCAAAGAAAAAATCTTGAAAGAAGCAAGAAACAACAACTTAACATTTGCTATTAGAATGACACCAAATTTCTCTTGAGAAACCAGGAAGGCCAGAGGCACACAATTTTCAATGTGGTAAAGCACTTTGGAAGACAGTGTGGCACTTTCTTACAGATCTAAACACAGTCTTACCATCAGCTCCAGGAATTGGGCTTGTAAGTACTCACTCAACTTTTTTAAAACTTAAGTCAATACAACTACCTGAATCTTGACTGTTTACAGCAATTTTGTTCAAATCACCCAAAACTGAAAGCAACCTAGATGTCCTTTAATAGGTGAATAGACAAAGAAACTGCACTATATCTATACCATGGGCTATTTGGGGGTGATTAGAAAAGCTATCAAGCCATGAAAAAACAAAGATGAGCTTTAAACACATATTGCTACATGAAGAAAAGTCAGTCTGAAAAGGCTACATATTGTATGATTCCCATTATAGGACGTTCTGTAAAAGACAAAACTATAGCCATGGTAAAGTGATCAGAGGTTTCCAGGAGTTGAAAGAAAGTTGTGGTGGGTAAATAGGTGGAGTGCAGGAGATTTTAAGATTTTCAGATCACAGTGGTCTGTATGATACTGTAATTGTGAATGCATGACACAATTCATTTGTCAAGACACACATGATATTATAACATGGAGTAAACCTTACTATATGTAAATTTAAAACCCTTTAGAAGATCAGTGGCTTTTAAGATGAATGCCGACTGTGACAGAACAATCTAACTCTATCATGAGTGTGTGAAACAACCTCACAGGAGGGGCTGGGGAAGGTGCTGACCTATGTGACTTTAGAAATGAGTGGAGCTTATTAAACTTGATGCAGAAGATATTGTACAGTATCACTGTACTCTAGTTACATAGTTTTACCCCATGGGGGTACTGGCTAGCATTTTTGATAACACATACTTCTTCTATACACACACACTGGAATTGAACAACTAGGTAGATGGATGGTGGGTGGTGAGAGAAAGCATGTTTTTCACTATTGGAGTGGAAAGTTACGCATTAGCAAGGGAAGGAGGCTAGAAAGGTCTATGGGTTAATGAATCAGAGTTGGATACATCAGTGTGAACTCATATTTAGCTTAATATAGATACAGATGTTCTTATACAGTAATATTTAGATATATATGTATATTAACAGGTTAGCATACACACATATATTTCCTTGCTCCATCAGCCAAGAGGGCCTAGAAGCAAGGACACTCCAGTAGCAGCTAGCACATCTGGCACCCAGATCTTGGTTTCTAATCCCATTCTCCAGTAAAACGTACCAGGGCTCCTTGGAGAATGGCTGATTCTAGGGCAGAGACAGGAAACATACAAGATGAGCCTGAAGCATCTCGTATTTCTAGAAAAGGAAGTATTCACACACACACACACACACACACACACCACAATGATAAGAGGATCTCAAATGGACACAGGAGCCAACTGAAAGAGCCCCAATGGCCAAAACTGAAACAATTTGACCACAAAATAAGCAAAGTAGCGTTGGATTATAACCCAAAGTATAAAATAAATAACCATGAGTTCATACTGATATAAATAAATGATTGAATAAATAAATAAAATGTAGACGAGACAAATCTCCCATGCAGAAGAATTACAAATAATTCATGTCAATATTCCGCAAGCTTTTGGACATCACTCTCCACCACTCAAGTGTGGGCTGTGTATGCTGACATCCTCCAAAAACTACAGTACAAAACAGAGGAAACAATGAGTAACTTTGGAGTGGGGAAATCTAACAAACACACCTCAGCCAGGGAATCATGGTCAACGTCAACAGTGATCAGTCATGTTAGTACGTACCTATTGTATAACAAAGAATTTGGCTGGTCTGTGTTCATGGTTTCTGGGAGGATCCTCCAAATCCTTGGACATTCCAGAGTGATAAAAGTGTCTTGTCATTCGTGGTGGGCTCCTGGGGCCACACCTGAGTTTATGTTGATGAGGTGACACAATGGGTCCCTAAAGAAATTCAGGATGGGGGCTGGTCAAGTTGAGTTAGAAACTCCAACCCTGAGATTAGAAGGTAGAGGCTTTGAGCCCTGTAATATCAACCTGACCTCTGCGGATGGACAGGGGGCTGGAGATTGAGTTCAATCTGGTGGTTAATTATTCAATCAATTATGCCTTTGTAATAAAACCTCAATAAAGACCCTGGAACCAGCTCAGGTAAACTTCCTGGTTGGTGAAACAGTCAATGAGCCTGGAAGGGGATGTGTCCTAAAGACATGGAAACTTCACATTTGGGACGCCACAAGAAGCCACCAAGTGGGTCTCTTCTTTTCACTGATCCTGATTTTATGCCTTTGTAATAAAACTGTGAGAGCAAGTACAGTGTCTGAGTTTTGTGAATCATTCCAGCAAATAATAGTGTGTACCCTCAAATTTGTAGCCAGCTGGTCAGAAGAAAGGGTGGCCTGGGGGCCGTAGAGCTTAACGTAGTGTCTGAAGTGAGGGAGTCTTGTGGACACTGTGCCCTTAACCTATGAAGTATGACCTGACTTCCTGTGGTTAAGGTCAGAATTGCACTGCCGTTCCCTGAGATGATGTAAGAAAAATGGCACTTTATTTCTATGATCTTCCTTCCCAAACACCATATCTCCAGTCTAAGCATGAGAAAAATATGACAAATCCCAACAGAAAAATATTCTACAAAACACTAGGGCAGCACTCCTTAAAATTGTCATCAAAGGGTCATCAAAAGAAGGTAAGTCTGAGAAACTGTCACAGCCAAGAGGAGCCTAAGGAGATATGATGATGACTAAGTGTGGGTCATGGATGGGATCCTGCAACAGAAAAAAAAATGTTTGGTAAAAACTTGAGGAAACCTGGGGACTTCCCTGGTGGCACAGTGGTTAAGAATCTGCCTGCCAATGCAGGGGACACAGGTTCGATCCCTGGTCCGGGAAGATCCCACATGCTGTGGAGCAACTAAGCCTGTGTGCCACAACTACTGAAGCCCATGAGCCTAGAGCCTCTGCTCCACAACAAGAGAAGCCACCGCAATGAGAAGCCCGCACACCGCAAAGAAGAGTAGCCCTGCTCGCTGCAACTAGAGAAAGCCCGCATGCAGCAAAGAAAACCCAATGCAGCCAAATAAATAAGTAAGTCCTAAAAAAATAAAACTTGAGGAAACCTGAATATAGTATAAACTTCAATTAGTAATGATGTATTAATATCAGTTCGTTTAATCGTGACAAATGTACTAACATAGATGTTAATAATAGGAAAAAGTATGTATGAGTACATAGAAAGTTTCTGTATTATCTTCATAACTTTTCTGTAAATCTAAAACCGTTCTAAAAATTGAAGTTTAAAAAAAAAAAAAAAATTGAAGTTTATTTTTTTAAAAGACAAGCTATAGATAGGGAGAAAATATCTGCAACTTGTATGCCTGACAAGGTCTCATATCTTGAATATATAATAAACCCACAAGTTTCAACAGTAAATTTTAAAAAATCAGATTAGAAAATGTGCAAAATACATGAACAAGTATTCCACAGAGAGAATATATGAATTTAAATAAGCACATGAAAAGATCTTCAAGGTCAGTAGCTATTAGGGAAATACAAATTAATACTATGGTGAGATATTACATAGCTATTAGAACAGCTGCATTAAAAAAATGTCGACAATACCAAATAGTGGCAAGGATGTCTGAAATCTTTATGTCTGATTCTCTGGTAGGAATGTAAAATGACACAGCTACCCTGGAAAATAGTTTGGCATTTTCTTACAAAACAAAACATACACTTACATACGACACAGCAAAGTGCACTCCTGGGTGTTTAACCCAGAGAAATGAAAACTAAAGTCCATGTAGAAACCTGTATGACCATTAATTTGTAATATCCAGAACAGGAAAGGACCAAAATGTTTTTCAATACAGTAGTCCTCCCTTATTTACGGTTTCACTTTTCATGGTTTCAGTTATCTGTGGTCAACTGCTGTCCAAAAATATTAAATGAAAAATTCCAGAAATAAACAATTCATAAGATTTAAATTGCACGCCATTCTGAGTAGTGTGATGAAATCTCACGCTGTTAAGCTCTAACCCATGGAGGACATAAATCGGCATCGCAGTGCTAGTGTTCAAGTGACCCTTATTTTCCTTAGTAATGGCTCCAAACTGCAAGAGTTGTGATGCTGGCAATTCAAATATGCCAAAGAGAAGTTGTAAAGTGCTTCCTTTAAATGAAAAGTTGAAAGTTGTCGACTTAATAAGAAAAAACAATCTGTATGTTGAGATTGCTAAGATGTACGGTAAGAACAAATTTTCTGTGAAATTGTGAAGAAGGGAAATGAAATTATTGTTAGTGGCACTTGTAGTTACACCTCAAGCTACAAGAATTTCAGCCACAGTGAATGATAAGTGATTGGTTAAGATGGAAAAAGCATTCAATTTGTACAATAAGATATTCTGAGCAAGAGAAACCACATTCACACAACTTTTATTATAGTATATTTTTATAATTGTTCTATTTTATTAGTTATTATTGTTAATCTCTTACTGTGCCTAATTTATAAATTAAACTTTATCACAAATATATATGTATAGAAAAACCCATAGTATATTTAGGGTTGGGTACTATTCATGGTTTTAGGCATCTGCTGGGGGTCATGGTACATATCTCCCGTGGATAAGAGGGGACAACTCTGTGAACAGTTAAACAAACTGCAGTAGATACAAACTACTTAATACAACTCAGCTACAAAAACAAATGTATCATTAATATATACAATAATTTTACTAGATCTCAAGGGCATTTTGCTGAGTGGAAAAAAAAATTCTCAAAAGGATGTATAAAATGTGATTCCACATATATAACATTCTTAAAGTGTAAAATTAGAAGGATGAGGGACCAGTGGTTGCCATGGGTTAGGGATGGTTGCAGGGAGGGAGTGGGTGTGACTCTAAAGAGATAGCAGGAGACAGATCTTTGTGGTGACAGAATAATTCTTTGTCTCAATTGGGGTAGTTGTTACATAAATCTACACATGTGACAAAATGACCTAGGACCAACCACATACACACATTGTATTGATGTCGAATTCCTGATGTTAACAGTGTACTAGAGTTACTATGGAGAAAACTCAGTGAAGGGTATGTGGGGTTCCTCTGTAGTATCTTTTCAGCTGCCAGTGAATCTATAATTACTACAAAAGAAAAGTTCAAAAAAGAAGAGAAAATAAATGAAACTATTCATTCTAAAGAGTATAATTCACAATGAAGATGGAAGTTTTTAAGATCAACCTAATAAAGAGTAAAAAGTAGAGATTTCAGGGACTGCCCTGGAGATCCAGTGTTAAGACTCCACACTTCTGATGCAGGGGGCATGGGTTTGATCCCTGGTTGGGGAACTAAAAGACCCTCCTTTGCGGTGGGGCCAAATAAATAAATAAATAAAATGCTAAAAATAAATAATAAAAGTAGAGATTTCAAGTGAAATAAGTAGAATGAAACAGGATATACTAATAATAGGAAATTTTAACTTAACACACTTCTCTTAATCCTAGAAAGATAAAATGAACCAAAGAAATATTTTAAATGAGTATAAAGAAGAGACACAAAAATTATGTCCTACCTTAATTAATAAGGTAGGTCTAACAGATATTTACTAAAATCTAAAACTTGGGTAGCACATACTGTGGATACTCTCACCCATACCACCCTGGCCTGCACAGGAGGTCACCAGCAGACAGGTGTCCCATGTGCCTCAGGTTTTCCTCATCTTTCTTCTTGAAGCCTTCACTGGAGGAGAGAGATTCCTCTGCCAGCAGGCAGGGCAGGCTGCAAGTTGGGAGGAAACTTCAACCATTGAGGGGCTAACAAGTGGTAAATTAATATCCCAGTTTCCTCAACTCCATGACAGGAGGGGACAAGGGGCCATTCTGAAGCACATTCTCCTGAGTTTTGCATAGGGTGCCCAGTGGAATGCAGCCTCATTGCTTGGAACAGTAACATACACGTCCAGTGCCACCTCCTCAGTCCTTCATTGTGCTTCCTGGGATCACCTCCCCAATATATAACTTTCACCCAAACCCCTTGTTTCAGAGTCTGCTTCAGAAGAAACCAGAACTAAGATAACTAGAAATCAATAACACACACACACACACACACACAATGTTCCCTTTACTTGGAAATTTAAAACTCTCTATTAAAAACTTGTGGGTCAAAGAGAAAATAAAATGAATAGAATGACACTGCAGAATTTCTAGAGAATATGCATATTAAAAACAAGACAAATCAAAAATCTATCAGAAACAGCTAAAACAGTTCTAAGAGGAAAATTCATTGCATTAAATGCCTATATTGATAAGAATGAAAATGTTCAATTCAAAAATCTAATAAAAAGTAATAAATAAAATAAAGAAGAAAATAACCATAAAAAGTTGAAAAATACTAAATGTAGGGTTTTGTAAAAAAGTCAGCAAAATAAAATAATACTTAGCTGAAGTTTTTGTAAAAGGGAGAACACAAATTCCTATGTTTAGAAATGATGAAGGGGAAGGAACCACTGAGTCTATTTTGTGCAAGTCTATAATAATAGAAGTGACTAATTTCAGGATCTAGGAAGGGCAAATTCAAACTGAGACATCTGATCCTGGGACATCTTTTGTGGTAGAAAACTGGGGAGCTATCCAGCTTACAGGGAACAAAAAACAAAGGAATCAGCTTGAAGGGACTCTCATGTGCCCTGTGATTGTTAATTTTATGTGTGAGTTTGATTGGAACACAGGATGCTCAGACATTTGGTCAAACATTCTTCTGGGTGTGTCTATGAGGGTGTTTCTATGAGATTAGCATTTGAATAAGTTAAAATGAATAAAGCAGATTTTCCTCCCCAATGTGAGTGAGGCTCATCCGAACTTTACAAGGCCTGAATAGAATAAAAAGCTGAGTTAAAAAGAATTCTTTCTCTCTGCCTGACTGTTTTCAAGCTGAGACAGTGATCTTCTGACTTTGGGCTCAGGTCTGAGACTTGGGCCATCTGCTCTGGTTCACAAGTGGCTAGACTCAGACTAGAACTATGCCATTGGCTCTCCTGGGTCTCCAGCTGGACTACAGATCTTGGACTTCTCAGCCTCCATAAATGTGTGAACCTATTCCTTAAAAAAAAAAAAAAAAAAAAAAATATATATATATATATATATATATGTATAATTTACATTTGCATTGTAATATATACATATAAATACATAATATCCTATTGATTCTGTTTCTCTGGAGAACTCAGGCTAAAACATCCTCAAAATGAGATAAGTTGAGCAATTAAAAGAACAATGACTAAAACATATCAAGTATATAAAAATCCATGAATCCATAATAATATAAAATAAAAGGGTAACCCACTGAATACCTTTGGAGGTCATTGAGCCTCAAAAAACTAATAGAGAAAAAGGATCAGGCATCTTTCCTCTCTATCTGATATAGACTGTATTTCAGGATATTCCAGTAACCATAGTGGATGAGGGAAGATTTTTTAATAGAGAAAAATTCCACCTAAACAATACAGAAGGAAAGACTGAATTAGGAAATTACCATTTTGCAGCCCCAAATGAAATAACTGATTCAGTTAATGATCTCATATCATAGGAAATCTAACTGCCAGGCAACAAGAAATGGGAGATAAATGAACAAGTTAACACGATACCAGGAGGGAGATATTAGTCACCTTAAAATGTGGGACCTTCTACAGAACAACTGCTTGGGATTCTTCAACAAGCTAATGTCAAGAGAGGGAGGGATTTTGACTTGAACAAACCAATTATAAAAAGCCATTTTAGACTCAGAGAAACATGAGTATAGACTGTGTACTTGATGACATTAAAATTTACCATTAAATTTGTAAGGTGTGGTAGTTGTTTTGTGGTTCAGAAAACATCCTTATCATTTTGTAAATGCATATTGAGGATCTTGTAGGCAAAACCAAATGGTACTCCAGTTATAAAATGGAGAAGAGCAATCTATAAAAATATGGCAGATTACTGATGACATTTGACAATGGGTGATGGGTATATGGGGGTTTGTTATAGTAAAAAAAAAAAAAAAAAAAGCTCATTGTGTATCTGGTGGCTATTATTTGTTGGTGGTGGCCCACAGGTCAGTGCACCAGACAGAAGACTCTAGGGACTCAGCTCACTGGTGTGGTCCCTGCCAGACCAGCCCTTTACTCCCACATGGAAGATTGTTATGGCAAAAGGGACCAAGACTGCTGTAGATTAGTGCAAACCCACTGTCCTCACGCCTGGATAGAAGTTCCTCTATCATACACCCATACAAACAAGCATTAGTTACAGACAGATGATGAAAAACTAGATCCTCAGAAACAGAATGTAAGAGTTTAATTATCCCCTACCCCTACACACTAATGGGAAAACTAAGGTCCAAGAAAGGAGAAGGACTTTCCCAAGCTATGTATGAAATTAGTGAAGGACAGGGCAGTGCACTTCAGGAGAGTCACACTTCCTTGCATAGCAGCTATTCATTTATGGGTGACAATAGGCATGCAAGCAACCTTGGGGGTTCCCAGGAGAATTTGGGGGACATATTGCAGGGGTCTGAAGGCCTGCATCAGCAAACGGGGGCAATTTCCAACTTGAGTAATCGTTAAGGCTGAGCCCACAGCCCAGAGAAGAGCCTGCACACTGCTCATAGCACAAACGAGAGAGAGAACACAGATTTCCTCCCAGAGGTCTCCACCATCAGGTACCTCTGAAGAGGAGGCCCAATGCTGCAAGCTGGCCCTTCTTTATCACTTCTCTGTTAGGCAACAGGCCCCAGTTGTTCCCTAGAGCACTGAAAGGAGAAAAGAATGTCATGCAGGGAGAGAGCATTTTACGTGCAGCATTTCTTTTCATTTTTGTGAGAACCACACTTGGAAACAAACCAAGGCCAGGAAGTCATTAGTTGAGATCAGCCATGCACTGGCTGAGCTGAGCTCTCACCACTTGCCATGTACAAAGTTCACGCTGTTCCCCTCCAGTGAATTACCAGGGGCCAAGTTACAGTAATGAGAGCTGAGAGAGAACCATCCTTCTCTTCAAGACATCACATGGGAGGCTTTTATCAAAATAAAGGCCCAATAACTCACCAGTCAGTGTACATGCAACTCTACTCACTGAAGAAACAACGTCATCTAGCAAGACAAAGAGAAACCAGCCAACTCATGGAAATAAAAATATTTCCAAAGTTGGTCAATAAACAAGACATATCTCTTTCCTGCCTCTCCTTCAGTCATATGCTTTCCATAAAGGACTTCCAGCTCTCCTTCCCCAACCTAAACCTCCACACATTGTCAGGCTGAGAATTCCCCATGGCATCAAACCACATAGCTTGCTGCAGAGGGTAAACCATGCCCATCTGTCTCTTGAAAGAATAAAGAAACTGAAGAGATACTGAGTCAGTTTATTCACAGGTTATATTTCATTCACAAACAACAGTAAAGGACACGGGAGTAACTTCCGAGATGAACATGTCTACCTTGACGCTTTTCAATAAGAAAGAAGAGAAAGTCACACAAAGGCGGAGGGAAGTACCAATCTGCTCCTGCTGACACTCTGACTGAAGGTGAACCCTGGTACTGGCATTCTTAACCAGGGAGTTTGGAGAAAGCTGTAGGTCTCGTAACCATCACCATCTGATAAAAGGCAAGGCAGACAATTCTTAAGAAGAAATAACGTTTTCTAGTATTTAATTCTAAGGAGAACTTATCACAAGGGACCTTCTACAAGGATGCTAGTTTTATAACAAATGCAAGAGCAATATTCAGATGTACAGTAAGTCCCCTACAAACGAACCTTCGAGTTGCGAACTTTCAAAGATGCAAACGTGCGTTCGCATGTCCAATCACGTAAGTTAGTTCATGTGTCTGGTGTACATTGTCACGTGTGTGCATCCTCTATGAGTGGTTGTGCTTTTGTGTACTTTACTGTACAGTACTGTATAGAGTACACTAGTACAGTATCTTTATTTCAAGCACAGGATGTCTAGAAGCAAGCGTAAAAGCAGCAGTGATGTAGCTGGTACTGCTAAGAAGTGCCAGGCAATAACGATGGAAACAAAAGTGAAAATAATTGAGAGAGCAGGCCAAGGTGAAAAGATCGTAGATGTCGCTCATTCTTATAACATGAATCATTCAAACATCTGCACGATTCTAAAGAACAAGGACAAGATCATGGAACATGTGAAGTCAGCTGTGCCGATGATGTTGACAATAATATTGAAGAAGCGTGGAGAAGTGATGGAGGAGATGGAGAAACTTCTCAGTGTGTGGATGCAGGACCAGCATCAGCATCGAGTCCCACTCAGCTTGATGCTGATTCAAGAGAAAGCTAAAAGCCTTTATGAAGACTTGAAGAAGAAACACTGTGAAGAATCAGAGGGCAGATCTTTTAATGCCCTCCATGGCTGGTTCCATCAGTTCAAGGCTAGAGCCAACATTCACAATGCCAAAGTAAGTGGTGAGGCAGCGAGTGCAGATACAGTAGCTGCCTGGGAATTTCCTGAAATGCTTTGAGAAATTATTGGTGAAGGTGTATATTTACCTGAGCAGGTTTTTAATGTGGATAAGACAGGACTGTACTGGAAGAGGATGCCAGACCAAAGGTGCATCAGTAAGGAGGAAAAGTTGATGCCAGGCTACAAAGCAGCAAAGGATAGGCTAACTCTGTTGTTTGGTGGAAATACTTCCAGTGATATGAAGCTGAAGACTCTCTTAGTTTATTATTCAGAGAACTCAAGAGCCCTTAAAGACATAGCCAAGTGCTCTCTTCCTGTTGTGTGGAAGAGTAACCCCAAAGTCTGGGATACACAGGCCATTTTCCAAGACTGGTTTTTCCACCACTTTATCCCAGAGGTAGAGAAATATTGCTTGGAGAAGGACATCCCATTCAACATTCTTTTGCTACTCAACAATGCACCGGGCCACCCCCCATTCATGGACGACTTTCATCCCAATGTCAAAGTAGTGCATCTGCCACCGAATACTATGTCACTCATCCAACCTATGGACCAGGGAGTTATAGCAACTTTCAAGAAATATAAAAAACTTTCAAGGCCATAAAAAACATTGACTTTGCTTGGTGTGAGCTTATGGCTGTCACCATGAATGGGGTTTGGAAGAACCTTTGCCCATAGTTTGTGCACGATTTTCATGGATTTGAGAAGGCGGATGAGGAGTCCAAAGAGATCTTCAGCAACTTAGGGACCTTCAGCGAGAAGCTGGACCTAGATCTGCAAGAGGACGACTTCATTGAACTCCTTGCTGTGCAACATGAGGAGCTTACTAATGAAGACCTGATGGAATTGGGGGCTCAGAGAAAGGACGAAGAGAGACAAGAGAAGAAGTAACTGAAGAACCAAAGAGATTCACGACACAACATCACTGGATTGTTTCTTCAAGAGGGTAGATAGAATTGAATCCAGCAAGGAACCAGAACCTGTGCCATTAACGTCAGGCACGAGTGAAATTGTACCTTGCTCTCTGTCTCCTATTGTTGGTGATCTTTCAGCTCTACCATCTCCCACCTCCTCTCCCTCCTCCAGTCAGTAATTCTTCTTGCCTGTTCACTTGATGCCAGCCCCTGTGTGCCAGCTATTGTAGTGTACTACTGTACTTCTCAAGGTACTGTACTGTAAGATTAAAAATGGTTTCTTTATTTTTTGTGTTTGTCTGTTTTTTATGTATTATTTGTGTGAAAAGTATTATAAACCTATTACAGTTCAGCACTATATAGCCGATTGTGTTAGTTGGGGACCTAGGCTAACTTTGTTGGACTTAACGAACAAATTGGACTTATGAATGTGTTCTTGGAATGGAACTTGTTCGTATGTAGGGGACTTACTATATACAGGATGATCCTTGAACACAGACCAGGGCCTCACACCCACTAAAATTCAGTGAGGCTGATTCTGAGGCAGCTAAGGTTACAAGGCCCTGATGTGCAGTTTCCCGAACTCTAAACTCTACGTGAATGCCAATGAATGCCATGCTTGCAGGAGGACATGGGGAGGGCCCCTCCTTATCCGTCTTCTGTGAGCCTCACCTGCCAGGTGGGCTTTCAGTATATACTGTGTAGAAGACCACAAGAAGCCATGCTGTCTTCAACTTAAAACCCCAGGTCTCCACTGCTCTGTATGCCAGAGGTCAGGCAACAGGCTGATGTGCTGCTGGCCGACTGCTCTTCCCACTTGTATTCATTCCCTAGGGCTGCTATAACAAAGTACCACAAATTGGGTGTCTTAGACACACAGACGTTTATTGTCTCACAGTCATGGAGGCCATGAGTCCAAGATAGCGGTGTTGCAGGACAGTCCTTCTGAAGGCGCTGGGGAAGATCCATTCCAGGCCTCTCTCCTGCCTTCTGGAGAGTCGCTGGGTCTGCATGGGATTCTGAATTATTTGGTATAAGGTGGGCCTGAGCATTTCTCCAGGTGATTCTCTCCTCATCTCGAGGTTTAGACCAGCAAGGATACACGGAGTATCACCCTGCCCTGAGATAAGACAGGAAGGGGCAAATCCCTGAACAAATCTGAGCCAAAGGTGGTGAGAAACAGACTCTTGCTAAGTGCAGTTTTCTTATCTTTGAAATGGGAAGAAGAATCAAGATGCTAATTTCCCCACAAGAACACGGGGGCCAGTGCTTGTCAAGTGTGTGTGTTCACTTTAAAGGATAGCACGACATTGAAACCTGTCTCGGCACCATCAACAGTGGACAAGGTCCTGGGGCCATACTGGAAGCCTCTCCTCTGCCTCCACCTCCTGCTGCTTCTGACAACCACTGTCAGGACTTGCAATGCTTTTGCTCTTCCCCTGAGCCCCACCTTCTCCCCCAGGGCGTCAGAGACCATTAGCACATGTGACAGTTGCAAACAAATTGTTTTTTTGTTTCTTTTTTTTTAATAGATTTTTATTTTTATTTTTTATTTTTTTTATTTTTTGGCTGCGTTGGGTCTTTGTTGCTGCACACAGGCTTTCTCCAGTTGCGGCGAGCGGGAGCTACTCTTTGTTGCGATGCATGGGCTTCTCATTGCGGTGGCTTCTCTTATTGTAGAGCACCAGCTCTAGGCGTGCGGGCTCAGTAGTTGTGGCACGTGGGTTCAGTAGTTGTGGCTCGCAGGTTTAGTTGCTCCACGGCATGTGGGATCTTCCTGGTCCAGGGATCAAACCCATGTCCCCTGCATTGGCAGGCGGATTCTTAACCACTGCACCACTAGGGAAGTCCCAAACAAATTGTTTTAATTGATGATTTGAATACTGGGTGGGATTGGTCTAAAAATAACCAAATGTAATAAGTTTAATTGTTTTTAAGAGTTTCTTTTCATAAACCGTAATAAACTCTGGTTCTGTGTTTGTCTAGTTAATATGGTTTCTGTTGAAACTGCTTAGATGGGTCTGTCTTAAATATTTAAAACATATGATTTGCATTGGCTATAAATATGTGCATATGAAATAGTTAAAAAGTGATTGGCCCCTGCTGCCACTCCTCTGGGAGAAACATGTGTGGTTAATTACAAGGTAGTGGTTAATTCTTACGTGTCTCTGTAACAGCGTTGTTTTCCCAAAGCAGAACGTGGGTAGGCTGGCTAGCAGTTCCTGCCTCTGTTGGTAAATTCTTGTTGAAAGCTGTCCAGTCCTCTGTACTTGACCTGATCCCATGGAGTATCATCATAATCCTGCCCTATCCTGGCCCCACCTCTTTGAGACCGGTTACCTTAGGTTTCAGTAGTGGTAAAAGTAAAATGTGAGTGTATCATATATTGAGTCATCCCCAGGCATGTGCTGTTTCATGGAGAATAAAAGACTTGGTAGATGAAAAGAAAAATAAATAGCACTGCCCCAGTTAGAGCTTAAAAATCTACAAGTTGATGCTAATCAATTAACTAATATGGTCTCTAAGAGATCTGGCTAAAACATGCCGTGGATGCTGTGACTGGTGACTTTTCTAGACCCAAGGCGGTCTTCAAGGGCTGTCAGGAGATTAACTCCAAGTCATTCCTTAAGACAGTTTTCAGCTAAAATAATCTTACCCATAGATGCTTCTGTGGCCTATTATAATGGCAGATGGAAATTGGGTGGACCTCCAATGGAGAATGTGCCTGTGATGGGGGAGTCCATGTGGGTACAGATTAAGTGGTAGGCAATCACTTCCATTCTCACATGAATTGAATACACTCTGTGCCCAAACTGAAGTGTTTTTTAGACCTGTGATTCTCACCCTTGTTGGATATTAGAATTACCTGCAGAGCTTTTAAAATCTGCCATGGCCTGGGCCCCATCTGAGAATATGTAATCAAAATCTGGAAGGCACTCACAGAACCAGAGGCCTACAGAACAATAGAGGACTCGGAGAACTCAGCCGGAGGAAAACAAGAGCAGTGATGGCTTTGTCCAGCGTCTGAGCTTGACCAGGAGAGCAAACACTCCTCAAAGCTCTTCCCATGCATCAGGATTTGTTCCAAGAGCTAAGTGTTAGTCCTCACAACAACCCCATCCATAATGGAGAAGACAGGTGTGTGCACCTTGAAAGCACAGAGCAGGGACCCACCTCACTCACTGGGTACCTCTTTAAAAACACCAAACACTTTCATTTTAACTTTCACCATGTATAAAATCAAAGACTGTATCATGAGATTCTTGATACAAAGACACGGGACATGAGCTGCCAGGACTCCAATGATGGGCAAAATCTCCAGTAAAACAGGGTCTGCAGCTGGAGAAGGAATGTCTCCTGGCTAAGAGCCCATCAGCATCCCCAGAGAGAGAAATGGAGATCTATCAGATTCCCACATATTATCTGTCATTTCATGTAAACGTGGAAGTTTAGATCAGTGGTGCATGGCAAACAGCATATGTTCTTGTGAGCCCAGAGAGTAGGTTCAGTCGCTCTCAGCTAAGACTTGTGTCCTTGTCAGCCTGTCCTAATCCCAGAACTGCTCTGGGCCCTGTCGAGTGGCTACAAGGAGAGGCAGGCCGTGCCTGACCTCTGCTCACCCTGCTGGTGGAATCTGCATCTCTAAGAGAACCCAGCACCTACAAGCCTTGTTTCTTGTCTGGGTTTGCTGCACCTTACACTACCTTGCACACCTCAGACTGTGGTGGACACAGATGCACCCATGCACCCCACACAGACACACGCCACACATATCACACAATACACACATACACAAAAGTAACTCTCAATCTGGGTATGCAAACTGTCATGCCCAAGGTGGCATTTGGGAGTCCTGCAGTTTATGTAGTCACTGTCTTTTTTAGTTGGGATATTCACACAGATACTTTGCACTCGGCTTAAACCTCTGACCCAGACCTGGGCTGGCCTTTGCTTCACCTCATCCATAACAGTAGGGTTGCCCGCTAACACACAGGACACCCAGTTACATTTGAATTTCAGACAAGAACAACAACAACAAAATTGCTGTATGTCCCAAATAGTGCATGGGACATACTTACACTAAAAATTATTTGCTCTTGATCTGAAATTCAAATTGAACTGGGAACTCTGTATTTTTACTTGCTACATCTGACAACCGTACCTAGAAAGGCAGTGATTTCTATGGCTGGGCACCACTCTCTGGGTTTATAACACTAGCGCATCAAAGGAGGTGGAGATGCCCAAGGTGGTAAAGGTTTGAAGGTCTCTGGGACTATTTGGTGCCCTCTGAATTATGAAGCAAGTTAAAGCTAATTAAAAACAGATGTGCCCCCGAATGGAACACTACTTTGCTTGTAATTACCATGATCCTTAAAAGCTCTTTATTGAGACTCAAATTGAAGTTTGGTGAACAACCGCCAAAAATGTGGGGTTTCCCACATTCCATGTCGCAAGGGAAACTGCCTGGAGACTGAGTCTCGCAGGCGTAGTCCTGTGCCTACAACATCCTGCAATTGGATGACACAGTAAGTTGTTGTATTTATCTTAAGGAGTTTATAACCTTTTGGAGGAAATTATAAACTTCCTTTGTATTCCAAGTCTTACTTGGTATAAGCAAAGACATAGATGTCTTAGTTTATAGTGAAGAGAAAACTGCGTATCTAGAAGCTTTGTAACCGTACATACATCCTCACAGCTCTCCTTATTTATGTAGAAAGTAATTATAAAAACAACTTGAAAACGTGCCCACCTTTTTCACACTTAAACTTCGAGAATATTGACATTTGCTGAATTCATTATATCCATACTTCATATAAAATGTTGAGATAAGATTGTTCTAACTCTAATGCCATAGTGCCGTTGTTTTCTAGTCCTCATTTTCTATTCTCTTTTATTTTCTAGTCTCTATTCTATTTTCTATTCTATGGGAGATATTGATTTAAGTGATCTATCCAATGCCATTGTTCCAATAAGTAGACACTGATAGTCCTGTTTTCACTGTAAGTGATTTTTATATTCTAATAATGAATGGTAATATATTCGGTGACCGTGGTGTACCAGGCCTTTTGTCAAGTGGTTAGATACAGCCTTCATTCAATTCTCATAATAGTTCTATAACTTAAAAACTATATTGAACCCAATTTCACAGCTGGGTAAACTAAAGCACAGTGCATAGTAATGCCTAACTACAGTGCAAACTATTTTAAGTAGAAGTGAAAAATGTAAACATCAAATCATAAGTCAAATAATTCTTTAGCGATAATTTTTAACTATACATATATCAGGCTCCTAGATCAACAGTTTCAAATGAACTGAGAGTTTCAAACAACCAAAGCATGTGGCTGGTTTGTAGCATGTAGACAAACATGCATGTAAAATGTCAACTCCTACTTGGCATTTTAAAATCACCTGCAAGTAGGATAAGGTAAAACTTTTGAAAATGTGTTGAAGAAAATAGTTTTCTGGGATATTGGTAACTTCCACTTGATACGGGGGATCTATGGTCAAAAGGATATGCTTGGTGAAACAAAATTAAATGGCTTTTTTTTTTTTGCTCTAAGACTTTAGAATTTTTCCTCTGTGTGTGTATGTTCTAGTTATCATAGCTGCATAACAAGCATTCCCTAATTAACTCAGTTGCATGAAACAACACCATTTGATCATAAGCATAGGTTTGTCAGTTAGGCATGGAGACCAGTAGAGCAGGAATGGCTATCTCTGTTCCATGATGGGTAGGAATTGGTAGGAAGACTCATGAGTTATAGGGATGCAATGGTTGGGGGCTGGAGTCATCTGAAGGCTCCTGTGTTCCTCATATGTGAGCTTGGAGGAGTGAAGACTAGGATTTTCATCAGGAGCACCTATGCCTTACCAACACTTGTTATTTTCTCTTTGTTTGTTTTTGATAGCAGCTATCCTAATGGGTATGAATTGATATCTCATTGTGGTTTTTTTCTAATTTTTATTGAAATATAGTTGATTTACAATGTTGTGTTAGTTTCAGTTGTATCTCATTGTGTTTTTGATTTGCATTTCCCTAACGTTTATTGATGTTGAGCATCTTTTCATGGGCTTATTGGCCATTTGTATATCTTGTTTGAGAAATGTCTATTCAAGTCTTCTGTCCATTTTCTAATCAGGTTGTTTGGTTTTGTGGGTGCTGAATTGTAGGAGTTCTTTATACATTCTGGATATTAATTCCACATCAGATATAAGATTTGTAAATATTTTCTCCCATTCCACTGGTTGCCTTTTCACTCTGTCAGTAGTGTTCTTTGATGTGTCAGAGTTTTTATTTTTGATCAAGTTCAGTTTATCCATTTTTTTGTTGTTGCCTGTGTTTTTGGTGTCATCCCAAAATTTAGAAAAAATAATCATTGCCAAATCCAATGTCATGAAGCTTTTCCCTTTTCCCCTATGTTTTCTCTTACCTAAAACTAAGAGCTAAAGTTTTATAGTTTTAACTCTTACATTTAGGTCTTTGATCCATTTTGAGTAAATTTTTGTATATGGTGTAAGATAATGATCCAACTTCAGTCTTTTGCATGTGGATATCCAGTTTTCCCGACATCATTTGTGAAAGAGCCAGTAAACTCTTAACCACACAATTTAACTATGGCCAGAGGCTACTATTTTATTCCAACCTTCCTTTGAAAAAGAATCCCAGGTTTTTCTCTGGGATTACTATCCAGAACACTCTTTTGTAAGTGGACATTGCCATGTAAGTAAAATCAGGCCAGTAAGAGATAAGCAAAAGTATGGTATGAACTTCTAGGAAAGCAGATTATAAAGAGTATATTTGGTGTAAGGAAAACCTTTTTAGCATTCTTCCTGTTTTCTGCTGCCAGCCTGGAACATGAATGTGGAGGCTAGAGTTATAGTAGGCACTTTGAACAAAGAAATGGCCAGTGGTCAAACCATCATGACCAAAAGGTAGGAGACCAGATCTCTGAAGATATCCTAGAGTCACCAGATCAGCCTTGGATCACCTTGTGAAAGAATTTTAGATTAAAGAAATAAACTTCTTATAGTAACTCTCTTATCTATTCCTGTTTTTCAGATGATCCTACTCTTTTCTAAGGTATAATTCATGTATTCTTTATAATACATTAATTTAAAATACACAATTGTATGAGTTTTGTCAGATGTATATTCCAATGAAACTATTGTGACAATCAAGCTGCCAAACATTTCCATCATGTCCAGAAGATTCTCTGTTTCCATTTGCAGTCCATCTCTTCATCTGACTCGGGCCCCAGGCAACCACTGGTCTTCTGTTTTTTATCACTATAAATTAGTTTGCCTTTTATAGAATTTCTCATAAGTGGAATCCTACAGTACTCTTTTGTGTCTGGTTTCTTTCACCCAGACTAATGATTTTGATGTTCATCTGTGCTGTTGTGTGAATCATAGTTTGTTCCTTTTTTTTGTTCAGAGTTGTCCACCCTATGGATACACCACAACTTATCCATATGCTTCTTGATGAACATTTGGGTTGTTGTAAGTTTCTGGATGTTGTGAGTAGAGCTTTTGTGAATGATTGAATAAAAATCTTTGCATGAATATGTGTTCATTACTCTTAGAAAATAGCTAGGAATGAAGTGGCTGATCATATGCTAGGTATATGCTTAAACTTTTGAGTTTTCCAGAGTGGTACCGTTTTACATTTCCACCATCAGTGCATGACAATTCTAGGTGCACCATAACCTTGTCAATAACTGGTTTTGTCAGTCTTTTTAATTTAGCCATTCTAATTCCTACGATAATAACTTTTATGGTTTTGATATACATTTCACTGATAATTGATGATGCTGGGTATCTTTTCATGTGGTTTTTGAGAGTCTTATATCTTCTTTGATGAAGCATATTTTCAAATGTTTTGTCCTTTTATTATTGTGCTGGTTGTCTACTTATTACTGAGTTGTAAGAATTCCTTGTATATCCTGAGTCAGTTCTTTGTTAGGCATGTGTATTGAATAGATTTTCACTTATTCTGTGGCTTGGGTTTTATTTTTTGTAACAGTGTCTTTTGAAGAGCAAAAAAGTTTTTTAAATTTTTGTACAGTCCAATTTATGAATCATTTTCCCTTTTACAGTTCATGCTTTTGTTTTGCAAATATTTTCTCCTATTTGTTTTTCTACGAGTGTTATAATTTCAGCTTTTATATAAGTCTCTGATCCACCTTGGGTGGGTAGCTTCTTTCTGCAGTTACTAATTCTAACTTGAGGAATGATACTATTTCAGCATTTCCTCTTTGCTTGTTCAGTCCTCTGACGCCTGTTTATCCAATTTCCTACATCAAATTTTTTTGTTAAAACTAACTAATGTGGGTTTATTTTCTTGTCTGGATTCTTATTGATGTAACATTTTAAGGGTGAGGTGAATCAGTTTCCTATCAGCATTAATGTCTGAACAAGCACGTTCTCCAAATAACCATCTTGGTTATTTTCTTCCCTATTACTCCTGGGAAAACAGACACAGCCACCAACCAAGCTGGGGTCTCCATGTTTATGCAGCACATCAACAGAAGAACAGGAGACAGTCACTACTATGGAAATGAACTCATTACCTTGCATAACACTAACATCTGACATTTGCTGATGTCCCAGGCATTGTGCTCATAATAACATTATGAAGTAGTTATTTCTGCAATGCTCATTTTACAGATGAGGAAACTGAGACTTAGAGTGTCACTTAATATGTCAATTCTTTAAGCTTAAGATTCTGTGGGTGTATAGAGAAGATGGATAAACAACAAGGTCCTACTGTATAGCACAGGGAACTATATTCAACATCCTGTGATAAACCATAATGGAAAAGAATATGAAAAAGAATATATATATATATATGTAAAACTGAGTCACTTTGCTGTACAACAGAAATTAACACAACATTGTAAATCAACTATACTTCAATAAAATTTTTTTAAAAAGATTTTCTAGTCAGATTTTTATCAATTTTTAGGCATAAGTTCTGAAATTGAAACTTGTGCATCACTTGAATAATCCCAGTTGTGGGAGCTATCAGAATGGTCATATATTTTCAAAACTTGACTTCATAAAAAGTGAAAAGAAAAAATGTTATGCTCTGATTAAAAAAGATTTGTGGGTGAATTATATATTTTATAGTCTATTTTGTCTGATATGAGAATTGCTACTCCAACTTTCTTTTGATTTCCATTTGCATGGAATATCTTTTTCCATCCCCTCACTTTTAGTCTGTATGTGTCCTTAGGTCTGAAGTGGGTCTCTTGTAGAGAACATATATACGGGTCTTGTTCTTGTATCCATTCAGCCAGTCTGTGTCTTTTGGTTGGAGCATTTAATCGACTTTCATTTAAGTTAATTATTGATATGTATGTTCCTATTGCCATTTTCTTAATTGTTTTGGGTTTGTTTTTGTAGGTCCTTTTTCTTCCATTCCTCTTTTGTTCTCTTCTCTTGTGTTTCCCATCTAGAGAAGTTCCTTTAACACTTGTAAAGCTGGTTCGGTGGTGCTGAATTCTCTTAGCTTTTGCTTGTCTGTAAAGCTTTCAATTTCTCCACTGAATCTGAATGAGAGCCTTGCTGGATAGAGTAATCTTGGTTGTAAGTTTTTCCTTTTCATCACTTTAAGGATATCATGCCACTCCCTTCTGGCCTGCAGAGTTGCTGCTGAAAAATCAGCTGACAACCTTATGGAGATTCCTTTGTATGTTGTTTGTTGCTTTTCCCTTGTTGCTTTCAATATTTTTTCTCTGTATTTATTTTTTGTTAGTTTGATTAATATGTGTCTTGGCATGTTCCTCCTTGGGTTTATCCTGTATGGGACTCTCTGCGCTTCCTGGACTTGGGTAGTTATTTCCTTTCCCATGTCAGGGAAGTTTTTGACTATAATCTCTTCAAATATTTTTTCAGGCCCTTTCTCTTTTTCTTCTTCTTCTGGGACTCGTATAATTCAAATGTTTGTGTGTTTAATGTTGTTGCAGAGGTCTCTAAGACGGTCCTCATTTCTTTTCATTCTTTTTTCTTTATTCTGTTCCGTGGCAGAGATTTCCACCATTCGGTCTTCCAGGGCACTTATCCCTTCCTCTGCCTCAGTTGTTCTGCTATTGATTCCTTCTAGTGTATTTTTCATTTCAGTTATTGTCTTGCTCATCTCTGTTTGTTTTTTAGTTCTTCTAGGTCTTTGTTAAACTTTTCTTGTATCTTCTCAATCCATGCTTCCATTCTTTTCTGAGATCTTGGATCATCTTTACTATCATTACTCTGAATTCTTTTTCAGTTAGATTGTTATCTCTTCTGCAGTTAGTTGTTCATGGAGGTTTTTATCTTGCTCCTTCATCTGCAACATATTTCTTTGTCATCTCATTTTGTCAAACTTACCGTGTTTGTGGTCTCCTTTCTGCAGGCGGCAGGGTCATAGTTCCTCCTGCTTCTGGTGTCTTCCCCTTATGGGGGAGGTTGGTCCAGAGGCATGTGCCATTATCCCCTTGATAGGGGGTTTGGTTGGTGTTGTGGTGGTCAGAGCCTGCCCTAGATATTGAGCGAGGCCTCCCCCTTACTCCGTGTTGTCACTGCTGGGTCAGGGGCAGGGTCTGTTCCCTAGTTGTTGCCATAGAGACCCTGAGATCTGTTTCTTAGCTGTGATTCTGATCTGCATTGTGAGGTAGGCAGGATTGGAGCACACCCACTGGGAGAGAAGTCACTGAGTATTCCTCCTCTGGAGCTGTTCACCTGTGAATGTGCTCTGTTGTGGCCCCTTTGGCCTGTTGTGCAGGCTCACAAAGTATACTGTTGTTAGCACTGCGCTTGGTCCCACCTTAACTGTGGGTATGCCGACAATTGGCCCTCGTGACTCTCAGATATTGTGTTCACCTGGCCACCAGTGCAGATCCACTGAGGTCAGGTCTCAGGACTGCAGCTGTCATGTACCTGGACCCGCAGTGGGAGCTATGGAGACGGCTCGGACTCTGGTCTGGCCCAATCCCCACATGTACATGTCCACAGAGCCCACAGCTGCTGGAGTCAAACCCATCCCAGCTGCAAGAGCTCTTGTTGTCCTTTCGGATTTTTGCAGGTGCTGAATTTAGGAAGCCATCAGCGGAGGTGTAACTCCACAGTTTGTACAGCCGCAAGGAGAGATTTCAGGTTTTGTTTCTTAGTCACACAGCCCCTGGGGCTCAGTTGTGGTTTCTGCCCCTCCTCTGGGCAGCTTTCCTAGTAGGTGGAGCTATCTGCACCTTCCCGGGACAACAGGGCAGGTCCTGGCAGCTGCTGGTGGATTTCCTTGTGGAGGGAGTTATCTGCACCCTCCCAGGACAGCAGGGCGGGTTCTGGCACCCACTGGCAGATTTCTTAGTAGCAAGAGGTTTCCACGTGCTCCGGGGACAGTGGGAGCAGGTCCTGAGGCCCGCTGGCAGAGTTTCTAGTAATTGGATCTGTCTGCGCCCTTCCGGGTCAGCACGGGTGGGGTCTGATGTCTGCCTGGGGGTCTGGAAGAGTTGGTCAGTGCCAGCCTCTGGAGACCAAGATGGTGGTGGCGACTCTCACCCACCCCCTGAATTCCTGTAGGCAGTGGCCTGTTGCCTGGGAGCGCTCACAGGGAAAGAAGTTCTTATGGTGGTCCTGCCCCTCTCCTCGTGAACCTCCCAATAATGGTGCCTTGCCTCTCTGGCAGGCCCAGGCTTCTTTCTAGTACACCCTCCATTGCCATGGCCCAACGTCTTCAGGCTGTTTCCATACCTGACCCTGGTTCTGAGCTCTGGAGTCTGAGCTTCTGCACCTGACCCCCACCTTCACTGACAGAGGAGTGTCTCAGGTAGGGGAACACAGTGTGGAGGTGTTGACCCTTTGTGCAGGTTACTCTCCATTTTTCCTTACACAAACTGGTTGCTACTCTCCCCTCTCAGGCTCCCAAACTCCCCCTCCATCCAGTCTAATCTCTCTGTTGTTGAGGAGCCTTCCCAAGGTGTGGGAACATTTCCTCCATCCCAGTTCCCTCCTCAGGGTTCAGGCCCCATCCTAATTCTTTTTTGGTTATCTCTTTTAAATATAGCAGTGTGTATATGTCAATCCCAAACTCCCAATCTTACACCTTTTTAAGCAGCATTAAAATAATCTGTTAGGAATATAATTCAAAAAAATGCATACTTTTTTTCTAATGAAGACTCATAGATCTACAGATCATTTACAGCTTTTAAGAATGGAAAGTTTCTTCAGATTCTGAAACACTCAAGCTGATTTAAACTTTCTGTTACCATGTGGATACAGCAAAAATCATAAGTAAGGAAAATGTAGAGAGAAAATAATTTTCCCACAAAAGTCACCTTTCTATTTTCACTTGAAAAAAGAACTAAAAATACCCAAATTCCAAAAGAAAACTGTTTTCCATGCTACACTCAGAAGAGGCAGCAAATTTGGCCTCGCAAAATGTCCACTCAGACCTGGCTGTCTGGTGGCCCTTGGCCTCTTGAAGCTCCCTCCAGGGCACTTGTTCTGTACAGTCCTTTCCTCATCAGATTCCTCAAGAATCCTTGCATTCCCAACTTTATCCTGGACCACAGAGGACACAGGTCGGAAGTTGGATGCAAAATATTTCCAAAAAGCGAGTTCAACATTTCTTCTTCAAGAAAAGCTAATTTCTATTTGTAGGACACACACGTTTTCTAAAAATAGAGACGGGTTGGCAGGGTTACAACACTCATTATGATGACGGCTTTTGATCTTATACTGCTGCTCTGATGTGGTTCATCATTGAATTCAACAGACATCCAATGAACAGATTCTGAACCCCAGTCCCTCTGCAAGGTGCTGTGGATTTAAAGTTTACTAATTTTATAGTTCCTTTCCTTGGGGCGGTTGATGGTTCATTGGATGAATCTGAGATTTAAATAGAGCACAAAGCAATAGAACAAAGCTGAGTAACGTTTGTTCCTCCATTTTGATAACAGTTTTGGGGACAAGGGGGCGGTGATTGGAATAAGGAGAGTGTGGTTATGGACCTTTGCGGTTGATGGCTCTAGTGTCCCTTAGGAACCATCCCCTGAGACCCACCTTTCTGTAGACAGTGATGATGGGTAGGTTTCCTTGGTGACCTTTTGAGGTGCCCCTGTTACGCTGGGCTGGGGTTGGCCTTGGGCATGCTGGTCATCCCCATGGCCCACTCCAACACGGCAGCAGTGTTCCACTGTAGGGGGCTTCTTGCCCTTGATGCCAGCACATTACCTTCCAAATTGGCTCCCCACTTTTTCCTTCAAAGATGCTCACGGGCATTCTGGTGCAAGCCAAGCACCTCTAAGCCCATCTGGCTTCAGCCAAGATCTGCTGAGGACTTAGAATAAGGCAGCCCAGGTGCAGAAGGAGAAGCCCCAGTGCTGAACCAGGCTGACCTGGGCCCCTTTCTCATACGTCACTTACCAGCTCTGTCATCTTGGGTAAGCTACCAAACTTTTTTGAGACAGAGTTTTCTTTTTAATAAAATGAGGAATATAAAATTCACTTTAGAGCGATTTGTGAGGATTGACTTAAGTGGTTAATGAAGAGTATCTAGAATACACTTGCCAGGCAACCAAGGCTGTTTCATAGATACTACCTCTTTGGGAAGCTGTTTAACCTTAGCAAGTCAGAAGACAGACCTTCTCCTCTGGGTTTATGTACACTCTGAGTTTCGCCCTCCATTTAAGATACTCTACTGTCATTAGCTTACTCTGCATTTATCTCTTCCATTGGACTGTATAAACTCTTGGCAAGGATCTTGCCACATCATGTCTTCAGCACCTGACAAAAGTCCCCTCACAGAGTAGATACTCTCTACGCTTTTGCAGACCTAACATATACCAAAACTTCTAGCCTAGCCTTGACCGCTTGTCAAGCCAGAATGAGTCAGGCCACTGGGCCCCTTCATTTCCTTCACTGTCCATTTTCACATCCTTGGTACATGTGTTTCATCATTTGCTACCATGTGTTGGTGATTCTGTCATTGACAGCTAATGTGCTAGAGGGTATATGATATCTCCCACATTCACACACGTAAAAGCAGGCATCATGATAAGCAGTTCTCTTACAATAACAGTTAAATGAAAGTTTTCATACTGCTCATTTATAAAACAAACATACACTCAGTTCTACATTAGGTAAAATATTCCAGTATAGATACTTACCCCTCTAAGATTTACACAAAATACTTTTGAGTTTGAACCACATTGATGCTCCCCCAAACACTTCCTGATAGATGCTAGACTCCTGGAAAAATAGCTTTAAGCTTTCTAGAACATCTTTTCACTCCCATCTGCCGTCTGCCCTCTTTGAGGTCCTTCAGTTTTCTAAAAAGTGTCTGCATTGGGAGTCTTTCATTCACTGTTGCCTCAAATGTTCTAACATATTCCTACAAAACATCTCATGGACCCAAGATTTAAAACCATCTGATGTGGAAAACTCTCCAAAGTCCAGCTTGGCAACACTTCAGATGAATTTTAAATATTCTTTAAACATTTGGGGAAAATGTAAAAATTTCTCATCAGATGTTTTTCGTTGGGGGAAAAAGATTGGAGAAAACTTTATTTGCAATTTCCATCCAAAAGGATGTTAATGGAAAAAATTAAAATAAAGGAATAAAAATATATGGCACAACTCATTACTCATGGATGTGAAATCCGATGAACAAAGCGTGCTATCTGCCAGACTCGCACTGCGGCTGTTAATGACCTGATTTAAGCAACTCATTCCCTGGGAAGCTGTCTTCTGCGACAGATTTCATTCCCTTTTCAGTGCAGTGACCCACCTACATCCTGCCTTTCACAGACCCCTGCTCCCCCACTCACCTGGCTGCCCACCTGCCACTTTCCCCAGCTCTCCTTTTCAACAGGGCCATCTTTGCCCTCTCTTTTTGGTTCCGGGCATCCCCTTCAATGGCATCCCTCTCTTTCCAAATCAGCCAACGCATCTCTATATTCCTCATGCACTGCACCCTTCCAGACCCTTTCCTGGCCTCTGACTTCCTCTGAACCACACGTGTTCTCCCCATATTTCTGCCTTCAGGACCTTCCCTTTCCTCCCTCCCTTCTGATCTTAGAGCCTTCCTTATGCCCTTTGCTTTTTTTCCCTCTTGACCCTCATTCCCCTGCCTCTCCCACCTGTGGCCCCTCACAGTCCCCACCCTCAGGAAGGCTCTGTCTTCTTTTGTAATTCTGTTTATTGCCCTGTTTTCAAGTTTCTTTCCACATTCACCTTCCCACCACACCCTTTCCACATACTCAACTCTTCCCCCATTCCCACCAGGTCACCACTCTTTTTTTTTTTTTTACTTTTTTCTATTGAAGTATAGTTAAATTACAACGTTGTGTTAGTTTCAAGTATACAGCAAAGTGATTCAGTTATATATATATATAGATAGATATACAGATATATATATTCTTCTTCAGATTCTTTTCCATTATAGGTTATTACAAGATATTGAGTCTAGTTCCCTGTGCTATACAGTAGGTCCTTGTTGGTTATCTATTTTATATATAGTAGTATGTATATGTTAATCCCAAACTCCTAATTCATCTCCCCTCCCCTTTCCACTATCCCTTTTGGTAACCATAAATTTGTTTCCTATGTCTGTGAATCTGTTTCTGTTTTGTAAATAAGTTCATTTGTATCATTTTTTAAGATTCCACATATAAGTGATATCATAAGGTATTTGTCTTTCTCTGTCTGGCTTTCTTCACTTAGTATGATAATCTCTAGGTCCATCCATGTTGCTGCAAATGGCATTATTTCATTCTTTTTTATGGCTGAGTAGTATTCCATTGTATATATGTACCACAGCTTCTTTATCCATTCATCTGTTCATGGACACTTAGGTTGCTTCCATGTCTTGCCTATTGTAAATAGTGCTGCTATGAACATTGACCACCGTTCTTGATTTCTTTCCAAACTTCTTCTGTTCTTTCTATCTGAATTTGACAAATGGGTGCCTGGGGTTTTGCATTTTAACAAAGCCTTTCCCTTGATCACCTTATCTAAGCCTCAGAACAACGGGTGAGTGAGGTGCTACCATGATCCCCATTCTGAAGTGCAGGCTGCTGAGGTTCCCAGAGTTAGTTAACAGAAGCTGCTGCAGGAGCCCCAACCCGCTGCCAAAGCCTTCACCCAATTTCCCTTCCTACCTGCTCCAACGTCTTTCCTCACCACTTGGTGACAGGGCTCAGGCTTCAAGGCCCTCAGGATGGGTGGACTCACTCGTGGGGGGTTTCATTCTCCAACTCTACCCCTGTAGAGCTCCCCCTAGATACAATTTCTCTTTCACCTCATCCATTCCTACCTCCACCCCAACCTCTCCTCTATTTGTTTTATTTTCCCTCCCTTCATTGTCAGCCAAGAAAAAAAAATTGCATAAGATATGCCTTTGTTCTTACCGTTTTCCCGAAGTGGGCTTCCAGATCTCAGCAGGATTCCATGTGGGGTCTCCTGATTCTTTGTTGTGGGGCCACCCTGTGCATGCCAGGACATTTAACAGCATCTCTGGCTTCCACCCACTAGATGCCAGCAGCACCCACACTCCCCCACCTCCCAGGTAGGACAGGGCCACGTGTCCAGGGCCTGAGAACCACTGTCGCAGAGTAACACGTGAATTAAAAGTGACTCTGGACGTGACAAGACCAAGATGGCCGACGGGGAAGACCGCTGCCGGGCAGGGCAGGTGCCGGGGCCGGAGCCGGGAGAAGAGTTTGAGATCGTGGACCGGAGCCAGCTGCCGGGCCCAGGCGAACTGCGGAGGGCGGCGAAGCTGCGTGCGGCGGCGGAAGGCTGGTCGGCGCCCATCCTGACCCTGGCGCGGACGGCCACTGGCAACCTGTCGGCGATCTGCGGCAGCGCGCTGTGCACGGCCGCTGAGCTGGGCGGCAAGGACGGCGGCAAGGACGGCGCGGCGCGCGCAGTGGTTAAGACTCCGCCTGCCAAGGCAGGGGACACAGGTTCGAGCCCTGGTCCGGGAAGATCCTACAAGCCACGAGCAACTAAGCCCGTGCGCCACAACTACTGAGCCTGTGCTCTAGATCCCGCGAGCCACAACTACTGAAGCCCGCGGGCCTAGACCCCATGCTCTGCAACAAGAGAAGCCACCACAATGAGAAGCTCACGCACCGCAACGAAGAGTAGCCCCCTCTCGCCACAACTAGAGAAAGCCTGTGCTCAGCAACAAAGACCCAATGCAGCCAAAAATAAATAAAATAAATAAATTAAAAAAAATTTTTTTTTCTTCTGGAACGAATTACCATTAGAATTATTAGTAATGCTAAGTTGATTAAAGGAATATAAATATAATTTTATATGTAATTATACATAAATTTTTCTTGGAATTATTTCTCTTCATGAGCTGGTGTTGGTTTTTTAATTAGCATGTACTTGTAGATGAATATATATATTTACTGATAAAATGTGATAGGACTCAATCAATTTTATTCCTGTTTTTTGATTTTTTATAGATGTGATCCTTGAGAAATCTGGCTCATATAAATAAGAAATAGAAATGGACAGGTTTTTTTTCCCCCTTGGTAAATTCTACCAAACTTTTTTTAAAGTTTTACTGAAGTATAGTTGATTTACAATGTTGTGTTAATTTCTGCTGTACAGCAAAGTGACTCAGGTATGAAATGGACAGTTTTGTTATAGTAATGTTGTTCAAGTCTTTGAACTCCTTCTAAGTTATATGCCCCAAATCGCATTGATCTAATGTCAAAAAAAATTTTGTTCATTTTTGTTCAAATATTCATTTTGTTCAAATGAAAATCACCTTATTTGCAAAAGGATGCAACCTGGTCACATTAAAGAAATTTCTCTACCTCTGGGAAGTTCCCCAAAAAAGGCAAAAAAAAAAAAGTGACTGTGTTCCACAGCAGAGATTAGACGACAGGTTTATGACTATTTCTTTCAGAGCAATTCCAGGAGAAAGTAAGCTGACAGGGAAGCATCACGAGAAAGACAAGAGTCCAGCGGCCTGGCTGAAGAAAGATGGGGAGCCCCGTGATGCTCGTCAAGCAGCCTGGGCTCTTGGTTTGCAGGGTGCTAACTGCCCCATTCTATTTGTTCTCTGAGAAAGAATGGCCAGAGGGGCCTGTACCTGGAGAGTGACATCACCAAGGTGAAGGGAAAGGAAGTTCTAAGGGGGAAGTGGTGTCAAAGCCATGGAGTGAGCTAGGACCATGGACCAGGAACAGTCTGCCAGGTGGGGGAACCGAGGCCAGGCTGTGAGGAGGGAGACAGAGGATGTGGCAGCGGAGGGAGCGGGGCCGGCTGGGAGGGCACAGGTGACCACATGGCATGGCCCCGCTCGTTCCTGGAGAGGAGGAGACCTGCTGAGGCCAGGAAGCTTAGCCCTGCCATCAGACTGCTTGGTCAGGAAAGGGGTCCTTCGTTTCCTGGGATTGAGGAGGGAGAGGAAAAAGAGAGGGGGGTGGAAGAAAATGTGGTTGTGTGATGCACGTAGCAGGAACTGGTCACGGACAAACCTCACTTTTCCATGTGAACCAAGATGCTCAGCCCCTCCCACGTGTTAAGAGGCGCACAGAAGTTTGGGGTCTTTAGGCAATGAGGGAAGTTTGGATCTCCCCCTGAGGGAGATGAGAGAGGCCATAGACTGGGGTCCTGAGGGGCTCTAGGGTGGTTCAGATCTCCAAAGCTGCAGCATCTCCTCCCTGAGCGGCCTCCCTTAGGGTCTCTCCGACGGCCCCATCTGGTTTATCCATGTCTGGTTCGTGTCTCAAATGTAGTTTCCTACTCCAGAAAAAAAATGGTACAGAATTACCAAGCCACTCGATGTGGTCTTTTCAACTCCACAAAACCAAAAGAGAAAAACAACTTCAGACCAGAGGCATAGTTTTGTGTTTTTTGGTAACCATTGGAATTTCTAAATGTTGATTGATGCTGGACCTATTTCAACAGCAGGGTTTAGAACGCCAAGATGAGATTTTCTTGCATATAGCTGATTCTACTTTTATACAATGCAATCAAACATAGACGGTAGTAGTGGAGAAAAGTAAGAGGTAGTTAGACCACATATAAACAGAGACCTTGACATTTTCGCTGGTAGCTCAACATATGTCCTTGCAAAATAAGTGGAACTCTTTTGACCCCCAGTTTCCCCATACGCACAATTATCACAGTGAAAAATAGAGTGAAAATACCTCTAAATTCCTGTGGGTTATACACAATATAGTATTTATAATGTTTTTATGCACATTCTAGTTATATAGTCACCACACACATACAGGATCTGAACCCCAACACCCACAGACTTACATGGTCACCCCTGCACATGTAAATAATAACCCTATACTCACACATAGGAATGCCCCACCGCATACACGTATTCACTCACACACGTACCTGCCCCACCCTTTCTTTAGACACCCAGAAGTACATGCCCGCTGCACCATCTCTCAGCCACTAAACCATAACTTTCTCTACTCCTTATGCTTTCTCACATTATCTCTCTCTTTCTAACTCTTTCCTCTCAAACACGTACACACACTCACCTGCTCACTGAACACCCCTCCATGTAGCCCCACTCTCACACACAGGCTCCAGCACACAGCTCCCCAACATGCCCCCCACATAATGCATCAACTAAAGTACCCACCTCCCTCTTGCACACACTCTTGTCCCCACGCATGCACGATCCCCTCTCTCATATGTACACATAGCCCTCTTCACTCACACACACACATTCCCTCACTCACCCACATCTACATTTTTATTCAGCATAGTAGCACGGGTGTAAAGACAAAAATGTATAATAAAAAGTGTAAGACCCCCAAACTTGTTACATGCATGTATCTTAATCCTACATTCTATGTTTTTTTTGCATTGTTTTGTTGTTTTAATGAAGTGAAATGAAAATTGAAGCCAAAATACTGTGGAATTGCATTATAGACAAGTTAATTTATGAGACTGTATCAAGGGAATTTAGCTATAAGACTTTGCTATGGAGTAAAAACAGGAAGAGAAGGACAAAAATATAGATGGACGATGAGGAGATGGAGGAGGGAGAAAGGGAAAAGGAGAGGAAGAGGAAATGACATAAATAGTGGAAGTCATCACTACCAGGGTTGCATGAGTGTGTACCCAGGTTGAACAGCACCTAAGGAGTGAGAACTTGACCAATCTGAGACAATATCCTTTCCTGGTCACCTGGATTCACAAATCGCTCTTTGAAGAAACTTCCAAATGTAACTTTCACTATCAGCAACTTTTTCACTAAGTGCTGCCATTAGAACTCACAAAACACTTTACTATTTAAATTAAACTTGGCAACAGTACCTTACACTACTTCCTAAGTCGTCCCACTCACTACCAAGAATATATGTTAATTTTAAAAAATGTGTAAGCATTGGACCTCTGCTTCTGGAAAGATGGAGTAGACTCACTTTTCCCTAGTCCTATCACTGAATACAGTTAAAATCCCTGGATATTATATACTGACAAGAAACCTTAAAAAAACTCTAAAAGGCAGAGAGAAGAAGGCAGACTGACCAGGGAACTATGGACTCAAGGCAAGAACTCTCCTCGGGATTTCTTATCACCTTGTCTCAGACGTGGAGCTGGAGAACTCAGGGACTTGGAAACACCAATGGGCACAAAAAACAAAATTCCAGCATAGCTACTCTCTCAGATGAAAGGACAGGAGAGGGGCAGCCTGGTAGGACAGAAAACTTACACACAATAACCACTCTATTGTAGCCAAACACCACAGGAAACACTGCGACGCCAACCCCACCCAGGTCAGCAAAGATCCAGTGGGTGGCCCAGACATCCACCCTCAGGAGGCTGTAAGGAGGTGCCCCATCAGGGGTGTCAGAGAAAACCATGTAGGGAGTTGGACTTTCATCCATGCCATCTGGTAGTGAGACCCCCACCCTCATGGTACCAGAGAAGACCACATGGAAAGCCTGGGTGTCCACTGCCACCTGGCAGAGCCAGGGGCCATCTCTTCCTGCTGGGATGGCCTCAGGGGAGGCCTAATGGAGAGTCAGGACCTTTCCCAGTGTCTAGAAATCACAAGGTCATTCCCCACTTCCTGCATCAGTGAAGGTCATGTGGGAAACAGCAATGAGGTGCCTCTACCCCTCCCAGTCAGGGAGGTATCAGTAGTGAGGAGCCAGCACTCCCACCCCTACCCAGCAGTAACAAGGAACCCCAGAGGGGAGCCTGGATTTCCACCCCTACCTGGCAGTAATGAGGTGCTGCCCCCCACTTTCCAACATCAGCAGAGTCCTGATAAAACACAAGATTTAAATAAGATTCAGAATCTCACAACATAATACCCAAATTGTCTACGTTTCAACAGAAAATAATTGATCATAGCAAGAAACAAGGAAATCACAACTTGAGTGAGAAAAGACAGTCTACAAACAACAAAATTGAGTTGGCAGCGTTGTTAGAATTACCTGACAAGCACATAAAAGTAACCATCGTAAAGATGCTTCAAGAAGGGACTTCCCTGGTGGCGCAGTGTTTAAGAATCCACCTGCCAATGCAGGGGACACGGGGTCGAACCCTGGTCCAGGAAGATCCCACATGCCACGGAGCAACTAAGCCCGTGTGCCACAACTACTGAGCCTGAGCTCTAGAGCCTGTGAGCCACAACTACTGAGCCCACGTGCCTAGAGCCTGTGCTCTGCAACAAGAGAAGCCACCGCAATGAGAAGCCCGTGCACCGCAAAGAAGAGTAGTCCCTGCTCGCTGCAACTAGAGAAAGCCCGCGCGCAGCAACAAAGACCCAACGCAGCCAAAAATAAATAAATAAATAAATAAATAAGCAATTACAAACATGCCTGAAACAAATGAAAAAATAAAAGTATGAGAAAATATAAGAAGGACTAATGGCAATTTCAGAACTGAAAAATACAATAATGAAATAAAACACACAATGAATGAAGTCAACAGAAAAAGAGAGAGGACGAGGGAAAATATTAGTGACCTTGGTGATGGAACAATAGAAGTTACCGAATCTGGACAACAGAGAGACTACAGACTGAACAATAAGAATAAACAGAGCCTCAGGGATGTGTGGGACTGTACAAAAGGCCTAACATTCATGTCACTGAGGTCCCAAAAGAGAGGAGAGAAAGGACTGGCAAGTTATTTGGTAAACTATTGGCTGAAAATATCCCAAATTTGACAAAAGATATATAAACTTACAGATCTAAGAAGATGAGTGAACTCCAAACAGGATAAACCCAAGAAATCCATGCCAAGATTCATTATAATCAAGCTTATAAAAACTAAAGATGATGAAAAAAATCTTAAAAGTATTGAAAGATAGGAGGAAAACTTATTTATAGGGTAAAACTATTTGGTGACAATGGTTTTCTCGTCAAAAATGATAGAGGCCAAAAGGAAGTGGCACAAGTTTTTTGTGAGCTGAAAGAAAAGAACTGTCACCCAGAATCCTCTATCCACAAAAATACTCTTTAGGAATGAGGGGAAATCAAGACTTTCTCGGACAAAGGAAAACTACAAGACTCTGTCCACAGCAGACCTACCCAGACCTACCCTAACACAATGGCTAACAGAAGTTCTCTAACAGAAAGGAAATGATAAAAGCAAAGAACATAGGAAGAAAAATAATAATAATTGAAGAGCAAAGAACGGGTAAATGAAATGGACTTTTCTTTTTGAATTTTCTAAATTATTTTGGATTTCCTGATTTTCTAAACAGAAATTATAAAACTGCCTGATGTTCTCAATATTTGTAGAGGACGTATTTAAGACAACTTTATTGTAAAGAAGGGAAATTAAAGTAATGTAAAGGAAGGTAGTTTCTCAGCTTTACTAGAACTGTTCAAATGTTGAGCCAGTACACTGTGGTAAGCTGTGTATATAGAATTTAATACCTCAAGCAAACATTAAAAAAGCTATTCAAAGAGATATACCTAAAATTGCTATAGATACAACAAAATGAAATTCTAAATAACGTTCAAGTAACACATAGGTAGGAAGACAAAGGAAAAGGAGAAACAAAACACAGAGAAACAAGAAAAAGAAAATATAAGCATTAGAAAGGAAGAAAAAAATCCTATTTTATACAGTAAAGTAGAATTAATAAATGGATTAAGCAAGGACACTAGGTAAAAGGATAATATAAAGAAAAATCTATTTTCTTTTTATATACCATCAAGAAATTAAAAATGAGACTTAAATAAAGATACAATTTACCACAGCATTAAGAATATCAAATCTTTAGAAATAAATGTAATGAGAAATGTAAGATGTACACCAAGAAAGAATAAAGTGATTTATGGATTAAAAATTAAAGAAGACCTACATAAATGAGGGCATATATCCTATCGTGTTTTAAAAGGCCCAATATTGAAAAGATGGCAATTGGCCCCAAATTGATCTGTATATCTAACACAATCACAATTAAACTCCTGACAGGAGCTCTCCCCACACCAGTGTCAATGAGTGAGCCACTCCCTCCTACCCAGAAGGAAGGTACACAACCTGCAGACTGCTAAAGGAAAAGCAGGCAGACACAAGAATGCATTCTGCATGATTCCATTTATATATAGTTTAAAACAGGCAGCACTAAAGAAGTCAAAATAGGCAGAACTTTCTAATAATCTATGGGGTTGTACAGTTATTTTTGTGTATTTTCTATGAGTGTTTCATATGTTACGTTAGAAAAGGAAAATCAAACCAAATAAAAATAAAGATTTTAACCTGTTTCTCAAAATCTAAGGGGCAGTTAATGTACTGCCCATATAACCCTCAAAAAAGTCATTATTTCATGATCTAGGAGAGAATAATTTAGATGATAAAGTAATCGTTTTGATAATTAAAAAAAAAACCTCCAATAAGTATCTATGAGTACCTATTTTCTTCCAAGCACATGATTTAATAATAAAAATAAAAATAATAAAACCTACTAGTGTCTTATGGTTGCACAATGTGGTTTTCACGTTTTGCTTATTTATAAATTTGAGCTTTATTGTGCCCATTTGAGAGATGAGAATACTAAGATTGTGAGTGAGAAAGTGACTTGCCCAAGGCCCCTTTGTCTGTGAGTAGCAGGTTGGGACCTGCAGCAGTGGGGCACCTGAGTAATAATGAGAAAGAGCCCTAAGTTCATTTCATTCTTTGTACTAGTCACAGTATACGACACTTTTTGTTCCCTTTAATGCTTAGGACAATCCTCTTAGTTTCATAATTTTTTAATAGACTTTATTTTTTAGAACAGTATTATGTTCACAACTAAATTGAGGGGAAGGGACAGAGATTTCCCATATGTACCCTGCCCCAACACATGCATAACATCCCCCTTTATCGGCCTTCCCCCCGACCCCAGAGTGGTACCTTTGTTACAGTTAATAAACCTACATTAACATCGTTATCACCCAAAGTCCACAGTTACATTATGGTTTACTCTTGATGCTGTACATTCATTCTACGTGTTTTGACAAATGTATAATGACATGTATCCACCACTGCAGTATCTTACGGAGTATTTTCACTGCCCTAAAAATTCAACGTGTTCCATCTATTCATCCCTCTTCCCAAAACCCCTGACAACCACTGATCTTATTACTGTCTCCATAGTTTTGTGTTTTCCAGAATGTCAGAGAGTTGGACTCACACGATATGTAACCTTTTCAGATTGGCTTCTTTCACTTAATAATATGAATTTAAAGTTCCTCTGTGTCTTTTAATGGCTTAATAGTTCATATCTTTTGGACACTGAATAATATTCCATTGTCTGGTTGTACCACAATTTAATTATCTATTCACCTATTGAAGGATAACTTAGTTGCTTCAAAGTTTTGGCAATTATGAATAAAGCTACTATAAATATCTGTGTGCAGGTTTTTTGCAGACATAAGTTTTCAGCACCTTTGGGTAAATACCGGGGAACCTGATTGCTAGATTCTACAGTAAGAGTGTGTCACTTGTACAAGAAACTGCCAAACTGTCTTCCAGAGTAGCTGTACCATTTTGCATTCCCATCATCAATGAATGACAGTTCTTGTTTCTCCACGTCCTCACCAGCACTGGGTATTGTCAGTGTTCTGGATTTTGGCGGTTCTAATAGGTGTGGAGAAGTATGTCACTGCTGTTTCTATTTGCAATTCCCTAATGGCATAAAATGTGGAGCATCTTTTCATATGCTTACTTGCCATCTATATATCTTCTTTGGTAAGATGTCTGTTCAAGTCTTTTGTCCAGTTTTTAATAGGGTTGTTATCTTATTGTTGAATTTTAAGAGTTCTTCTATATTTAGGATAGACAGTCCTTTATCTGATAGGTCTTTGGCAAATATTTTTCCCCATCTGTGGCTTGTCTTTTCATTCTCTTGACAGTGTTCTGTACAGAGCAGAAATTGTTTAATTTTAATGAAGTCTAGTTTATCAGTTCTTTCTTTCATGGATCCTGCCTTTGGAATTTTATCAAAAAAGTCATCACGAAACCCAGTATCATCTAGGTTTTCTCTTGTGTTATCTTCCAGGGGTTTTATAGATTTTCATTTTACTTTTATGTCTATGTTCTATTTTGAGTTAATTTTTGTGAAGACTAAGGTCTGTGTCTAGATTCAATATTTTACATGTGGATGTTCAGTTTTTCCAACATCATTTGTTGAAGAGACTATCTCTGCTTCACTGGCAATGTTGCTATTGCCATTTGTCAAAAATCAATTAACTATATTTATGAGGGTTTATTTCTGGGCTCTCTATTCTGTTCCATTGAACTATTATTTCATCAATACCACACTCTCTTGATTACTGTAGCTTTATAGTAACTCTTGAAGTCAGGCATTGTCAGTCCTCCCACTTTGTTCTTTCCTTCAACATTGTGTTGGCTATTCTATGCCTATTTTATGATTTCCATTTTATAGATGGAAACAGGAACTGAGACTCAGAGAAATGACCTAATTTGCTTCTTGTCATCCAGCTGAGAAATGATGGATCTGCATTAACTCTTCCTCCAGACTTGAGTAGGACTCATTTTGAATCAAAACAAGACTTGTGAAAATGTATCTCACCTAGTAAATGCACATCTTTCAACCTCTTCAAATTGTTCATTTTACCTTCTCTGTAATTTTATAGTAATAGAGGCAAAAGCTTTCTTGACCTGAATTTTAGGAATACAGAATGTTCTAAAACATCAACTATTCTGAGTATTTCTACATTTCACAACTCTTAACCAAAATGTGCTGTTGTTTGTACATATTTCTGCCCTATACTATCCCAAAGGAATATCTAGAAGCAAAAGAACAGACCACCCCAAATATTAATCTTCTAAAGAAGAGAAAAAACTGAAACCTGAAAAACAGCATGTACTAAAATTTTGCCAAAATAAAGGAAACATAAATTAGAGAAATGAACGGTAAACTTTATTCGGTTTTCAAATAACTCATAATTCTGCACATTTTGATCACAAAATCTTAGCCACTTCAGAAAAACCAGTAAGCCAGGACCAGCTCCGTCTCAAGGCACAGACATTGACATACAAACACACCTTAAACTTACCAACAAACAGACTTTTGCATATATGACAATGACCCATGCTTTTTTGCTGCCAACTAGAAACCAGGTCAATCTGTGGATTTTAAAATGTCTTCATTTCAATCATCGGCCTCTATTGAGTTTATGTCATGTGTCCTTGTGGTTGACCTTGAGAAGAGAAGGTGAATCAGGCATGGTGATTGCTCTCAGGACATTCACCTCTATGAGGACTCAGGCACACAAAAACATCATGGTAAACACCAGAAGCTACCACGGAAGCATGATGAGACGTGAGACATGGCACAAGAAACAGACTTACAGACTTTGAAAACAAATTTATGGTCACCAAAGGGGAAAAGTGGGGTGGAGAGATAAATTAGGAGTTTGGTATTAACATATACACACTACTGTATATAAAATAGATAATCAACAAGGACCTACTGTATAATACAGGGAACTCTACTCAGTATTCTGTAATAACTTACATGGGAAAAGAATCTGAAAAAAAAGGATATATGTATATGCATAACTGAATCACTTTGCTGTACACCTGAAACTAACACAACATTGTAAAAAAATTTTTTTTAATTAAAAAAAATAAGAATTTGTGTCAGAGAAGACGTTGTTGAGGTCCATGCCACCAAGCCCTGATTTCCCCATTTCTGCTCAGCTGCAGATGTGGAAGTTTTGGGGTTTTTTTGTTTTTTTTGTTTTTTGGCTGGGTTGGGTCTTCATTGATGCGTGTGGGCTTTCTCTAGTTGCGGAGAGCAGGGGCTACTCTTCGTTTTGGTGCGTGGGCTTCTCATTGCAGTGGCTTCACTTATTGCGGAGCACAGGCTCTAGGCTTGCGGGCTTCAGTAGTTGCAGCACGGGGGCTCAGTAGTTGTGGCACACGGGCTTAGTTGCTCCGCGGCATGTGGGATCTCCCCAGCCCAGGGATCAAACCCGTATCCCCTGCATTGGCAGGCGGATTCTTAACTGCTGCACCACCAGGGAAGTCCTGATGTGGAAGATTTGAACCCACAGACTTAGCTCCACCATATGCTGAGACAGCCCAGGTCAAGAAAAGACTCATACTAGGAATTTTATTGCCAGAAGCTGGGACTTGGAATTAGTCTGTGGCCACAGCCCCAGTCCCTGTACCAGCACTTTTGTCTTTGTTTCCTCTCAGTCTAAAGCCCCTAATGCAAGCCTCATCCTGGGGGGGGGGGGTCAGGATGGAACTGTTGGCTCTCTCTCCCTCTTAATAAATCCTCTTCCCCCCATTCCAAATGCCCCAGCCACTGGCTCTCATCTGACTCCAAACCTTCACCCACAATAGAGCTTGACCCTCCCTGGGGACTTCCCACAGGACTCTAGGAGTTGAATGCTTATTCCCAGGCTGTTGATTCACTCCAGACCCAAGCCAGGCAGCTCCCTTTTCAAGCACTACCATCCCTGATACCTCTGTTTCTTCATGCTGCTTCAATTCTGGACAGCTACAGACTCCTGTTAATTACCATCCTTCCCAGCCTGGACTTCCTGGCAGACTGGTAGACCACTGGCCTCCAGGTGAATGTCCCAGGTCATAGACCATTTTTCAGCTTTGCTACTTTGCTAATTTGGCCCTTGGTGCAGCTGAGGATAAGTTGCCCTCCCATCTATGAGGAAGTTGGGGTGAACAGAATTTCTATAATGCTTCTCACCTCACCACTGGCTTTATTCCTTTATTCCATTTATTCACTAAGCAATTGTGAAGGCACTTGGATGCCAGGCCCTGGGCCAAGTGCCAAGTACACAGTGGTGAACATCACACATACATTCCCCAAATAGACTTCTCTCCCGGCTTCCACTGCCCTACCCCACACAGCGGACCAGACACCTAGACTCCTTCAGATAGGAGCTGAAAGAGAAAGAGCCAGAACTCATCAGGCGCTGCGGATGCTGGAGTTGGACAGGTGACTGGACATCTGAAGAGTTCAGCGCTAACCATTGTGGAGCTCTCCCCCAGCACTCCCTTACGATGCCTGCAGCTCAGTGACAACTGTCTCCATTTGTTATGCCTGGTGAGGTTTAACTCTGCATTTCAAAGGATGAGGAGGAGATCCCAGAAATAAGGGGAAAGCGTATTCCAGGCAGAGGAAACATCCAGGAAGAGCAAGATGGTGCTCCGTAAGTACAAATGGCGGGTCCACACTTGTCACTCCCACTGCTTATAATGAGGGCCACACCAGCATCTTCAGCACTGCCATTAAAACAAGTGACTGTGCTGATTGCACCGGTAGGAAAAATGTTCACGTCTAGTGCCTTTCTCCAGCGTGGGTGTGTTTGCTTCCTATTGTTGCCTTAACACATCACCACACACTTGGTGGCTTAAAAGAACACAAATTTATTATTTTACTGTTGACATGTATTCACAGTTGATCATTTAGCACCGTAGCTTAGACATATAGCATGAGTAGCACCGGGCTAAAAGCAAGGTGTTGGCAGGGCTGCATACATTTCTGGAGGCTCCAGAGGAGAATCCTTTTTCTTCAGCTTCTGGAGACCACCCATACTTCTCAGTTCAGGTTCCCTTCCTTCATCTTTAAGGCCAACAACACAGCATCCCTTTAAACTTTCTTTGTTGTCACACCACTGCTGACCACAGCTGGGAAAGTTTCTCTACTTTCAGGATTCATGTGATTAGATGGGCCACATGGATAATCTGGGGTTCTCTCTCCATCTCAAGGCCCTTAACTTTAATCATATCTGCAAAGTCCCTTTCTCCATGTAAATGAACATTTAACAGCATCCAGGGTCTAGGGTATAGACATCCTGAGGGTGGAGGGATGGTTCCACTGACCACAGTAGTGATAAAAGTCAGGTTCAAATTTATATTCTTTTTCTATGCTGGTTTTTGTTATAATTTCAAACTAAAGGGCACCCTGAATTTAACTGATTAGATCTGGATAGCTCTATAAAATACTACCTTTTTTAGGTTGAAAACTCTAGTTAGTGCCTTTGCTAGTTTCTGAAGTTACTGACAGCCCCACCATTCACTTTTACATGATTAAAGTTGGTAGGCGGTTTAAAAGTTTTTCCCTCTTATGAAAATGTGTGTACTTGAGAGCTTCAGAGGTACCCACATTGTAGTCATAACTCAAGGACAATAAAAGTGAACACTAATACAAATAACCCTCAATTATGCAAACTGATGGAGAAGATGTTCCACAGAGCAGAGTAACAGAAATTTCAGAAAAACTGAAAGAATTCCTATTTGAGGTGGTGTCGGCCAGCCTGGTCTTCCCACAAGCTAGATTGTTTGTTCTTGAGTACGGAAAACAACTTTCCTCAGCTCTATGACATGCTGCAGTGCCTCGGGGACAGGAAACAACCTGACTAATCTTGCTGAGCCAAGTTGTGTTGAAGGAACTCCGCTTGTATTTGACAAGCTCCCACACCCAGGAATGGGCCAGGTGCCATGTGGGTCTGTCCATTAATATCTCATGTTTATGTCTGTCCTCCAAGAAGCTGTGCACAGGGCACTTGTCTTGTCTCCATAGGTGCGGCTGAAACTCAAGCTCAGCTACAAGCCCACTGTGAGCTCTCAGGCAACTTGCTTAACTGCTCTGAGCATTATTTTCTCCTTTGCAACCGGTAATTCTGACATCTCTCTCTCTCTTTTAGTTACTAGAATGAGCAGGACAATGCTAACATACACACTTGGCATTCAGTAGATAGATACTCAATAAATGTTTAATGAATTGAATTGTATATATATTTTTTAATTTCTACATGTTAAATACATTCTTAGGCCTTTCAGACAAAATGAAACAGGGAAAAACGAAAGCAGCAATTATATGATTTCACATAAGCATAATTGTCAGTGTTAAGCTTGTCACAACTGACTGGCACGTTATATTAGTATCTAATTTTTTACAAGATGGCATTGAAATATAGCTACTCAAATAAATTAAGATTTTAATTTTGATGGCCAAAGTTAATCAGTTAATCCAAGGTGTAGCTTGGACCACTTGACCTCACAGTGGAAAGAAATAATATGAACTTCGTGATTCTCTGCTAAAAACTTTGAAGAGGTATTTTTTCTTCTTCTCTATGACTTGTTTTGAAAGATAAATTATTTGACCCAAACCAGGCATCGAGTCTTATGACTGAATCAGTAGATTAACAGGGGAAAATATAGAGAAAGAAATGTCTGAGGACTCAAAGAAGAGTCCAAATACATGAAGATAATAATTTGACAGATAATTTGTTTACACTTGTAAATGTTTTATTCAAGGATTAAAAGTGCACAATTAATTTGCAGGGAGCTCAATATTTTTTTTGTAGACATTCCCATTAACCTACACTCCAGGGACCTCCCACATGCCCCATCCCAGCCATGAATCCCCCTCCCGCAATGGTAAGAACTAATATAATTGCCATCACCATAGATTAGTTTTCCTGAATTGGGGCGTTAAATAAGTGGAGTCATTTGGGGTGTGGCCTTTATGTCTAAATATTTCACTCTATTTTCATTTGTGTGATTAATTCTCATTGGATGTTGCAAGTAGCAGTTCTTTCTTTTCCATTCATTATATAGTATTACATAGAATTAAATACACCACAATTTATATATCCAGTCTAAAGGAACATTCGGTTTGCTTCCAATTTGAGACTATTATAAGTTCCAGCCATAAGTAAAGCTGCTATGAACATCCTTATACGTGTCTCTTGTTCATATTTGTACCCTGTTTTGAAGGTTTTATCTAGAGTAGCATTGGTGGGTAAAGGGCTAAGTTTATGTTCTGCATCAATAAATACCGATAAACTGTTTTTCAAAGTGGCTGTACGACTTTACACTCTCCCACTTAGAATTTGTGGAAGTTTCTGTTGCTTTGTACCTTTGTCAACTACTATTTTTTATTAAACTTAGCCATCCCAGGGAGAGTATAATGGTAACTTATTGTGGTTTAGCCTAACTGAATTTGTAAGGGTTTATTTCTGGGATCACTTTTTGGTTCCATTATCCATATTTCTTTCCTTACACCAATATCAGGATGTCTTAATTACTGTAGTTTTATAGCATGTTTTGAAATATGGTTAAAGTCTCCCCCTGCTTCTTCAGGATTTTCTTGACTATTATTGGTATTTCTCTATATATGTTTTAGAATTACCTTGTCAAATTCCCTCTCTCTCTCTCTCTCTCTCTCTCACACACACACACACACACACACTGGGTGGGTAATTGAATCAATAAATCAATTTGGAGAAAATTACAATGTTGAGTCTTCTAACCTGTAAGCATGGGATACGCCTCTATTTATTTAGGCCTTCTTTGCACATCTTTCTTTTTATTTATTCCTAGAAATCTGATTGATTTTAGATGATATTGTAAGTTGTATGATTTTTTTAAATTTTATTTTCTAATTTTTGCCACAAGTGTATAGCAATATAATTGATTATATTTTATTATTTCTCATGTATCCAGTGACATTGCTCAACTAAATAAAACTAAAAGTTTACTTAAGTCATTATTTTGTATTTTTTACACGTACAATCATGCCACCCTAGAATATGATAGTTTTCCTTCTTCATTAAATCCTTATATATCGTATTTCTTTTTCTTTATGTATTGCACTGGTTGGCACATTCAGTACAATGATAAAAAGAAGTTGAAATTGCAAGATATCTTTGTCTTCTTCCCAATTTCAAGGTAAATATTACATTTTTTTCATCACTTAAGTATGATATTCACTGTAGTGTCTTTGAAGCCATATTTAATTAGATTAAATAATATTGCTTTTCTTCTCTAGGTTGGAAATATTTTTATATGAAGAGGTATTGTGTTGGTTTTAATTGTATTAAAATTCTTTTCTGCACCTATCAAGATTCATATAGTTTCTACCGTTTTATTCTTCTGTGTGGTGAATTATATATATTTTGTGTGTGTGCTTTTGTTATTTTATATACCAGTTTTATTGAGATTTAATACACACATTATAAAATTCACCTTCTAGGAATGTGCAATTCTGTAGTTTATGGAGTTGTGCAATCACCACCACAGTCAATTTTAAAATAATTTTTATCACCCCAATAAAAAGTCCCATATCTATTAGTAGTCACCGCACATTTTCCTCCAACCCGTATAGACCTAGGCAACCACTGATTCACTTTCTGTCTCTATGGATTTGTCTATTCTAAACATTCCATTTCAGATGGAATCATATAATAGATAGTCTTTGGTGACTGGTTCATACATGTTGTAGAGCATATATCAGAACTTCAGTCTTTTTTATTGTTGAAAAATATTCCATTATATTTATGTACTTTGTTTTGTTTATCCATTTATCTGATGATATAGACTTCATTTTTTTTGTTTTTCACTTTTTAGACATTGTGAGTAATGCAGGTATGAACATTGGTGGAAAAGTATCGAAATTCCTGTTTTTATTTATTTTGGGTGTATATATAGGAGTCAAATTATTGGATCATCTGATAACTTTATGTATCTTTTTGAAGATCTGCCAATTTGTTTTCTAAGGGAGCTTCACCGTTTTATACAAGTAATGTATGAGGGTTGCAATTTCTCCGCATTCTCACCAACGCTTTTTATTCACTCTTTTCAATAATAACAATCATAGTAAGTGTGTAGTAAGTGTGAAGTGTCTCATTGTGTTTTGATTTGCATCTCCCTAAGTGCTAATGATGCTGAGCAACTTTCCTTATGCTTATTAGCCATTTGCATGTCTTCTTTGAAGAAATTTCTATTTGAATCCTTTGCCCATATTTTTAAAAATTTGTTTTATTATTATTTTTTTAACATTAAAGACGGGTTTATACACACCAAAAGAAAAGGAAATGCAGAGCTGACTTCCATATCCCTTCTTATAATTCATCACAACAGGAAGAAATATGCAGATGGTGTTTCCTCTATGAAACTGGAAAAAAGAGCACAAATTTCAAAATCAGATGAACACAAATGTAGTAAAATGTCTGGTTATTCTTTGCACTTTGATAGTTATCTTCCATTTAAGGTTCTCATAACACTTTGCAACAATTAGTCTCCCCATATTATAGCTGAGGAAAGTGAGATCCAGGCCAATAAAGTAATTCCTTCAAACACACAGAAAATCAGAGTCACAATCTGAGTTGCAACTTCTTTTTTCACACCTGCTGTAAAAGTTACTTTCTTGGTAGAATGCTTTTCTCAGAAAGAAACTGACTTTTATTTGAAAACATACTATCAGTCAAATAAATCTACTATAAGATAGATCATTGTAGCAGTACTCTGAACAATATATATTTTAGATCAAGTTTTAATTCATTTGTAATAATTTGAAAATTATTTGATGATACATCTTTCCCAACTCACCTTCTAATTCCAATGATTCAATAAATTTGCAAGGAATAATCATATCTAATTATTCTAAGAAAAAGTTTCTTACTTCTTTTTTTTTTAACATCTTTATTGGAGTATAATTGCTTTACAATGGTGTGTTAGTTTCTGCTTTATAACAAAGTGAATCAGTTATACATATACATATGTTCCCATATTTCTTCCCTCTTGCATCTCCCTCCCACCCTCCCTATCCCACCCCTCGAGGTGGTCACAAAGCACCGAGCTGATCTCCCTGTGCTATGCGGCTGCTTCCCACTAGCTATCTATTTTACGTTTGGTATTGTATATATGTCCATGCCACTCTCTCACTTTGTCACAGCTTACCCTTCCCCCTCCCCATATCCTCAAGTCCATTCTCTAGTAGGTCTGTGTCTTTATTCCCATCTTGCCCCTAGGTTCTTCATGACCTTTTTTTTTTTTTTCTTAGATTCCATATATATGTGTTAGCATACTATATTTGTTTTTCTCTTTCTGACTTACTTCACTCTGTATGACAGACTCTAGGTCCATCCACCTCACTACAAATAACTCAATTTCGTTTCTTTTTATGGCTGAGTAATATTCCATTGTATATATGTGCCACATCTTCTTTATCCATTCATCTGTTGATGGACACTTTGAGCCTTTGCCCATTTTTAATTGAATTACTTGCCTTCCTACTGTTGCTGTTGTTTTTTATATATTCTAGATATAGATCTCTTATCAGATGTATGATTTGCAAATAATTTTCTCCCATTGCAGGTTGTATTTCCCATTTATTAATAGTGCCCTTTGAAACACAAAAGTTATTTATTTTAACAAAGGCCAACTTAAAAACCTTGATTTTACTTTTTTTCCTTATGTTTTTAGTGGTGGTGTCATATTTAAGAATTTTTTGCCTAACCCAACTTCATGAAGTTTGTTCCTGTTTTCTCCTGAGAGTTTTATGATATTTGTTCTTACAGTTAGGTCTATGATACCTTTTGAGTTAATTTTTATGTATGGGTTGAGGAAGGAGTTCAAGTTCCTTTGAAATGAATTGACTGTAAATGTACTGACTTATTTCTAGACTCTCAATTCTATAATATTGATCTATATGTCTATCCTTATGCCAACAATGATTGGTGTTTGAATGTAAAACAAACCTTGCATTCCTGGGATAAACCTAGATGCCTGGCGGTGTGCAACTATGTTTATATCTCACTGTATTTGATTTGCCAATATTTTATTTAAGAGTGTTTCACCTATAATCAGAATAGACATACACATGTACTTTATTTTCTTATGTTATTGTCATATTTTTTTGCATGATTTTTTAAACAAATGTTGGGATGAGGTTTCCTCTTTCTCTATACTCTAGAAGAATTTGTGTAGATTTGTGATATATTTTTCTTAGGTACTTGGAAGAATTTACTAGTGAAATATCTCAGGACATAATTCCTCCCATTTTTTAATATTTAAGATTGGTATTTTGGGTCTTGCATTAGTTGGGGTTCTCCAGAGAAACAGAACTAATCAGATATATCTATCTCTCTACCTATCGATATTGATAGAGAGAGATTTTAAGGAGTTGGCTCATGCTATCAAGGGAACTGGCAAGTCCAAAATCTGCAGCATGGGCCAGCAGGCTGGAGACCCAGGGAAGAGTTGATACTGCAGTGGCAAGTCCAAAGGTTATCGGGAGGCAGAATACTTTCCTCCTGGGGAAACCTCAGTCTTTTCTCTCAAGCCTTCAACTGGTTGAATGAGGCCCACTCACATTATAGAGGGTAGCATGCTTTACTCAAAGTCCACTAACTGTTAATCTCACCTTAAAAATACCTTCACAGTGACATCTAGAACTGACCATATATCTGGGTACCATGGCCTAGCCAAGTTGACACATAAAATTAACCATCACAGGTTATTCCTTTTTTACTTCATCAGTGTTGACAGGGGTTTAATAATACAGTAAGTCCCCTACATATGAACAAGTTCCATTCCAAGAGCGAGTTCGTAAGTCCAGTTTGTTCGTGAGTCCAACAAAGTTAGCCTAGGTACATAGTACTGTACTGTAATAAGTTTATAATACTTTTCACACAAATAATACATACATAAAAAACAAACACAAAAAATAAAGAAAACATTTTTAATCTTAATTTTAATCTTATAGTACCGTACCTTGAAAAGTACAGTAGTACAGTACAACAGCTGGCATACAAGGGTTGGCATCGAGTGAACAGGCAAGAAGAGTTACTGACTGGAGGAGGGAGAGGAGGTGGGAGATGGTAGAGCTGAAGGATCGTCAGCAATAGGAGACGGAGGGCAAGCTGCAGATTCACTCACGCCTGACACTGATGGCACAGGTTCTGGTTCCTTGCTGCATTCAATTCTATCTACCCTCTTGAAAAAATGATCCAGTGATGTCTGGGTAGTAGCTCTTTTTTTCTCGTCATAGATGACATGGTAGCACTGGATTGCATTCTTAACAGCTGTTGCAACCTTTGTGTACCGTTCTAGGTTCAGGTCCTGTGCCTCAAAAACTAACGGCGCCTCCTCAAATAAAGAAAATCCCCTAACCATTTCCATCATGAATCTCTTCGGTTCTTCAGTTACTTCTTCCTCTTATCTCTCTTCGTCCTTTCTCTGGGCCTCCAATTGCATCATGTCTTCATTAGTAAGCTCCTTGTGTTGCATGGCAAGGAGTTCAATGTTATAAGAATGAGCAACATCTACCGTCTTTTCCCCTCACTCCACTCTCTCAATTATGTTCACGTTTGTTTCCATTGTTATCACTTGGCACTTCTTAGCAGTACCAGCTACATCACTGTTGCTTTTATGCTTGCTTCTGGACATCCTGGGCTTGAAATAAGTTAACTGTACTACTGTATTCTATATAGTACTGTACAGTAAAGTACACAAAAGCACAACCACTTGTAGCAGATGCACACACGTGACAATGTATGCCAGACACATGAACTAACTTACATGATTGGACATGCGAACGCACCTTAGCAACTTTGAAAGTTTGCATCTTGAAGGTTCATATGTAGGGGACTTACTGTATTTTGTTCTTTTCAAAGCAACTCTTCATTTTGTCAGGCCAGTTTTTATATTTGTTTCTATTTTGTTTATTTCTATCCTCTTTTTTGCCCATTTCTTTTCTCCTACTTTCTTTGAATTTAATTTGCTAGTATTTCTCTAACTTTGATATATATATATATTCTTGGAACATAAATGTTTAGTATTTCTTCTTTCTAATACTATATGCATTTAGTGCTATACATTTCCCTCTAATCACAGGTTTGCGTACATCCTACAAGCTTGATATATATACTTTTAAATGGTATATAGTTCAAAATATTTTCTTATTGCCACTGAGATATCTTTTTTAACCCAGAGATTATTTAGAATTACATGGCCCAACTTCCAAACATTGATGGTAATCTCTTCTTAGGTTTCTAACTGCAGTTTTTTGTATATCACTAACATTTAAAGTTTGAACTGCTGATAATGCCTACAGACTGCAGCCATCACAGGAAACCCTGGGTGGAAATAATGGCCTCTGTGTGATGACTGAAGAGTCCAGGACTACACTGGTGCTTACTCATAAGTGGCATAGAAAAGCTAACAATGTCTCAAATAGTGACATGGGATTCTCCCATTTTGAAATTAAAACACACACACACACACAAGAAAATGTACTAAATTTAGTTTCAGGCCAAGAAGACTTAAACTGGACTTTTTGCTTCTCTTACAAACAGTGGTCCTGTTTGTCTTTGAAATATCATGTTTGGATGGTGGCTCACTCAGGGATAGCCAGACCTCAGAATTTTAATTCACTCATGAGGGCATCAGAATAGTTCTTAGTAGTACTTCCCTGTCTTGTCAAGAAATACAATTAGCTTTGTTAGCACATTAGAAAGACCCCAAATAGCAAAAACGATCTTGAGAAAGAAGAACAGAGCTAGAAGAATCAAGCTCCCTAACTTCAGACTATACTACAAAACTACAGTAATCAAAACAGTATGGTACTGGCACAAAAACACACACATAGATCAATGGAACAGAATAGAGAGCCTAGAAATAAACCCACACACATGGTCAATTAACCTATGACAAAGGAGGCAAAAATATACAATGGAGAAAAGAGAATCTCTTCAATAAGTGGTATTGGGGAAACTGGACAACTACATGTAAAAGAATGAAATTAGAACATTCTCTAACACCATATACAAAAATAAACTCAAAATGGATTAAAGACCTAAATGTAAGACCAGATACTATAAAACTCCTACAGGAAAACATTTGCAGAACACTCTTTGACATAAATCACAGCAATATTTTTTTGGCTCTGTCTCCTAAAGCAAAAGAAAAAAAGCAAAAATAAACAAATGGGACCTAATTAAACGTAAAAGCTTTTGCACAGCAAAGAAAACCATTGACAAAATGAAAAGATAACCTACTGAATGGGGGAAAATATTTGTAAATGATATGACTGACGAGGGGTTAATATCCAACATATATAAACAACTCATACAACTCAACATAAAAAGAAAACACAACCCAATTAACAAATGCACAGAACTGAATAGACATTTTTCCAAAGAGGAAATGCAGATGGCCAATAGGCACATGAAAAGATGTTCAACATCAGGGAAATGCAAATCAAAACCACAATGAGATATAACCTCACACTGGTCAGAATGGCCATCAGGAAAAAGAACACAGATAAAAAATATTGGCGAGTATGTGGAGAAAAGGAAACACTTGTACACTGTTGGTGGGAATGTAAATTGGTGTAGCCACTATTGAAAACAGTATGGAAGTTTCTGAAAAAACTAAAAATAGAACTACCATATGACCCAGCAATTCTACTCCTAGGTATATATCTGAAAAAACAAAAGCACTAATTTGAAAAGGTACACGCATCCCAATGTTCATAGCAGCATTATTTACAATAGACAAGATATGGAAGCAACCTAAGTGTCCATCAACAGATGAATGGATAAAGAAGATGTGGTGTATATATGACATGGAATACTGCTCAGCCGTTGAAAAAATGAAATTTTGTCATTTACAGCAACATGGGTGGACATGGAGGGCATTGTGCTAAGTGAAATAAGTCAGACAGAGAAAGACAAATACTGTATGATAACACTTATATAGAGAATCTAAAAATACAACAAACTAGCGAATAAAACAACAACAAAAAAACAGACTCACAGATATAGAAAACAAACTAGTGGCTACCAGTGGGGAGAGGGAAGAGGGAGGGGCAATTTAGGGGTTGGGGGAAAGAAAGGGCTATTATGGGACTGTATGAAATCATGTGTATGAAACTTTTGAAAATTGTAATGCACTGGAGAATTTAAAGAATCTTTCATTCAATTAGAAAAAATAGACATAGACAAAAATAATATAATCCAACATTGCATCACTTATTCAAGTAGAGCCCATGAATGACATTTCTTAGAGAGATAGTTTGACAGGTGACTTGGCAGGAGAAAAACTCACTGATTTCCTAAGATAAATGTTAGAGAGTTGGATCTTCCATTGTATTAGAAAGCTCTTACCATTTCGGGTGATGGAACAACTCCTGCCTGGGAAGGAGAACAAGCTTCTGTGACAGAGCTTTGGACAGATTCCTAAACTTCCCCTAATCGTGTGTGTCTTAGACAGGAACCATAGGTCCCTTTTAGCTCTAAACCTCTGTGATATGAAAGACATCTCAACATAGCTTGACACAGGTGTGTCTATTCATATGAAGTTGACACAGAAATCATAAATTTGCCATGCTTAGGCATTGATTTCAAAGGGCTCAAATTCTGATGGAAAATAGTTTTTGATATTCTAGTATATGCAGGTATAGCAGACATACATAAGTAAATAGGACACAGTTAAAACAGCCAAATTCTCACATGTATCTTCCATAGGAAATGCTAATAAGAAGAACCAGCCTGCAGCTAGAGTTGTAATGATTTTTGATAAATCAGAAAAAAATTTCTGAGATTGCCTTAGCATAAGATAACATGGAGAAAATAAGTTCTTAGTACTGTGCATGAGCAGATGGAATTGAGATTTCACCTTCAGTCCTGTGATCCATGTTTGTGTTAGTAAGCATTAGGTCAATACTACAGACATGGAACTGATTATGTATTTACCTAGAATTAGGAATGCCACTAATTGCTGACAGAAAAAAGAATTATCAGCCATTAATACACTAGCTTTGGTTTAAGAAAGTAAACCATTCAACATAAATCAGCATGCATTACAGTGGGATGTAGGAAAAGACCAGGTGACATGAAACCAGGAAGAGAGGGCTAGAAATCAGATGATGGTAGCTGATTGCCTCATGGACAAGACTAACTAAGAGTTCCACCCATTCTTGGGCAGAGGAGCATATTCTATGCATAATAATATTAATAATTGCAAATAGCTGGGCTCATATATTCACATTTAAGGATGTGTGTATATCCACATTTCTCTCCAGATCTCTCCATAATCCATCTCTATATTTATGGCTCAATAGATAAATTGATGTTTTCAGAAATTGTCTGAATCTAGGCCATCAAGAGGCATCAACTGTTCCCAAATAATTCCTTTGATATGTATTTTTAAGTTGGTAGTTAAAGGGCCACTTTGGATGCTGTTTATGAGAGGACCTTTTCTGATGAAAACCAGAGCCAAAATTTGTAGTCAAGGTTGTTATATCTGTAGTGGGCAGAGCAGGTAAGCTCCCCATTATGGACAAAGGTCTGCAGAGGGCAGTTCCTATCTAGAAACCCACATATTGCTATTGCACAGGGTTACAGAGCTCTTCTAAGCAATGCTATGGGAACACCATACATAAGTTATATTACCCTCCACTAGTAGGGAGGTTGATCTCAACCCTCCTCTGAAGATTTTTATACAAATGTCAAATTGCTTCTAAAAGGCTTTGACAATTTGTGACGCCATTGGCTGTATATAAGCTGCTTTTTTAAAGATTATCCACTTAGAAAATTTCTTTTCTGTTTTAAAATAATTTTATCTGTGCAAATACTTTTTCTCCAACATTTGTGTCCTTTGTAACAGTTTACCCACTGACAAATTTTTTAATTCCTAAATATTTTTTAATTAAAATAAAGCACTTTTGTCATGTAAATTGTTTATCTCAAGGAGCAGTAATTTTTTTGATTAAAAACTTTGATTCAAAGTTATAGTCAGGCAACTTTACAGTAGTAGTGAAATTCTCCTGCATAATGAACTCATAAAGTACCTTGTACATATACTATTTGAATACTCTCTAACAAACCAAAATCAAGACTCCTTCACCAAGAAAAACTGCAAAATGCCATCTCTGTTACCTTTCTAGGCTTTGGAGTTTGAGGAATTGCAGAGCTCTGTGAGTCTCTAAACATTTGGGAAGAATTGATAATTTTTTCAATATTTTGCAAATATTACTCTTACTCTTTTTTTTTTTAATTAATTAATTTATTTATTTATTTATTTTTGGCTGTTTTGGGTCTTCGTTTCTGTGCGAGGGCTTTCTCTAGTTGCGGCAAGCGGGGACCACTCTTCATCGTGGTGCGCGGGCCTCTCATTATCGCGGCCTCTCTTGTTGCGGAGCACAGGCTCCAGACACGCAGGCTCAGTAGTTGTGGCTCACGGGCGTAGTTGCTCCGCGGCATGTGGGATCTTCCCAGACCAGGGCTCGAACCTGTGTCCCCTGCATTGGCAGGCAGATTCTCAACCACTGCGCCGCCAGGGAAGCCCTACTCTTACTCTTAAAAAGTTATGCTGTAATATATTTAAAATATAACCTTTACAATTCAGTTTTGAATATTTCCTGCTTAAAGATCAGTATAAAAATGGTCTATAATGTATAAAAATATGACTATGAAGAAATAGTCACATGAAATATAGCAGATAAAATACTAGCGGTTACAATATTTAATGAGTATATGAAATGTATAAACCCATGAAGACCTCATTAGACAAATAAGCAAAAGATATCAATTCAGCAAACAACTTTAAACTATTTGGAAATGTTTAAAGTCACTAATAATACAATAGTTTCAAATTAGTAAATTTTACTTTTTTAATTTTGTAGCTTTGTAAGATCTAATTACAAAAAAAAAGGATTATTCATGATAGTACTTAAATGCTGGCAAGATATGGTGACATCAATAGATGTTTCTGATGGCAGTTTAATTTGTTCACTGTTTTTTGAAAGATATAATAATAAAAATAAGAACCCTCCATATTTTCTAGATTTCCAATTCTTCTGCCTCTGTGATCCTATGCCTGGACATTTTTCTTAAAGGTCTAATACAAAGAAGTAAAAGCGTATTTTTGTATCATCTAAGCAGGACAAAAGAAATGGAAAATCTTATATATTCTGGAATTAAGTCTAGTAACCTGATGAAATACAAGCTATTTATAGTCTCCCAGGCATTCCATGCTAATGAGGTAAAATCTGTCTACTCTAATGCACAGTTTTGAAACTTTATTTGCATCTACATAAGAGAATATAAAAATAAATGTCTGTTAAGACAGTGGTGGAGTATGTTTTATTTTTCCACAAATCCCAATATATTTCCCAGGGTGGAAAATATGCCAGAAGTGTTTACCCTGTTGAGGCGTGTGTTATCCAGGTAACGTTACCTGCCTCTACACCAAAAATGAAACCCTGTTAGGCTGAGAGGTCACAGCAGAGTGGGTGGCTTTCCTTGGAAGGAGGACTGTTTCCCCTTGAACCTGCAGAAATTCTTGGGTCAAGTGCTTTAATGAGCGCTTGCTTTTCCCAAATTGCTTGTGCAGAAATCCACAAACTTTATAATGCAAGCCAGGAAATTGATTCAAACACAGATTATTCCGGTAGGCGCCAATAAAAGTTCCTGTCCCAGCCACAAGATTTAAATGCTATAGAGACGTGGTGCCCCAGAGTCTGAGAAAAGTCAGCCCCGTTTTATTAGTATGATTAAGAATACCACCCTACCTTTATTTAAAGTGCTACTGTATGTTGTAGATAAACATGATAAACTAGGACTAATAGCCCAGCTTTATTGTCAGGCCAATAATGGGAAGTAGGAAGCCCATGGATCCTTTTCCCAGAACAAACTTGAAAATTCGTTTTCTAACTCAAAAACATGTGTATACCTTTAGTTTGAGATCCCACTATGCCAAAATGATCGCTTTGTGCTCGCTCTGCTTCTAAAGCCTTAATTGTATTTTCAAGAGTGGTTTTGGATGGATTTTCCTGTTTGGGTCTTGTGTTTACCGGTTGCTATGGGTTATTCAAAGATGAAGTTTAACAGTTAATGGGCAGGCACTGCTCCCTCTGCGGCAGTGCTCCGAGCACGGTGCTGTTGGGAAAGGCAAGGGCAGCCCCAGAAGACGGACTGTCCGTGGCCATCACTTAGTTACATGTGACTTCCCTTTTCTGACATTGGGTCAGAAACCTGTATCATATGAACGTCTAAGGTGTTGAGAACCACTCATTTGGTGTATCGAGGACCACGTGGCTGAAGGAACAAAAAGAACGTAATATCTGAATTCAGGCTACCTGACAGAGCACCTGCAGCCTCCTTGCTAAGCTGTGTGTTCCACCCCAAGCCACAACCTCTCTGAGCCTACTTACTCACCTATAAATGAGAACGACTACCTGTGACTTCAAGGCATTGCTTTTAAGAATAAATTAAACTCTACATGGAGATATGTGTTTTGTGCGCAGAGTATTATCCTCTGCTTCTTTGTAACCCTACGACTCAAATTATTTGAAGTCATTGACCACCCATTAGATGACCATTCATTAGATTTCCTTTCCAGCGTTTTGTTTTGGTATCACAATAATGCAGTGTGCTCAGGGTCTCGACTCCAACCTTTACAACTGCCCACCTCGACTGCACACACTGGGGAGCAGGGCATCTGCAGCCTATTTATACCTCTGGGGGGTTGACCAGTGTGAAAGGAGTAAGACGCCGAGGTTAAGCAGACACTTAACTTTGTTTGTTTGGCTTTTTGGCCTCCTGGCTGCAGTGTGCCTGATATACCTTATGTTTCCTAAAGCACAGAAGTGTTGGCTTGCAACTTAAGTGATAAAAACAGAGAATTCTCACCTTCCCAGGTGCTCTTTCTGGTCGACAATCCAGACTCAGCCAGGCAGACATTGGAAAGTGAGAGAATGGGAGGGAGGCCAGAGGGAAGAATCTGCAAGAGCAGAGGTGCCCTCCAGGGTAATAGCAGCTGCCTCGGTGATTACACTGCTCCTACCAGACAAATGTGGTACTCAAATGGATCTACAACCTTCCAAGCTGTAGTGCGAACTCTTTGGCATCCTGATACATAAGTATTTTTTCCTGTTCAATTTGTACAATATCATTTTCTTTTCTGAGAGATGATTTTAATTCGTTTTTATTGTCATATAGTTTGCATAGCTTACAATTCACAAACGTACTATTGCGTATAGTTTTTAGTATATTCATAAAATTAGGTAACCATCACCACTGGCTAATTTCAGAATATTAGGTATTCTGAAAAATATCTAAAAAAACACCATGTCCATTAGCAGTCATTCCCCACCTCTGTTAGTTTTGTTTCATTCCTTTTTCTTTCTGTTCCTCAGACTGAATTATCTCAATTGAACTATCTTCATTTTCACTGATTTTTTTTTTCTTTGTCAGCTCAAATCTGGCTTTGAGAACCTCAAGTGAATTGTTCATATCATTGATTGTGCTTTTCAAATCCAGAATTTTGATTTTTTTTTTTTAATAATATGTGTCAAGACATTGCTCTCCTACTTTCCATTAGTTGTTTAAACGTGGCTTCCTTTAGTTCTTTAAACACATCTATAACAGATGACTTAAAGTCTGCCTAGTAAGTCCAATAGCTGGACTTCCTCAGGGACAGTGTTTGTTGACTGCCTTTTTTTCCGCTGTATGTGCCGTACTTTCCTGTTTCTTTGCATTTTTTATATATATATTTTTTGAAAACTGACTTTCCTGAGTTAATTCTATAAAATCTGTATACTTTGTCATGTGTGGTCACTGAAGTCTCTGATCAATTACCTTTTACCCCAGTAATCATGATTGAACAGAGATTTCCTTAAATAGTTTGAATGAGTTAAGTCTTTCAGCCTTTGCCGAGGGGTTCCCTGTGTGTGCTGTAGCATGCCTTCAATGGTCTAGCAGGCAGATTACATCTGTGACTTAACTTAAACGTCCTTCTTTGCCCAGAGCCTCATGGTCAGTCAGAAGTGAGAAATTAGGGGCTTCTCAATTCTTTCCTCAGCATGCACTCAATCCTGCATGCGTGTGTGACTTTCTTAATTCCCAGGAACATGTTAAGGCTTTGCAAATCTCCTATGTACCTCTCATTCCTCAGGTTTTTGCCCCACCTGTTAATGATGCCTCAGGCTGATGCAACATTAAACAATTGCTACTGATTGTTTTCTACAACTGCCCCAGGGTAAAGGCTATTCACAAAGAGTAGACTCTGAGTCAGATAAAATTCAGATAAACTCTGACTGAAAGTTTCCATGAAACAACCACACAGGTCAAATATCAGCTGTCCTTTCAAAAACTATCTCTTTCTTCCAGCGGCTACTAAGCTGCTTATTTTCGTAGCTGCTATGATTGTGAGTCTGATGCTTTTAAATATTCTCACAAAGCTTAGAGGTGGGCATGTTTAAATGCCACAAAACATTGTAAATCAACTATACTAAAAATAAAAAACCAAAAAATAAAAAAAGTAAAATGCCACAAAATTTACTTTTTTTTTTCCTGAGATTCATACACTTTTCTTGAATATATACCCCACGGGTTATTGCAAGTTTAGTTAATTTCCAAAGTTCTGAAACACTGAATTTGTCTATTTTGCAGTATTCTTTTCACTTTGGATAGAAGAGCAAAATTTTAGAGGTCCTTACTCTGCTACTCTGGAAATACTCACAAAATTATTTTCTGATGCTTCGAAATAAGAATCCTGCCAAGTCATCAGATTAGTACAAATATTTAACCAATTGATTTGGCCCCAGATAACTATTTCCAGAAAGCCACAATCCCCCTCCCAACACAAAGCAAGAGCTTTTTAAATAAACTTCGACTTGTATATATAGTTAGGGGTCATTTTAGGAAATTTGTTTTTGTTTTTATGAAAGAGAATTCTGTACCATTTATTATATATTCTTACATATAGCAAAATGTAGAAAACAGATATTGTCTGAAATTAGACCAACTCCTCCTTGCAAAGGAAATGATAATAACCATGAAACATTGTGTTAACTTTCATAGCATTCATCACAAAATTTAATTATATTAGTTGAATCATATGAATTTGTTGCATTTAAAAGTCAAAAGTGATTGAATATTGGCATTTTCATGTAGTTCAACATAATATACATACATGTATGTATTAATTGCAGGTTTATCCACTAGATTTTCTGCAGCCCTTCACTGTTTCCCTCACCACTGTGTTCAAGGAGTGTAACAGATTCTTACAAATTATTATCAGTCAAAAAAAAAAAAAAAGAATGAATCTACAATATATGAGAGATTAAGCAGCAGTAAAGCTGGAAAAGAGATAGCGGGACTAAAATGGGAAAAGCTCCATATGCCATATTAAAGAATTTATCATTTATTCTTACATGATAATGACTTTGTTTTTTGCTTTATTTGGGGAATTAAATGCTTGTAAGCTTAATAATGATCATTTTCTTAATTTTAGGAAAATAAAAGGTGAAAGGGGGAAAGAATCAGTAGTGTAAAAGCCCTTTTAAATCAAAGTAGAAGTAAGTGGACAAAAAACCCAACCACAGAGACAGAGAATGAGGAAAACTGGAACAGAGAATTTAGGACAGGCTGCTATGAACACTGTCAGATGACACAGAAGACAGATAAGATCATCACTGAAAGGAGTACATTAAATTGAGCAATTACTGGGACCTTGGATGAAAATAGATTCAGCACAGTAATAGCAGCAGACCCTTAATACTGAAGCAGGTGATTCTTGGGTATGTATGTAGCCAGGAGCCTCTTGGGTCTTGCGCTAATAAGAAACAGAACAGAGAATAGTGAACTGAAGGAAGTCCGTGGATTCTTCTGTTTCTAGAATATTACAATCATAGCATTCTAGGATAAACCTCTTGGTTAAATGGCTTCCCCTTAGTTGTGGAATTATATCAATGATTCTTCTGCTCTCCTGCACCTTTATCCTTTGAAGAATGTTCACTTCAGTTTCATAAGAGCTAGGGAACCTCATTGCCCTGAAATGTACATATCTGTAGACAACCATAGACCACAGTATAAAAACTGATGGAATAAAAAACTGACAAATATGGTGATTACTTGATGGCCATTGTTGTTATGGGAGATCCCTCCTTTCATCTGTTCATCTTTTATTGGTTGTGGGATCAACGCTAAAAGAAAATCCTTATTTTTAGGTTCACTCAGGTAAAAGTCATATCTTAGAACTGGTATTAATACTTTTGTACCATTCTCTTTATATCTTTCAACCTTCTTTGTGTTGTCTCTTTACTTTGCTTCTCCGTAAGACTTTAACCTTTGAACTATTAGCTCGAATGTTTATTTGATCACACTGTTTCTGGTTCCCTTATTTTCTCAGCTTGCATTAAACTTTCAATAAGTTTCCTATAAATCCCTGCCTATAGCAACTTCTAAAAAATTTCTTCTTGATAACTCAGCTGAAAGTATATTAAATGGTTTATTAAAACAGTATCTCTGTTGTAACTCTGGTTTCTTAGGAGATTTCCACATAAGTTATCATTTACAATACATATGGGATTGCCTAATGGTTTAATTCAATATAAATGGTTTATTTATTTATAATGAATATAGCAAAGATTAGAAGATGTTAATACATAGATAATCTGGATTAGGATGAGTCTAAATGGGCTCCTATAAATACACTGTCGACAATTCATACATAAAGAAATCCCTAAAATAAGCAACACTTTCAACAATTAATTTTTAATAGTAATGAAGCAAAGGCTAATTGAAGAAAGATCAAGGCAACTTTTATAGCCACTAAATGAAAGATATAATATTATTGAAACTAGGAAAGTTGGTAAACTTATGAACTGTTGGAAGCATTATAACAGCGCAAACCTTCTGAGAAGTATTAAGAGCTTACATTTGTGGTTAACTTCTTAGATTTGTCATAAATCCACATACCAGCCACTATGCTACATGTTGATTCATACTTTTTAACAAAGTTAATCTCCTCTGTAATTAGCTTATCCTAGGGTAATTCCATCAAAGCAAACAACCACATGTCTAAAGATATTTACTATAGTGTTATTTATATAAGCAGAAAACATAGTTTAGTTACATCAGGTTTTGAAAATTTAGTAAATTAGATGAATATACTATTATACAAACATTGCAATAAGTATGGAGACCAACTAAAATATTTACTGTAAAAGATGAATTGAAAATAAATGCTACTGCTAAGCTCAGTTTTAAATACTTAAAAATTTAATGGAAAAAAATGAATTCTCATCTTTTACTTTGGAGTGGTATTGAATACTATATTTCACAGATTTACAACAGCAAAACCCACAGGGCAGTTTCTTCCTTAACTAGTATGATCTCTGCTATAGGTTTTGTAGGTCTGGACATCTCCCAAATCAAGATTACTGGATTTTCTATTCTATGTCTGGCTGGGTCTTGAACCATTTTGATGAGTTGTCAGTTGTCGATATTAAACTGAATATTGCTAGAAAAAGGGAGAGGATGTAGCCTGACAAAATGGTCCATTCTTTTAAATATAGGCATAAATACAGGCATTAACATTTTCTGTTTCCTCTGGATGGAAATCCTGACCCTTGTCTTCACTAAGTCCTCAATGGCATCTAGGTTTCAGTAGACCAGAGTCTCCAGCAAGACAAGCGCAACCCTTGACAAAGTTCCTGTATTAGTTATAGCATATGTTATGCAAATAATGTCTATGTTGGATGGTGTGTGACCATATATTCCTCAGGCTAATATAGGCTTTTTATTATTCTTCATATTCCAATGAAGCCTTTTCATTCTTCATCTTCATCTCTATCACATATTTGTGTTTAGGGTTAGATGAGTTAGTATCTTTAAAACACTTAAAACCTGGCACACAGTAAGTGCCAAATAAGTATTGAAAAGAAAGAAGGAAGGAAGGAAGGTAGGAAGGAAGGAAGGGAGGGAGGGAGGGATGCCCACTTTTAAATTTTTAATGGGCTACTAAACAATAAAAAATCAAACTTCACTTGGTCTTATGACATTAGAACGAAATTATATTCTTAAAAAAAAAAATCTAACCAGACTTTTAGTTGTTAAGAAAAAGATTTAATTTGGATGAAAAAAATCTAAATATTTTAAAAAGACTCACCTAAAAAAAGTGGCACAGAATGGTTAAAAGAATAGATTGGCTAACCTTAGTCTACCAGACCTGCCATAACAAAGTATCACAGGCTGGGTAGCTCAAAACAACATTGACTTCTCACAGTCCTTGAGCTGGAAGTCCAAGGTCAAGGTGCTGGTTGAGTTGGTTTCTGGTGAGAGTTCTCTCCGTGGCTTGCAGAGGGCTGTTTCCTCTGTGAGCACGTGCATCTCTGGTGTCATTTCCTTTTCTTACAAGGACACCAGTCCTATTGGATTAAAACCTCACCCTCATGACCTCATTTAACCTTAATTACCTCTTTAAAGGCCCTATCTCCAAAAAAGTTCACATTGGAAGTTACGGCTTCAACGTATGAATTTTGTGGAGGACACAATTCAGTCTATAACACCAATATAAAGGGAGATAGATATACCAGGCCAATTCAAGTAAAAACAAAAGAGAGGTAAGATTTTTTTATTTTAGACACAGTGGAGTGTAAGATAAAACATATTACCTATGATAGAGCTGCCAACTTTTTTTTATTATTGAAGTTCAATGATGAAGTTTCATAATGAAATTATTATGACTCAATTCTTTTGCTGCTGAAAAACACAGCATTGAAATTGCCAAGTAAAGAAAGTCACTCTCCATCTTGTTCTAAGAGAATAAAGCCACTAGCCACTGCAGTCCTGACCTTTAACACACCCTGAAAGGAGTTCAGGGCAGAGATCAGGAATGAGGTGTCAACTGAAAAAAAATGCATAATGTAAAATTTGAGAGTATGTTCTATTCGGTTGACATTCTTAGGACTTCAAGCCCGGGAAACAGCCTCCCAAATAACTCTGAGAAACTGCTCCAAAGAGGACGTGGGGGAGCCAGGATATAGAAGAGTTTTTTCAACAAAACCAAGTAGCAGGGCTTCCCTGGTGGCACAGTCGTTGAGAATCTGCCTGCCAATGCAGGGGACACGGGTTCGAGCCCTGGTCTGGGAGGATCCCACATGCCGCGGAGCAACTAGGCCCGTGAGCCACAACTACTGAGTCTGCGCGTCTGAAGCCTGTGCTCTGCAACAAGAGAGGCCGCGGTAGTGAGAGGCCCGCGCACCACGATGAAGAGTGGCCCCCGCTCGCCGCAACTAGAGAAAGCCCTCGCGCAGAAACGAAGACCCAACACAGCCAAAAATAAATAAATAAATAAATAAATAAATAAATAAATAAATAAATAAATAAAACCAAGTAGCTGGAACAAAAGATTGCTATTAGTAAAAGAAGACTAGATATCTCAAGTTAAGGAACTTAGCGCTTTTCTATGTATGGGAAGATGCAAGAGTCTGGGCTCCCTGAAATCATTCCATTGATATACACATCAGTTATCTGGGGCCAGTATCCTGTGTTTTCTCATCCTGAGTTCCCTCAAGCTGCACCATCAGGGGAGGCTGCAGTCTGATGGCAGGCATTCATTGTTTCCTTCCTGAGTCCTCTCGGGGCTCACTGTGGGGCTGACTCCAATGTGGTGGCTAGATCATTTATTTACTGATATGGCAGGCAGTATTTTAGTCCTCAGGGGCACTCTGTGCTCTGGGAAAAACTAGCAGAACAGGTCTTCAGGTAGTTAGACATTTTCAGGAGAAAATTTTATGAATCCAATTTTTTGCATCATCTCAGACCTAGAAAAGCACTAAAATCATTATTGGTGACATCTGCTCCTCGTGACTAGCAGCAACCTTCTATTGAGATATGTGCTTCATTTCATGTACCCCTCCGCCAATATCACATATAGACTGACCTCTTTGGACCTGTCCTTGAGAGGCTGTCTTCTGTGCTATAGTCCTTAGTAACCCTCACATAAAAATAAATTCACAGGACTTCCCTGGTGGCGCTGTGGTTAAGAATCCACCTGCCAATGCAGGGGACACGGGTTCGAGCCCTGGTACGGGAAGATGCCACATGCCGCAGAGCAACTAAGCCCGTGTGTCACAACTACTGAGCCTGTGCTCTAGGGTCCATGAGCCACAACTACTGAGCCCGCACGCCACAACTACCGAAGCCCACGTACCTAGAGCCCATGCTCCACAACAAGAGAAGCCACAGCAATGAGAAGCCCATGAACCGCAACGAAGAATAGCCCCTGCTTGCTGCAACTAGAGAAAGCCCGTGCACAGCAATGAAGACCCAAAACAGCCAAAAATAAATAAATTAAATAAATAAAAATTTTTTGAATTTTATTTATTTTTGTACAGCAGGTTCTTATTAGTTATCTATTTTATACCTACTAAATAAATTTTTTAAAAAATGAATTCACAGCTCTCGTGTGTGTTTTCAGTTGACAGAATATACAAAGCAAAAGAAAATGCAATAGATAGAAATAATTAACAATGGAAAACTTAAAAGCTCTCTAACTTTGAAATATAAAATACAGCAAAATAAATGTAGGATGTAAAAAGTAGCATCATTAACTATGTTGAGGTAATGACTAAATGTAGCAACATACATGTAAGTATGCAGAATGATAGATGCCAATATTAATAATGCTTAACATCCTACAGATGAGAAAACTCGGATTTAAATAACTTGCTTAAAGTCATACAGCTAGTAACAGGGGGAAGTAGAGTTCAAACACACAGATAAACTTCACAAGGCTAAACACAATCCTAGAATAAACTGTACAAATTGGACCCGAATTGGGATAAAACAGAGTGAACATAAACCAAATATCTTTCTTACTGTTTCCTTCCTCCCTTCCTTCCTCTTTCTTTCCTTCCATCCTTTTCTTTTCTTCCACTTTCATTCTCTGCTAATCTTTTCTTTTTAGAAGTTCAGGTTGCTGATTAATCTAGCTTTCTTATGTTAAATGCTTGAGAGTAGAATCCCTATTTCATTTATGTTTTCATCACTCCAGGGATTATTAAGTATCCACAGATATTTGTTTAATTGAATTAATTTTCTTTAAAACTTGAAAAAGAGGGGCGTCAAGGGCTAGGAGCTGCGGAAAGGCATTGCGTGTTGGCCCCCCCGGGTGCAATTCTAGCCTTGCTGCACCGCCAACAACCCTCGCGACCTGAGTCGCACCTGCTCACTCGCCTGGTCCACGAGCAACAGGTTCTGAGGCCGGGGTCCTCTGGCGCTGGTGGCTCCTCCTGCCCACGGTGCTCGAGTGCGTCTGGGGCCGGCCTGCGAGTGGCTCGGTGCATCCAGCTAGTGCGTGTTCTGCAGCCTGACAAAGCTCTGGACTTGCAGTAAAGTCAACTATTGGGCCAGGTCCAGGATCTCCTTGTATAAAGCAGACTCCCTCTGGCTTGATGAACGTGCGTCTGAAAAAAATTAAAAGGGCTCAAGACACAGATGGGAATGGTGAGGATCTCCAGCTAAAGAAAAAAATGCAAGTGACCATGGGATGGTGAAGGAGCCTACTCAAGGTAGTTGCTTCTTTCTTTTTCTTATGAAGCATGCAGAGAGAAGAAGCATCTGTTCTGAGAGCAAGGAGGATTAAAACATAAATTAACAGTTCAGTCCCAGTGAGCCACCTTCTGTATCTGAGTCAGAGAGAAGAGAGCCAGTTACACAAAAAATCATATGTGGGGAAGAGTAAGGAGTTTGGAATCAGCCACATCTGCCTTTGAATCCTCTCTGCCATTTACTAGGTGCATGATCTTTGCTGTGTGGACGAAAGGCTCTTGGTGCTCCAGCCAGGCATCAGGGCCGTGCCTCTGAGGTGGGAGAGCCAACTTCAGAACACTGGTCCACAAGAGAGCTCCCAGCTCCACGTAATACCAAACGGCAAAAATCTCCCAGAGATCTCCATCTCAACATCAAGACCCAGCTTCACTCAACGACCAGCAAGCTACAGTGCTGGACACCCTATGCCAAACAACTAGCTAGACAGGAACACAACCCCATCCATTAGCAGAGAGACTGCCTAAAATCAAAATAAGGCCACAGACACCCCAAAATACACCACCAGACGTGGACGTGCCCACCAGAAAGACAAGATCTAGCCTCATCCACCAGAACTCAGGCACTAGTTCCCTCCACCAGGAAGCCTACACAACCCACTGAACCAACCTTAGCCACTGGGGACAGATAACAAAAACAACGGGAACTACGAACCTGCAGCCTGTGAAAAGGAGACCCCAAACACAGTAAGATAGGCAAAATGAGACGACAGAAAAACACACAGCAGATGAAGGAGCAGGCTCAAAACACACTGGACTTAACAAATGAAGAGGAAATAGGTAGTCTACCTGAAAAAGAATTCAGAATAATGATAGTAAGGATGATCCAAAATCTTGGAAATAGAATAGACAAAATGCAAGAAACATTTAACAAGGATGTAGAAGAACTAAAGAGGAACCAAGCAATGATGAAAAACACAATAAATGAAATTAAAAATACTCTAGATGGGATCAATAGTAGAATAACTGAGGCAGAAGAAAGGATAAGTGACCTGGAAGATAAAATGGTGGAAATAACTACTACAGAGCAGGATAAAGAAAAAAGAATGAAAAGAACTGAGGACAGTCTCAGGGACCTCTGGGACAACATTAAACGTGCCAACATTCGAATTATAGGGGTACCAGAAGAAGAAGAGAAAAAGAAAGGGACTGAGAAAATTTTTGAAGAGATTATAGTTGAAAACTTCCCTAATATGGGAAAGGAAATAGTTAATCAAGTCCTGGAAGCACAGAGAGTCCCATACAGGATAAACCCAAGGAGGAACACACCAAGACACATATTAATCAAACTGTCAAAAATTAAATATAAGGAAAACATATTAAAGGCAGAAAGGGAAAAAAAAACAAATAACACACAAGGGAATCCCCATAAGGTTAACATCTGATCTCTCAGCAGAAACTCTGCAAGCCAGAAGGGAGTGGCAGGATATACTTAAAGTCATGAAGGAGAAAAACCTACAACCAAGATTACTCTACCCAGCAAGGATCTCATTCAGATTCGATGGAGAAATTAAAACCTTTACAGACAAGCAAAAGCTGAGAGAGTTCAGCACCACCAAACCAGCTTTACAACAAATGCTAAAGGAAATTCTCTAGGCAAGAAACACAAGAGAAGGAAAACACCTACAATAACAAACCCAATACATTTAAGAAAATGGGAATAGGAACATACATATCGATAATTACCTTGAATGTAAATGGATTAAATGCTCCCACCAAAAGACACAGGCTGGCTGAATGGATACAAAAACAAGACCCATACATATGCTGTCTACAAGAGACCCACTTCAGACCTAGGGACACATACAGACTGAAAGTGAGGGGATGGAAAAAGATATTCCATGCAAATGGAAATCAAAAGAAAGCTGGAGTAGCAATTCTCATATCAGACAAAATAGACTTTAAAATAAAGACTATTACAAGAGACAAAGAAGGACACTATATAATGATCAAGGGATCGATCCAAGAGGAAGGTATAACAATTGTAAATATTTATGCACCCAACATAGGAGCACCTCAATACATAAGGCAAATACTAACAGCCATAAAAGGGGAAATTGACAGCAACACAATCATAGTAGGGGACTTTAACACCCCACTTTCACCAATGGACAGATCATCCAAAATGAAGATAAATAAGGAAACACAAGCTTTAAATGATACATTAAACAATATGGACTTAATTGATATTTATAGGACATTCCACCCCAAAACAACAGAATCACATTTTTCTCAAGTGCTCATGGAACATTCTCCAGGATAGATCATATCTTGGGTCACAAATCAAGCCTAGGTCAATTTAAGAAAATTGAAATCGTATCAAGTATCTTTTCCGACCACAACGCTATGAGACTAGATATCAATTACAGGAAAAGATCTGTAAAAAATACAAACACATGGAGGCTACACAATACATTACTTAATAACGAAGTGATTACTGAAGAAATCAAAGGGGAAATCAAAAAATACCTAGAAACAAATGACAATGGAGACACGACTACCCAAAACCTATGGGACACAGCAAAAGCAGTGCTAAGAGGGAAGTTTATAGCAATACAAGCCTACCTCAAGAAACAGGAAACATCTCGAATAAACAACCTAACCTTGCACCTAAAGCAATTAGAGAAAGAAGAACAAAAAAAACCCCAAAGCCAGCAGAAGGAAAGAAATTATAAAGATCAGGTCAGAAATAAATGAAAAAGAAATGAAGGAAACAATAGCAAAAATCAATGAAACTAAAAGCTGGTTCTTTGAGAAGATAAACAAAATTGATAAACCATTAGCCAGACTCATCAAGAGAAAAAGGGAGAAGACTCAGATCAATAGAATTAGAAATGAAAAAGGAGAAGTAACCACTGACACTGCAGAAATACAAAAGATCATGAGAAATTACTACAAGCAACTATATGCCAATAAAATGGACAACCTGGAAGAAATGGACAGATTCTTAGAAATGCACAAACTGCCGAGACTGAACCAGGAAGAAATAGAAAATATGAACAGACCAATCACAAGCACTGAAATTGAAACTGTGATTAAAAACCTTCCAACAAACAAAAGCCCAGGACCAGATGGCTTCACAGGCGAATTCTATCAAACATTTAGAGAAAAGCTAACACCTATCCTTCTCAAACTCTTCCAAAATATTGCAGAGGGAGGAAAACTCCCAAACTCATTCTACGAGGCCACCATCACCCTGATACCAAAACCAGACAAAGATGTCACAAAGAAAGAAAACTACAGGCCAATATCACTGATGAACATAGATGCAAAAATCCTCAACAAAATACTAGCAAACAGAATCCAACAGCACATTAAAAGGATCATACACCATGATCAAGTGGGGTTTATCCCAGGAATGCAAGGATTCTTCAATATACGCAAATCAATCAATGTGATACACCATATTAACAAATTGAAGGAGAAAAACCATATGATCATCTCAATAGATGCAGAGAAAGCTTTTGACAAAATTCAACACCCATTTATGATAAAAGCCTTGCAGAAAGTAGGCATAGAGGGAACTTTCCTCAACATAATAAAGGCCATATATGACAAACCCACAGCCAACATTGTCCTCAATGGTGAAAAACTGAAACCATTTCCACTAAGATCAGGAACAAGACAAGGTTGCCCACTCTCATCACTATTATTCAACATAGTTTTGGAAGTGTTAGCCACAGCAATCAGAGAAGACAAAGAAATAAAAGGAATCCAAATCGGAAAAGAAGAAGTAAAGCTGTCACTATTTGCAGACGACATGATACTATACATAGAGAATCCTAAAGAGGCTACCAGAAAACTCCTAGAGCTAATCAATGAATTTGGTAAAGTAGCAGGATACAAAATTAATGCACAGAAATCTCTTGCATTTCTATACACTAATGACGAAAAATCTGAAAGTGAAATTAAGAAAACACTCCCATTTACCATTGCAACAAAAAGAATAAAATATCTAGGAATAAACCTACCTAAGGAGACAAAAGACCTGTATGCAGAAAATTATAAGACACTGATGAAAGAAATTAAAGATGATACAAATAGATGGAGAGATATACCATGTTCCTGGATTGGAAGAATCAACATTGTGAAAATGTCTCTACTACCCAAAGCAATCTACAGATTCAATGCAATCCCTATCAAACTACCACTGGCATTTTTCACAGAACTAGAACAAAAAATTTCACAATTTGTATGGAAACACAAAAGACCCCGAATAGCCAAAGCAATCTTGAGAACGAAAAATGGAGCTGGGGGAATCAGGCTCCCTGACTTCAGACTATATTACAAAGCTTCAGTAATCAAGACAGTTTGGTATTGGCACAAAAACAGAAATATAGATCAATGGAACAGGATAGAAAGCCCAGAGATAAACCCACACACATATGGTCAACTTATCTTTGATAAAGGAGGCAAGCATATACAGTGGAGAAAAGATAGCCTCTTCAATAAGTGGTGCTGGGAAAATTGGACAGGAACATGTAAAAGTATGAAATTAGAACACTCCCTGACACCATGCACAAAAATAAACTCAAAATGGATTAAAGACCTAAGTGTAAGGGCAGACACTATCAAACTCTTAGAGGAAAACATAGGCAGAACACTCTATGACATACATCACAGCAAGATTCTTTTTGACCCAGCTCCCAGAGAAATGGAAATAAGAACACAAATAAACAAATGGGACCTAATGAAACTTAAAAGCTTTTGCACAGCAAAGGAAACCATAAACAAGACCAAAAGACAACCCTCAGAATGGGAGAAAATATTTGCAAATGAAGCAACTGACAAAGGATTAATCTCCAAGATTTACAAGCAGCTCATGCAGCTCAATAACAAAAAAACGAACAACCCAATCCAAAAATGGGCAGAAGATCTAAATAGACATTTCTCCAAAGAAGATATACAGATGGCCTACAGACACATGAAAGAATGCTCAACATCATTAATCATTAGAGAAATGCAAATCAAAACTACAATGAGATATCATCTCACACCGGTCAGAATGGCCATCATCAAAAAATCTAGAAACAGTAAATGCTGGAGAGGGTGTGGAGGAAAGGGAACACTCTTGCACTGTTGGTGGGAATGTCAATTGATACAGCCACTATGGAGAACAGTATGGAGGTTCCTTAAAAAACTACAAATAGAACTACCATACGACCCAGCAATCCCACTACTGGGCATATACCCTGAGAAAACCATAGGTCAAAAAGAGTCATGTACCAAAATGTTCATTGCAGCTCTATTTACAATAGCCAGGACATGGAAGCAACCTAAATGTCCATCGACAGATGAATGGATAAAGAAGATGTGGCACATATATACAATGGAATATTACTCAGCCATAAAAAGAAACGAAATGGAGGTATTTGTAGTGAAGTGGATGGACCTAGAGTCTGTCATACAGAGTGAAGTCAGAAAGAGAAAAACAAATACCGTATGCTAACACATATACATGGAATCTAAGGGGAAAAAAAAAAAAAAAAAAGGCCATGAAGAACCTAGTGGCAAGACAGGAATAAAGACACAGACCTACTAGAGAATGGACTTGAGGATATGGGGAGGGGGTGGGGTGAGATGTGACAGGGTGAGAGAGTGTCATGGACATATGTACACTACCAAATGTAAAATAGATAGCTAGTGGGAAGCAGCCGCATAGCACAGGGAGATCAGCTCGGTGCTTTGTGACCACCTAGAGGGGTGGGATGGGGAGGGTGGGAGGGAGGGAGATGCAAGAGGGAAGAGAGATGGGAACATATTGTATGTGTATAACTGATTCACTTTGTTATAAAGCAGATGCTAACACACTATTGTAAGGCAATTATACTTCAATAAAGATGTTTGAGAAAAAAAAAAAACTTGAAAAAGAAAATGTAGATGCAAATAACTAATGTAGATGCAAATGACACTAAAAATGCTAAAATCTGGGTATGTTGTCCCTCAGTCTGATACTTTTCAAATTTCAATGACAAAGTTGCAATGACTCATTGAATATTACCTTTCTCTTTTTGTGGAAGAGGATTGTCAAATCTAATCAGCATTTGGAGAGAAAGAAAGAGAACAAAAAATGAAGAAATTCCTTAGCTCTTTCCTAAGATGTTTATCACAACTTTCTTTTCATCTGCATAGTTGATGCAAATTGAATCCTCTCCCTCCCAGGGTTTTAGATTACACAAACTATTTTCTAACATGTATCAGTCTTTCTTATCACAAAAGAAAACTCTCCTAAGGAAGATGTATGATACAGGCCTCCAGGGGAGACACAAACTCCTCCAATCTTATCTAATTTGAAATGTAAGTACCTTCAATTGCCTCAGTGCCTCCCATTTTATACATTCTTCCCCTTGACCTGATTCTTCAGTTTCAATGGAAAAATGGAAAAGTCTCCAGAGAGAGCCAAGAATAATACCCTATTCTCTTAACCTGTGTTCATGTGTTACTTATTGAGTTTTTTTTCTTTTGCATGGTTAAAAAACAAAAACAAAAAACCAGAATTCACGCTGGCCCAGAGCCAGGTGCCAGCCTTTTGTCTGAGTTTGAAGAGTCCAGTGCCACTGGCTCCTGTCTATGGGCATCAGACCCCAGGTGTGTGTGAGATGTGCAGGCCTGGCCTGGGCTCCCTGAGTGCCCTGCAAGCTGGTTTGGCCTCAGGCTGGAATCCTTCAGCAGGTCAGGCTGAGCTCATGGCTTGCCCACCTGGGCCCTGAGCTGCAGGTGTGTGCCTGGGGACTCTGTTGAAGAGACTGGGGTGGCGGCAGGAGCCTTTTCGGGGGGCAGTGATATCATCCTGGCTGGCAGGACAGGGATGGAGCAGGTGTGAAGGGGCTGTCCACTTGCAAAACACGGCACAACTGAGAGTTTCAGTTTCATGTGGGGCCTTCCTGAGGACGAGAGCCCGGGAGACAGCCTCTTAGGGAGATCTGAGGAGCTGCTCCCGAGGGGTGGGGGAGGCCAGTATACGTGAGATTTGGGTGAAGGGGTGCGTGCAATCAAGCACGCGTCTGTTAGAACTGTCTGCAGTCCTCTACCTGGACTGTTATTCTGTCAGCTCTGTCTTCTTCATTGTCCCCAGCCAGCAAGTGGCAGAGGATGTAGGGTGGAACCAGCACAGGCTGCAGGGGCTGCACTCCGTTGCTCACCTCCGGTGCTCCATTCACTAGAAAACCAGGTTTCTAGATCTACTGTTTGGCCACAGAGAAGGACTGAATGGATCCAAGTTCAAATCCCTGCTCTCTCACTCAGAAGCCATGGGACCCTGGACCAGCTCCTCAAATCCCCAGTCCCTCACCCTTCACGTCTGTATCATGCCTACATCATGAGTTCACTATGTGGCTGAAGCCATGCATTTAAGGTCCATAGTAAGCCCTCCAGAAGTCTCTGATGCTATTTACTGAAATGCCTTGTTTTATACATGCAATCTCCCTGTGAAGATCACTGGATTGCAAGATAAGAAAACTGACAAATAAGTTGAAGAGCTTGAATTGCCTGAAAACATATGGCCAGTTAGTGACCAGCAACTGCCTTTAGACTCTTTTGTCTCATGTCAAATTTAGCTACTAGACTTTGAGTGGGCTGGGCTGGCTGGGTCCTAGGTTTTAGTCATATCTGCAATCTGTGGGCTTACAACAAAGCAGGACCCTATGGGGCCTTTCCAGAACAGACACTCCCATGTCCTCTACCTGTCTCTTGTCTGTAGAAAAACGTTAGCCTCTTAGGCCTTGCCTGAGTTCCAAAGAACAAATTTAATCAGAGAAGTGAGAAAATGTAGAAACAAAGGAAAAGAGTCAAGCAAGACAAAATAAGAATAGTTTAGCCACTAAACAAAGTCAAGGACATTTAGTTCTTCCTCAAGGGCTGTAGATAACATTCTGAGCCATATCCATAAGCTATTTTGCAGATACTGAAATCCCCACCAGGTGGAAGAAGTTAACTGCATGTTGACCACAAGATCCCAGACTGGTTGGAACCAGTAGGTTGATGATATTGTCTCTGGATGACCTCACACCAAACAATCAGAAGAATGTCCTTGAGCTGATCATACACCCTGCCACCCTCTCCCTCACCCTGTCTTTAGACACCTTTCCCTGAAATCCATCAGAGATTTCTGGCCTTTTGAGCATTAGTTGCCCAAACTCCTTGCTTGGCCCTGCAATAAACACTGCACTTCCCTTCACCACAACCTGGTGTCAGTATATTGGCTTTTAAAAAAAAATGTGTTTTGGCTGCACTGGGTCTTCGTTGCTGCACGTGGGCTTTCTCTAGTTGCAGAGAGCAGAGGCTACTCTTCGTTGCAGTGCACGGGCTTCTCATTGTGGTAGCTTCTCTTGTTGCAGAGCACAGACTCTACGTGTGTGGGCTCCAGTAGTTGCAGCACGCAGGCTCAGTAGTTGCGGTGCACGGGCTCTAGAGCTCAGGCTCAGTAGTTGTGATGCACGGGCTTAGTTGCTCTGAAGCATGTGAGATCTTCCCGGACCAGGGCTCAAACCCGTATCCCCTGCATTGGCAGGTGGATTCTTAACCACTGCGCCACCAGGGAAGTCCCAGTAGATTGGCTATACTGCACGCAAGCAAGCAGACTCAAGTTTGGTTCAGTAACAGGCGGATAATTATTCCTCCCATCTACTCCACCCTCCTTCACAGAAAAGGTAAAAGAATCTCGGGGAGGTGAAGTGACCTTCCCAAGTTCAAGCCAAAACTGAGAGCATGGTGTGGTCAGGTCTTTCTTGGCCTGGCTTAGCTGACTACCATACACCACAGATCTCACAACACACTGAATTCCACAGCTAATTCAGCAAATCTTTTCTTACTCTAAACCCCTCTGTTCCTCCTGATGCAATAATCCAACCTGAATTCACAATGCCAAGGCTCTCTATTTCTAAATTCTTCCAACAGAGTCTGGCTATTACTTCCCCTCAGCTCTGGAGTGCTAGGTGGAGTGAGAGCTGGTAGCAGGCGCTGGCTGATTGACCAGACAATGGAGCCCTTCAAGTCTGTGTGTGTAATGGAGGTGTGTGCATGGCAGGGGTTGCAGAGGGAAACAGCATATACTCTGAAGCAGATAAATGAAGACCCTTGTTCTGTATCACACTGTATGTGGGCAATCCTGTTTCCAAAGATTCTTTGCTTCATGGATTCTTAGCGAGAGCAGGTGCGTGTTGGGGGGTGGGGGGTGGGGGTATCATATTTGTGACCAGAGACAAAGGGTTGGAAGGTGCTTGACAAAATAAAGAAATACCACTAAATACAAATGGGCTATTCCATAAATACAGGCAAGTTTGAGTATGATTTGTTATACAGACAAGAAATGGCAAAAGCTCAAGAAGGACTAATAGTCAGAAATCAGAAATCGTGAAAAAATGCCATTATTATGGTGTGAGTGCCTGGGAGAGCCATCACACTGTTCATGGATAGCCACCTGCCTCCTCCATATAGATGGCAGACCTGGGAATCACATTTTCATCTCTTCCTCTTCCTTCACACCTTTTCTCTCTGCCTGATTCATTCCCCAGGAGTGTCTATAATCCTCGTGATATTACTCTTGCCTCTGAGTAGCACCATGGCTAAAGGGGTTGCTATGATAGAGGTTCTGAGTGAATCATTCTGAACTGTGCTTCTCCATTATGGGGTCATCACACCTACAGATCACTGGACACAATCCAGGACACCATAGAGACAGGAGCAGGGAGATGGTGTCAAAGACACTTAAAAAGATTAATCTGGACAACAGGCATTGCTTCTTTCTTGTTCTCCATTGTCCTTTCATTACCAGGCTTGGAGTCTGACATCCAAGAGTTCATCCAACTAATATATGCATGTGTTTAGTGAATAAATGAACACTTTCACCTCATTTCTGGATTTAAAAAATTGAAAGTGAGTAAAGGCACATCTGACTTGAAGGAGTGAGTATATTCTCCAGCTTTGAAAAGATAAGCAGAGTCCTCTTCCACCAACTAAAATACAAAAACACATGTCATGATGTCTGAGCTGACTGTTTGCCCGAATGCCTTTACCTGGTTCCAAAGCTCCATTCCCTTCATTAATGGATCTAAAAGAGCAGAATATGTATATAGGAAAAACAGAGCTGACCTAGGGCCATAGTGCAAGAAAAAAAAGTACTTTACAAGATCCAGAATCCAGCCTCCATATTCCATTTCACTCTGTTTTCCATAGACTTTCTGGATCAGGTCTCAGTGTGTTGGGGGCAGAGTGCAATTTAGTGTCACCAGCTGAGTGATAGCCCTGCAGTTTCTGTATCCTTGTGTAGAACACAGAGGTGCTGAGGCATCTGGCTGCTCTCCCATCCTTTACCCCATGATACACGATGGATGCCTGTGGCAAGGTTCTGCTTGTACACTTTTATCCCCATCACTTTCTCTGTGACAGATGAGGAATGCAGGAACCTTGGCAAGCATGGCACGGAGATTCGACAAGCTCTTCAACATGTTGGGTAGTGAAGTGAAATCAATCACAGAAGCAACCCCTCACTGTGGTTGAGAGATTAACATCTTTACAAGATAATAAAGGAAACAAATTACATCTGCCAGCAGTCAAATCAGGAGACTCATAAAGTGATTCTTGGATAAGCAGTGAAGCTCTGTGCCCTGGCTCATCAGATTCAGAGAAAAAGCTGGAAACTGGGCAAGCCATAGACAAGCTCCAAGGCCTGTATGGTTACAGCAGTGGTCTGGCCACAAATGCCACTGAGGGTCAGCTCCAGCTGCTGACTCTGTTCTCTCACAAGGAGTCAAAGGTGTGGGCAGCAGGCATTTTGAATCACAATGGCTGCTCACCATCCTACCTCTTACCCATTTATGGTAGCCATAGATTTATACCTCTCAGCTCTTTAAGGAGATCTGCCTTGGGAAGCACAGTTGACTGGAAACCTGCAGAGGCAGCATCTTCAGATTTGCCACAGTGCTCCAGCCAGGGCCCCATTTCCCATTGGCCACTCCAGCCAATGACTGAGCATGGTAGGGTAGGAGACAAGGCCATTTCTGTATGATGCAGGACTCCTTTAACAGCACTATTTTCTAGGGAAATCCCCATCAGCCTGATTAAGACTTTCTCAGAAAGTGCATTTCAGTTGGAAGCTTTCTCTACCCAATTCTTTCCGTCACCTCTGCTCTCACAGATGTCACATGTCATTATGGTAGGAAGTCTCTCCTTACTTACTTCTGATCTCTCCTCTTTTATCCTTCACAGATATTTTACCCCAAAATCTCCAGCATGTCTATCCCAACTTGGTGTCTGCTTCTTGAAGCCCATGGAGTGACACACCATCACTCCAAAATGTCCTCTCAGACACCAGCCAATGTCTAATAGCTATAATTTCATGAATTCCTTTCCATTTATTTATTCACCCATTCAAAAATATTTATTAGAAATCAACTCTGTTGGTAAATGGAAGGAAAGTTACAGAGATGAATAAGACATAATATGTGCCCTCACTGAAGATAATGGACACACACACACAAAAAAAACAGTGTGAAAAATCACTATACACCACAGAGCACAGCGCTAAGGGAATACAGAGGAGGAAAGAGACATCTGGGAATAAGTAATAAAGGAGGGAAATGTATTCTAAAAAGATGGAAGAGCATACGGTACTTTTGATTTGCAGGGATAGTAGGAAATAATTTTAGGAAATGGAATTTATAGGACAATCTGCATTTTTTCTAAAGAATTAGCCTGTATTAAATGCAAGTAGGAGGGACTTCCACTTTAGGCTATGACTGAGTAACAATGATTGGATTTACCTTCCTGTCTGAAACAACAGAAAGCAAGAAAGGAAGAAAGGAAGGAAGGAAAAGAAAGAGAGAGAGAAAGAAAGAAAGAGAGAGAGAGTGAAGGAGGGAGGGAGGGTAGGAGGGAGGAAAGAAGGAAAGAAAGAAAGAAAGAAAGAAAGAAAGAAAGAAAGAAAGAAAGAAAGAAAAGAAAGAAGGAAAGAAAAGATTTGAATCAACAGCTTTCAAGGCATTGGATGCCAGACAGTTATCCCTGAGATAAAGGCAACTCAAGAAGTAAGCCCTACAATTGCCTCAACCTATAGCATTTCCCAGTCAAGTCTCAGGGCGTGAACTCAGGCAGAGTCTGGCACATACCGTAAGCTGAGGAGATGGCTCATGGGGACACTTACTGAGAGCAAAGAGCTCAGTAGAGTCCAGAGAAATGATAGAGTCATCCATGTATGTAAAATACCAAAGGTCGGGGAAATAGTCTTGAGTGAAAAAGATGAGAAGATATACACCTGGTACTGACAGGGCTGAGAGTAGTGCCTGTGTCCACTAACCAGATGGAGACCTCATAATTTACAGGGAATTGCTCTGGGTATTCAGAAAGATCTAGCCTCACTAGTGAGGAATAATTGGCACTAGAATGAACACTTCAAATATTAAAAGTCTTCCTAATAAATATTAAAGGTCAGTACCAAAAGCCTCAATCTGTTTCCAAGTAGCCTAACCAATTCCAGAACTAAGTTCAAGAATATTTAAAGAAATACAAAATATCCAGCACTAGAAAGGTAAAATTCATAATGTCTGGTATTTAATCAAATATTTCCAGGAAAGAAACAGGGAAAAAATAGGAGTATTTGACCCATTTTGAGGAGAGAAATCAATCAATTTAAACCAACTCAGAACTGTTACAGTTGTTAGAATTATCAGACAAGGACTTAAAAACAGTTGTTATAACTGTAGTCTATATGTGCAAAAAACTACAGGAATAGTTGAACAAGTGGAAGAATGGAAGGTGTTTTTAAAATGAAACTTCTAAAGATGAAAATTAAAACATCTGAGATGAAAAATACACTGGTGTAATTAATGGCATATTTGATATTGCAGGGGAAAAAAAGGCTAGGGAACCTGAAGACATAGCAATAGAAAGTATTCAAAATTAGATGTAGGAAAAAAATGATTTAAAAAAATAAACAGAGTATCAGTGAGCTATGGAAAAACTTCAAATGGCCTAATATATGTATTATTTGAGTCTTCAAGGAAGTCATGACAGAAAAAATATTTTAATAAATAATGGTCAAACACTTCCAAATTTGATGAAAACTATAAATTCACTGATACAATAAACTCAATGAACTTCAAGCAAAGGATATATAAAGAGAACAATATCAAGGACTTTATAAACAAATTTCTCAAAACTAGCAATAAGAGAAAACTCCTAAAGATTGGCAGAGAAAAAAAATACACATTACATACAAAAGAACAAACATAACAGTGACAGTAGATTTATCATCAGAAACATACAAGTGAGAAGAAAATGGAGTTACATCTTTAAAATACTGAAAGAAAAACCATCAACCTAATACTGTATAGCCGGAAAAAAATACCTTCCAAAAATAAATGCAAAATAAAGTATTTTTCAGATATACAGAAGCTGAAAGAATTATCCCTAGCCATCTCAAACTAAAGGAAATATTAAATGAAACAGTGTAGGCACAAGAAAAATGATATCAGGCAAAAATCCGTATGTGTACAAAGGAATAAAGAGTAAATATACAAGCTTTTCTCTTATTATTCAATCTCTTTAAAAAATAATTGACTATTTAAACAAAAATTTAAGAACAGCCCTTAGTAAAATATTAGCAAACCAAATCCAGGAGCATTTTTAAAAGATTATACACCATGACCAAGTTAAATTTATCTCAGGAATGCAAGGTTGGTTCAAAATCAATCAATGTAATACAATATATTAATAAAGGCAAAGAAAACATATGATCATCTCAATAGACACGAAAAGAACATTTGACAATATCCAACAACTTTTCATAATAAACACACTCAACAAACTAGGATTAGAAGAAAACTTTTTCAACTTAATAAAGAGTATCTTTGAAAAACCCACAGAGAATATCATATTAAAGTGAAAGACTGAACGTTTTCCCCCTAAGATTAGGACTAAGATAAAAATGTCTGTTCTTGTCACTTCTATTCAACACTGTTCTGGAGGTTCTCACAAGTACAATTAGACAAGAAGAAAAAATAAAAGATATTCATATTAGAAAAAAAATAAGTAAAGTTTTCACTATTTGCAAATGACATGAGCTTTTCTATAGAAAATCCTAAAGAATTCACACACATGCCCATACATGCACACACACACATACACACACAAACTATGAAAGCTAATAAATAAAGCTCAGCCAAGTAGCAGCATAAAAGAAGACAGAAAAAAATCAGTTGTATTTCTATACATTAGCAATAAACAGTCTAATTTTTTTAAAAAATCCAGTTAAAATAACAAAAAGAAAAAATATTTATGAATAAATTTAATCAATGAATATAAGACATATATTGCAAATCATTGATGAAAGAAACTAAAGAAGACCTAAGTAAATGGAGAGACAACCTGTCTTCATGGATTGGAAGATTTAATATTAATGAGATGACAACACTTAGAAATAAACCAATATATCAAAAGTAAATTGATTTTCAGCAAGGATGTCAAGAGTATCTTTATCAACAAATGGTGATAGATAATGGGTATCCATACGCAAAAGAATAAATTTGAACCTTAGCTCATACCACATATAAAAATTAACTCAAAATGGATCAAAGACCTAAATGTAGGTGCTAAACTCTTGGAAGAAACATTGGTGGAAATCTGTAAGAGTTCAGATTAGGCAATAGTTTCTCAGACATCACATGAGAAACACCAACAGAGCAAAAAACAGATAAATTGGACCTCATCAAAATCAATTTTTTTTTTTTGGCTTCAAAGAATACCATGAATAAAGAAGAAAAAACAAACCACAGAATGGGAGAAGATATTTGTAATTCATATTCTGATAAGAATCTAGTATTCAGAATATAGGAAGAACTCTTACAACTCAATATTAAAAAATAATAACCCAATTAAAGAGGGGCAATGGATTTGAATAGACATTTCTGCAAGAATATTGACAAATAGACATTTCTCTAAACAGTATGTACAGAAACGTATATGTTCAACATTGTTAATCATCAGGAAAATGCAAATCAAAACCTCAGTGAGATACCATTTCATACCCACTAGGATGGCTATAATAATGTTTTTTAAAAGGAAAATAGTGTTGGCTGAAGATGTGGAGAAACTAGAACACTCATGCATTGTGGGTGGGAATGTAACATAATGCAGTCATGGTGGAAAACTGTTTGGCATTTTCTCAAAAAGTTAAACCTATAGAATTATCCTGCAACCCAGCAATTCTTCATCTGTCAAGTAGAAATATGTAATTATTTAACTCAAAAGTACTTTTCAGAACAGTATTATCATAAAAAAATTAGATAACATTACATGCCATCCTTCTAGTCTGTAGTAGAGGGTCAATAAATATTATAATTTCCCTGGGATGAGCATGCTTAGAAAAAATAGATTTTGATAGGGAATGAATGAGCTGGGGCAGAGGAATTCTCGCCTTTGGACTAAACCCAGACCAATCATAGAGGGCAGGTTTAGAATTGGGATGGGAAGATGATTAACTGGAAACATGATGCAGTAAAAAAAAGCACAGAGTTTGCAGTCAGAAGACCTGAATTGCATAACTGGTTTTTAGTTTCTTCGTCTATAAATTGGTAGTGACTTTACATCTGGATCATGATATTTGTGAGGATGAATGGGAAAACAAATTTTTAAAAATATATAGTTTTAAAAGTTTGAAGAATGGTAGCCCTTGAGTTGAATGTCCCTTATTTATGTGTTGTCCCAGTGGATGGGTGCTTTAACATGAGCTCATGTCCCAAGAAGGTTGCTACAAATCTGGGGAGGAGGGCTTTCTAAATTGTATAAAGTATGACAAACTAGAGTCATGGCAGACACAATCCAAACAGTGTAGAGAATTAGAGTGAGTGGTTTTCCAATTCGTGGATGTCAGTCACACAGAGAAACCAAGAGCACACTCTGGTGGAGGCTTGTGTGTGACCCAGACCCTCACTGTGCTGAAAAAGATGGAGACCGTTGGGCCATGCTGCCTGATCTCAGCTCATGGGGACACTTACTGAGGAAAGAAACTGTGGTAGTGTCCAGAAGGCACTGACTACGTATCAGGAGACCTGTGGAATACCTACCTCAAACATTATCCTTACTTGGGATATGTGAGGGGAGATTCTCATTACCTTTCTCAGCTGGGCAATGAGGAGGAGGTGTCAGGGATTTCAAGAAGATATGGTTCTTCTAAACTCTAGGATGCTGTCACTCCTGCCATAACTTAAAGGAAGTGTTTGAGGAACAGAATGAAGGAGAGAAAGAAGTGCAATGAGATGTGTGGGTCTAGTGGAGGTAAGTGATACAGGACATGGTGAAAAATAGATCTTATTATAAGAACAATGGGAAGCCATAGAGCATCTTAGGCAGAAGAGTAATATCATCGGATTTCCAGTTTTAAGAGCCCAGTGGATTATAGGGGAGAACTAGTGGAAAAGGGGAGACTAGTTAGGGAGTTGGTGCAGTCGTCCAGCATGGAGACTATTCCTGTGTCCAGTGGTGAGGGCATGGATGAGGGTATTAGCAGTGAGGATGGTGAGAAATGGAGGAAGGGAGTCAATAGGACCTACAAGTGGATTGGACATGAGGGGAAAGGAAAGAGTAATCAAGAACGACACCCAGAATTTTGTTTCAAGTACCAAGGTGGAGGCTGGAACATCTAATGGAGTTTAGAAACAAGGGAGCATGGATTTATCAAACAGCATTAAGTCTGGAGACCTATAAATGGCTCCATGTTTGTGAAATACAACATATAAGGCAACGTGATTGGAGTAATCGATGAGGCTGAACATGCAGGAAGAGGCAAGATTATGGAAGGTCTCATACAATAGGATTTTCATCATAAAACTGAATGGACCACTACTCCCCCCCCCCCTTTTTTTTAAATGGCAGCATGATGTTTGAGAATGTTCTCTCCGGTGATGGTGTAGAGTTTAGATTCTAGGAGAAAAAGCCACAGGGAGGGAGACAAGCAAGGAGGATGGATGAGAAGTCAGGATGACTAAATCCTCCCTGCTGAGCTACTTCTCTGAAATAAAATCATCCAGTACCTGACATCAGCATTCCTTTTGCCAAATCTCTTCATTTTGAATGCAAATTCCAAGATGTGCTTTCAGCTAGGGATAATTATCTAATTAATCTATTATCCACTGTGATTGTCTCATCTTCTCTCCTTTCTCCCTCTGTTGAGTGTGTGGCTTTTGGCGGGCTTGAGAAAGATATGACTCAATCGCCTGTCAGCACAGCTTTCATGAGGAGGAAAGATCATGGAAAAAGAAGCTCACTGTTGCAGAAGCAGCACGGTAATTGGTTACTAATTACTGAAATATTATGTCTGAAGGAGGGAAGGCACAAGCCTACTTTCCAAGGCTCCAGGTAATTAGCAAACTTGTTTGAGACACCCTACGATGGCCCGAGGAAACATCTGAGAAGAATGAGACCCTTCAACCTCCTTCTAAGATTCATTTATGGCTTTTGCATGATGTGCTTCTCACTCTCAAGCTTGAAGGATGGGCTTGGGACAGAGGAGCGCCCCTCAACATTGCCATCCAAAGGAGGGTGTCGTAGAAGGAACCCCGCTAGTTCCCGGATGGCAGGGCAAAGGGCAGCAAAGAAAGGGAAGAAGTGAGCTGAGCCCTTCACTTTCTCAGAAACATTAAGGGCAATCTTGCAAAAACACAAGGCTAATCATGCCCCTTCTCTGCTTGAAATTCTTCAATAACTTCCCTTTCTCCTGAGAGGTCAAGATTCTCAATTAACTGGCTTCCAAGGCTCTCCACAGCTCCCCTCCCATTGTTCATAGAGAAAGTCTGGCTGGGGTCAATGGGTGGAGGGAGTGGAGGCTGTTCCTTCTTTCAGTGCATTGAAAGGACTGTAATTTCTCTCACCACCAGTATTTGCATCTTCAGTGTCTTATGCCTATACCAACCTCCTCTTCTGCCTGGCAACTAATTCTTCCTCACCCTTTTTCTTCACTCAAATGCTCCCCTGATGGCGAGGCTTTCTCTTGCACCCCCCAAAAAAGCTGTGCTCTTCCATCAGCTCCTTTTTTGAAAGAAATGAATTCTATTTTTTTAACACAGTTTTAGACTCAAGGGAAAGAAAATTAAAAGATAGTACAGTCTTCATATATCCCACATCCAGTTTCTTCTATTATTAACATCTTACATTCATACGGTACATTTAATACAATTAATGAACCTGTATTGATACAATTTTTGTTAACTAAAGTCTATAGTTATTCAGATTTTCTAAGTTTTACCCAACGTCCTTTTTCTATTCCAAGATTCCATGTAGTACACCACGTTGTATTTAGTTGTCCTGTCCCTTTTGGCTCCTCTTGGCTGAAACAGTTTCTCAGACTTTCCTCAGTTTTCACAAGCACTGCCCAGGTATTTTGTCAGATGCTCCTCTATTGGAATTTGATGATTTTTCTCATTATTAGACTAGGATAATGATTGTTTTGGAGGAAGACAAGAGTTGAGTGTCATTTCTTCACAACATATTAAGGTGTGTACTATCCACATGACTCATCACCATTAATGTTGATCTTGATCATCTGGCCATCGGGTGTTTGCCAGGTTTCTTCATTAAGGAGTTGCTCATTCTCTTCCTTTTCCAGGCTGTACTCTTTGAAAGTCACTATGAATAGAACACACCTAAGCATGGAGAGGTGTAGCCCATCTCCTTGAATGCACAGAAACTATATCCAGTTATTTAGGATTTTTCTACATGGGAGATTTGTCTCACTCCCTGACTTATGTATGTAGGTATGCAAGTATGTATGCAGTCATTCAATCATTTGTTTATATCAGTAGGGACACATATATTTCTTTCATTCTTTGGCTTATAGTTCTATGCTGCTTTATTTATTTTGTTGCTCATATTTTTTCATCTTTGGTCATGGCAAAGTTTTTCAGTTAGCTTCTCTGTCCCTTTGCAAACTTGTATTATTATAGGGTCTTTTGTGTTAGTTTGTTCATTTTGTATTTTGTTTTTGTTTTAGCACTTCCTTAGTTTCTGGTGCAAAAAAATAGATGCTCCAGGCTCATCTTATATATGTCCTGCCCTTGTCCTAGAATCAGCCGTGATTAGAGAATTAGAGAATTAGAGAAACTAAGACATCCTAGTTCCTAGTTCCTTGTATTGGAGAATGGCATTAGAAGCCAAGATCTCGGTAGTAGGTGCGCTCATTATTAACAAGGTGTCATTGCTTCTAGACCTTTCAGCTGAAATGGCTAGAAAATAGACAAATGTATATAACCCATGTGTGTACACCTATCTGTGAATATGTCTATATTTCCCATCTACATTAAGCTAAACATGAGTTCACAATGATGTCTCCAATTCGAATCCATTACCAAATGGATTATCTACCCTCCTCCACTTGCCTTTCTGTAAACTCTCACTCTAACAGAAAGAAAACTGGCTTCCATTTCTGCCCATCCATTTACTTAATTGTTCAGTTCCAGTATACATGTGCAGCAGTGTCAGATTGTTGAACCAGACCCCTCTGGGGGACGCTTTGTCAGTTACAGTACAGTGCTTATTTGCACTTTGTCTTTAGTCTTATAGAGTCTAATCATTTCCTAAGCTAAGTCAGCACCTCTCCCTTCCCCTCTTCAAGTGAGGCTATTTCATAACTTTGTAACATAGTTAGATTCTTTCGTCATATCCTGCATTCCATCTTGAGATTCCCCATCTCCTAATGATTTTTTAAAAGTTTGCATATTAACTATTTGGAAAGATCACTATGCTCATAGAACACCCCCATTACAGTGTCATAGAGAATCATGTCACCACTCTAAAGAATCCACTATGCTTCACCTATTTATTTAGCTTCCTTGACCCCTGGAATCCCTAGGAAGGACCAGTCTTTTCACCACTACTGAAGTTATGTTTTATCCAGAATGTCACATAATTGGCGTCATACAGTGTAATATTTTCAAACTGGCTTCTTTCACTTAGAAATATGCATTTATGATTTGTCCATTTTGTATGGCTTGATAGCTCATTTATCTTTATTGCTAAATAGTATTCCACCTTCTGGATGTACCATAGTTTATCTATGCCCTACTGAAAGATATCTCGGTTGCCTCCAAGTTTTGGGTATTATGAATAAAGCTGCTATAAACATCTGTGTGCATGTTTTTGTGTGGGTATAAGTTTTCAGTTCATTTGTGTAAATACCAAGGAGCACAATTGCTGGATTGTATGGTTAGAGTATGGTTAGTCTTGTGAGGAACTGTTAAACTGTCTTCCAAATTGTCTGTACCATTTGGCATTCTCAACAGCAATGAATTAGAGCTCCTGTTACTCCACATCCTTATCAGCACTTGGTGTTGTCAGTGTGTGGTTGTTATTGTTGTGTAATTGTAACCCTCATAATGGCTTTGTAGTGATATCTCATTATTGTTTTAAATATCTCCCTGACAACTGTTGTTGAACATAGTTTCACATGCTACATGCCATTCTTATATCTTCTCTGGTGAGATGTCTATTCAGGTTTTTTGCTCATTTTTTAATTAGGTTGATTTTTTTTTTAATTGCCGAATTTTAAGTTCCTTTGTGTATTTTTGATACAGGCCCTTTAAGACATAATAGCCTGTTTTTTGTGGGGGTTTTTTTTTTTTGGTAGGTTATTAATGATTGATTCCTTTTTTTTTTTTTAATGATATTTAGATAATATCTACAGTGTTGGTGACAATTTTCTTAACATTGCATTTCTTCTTGGTTTCTTCTTTCCCTCTATTTCTCTGCCACCTCTGATTTCAATCTAGCATTTTATATGATTCCATTTTCTCTCTTAATGCATCAGTTAGATTTCTTTTATTAAAAAAACTCTTTAATCATTGCCATAGAGTTTGCAATATACATGTTTACCTAATCTAAGTCTGTTGACTAACTTTACATACTACTATATACTGCTTCACATGTAGAGCAGATACTTTCTATCAGAGTATTTCTGGTTCCCCCCTCCTGTCCCTTATGCAATTGCTGTTATACATTTCACTTATCCATATCCAATACATTGTTACTATTATTATTTTAAAAAGTTATTTTAGATCAATTAAAGATATGAAAAGTAGATTTGATTTTACCTTCACTTATTCCTTCTCTGATGCTTTTCCACTCTTTATGTAGATTCAGATTTCTGACCTGTTTAGTTTTCCTCCTGCCAGATAGAACCTCTGGTGATGAATTCCCTCAATTTTTGCTTCTCTGAGAAAGTTTTTACTTGTTTTTCACTTTTTAAGGATAATTTAACTGAAAATAAAATCCTAGGTTGTTTTTACTTTCATCGAAGACTTTAAATATTTCACTCAATTCTGTCTTGCTTGAATGGTCTGATGAGATGCCAGCTGCAGTTATTATCCTGTTTCGCTCTTGGAAGGATGTTTTCTTCTCTTTTTTTTTTCCAAGTTTTTCTTTTTCTTTGTGTTTTGTTTTATGTAGTTTGCACATGATACACGTTAATTATACCTAGAGATTGCTGGAGAAAGGACTCACAATTTCAGCTTGGTCTTTCAAGACAAATGAAAAGTCAGAAAAAGACATATTTTTATTGTTTCTTTTGTGCTGTTCTTGTCTTTAGCAATTCAGCCCTTCTCAGAGCTCCAATCTCCACACGTGTAGCCTAAGACAGAAATAACAATGATATCTTTGAATAGGCAGTAGGAATCATTGCCTTTCTTGGGTAACAGGTCTAGAACATATTAACTGGTCTATGTGCAGGGTCCCAAATACCACAAAAAGACAGGCTCACAAAACACATCCTCCTACCAGACCTAGCAGGTCCTATAGACTCATGACACAGATAAAAAGGACAGCACTGAGATGCAGGGTTTGTCATGTTCTAGGTCTAAGGGAGACAGAAGGTTTCACTGCTAAAACTGAGGCTCTTGTCTTCTCTCTGGGACCATTGTGACATCCCCCAATGGTACACCTTGCTACTGCATTTCTCCCAATGTACCCTCTGTACAGAGTCCTTACAGAGTCCCCACCTAATGTGCCCTCATTCTTCTTCTGTTGATTTTATATAATCATTTTAATTTTCTATAGTTTTAAATGTGGCATATAAATACAGTAGTAAATGTATGAAAATTTTAATAAATAAATATAGATAAATCAGAGAGCTAAAAGTTCATTGATAGGGTGCATGATCAAAAAAAAAAGTATGAAGACCAACACCTGCCCACAGCACTGCCTCTGTGTTGTGTGAAGTCCTCAGTCCTCACGTGGCCGACCTGACCTGGGTCGGGATAGAGCAGAGATTACTCCTTGTGTGTGAAACCAAGAGAGATATAGATAGCTATGAAAGACCCCTTGCAAACGTCTCCCTATTACTTGTCCCTGGGGGCACAGCCTAGATCAACATCCGCAATACAGCAGCATTCCAAGTTTTCACTCTGCCAGTTTTTATTTAGCCATGAACAAGCTGCTTAATCACTCCAAGCTTCTGTTTTCTCACTTTTAGAATAGGAGTGGGGATGCCTGCCTTACAGCATCATTAGCTGCATGTGAACAAGCCATGGACATTAAAACTGAGGCTTGGTACCAACAATGAATGTTACTGTTCTGAAGTTCCACACCGACATGCAACAACAAAATATTTCATATAGTTTTTAACAAGAATGTTTCTGATGGAAAGTTCTTATTAGAGCACAGAATCACTTAGAAGAGAGATCTACCCAGGGCAAGATTTCTTTCTACAGAATTATTGAAAGATGATCACCCAACTTTGGTTGCATTACATCTAGTAACAGGAAGTTTCCCACTCTGAGGGAAGGAGATTTCATTTGGGGATGGGGGGATGGGTAGAATGCTATTTTATTAAGTAAAAATATCACCTCTGGCAATGTTTACCTTTTGAATCTATCTCCTTTGGACCACCCAGACTGTTTCACTTACCTCTAACCACAATCATGATACATCTTCACCAGTCATCTATACACATACCACTAAATTTCCCTTTTCCTGGGTAAATAGGTCCAGCTCTTTCCAAATGTTCCGGTGTGATATGATTGCCAGAAATCCTGTATCCATCATAATCTGAGACATCAATGCATTTATCTAAGAATATGTGGTGCCTAGAACTGAGGATAATATGCTAAATTGTTGTAATATTGTAATGTGTAATATGATCTATGAGGATATGGTCATGTAGTTCACTTTTATTACGAAGATGCCATGTTACACTAGTTACAAACTTTGTAGCTAATAATATACAATCATCCATCCTCTCACCAAACACCAAGAACCCCTTGCTGTGGATGTGGAAACAAAACGGACGCTCATAGAAGTTCTGAGAGTCATTCCCTATCACACAGATAAGAGAATATATGGCATAGGCCCCCTGACTGCCATTGGCCTCCACACTCAGTGAAGAGTAACTTCACTTGTCACCACTAGCTTGGGTCAGCTACTCTCTAAACCTTTTTTCCCACATAGAATGATGCCAGGCAATGCTCTGTTTTGAGAAATTGTCTATTGATTTTTAATATGAATGTAGATGTCTAAAATTTAGAAATACAGAACACTTAGATATAAGAAACCTAAAGATTATATGAAAAATGACACACTTATGAATAAGTGACAAGTAAACTAGTCAAATGTCACATAGCCACTTAATCTAAAGGTGGAAATAGAGGCATGATCTTCAGATTTTCAACCCACCACTTTTGCCCAAATCATCCAGGGTATCAAAAAATTATGGATTCCTTTACTGATGCTGCATGAATTAGCAGACAGCCAAGTGATATTTGGGCCCACTTGAAAATATGGATTCCTTATAGTTGATAATTTCACCCCTAATACAGAGATCTATTATTTTACCCCACATAATTTAAAATATCACCTTCAACTCGGAATTACATAAATATTGAAAATTCATTTGTGGTGGAGAGATGGGTAATTGGACTGATTTTGGGATGTGGCACAGGAAGCAAGCCTGTCAGTTCGCTGGAAGACCAGGGTTTCCACAAATGCCTGCCTAGTCCAGACAGAAGTAGGTGCTGCTGCTGATTCTAGCTGCTATTTCTTTTTTCATTCTTTCTTTCTTTTTTTCTTTTTTTCTTTTTTTTGTGAAAATATCTTAATGTTCTTTCCGTTGCAAATTACTCCTTTGGTTCAATGTTTCAAATAGTGGATTTTAAGAGTGTTACTTTTCAAGCTGTAATCAAAACTAGAAGATACTTAAACTTGCTACCTGCTATTTCTGTAGCTGTTTTATTCTAGTCTTCAAAGGAAGACTAGAAGGAATACCTAGGAGCTGAAAAATGTGCCCTCTATTTTAGCTCTGGGAACAACCTAATTCAATACGGCCATTTGGAAAAGCAGTGTGGCTTCGAATCACTAAGATGATTTTTTTTTCTCTTTGGCCCGATTAATCTAACCCTGGGAACAATTCCACAGAAAGAAAAAGCTTCTTGCATGATGATTTCCATTACAGCATTATATACAATACTGAAAGTTTGTCAGAGAATTCTTTCATAAATTATCTGATACCAACATATACATTATCAAAAAAGAAATGTTGAGAACTAGTCACGGCTGGTGTCTAGCACAATATCTTCCACATTGAAAGTGCTCAATATATGTTGAATGAGTGAACGAGAAGTTTATAATATAATGCTAAGTTTCAAGAATAATGTTATCTTGTGCGTGTGTCACTTGGTACGTTACAAAATGAGAGCATATATCCTTATTTTATTCTAGTGAGACATTCATAAATTTTGTGTGCATTTTGTTCAAAAAGTGTTTGGATAAATACCAAAAAGTTGCTAAGTCGTAGGTTATGTGCTTTGTCCATAAGGCAATAAACTGAAAATTAAAATTAAAATATCACCACAAAAAACAAACCAATGAATTTGTAAATGATAAAAGAAAACTCCACTGAAGTTTTGGAACCAAAAGAACTCAAATTTAAATTAAAAATTATTTTGTAATAAAAACAATGAAAGAGTTGAATGGATCAAAATCAATTGGATGCTTTCAAGTCCTGGGTGAATATTTAATTGTATATCAACTATGAAATATTGAGAATGAATTAGCTAAGTATTTTTCTTAAGAAATAAGAAAATTTCTTATTTCTTAAGAAATAAGAATATAGCCAATTAAGTAAAACAATAGAAAACAATGAGTATGAACTAGTTAAGAAATTGTTACAATAAATTAAAACCAACTAGCTAAAGGGTCTATTAATGAAGCAAAAATTGATTCTATGAGACAAAAAAAATCAAAACTCATGAAAAATCTGATTATGAAAAATAGAATAAAATATATGTATATATACAATTATTACAAAAAGGGTTAATGAAAAAGTCAGGAGATAATACAGAATTGAAAAGAATATTACATGTAATTTTATGCCAAAAATTGAAAATTTACATACAATCAATGTCCTATTTTGTTAATATAAATACACAAAAGTGAGTTAGAAAAAAAGAGAAAATTTGAATAGACCAATAAAAATAGACTAAAATAAAATTTGAATAAACCACTTAATGAAAATAGACTAAAATTTGTCACTAAAAATGTCCAGGACCAGAGAGTTTACTAGTGTGTTTCAGTAATCTATTATTATCATGTTTATAAAATTCCCTAACATGAAAAATATTTGAAAAACTCCAAACTTATTTTGCAATGCTGGACTAACCATGGTCCATGATAACAAGGCAGAATGCTAGAGAGAGATTGGGAAGAAACAAGGGGGAGTGGGAAGGGAGAGGGAAAGGGGAAAAGAAAGGAAAGGAAAATAAAAGAAAAAGAAGAAAAGAGAAGAGAAATTATTTGATCACTTTAATTATGAATATAGAGGCAAAAATCCTAAGAGGCTCATAGTAGTGCTCATATTGGATTTAATGTGGTGGATAGAAATAAGATAAGCAAGCAAATTCAATACTTTTTATGAACAAAAACAAGTTTGAAATATTTGAAGTGTAATTTTTTAAAAATTATGGTATTTTCATATAACAGATATGAAGCCATTATATGGAATTTGTTACATCTGCATGTACTTACACAAAAAAGATTTTCCTTATAAATTATTGCTCAAAAAATGCAAGTTGAAGAACAATATATATAATATGATCACATTTTTGTTAAGAAAAATAGCATAGAAAAGAATATGTCTATCTTCTGTTTTCTGTATATGTGTGTATACATATACCAATGTATATAATTGTATGTTTACATGAATGCAGGAATAAATGTGTGGATTTGTGTATGTGTGGATTTGTGTATGTGTGTGTCTGCATATTTAGGAAGATGTACTTCAAACTATAAACAGCAGTTAACCAGAAAATTGAGATTGGAAATGGACAAGTTTTTCACATGTTGCATTTTATAATTGTATATGATTAGAACTATTGTGATTTTTTCTTTTTATGTTTTGCTTTATTTAAAAACATATTTTAAATTTCTGTCTTAAAAATCAGAATGTTCAGTTTTATCACAAACCTGTAATTATATTACAAAAATGTAAAAATAATTCTCTACATAGTTGACCCTTGAACAACCATTCACAGTTCCACATCATCAAATTTAACCAACCTTAAATCATGTAGTACTGTAGTACCTATTTATTGAAAACAATCCACGTATAAGTGGACTTGTACAAACCAATTCAATATGCACAGGTCAAATTTTTATAAATTTAAATTATCTGATTTGAAATTATGTAATAAAAAGTATTCTCTGAGACTCGCTTTATGAAAAAAATTAGAAAGAAAATGTGAATCAAAACATACCTTTTGAAGTCCACCAAGAACCACATACTTTCAGAGCAGGAACACATGTGAACTGCAAACTTTGACACCATGAGCACCCAGCGGAGCTGGAAAGGAAACATGTCTGTCATCCTCTGTACCTGTGAGCCAAGCTGTAGAGCTTCAATGATGCTGTATTTTAATATATACTGATTATAAATAAAACTTCTTAGGAAAGCACAGAAATCTGTGGTCCATAGGCCAAATTCAATCTTCACCTGCTTTTGTAAATATGTTTTATTGGAGCACAGCCATGCCCATTTGTTTGCACAGTGTCTATGGCCAGTTTTGTCCTACCTTGGCAGAGCTAAATAGAGACTATATGCCCTGCAAAACCTAAAATATTTACTGTCTGACCTTTCACAGGAAATGTTTGCCAACCCCTGTCCAATAGCAATGTACCCACTCATTCATTAAACTGCTACTGTCTGACTTTTCACAGGAAATGTTTGCCAACCCCTGTCCAATAGCAATGTACCCACTCATTCATTAAACTGCTACACTATTGTTAACGCAAAGCCAGTAATGATAATGAAAATGCACCACCAAATCCAGTTGGAATGGAAGTTACATGGAGAAGGCAAACCACATTAATATATGCACTGTTGATTTAGCGAAAACTATTCTGCCTGTATTAGAGATAATGCTAAGTGTTATGGTCTGAATATTTGTGTTCCTCCAAATTCATATACTGAAACTCACCACCCCAGGGGATGGTATTAAGAGGTGGACCCTTTGGGAGGTGATTAGAGTTAGATGAGATCATAGGGGTGGGGCCCCTGTGATGGGATTTGTGCCCTTATAGGATGAGACAAGAATGTCTCTCTCTGTTTGTACACACCAAGAAGGCCATGTGAAGACATAACCAGGAAGAGGCACCTCACCAAGAGCCTGACCATACTGGCACCCTGATCTTGAACTTACAACCTCTTGGAACAGAGAGAAAAAACTATTTGTTAAGTCACCCAGTCTGAGGTAATTCGTTACAATAGCCTGAGCAGACTAGGACACCAAGAAAATTATAAAGCAGCTTTAAAGCAAAAATAGATGTAATATTTACAGATATATTTAGTCTGAAAATATAGACCTCTGTTCTCATTTATTCCTATGGAAAAATCAGTTTTGATTGTGCAAGTCTAGAACAAACGTTAGGATGTCACCAGGCCCAAACCGCTAGCACATAGTGTGGCTGCCAGCCATCCCTCCACGGAGCAGCTGCTCTGGGCCATGCACCGCGATCTGGCCCACAGCCAGGTGAGCTTGCTGTTACACCTCACAATGTGGTTGGGAAAGCAAAAAGACAAAATTATCTTGCTTTGCTGGATTTCCTTGTAAAATTATACATGGCATGCTTCCATAAATCTAATTTGATTAAATGAATCTCCTTTGACAATCCAGGATTAAATTCCTTTGTTAAAGCTGTTATTTCTTTCTGGAATTTCTTCCCAACCTTCTCCACAGAGAGAAATCCCCAAAGCATTTCAGACCCAGCTCGGGGTTACCTTCTTGGAAGCCTTTGAACAGCTCGTTCCCCAAACTCAGCTGTGGCTTCCTCCTGGGTTCTCTCAGGGCCCTGCTGAAGTGTTGCCACCCACCCACTTCTGCCTTACCCCAGACTATGAGCATCTTGAGGTGGGACCCCAAATTGCCTACAATAGTCATTTTAATACTATTACTAATACCTTAGGGAAATGTGCCCTCAAAATAACTTTTTATTATGACCCCATCAATAATACAAATAATCTTAAAATGTGAATCTCAACCTTTAATTTATCTGTTCTTTGAGAACATTTAAATGTTTGTACCTCTTTAAGAAAATCCACTTTGGAGTAGAAGAGAATTTATTTCATTTTCTCTCAATTGTTAATTATTTTTTGTTTTGTTGTTTTTGGGGGGGTTTGTTTTTGTTGTTTTGTTTGTTTGTTTTGTTTTTTGGCCATACCACCACAGCATGCAGGATCTTAGTTCCCTGACCAGGGATCGAACCATGCCCCCTGCAGTGGAAGGGCAGAATCTTAATCACTGGACTATCAGGGAAGTCCTCAATTGTTAATTGTAATTGTAGGAAATTTGGAAACAACAACACTTATTTTAAAATATTATTCAAGTCCTACCACCTAAAATGACTGCTCTTAAAATCCAAGTGTGTTATCTTCTATTCCTTCTTTGAAGTGTAATCACTTAACACCCTATGGCCTTTAGAGTATATCTAAGCTTCCAAGAGAATACATACTTAGGAGTATTGCTGCATTTATATTAAATAGCAAATATGTCTGATGGATTTTTTTCATCCCATCAAGTGATCTTGTTGCATCTAGTCAAAAGTTGTCATTGATTTCCTTTCTCCTGGATGTTTCTGAGCTTCAGGTTATAGATTTATATTAGCTTGTTTGCTTTTCAGTGATGTTTGTTAACGAATTGCTGTAAGTATGCCATGTACCCATAAAAGGAGTATTTATGGCGTCCTATGGTAACCTCAAATCATCCTTCTTGTGTAACAGTCCTTTCTTCTGGCTTTAATTTTCCTCTTTAGAAAGCACATCTTTTGGAAGTTGATTTAGTGCAGGTCAGTTGGTGATAAACACAATTATTGTGTGTTTGAAAATGTGCCATTGTTTTAAAATGGTAATCTCTCTGGAGAGAAAATTCATGATTACCGATCATAATCTCTTAGTTCCTTAACAATATTTAAACCATAAAGTAGAAAGTGGAAATTATAAAGATAAATCTACTCTACAACTACTACTAATTTTGCAATTAGTGCAATTGTTCCTTTGTAGGCAATATTTATTTTCTCTTTCATTGTTTTTAATACATTTTTTCTCCAGCTTTAATGAGGTATAATTGACAAATAAAATTGTAATACATTTAAAATGTACAACATGATGATTTGATATATGTATATGTTGTGACAGGACATAGAGTTAATTAACACACCCATCAACTCACATATTTTGCTGTTTTTTTTTGTTGTTTTAAAACACTTAAGTTCTACTCTGTTAGCAAATTTCAATTATACAATACATTATTATCAACTGTAATTGCCATGTTACACATTTGATCTTAAGACCTTATTTATCTTATAACTTAAAGTTTGTACCTACTTACTAGCCTCTCCCTATTTCCCTCAACCCCCAGCCCCTGGCAACCATCATTCTACTCTCTGTTTTTCTGAGTGCATCATTTTTTGTTTGTTTGTTTAATTTCACACATAAGTGAGATCATACAGCATTTGTCTTTCTCTGTCTTGCCTATTTCATTTAGCATAATGTCCTCCAGATTCACCTATGCTGTTTCATATATCACATTTTATTTTCTTTTTCCATCCATTGGACTACAGACATTTACATTGCTTCCATACCTTGGTTATTGTGAATAATGCTGCAATGAACATGGGAGTACAAATATCTCTTTGAAATCATGATTTCATTTCCTTTGGATATATATACCTAGAAATGAGTCTGCTGAATCATACTGTAGCTCTGAGTTTAGTTTCTTGAGCAGACTCCTTATTGTTTTCCATAGAGACTCTACCAAATTACATTCCCACCGATAGTATACATGGTCCCTTTCCTCCACATACTCACCAGAATTTATCTCTTGTATTTTTGGTAATAGACATCCTAACATCTGTGAATTGATATCTAACTGTGGTTTGCATTTCCCTGATAATTTGTGTACCTGTAAGCCATATATGTCTTCTATGGAAAAATGTCTATTCAGTCCTTTGTTGATTTTTCAATTGATTTATTTGTTTATTTGTTCTGCTTTTTAAGACTGCTTTGGCTATTGACAGTCCTTTGTAGTTCCATACAAATTTTAGGATTTTTTTCTATCTCTGTGAAAATGCCATTGGAATTTTGATAGAGATTGCATTGAATCTGTAGATTGCTTTGAATAATACGGATATTTTAACAATATTAAGTTTTACAATCCATGAACATGGGATATTTTCACTGAATATAGAATTCTGGATTGCCAGATTTTTCATTTTTTATCATTTTAAAGGCATCATTCCACTATTTTCTGGAATTCATGATTTCAAGTTGTCAGTCCCCTGTATACAATGCATCTTTTTTTTTTTTTTCTCACTGCATTCAAGATGTTTCTTTTACTCTGGTTTTCAGTAGTCTAACTATGATATGCTTAGTCTTGTATGGTGTGTGTGTGTATGTGTGTGTGTGTTTGTGATTTAGAGATTCGTATTTATACTCTTTGAAGTTCCTTGAGCTTTTTGAAACAGTAAACTTTTACTTTTCATGAAATTGGGGACATTTTTAGCCATTATTTCTTTGAAAAATTTTTTCTGCTAAATTATCTCTCTTTACTCCTTTGGAGACTAGTTACTCATAAGCAAGACCATTTGATACTGTCTGACATGTCTATGAGGATCTGTTCACTTTTACAGAATATTTTCTCTGTCTTCTTCACATTGGATAATGTCTATGAATCTATTTCTGGAAAAAGCAAATGATGGCATACAGGACAATCCTAGCCTACAATGTGTTTTCATAGATAATATGTTATTTGAGCACAGCCATATACATTTATTTACATATTGACTACAGCTGCTTTCTTTAGTAGTTGAAACAGAGACTATATGGACCACAAAACCTAAAATATTTGCTATCTGACCCTATTCAGAAAAAGTTGCTGACCCTTCAAATTCTCTGACTTTTCCTTATGTTATCTCCATTCTGCTATTAAGCTCATCCAGTGGGGGTTTTTTTTAGATATTGTAATTTCCTAGTTCTAAAATTTACATTTGATCCTTTTAAAAATATTTTCTCTCTTTTGAGATGTTGTTTTTTCATTCATTACAAGCATAATTTCCTTTACCTCATGGAGCACAGTTATAGTAACTATAACTATATATAGTATAGTGTTAAGACCTTTACTGATAATTTCAACATTTGGGTTATCTCGGGATTGTTTTATATTAATTATATTTTCCTTTGAGAATGAGTGATGTTTTGCCAGTTTTTCCTTTGTCAAGCAATTTTGGATTGTATCATGGACATTCTGAATTTTATGTTCTGTAAGCTCTGGATTTTATTATTTTCCTCCAAAGAGTGATAATATATTTTTACTACCAGACAATTAACTTGCTCAGACACAAATGGCAAACTTTCACCTACCTCCAGGGACCATGGTTCAAATCTCACTTCAGTACTTTAAGATGTATCTGTGGGCTGTTTTCTGTTTGCCCTGTGAATGCATGGTTCAGGGTCAACCACAGACTTGGGCAGAGTTCAAACACAGAACATGGATCATTTCTTTACTAACTCCTGTACAGAATTCCTTCCTCTCTGGTGGCTATGGTTGTCCCAGGACCTGTCTTTTGATTTCTCAGGCCAGAAAGATAGCAGCCTATCAGAGTATAAACTCCCTGACACTGTGCAGCCACTATGACTTATTCTTGGGTCAAAACCACAAAAATGGGAATGTACCACAAAATGCTCCCTATCTCCAAGATTATATTCCCATTAAAAGGTTGCTCACTCTTCAGAACTCTCTTGTAGTGCTTCTTATACTTTGTACAGATTTTATAATTGTTAAGTGTGGCATTGTCAGACTGCTAAGAGTTAACTCCATTGCACCAGAAGCGCTATTAAATTTAATGTAGATCCTGATACTTAGGAGTTTAAGTCTACTTTCATACTATTTATTTCATTTCGTTATTTTTATTTTTTCTCATCATTTAGGTTGATCTATCATCATGATCATCATTATTATTTCATTTCTTCCTCGTTTAACTTGTTCATTATACAATCTTTTCTATTCATTTTAATTAGCCTAGAGATATAATATGCCTCATCAGACTCTCCAGGACACTCATATACTCATTCTCTTACCCATACTTTTGGCCAGTTTCTTCTTTTGAAAACATTTTTCCACTTGGATGTCATTTTCCTATTTTCCTCCCATCTGGTCATCCCTTTTCAGTCTAAACTGATTCCCTGTCTTCTTCCCATCTTCTGAATATTGAAATTCTGCAGGTCTTAATCTCTGGCCCTCCTTGCTTCTCTCTCTGCTCTGTCTTTCCATGTAATCTCATCTAGTTTCTTGCTTTATATTCCATCTCTAATTAAATTCTTCCAATTTTTTTCATTTTGAGCCCTGATCTCTCTTTTGAGTACCAGTCAAATATCTAACAGCCTACTCAATATCTTCATATAGATATTCAATAGGTATGCCAAGTTTATCCTCCCTGAAACACTGGGGCACTATATTATAGTGGTTAAAATCATAGACTATGAAGCTAGACTCAGCTCAATTCTTGTATGTCACTTAGTAAACCTGGGACAATAAGCAGTATACTTTACTCCTCTATGTTTCTACATTTGTAAAATGGGGAAAATAATAATAGCATCTAACCCACAGGGATTTTTTGGTATGGATTAAGCAAATTATTATTTATAAATCAATTTAAATAGTTGCTTGTCTATAGTAATAATTACATCATATTTTACTATTTTTATTTTATTGTTATTATTACAAGCATTCCTTGTTTTATTGCACTCTGCTTTATTGCTCTTTGCAGATAACTGCATTTTCCACAAATTGAAGGTTTGTTAAGTTGCATTGATCATATCTATCAGCACCATTTTTCTAACAGCATTTGCTCACTTCGTATCTTTGTGTTACATTTTGGTAATTCTTGCAATACTTCAAACTTTTTCATTGTTGTATTTGTTATGGTGATCTGTGATCAGTAATCTTTGATATTTCGATTTCAAAAAGATTACAACTCACTGAAGGCTCAGAGGATGATTAGTATTTTTTAGCAATAAAATATTTTTTAATTAAGGTATATACATTGTTTTTTATACATAATGCTATTGCACACTTAATAGACTATAGTGTAAACACAACTTTTAAATGTACTAGAAAACCAAAAATTCATGTGACTAGTTTTATTGCTATATTAGCTTTATTGCAATGGTCTGGAACTGAATCCAAAATATCTCAGAGGTATGTCTGTATTATTAATTTCATCAGCATGTCCCCATTTGCTCAGGACAAAACTTTGGAGTTACACTTCGCACCACTCTGTCTCTCAACCATTCAATCCACGACACATTTTTGTGTTATGTCTAATTATGCAAATTATGCCTAATTTGCCTTTTTAGAGTACTTCTACCTCACTATTTCTCATCTCTCACCTGGACAATTGCAGTATGTCCTCATTGCTAATCTCCCTGATTCTCCTCTTGCCCTCCTACATTCTATTCTATACATGGATGTCATACCTCCTCTTAAAAATGTAAATTGTATCTATTTAAACCTTTCCATTATACGTAGAATAAAATCTAACGGCTTTGACAAAGTGGGTGGGGCTCCCGTCAGCAGCTGTCTCAGCCTCCACCCACGTTCCCTTAATCAGCTCTCCAGCTCGTAAGCTAAGTCAGCTGCCTTTTGGTTGGCCTCTACTGAGCCAAGAGTCTTTGCACTTGCTGTTCTTCCCTGACATGTTCTTCCCCAAATCATCACCAGACCTGCCTGTTTCCAGAGATTCCGGTCTCTGCTTAGATGTCTCCTCCTCAGAAAAGCCGTCTCTGACCATCCTATGTTAAACTCTTCCCCTACATTCCAATGTTCCATTTCATTTGTTTGGTGGTTGCTTTGTTTACTACTGTTTATCATTGATCTTCCCTCACTAGAAAATAACTTCTGCAAGAGGAGGATCATTGACTATAGCATTTAGTCTTGAGACCCCATATTTAAAATAGTACTCTTACATATTAGGCTTTCAATAAATGTAGTTTGGATTAATAAAGGCCCAGATGATAAGTTGTGATTATTTAATTTTTCCAAAAAAATAGGAAGTAGATAATTCTATCTACATATTAATGATATGAAGTTGAAAATTCAGTGGGTAACTGGTGCAGGGGCATAAGTTTGGTTATTTATGGAGTCGAATTGATTACAATATGAATTTTTTTTGTTTTTACTGTTCTACCACTCCAATGTTCTCTCTTTTCCTTGAAGGATAACTAGGATTTATATGTGGGGAAATAAGCTTGGGATTGCTCAAATAAGGATAAGAAACATCTAAAACTCATGAAAATCTTTCCCTACCCACAAGAAAAAAAGGAATTTCTTTAACTGACATTTATATAATGCATATTACATAGAGTTTTTGCACTTAGAAGTAGTAATTCATTTAGCTCAGATAACAAACATATGAGCTTGGTACTATTGTTGTTCCTATTTTGCAGATGACGAAACTGAGATACAAATTAGTTACAAGCTGTCAAGATTCCCTGAGGTGGTCCCAGGCAGTAGTACATGGAAAATGGTATATCAGAGATTGTGATTCCAATCAGAAAGATTTTCTTAGTTTAGAAAACACAAAGTTGACTTTGAAGGACTAATAGAAAAGAGGAAACATGTATCAAAATTAGTTTTTGTAACGTGCCATTGAAGTGAAAATCAGTGAGGGGAAACAATTTGCATTTGAACTCAACTTGGTATTCTCTACAACAACTATAGCATCTAACTCTCTTTCTCTTATTACCAAGCCCAGCGCGCAGGACTGCGATAGTGCAGGACCACATCAATCCCACAAGCCCAGAGATGAGTCAACTTGTCAACTAAGCCAGGTACTAGGCTATGCACCAAGAGAAAGGAAATTATAAGGAAGTCCAACATAGCACCCACATAAAAGTGAGGCCAATGGTTGTATACTGAGGGGCTGATCTAAGCATCCTACTCTGAGCCTGTAAGATGGTGAGAGTATTCACATACATGCAGCAATGAAAGAGCATTCTAGAACAGGAAAATGTGTAAGCAAAGACTGGAAAGTGAGGCCATGTGGTATATTTTAGAGGTACAGCCATAATGTAAAAGTTGTAACATGAAAGTTGTAATAGTGTAATGTGAAAGTTGCAGAGAAGTGTCACAAGAGCCAAGATGGGAAAAGTTGTGTAGCTTTACCTGTCATCTAAGGCATGTCAATTTCACTTAATAAATAAAAGGGAACCAACATTAGTCTACACCTAGTTGACCTTCATGCTCAGATCTTCCTATGCCACGTACATAAACAGCACCATTTCACCCTGGTCCCCAGTCTGAACATTACTTGGCTTTATATTGTGCCAAAACAAGTCATTCAATAGAGCAAAATTCAATAAAATATAACCATCTGCTTTTGTTTAAATACAATATGAACAATTAAATTATACTGGAATTTTCCCTGAATTTCCCTCTTTGGGATAGTGTTTAAGCAACCTATAGACGTGTATAGTGGTTTGATATTATATCATGCCCAGACTGTGTTTATATTGGATCAAAATAGACATTAAGGGAGGAAAAAATGTAAAGATCCTAGTGTTTGATGTATCTAATGCAAATACTCCATCTCAGGGTCATAACTTTGTAAGTAGGAAATCCTACAATTGCTTTTCCTTATACAACCAGTAAGTATAGAGTTAAGGCAGCTGCTTGAACATTTGTCCACCAGGATCTGCAACAGGACATAAAAGGCAGGTCAACATAGGAGACCTTATAGCAAGGGCACATAGATAACGCACAGGGCACGTCATCATCTCAGAAATGGAAATACCATGAAAGCTCTGGATAAACATCTAAACTCAAAAGACAGCTTTAATATAAGTACATAGTAGATATCTAAGAATGTGATGCTTCATTGTGCTTGCTCTTGGATTATTGTGCTTGATTTTGGGTCACTGGCAAACTGCCACATGTGAAGAAGAGACCCCAGATATTGAAGGGATCTGGAAAACATCTTTATCTCTTTTTTAATGACTAGAATTTAAAACATATTTTAATGAGAACACTTTCTCACCATCTTTACATAGAAATGACTTGCACTTTTTACTCTGAAGCTGCGAGGCCATCAGGACTTCTTTTCTTCCTGGTGCTCAGTGTTCTGAAGCCAACCCCCCCCCCCCGCCCCCATCAGTTCCCCAGTGCTCTTGAGGCACGTGTTGGACATGTCCTCCTCCATTGGGAGAACTCGTGGCAGCTTCAGGGGCTTGATTCTTATCAAATGTTTAACCGCTTTCAGTTTTGCATTCACCAAAGGGATATTCTTGTGAACTTAAGGAGTATGTGCTTTTTGTAACCCAAGCATCCTTATTAAATCTTTCTCCCAATAGGGACGTCTTTCTGTACTTTTTATTCTGGTAACAATATGCAGTTTATGAGCTTGCTGTGGATCCCCATCATCTTTTTCATGACCTTCAGGTGAAGGCTGAAAAACTTCATCTGGAATTCTTGACTTCGTCAATCTGTGACAAATCCAATCTGTACAAAAAGAGGCTCCACACCTTTTGTCACCATTGACAGTGTGCCTGGGGGGCTCTGAACTATTGAGTGCAAAATCCCTGCCATGAGTGTGGTGACTGTTCTTAGAGATGGTGACTGCTAAATGTCTTTCCACCTGATGGGAAGTAGACTTCATAGAGGATACTTAGTGTGGAGGAGAGAACATTTGGGTGGGAGATGGTAGAAGTTTTCAAGTAGAAATGGTTTACACCAGGGAGTAAAAAAGCATCACTTCAATTTTCTAAGGAGGGCGCCTTGTCAGTTGGAACTCTTCTAGTCTAAATGCAAATTTTGTAATGTAATGAGGTCTGGGGTGAAATTGAAGCAGGAGCTACAAAACTGCTTGGCAGGACATTGGAAATGGTTACATAGAGCTGTACATCCAAGTCAGTCAAATCTTGTGGCTTTGGATTCCAGGTTCTCTTAAGTTCTATATTAGTGCTATGAGGTAGGTCATCTTAATACCATACTGCTTTAAAACTCAGCCTCAGAACACTGTACTTCCTGCTGAAAATATCAATAACCTCCTTCAAAGAGACATCTTGATTTTGCTAGATGCTTTTTCAGTGTTTGGCAGCTTGGTAAACTTTTTATTAGTCCACTTATTGTTTATTTTGCATTGTTTTGTTTTAAGCACAGAAGGGTGAAGTACTCAACTGTGTGTTTTAAACTTTAGGGCTATATCATGTTAAATCACAGATACCCGGCATGGCTGAGTAAATGTTTACCTTTCAGAGCTAGCCTAAACAAAGAAAAACAACTGTCCCAAATAGTTTCTTTGCAGAATGATAACTAAAGGCTCCCTTTGCTGAAGTCTTAATCTTAATCTTAAATATTTGCTGTCCTAAATTAAGGAAAGTTATGTCTGTAGTCTTATTATCTGTTTTTCTTCATGCTCATCATAAATGCCAAAGGGTAATTCTTCCTAGAAAAATCAATCTTTTGTGATAACATGCAATGTGTTTTTAATTAATGAAGCTGCTTGATGCTGGCAGACTATAAGCATCTTGTCACATGCTGGGGGAATTCATGCAGGGTCCTGTCTGTGCATGCTGAGCCCTGGAGCCAAAGAAAAATCTCCTGTCATTAACTGCTCTGCTTAACTAGCCTACTTATTAAGAACCAAGCCATCAGTCATGCTGGATAAGCATATCAAGATATAAGGAGACGCCAGAAGCTGATGAAATATTTTGGCGAGAGCAATGACCAGTTTTGTTATAATAACTTGTGGTTCATCTCCAGTGTTTGGGGAAAAAAAGTCATTTGATATTGCTCAATATTCTTGGGCAAAATGTAACTGTCATCTGAACCCAGAGGTAGAAAAGAAAATTTTCATTTGTTTGTTTTGTTTTGAAGGCGAAAAATGGTCTTTCAATTGGGGGACAGAGAGAGAGCCTTGAGTTGAGTCATTTTTCCTTTTTAATGGCCCTAACGCCTGGTACAAGTTACCTGTCCTCTCCAAGACTCTGTTTCCTCCACTGGAAAATGAGGCTGAGAGTGCCCACTTCATGGTGAGTACATGGGATAAAGTGTTGAGGGCACATTGTAGACTATAAGGACAAAGATGTTGTTACTCCTTCTTAAAATTATGATTATTTTATCCTCATAGAAAATTTTACCAAAGTGAGAGCTAGAAATTAAACATTTCTAAATATTCATAAAAAGAACGATATCATTATTCTCACTTTACAGATTCCCAAATTTCAGGTTTTAGTATGAAAGCCTGATCAACAAAGGCTCCTTTCTTTTTCCCCTGAATGTTGCCAAAATAAAATGTAGGCATGAAATGCAGGGAATTTTTTGATAATGGAGCAGAGAGGTATTTATTGTTTCAGAAAGCACTTCCTGAAAACATTTATAACCATGGAGCCAATAAAATGAGGGGTTCATAGATAAGTATACTGGAAGGAAACAAAGACCATTGCAACACATAGTGAAACACCCTGGAATTATTCTTCCTTGTATTCTTAAGCATAATTTTTACATTAATATAAAGAGTCAAAATAAAAGTTCCCTTCTGGGCTTACACAATGGCCAATTAGAGTAAAGAGAGCTCAAACTAATTGTTTTTAATTATATGAACATAGCCCAGGTTGACTTATCTCTAAAATGGGATAATTTTATAGGCATTGAACACTCTTTTAATGTCTGAAGGATTAAATTGTTTCTGAATTATAAGCTAATAGAGTGAATATTGAATCCAACACAAGACCTTTATATGATGGAAATCGTAAAATAATATAACTGCAGATAATAAGGATGTTATTTTAATAATATAACAATAATAACAATAATATTTACAGCTCATGGAATTTATGAAGATAACTGAGACAAACTAGATGGAAGGAACTTGGAAAAATGCTAACGGTTAATCTATATTGTTTCTTCTTCTTGAAGTGTTGACTCCCTAGTCTCCATATGACCACACTCTATCCTTCCTTTAAAGCCCAGGTGGAGCCCAATGTCATCCACAGAACCTCTCCTTGCTCCATATTCTCTCTCCTTCCAGTGGGATCTCTCTTGGCATTCACCTTGCAATGGAAAACTCCATGAGGGCTGAATCTTAAATATACTCCCTTTTATATCCCCCAGTGTCTTTGAGCAATACTTACATGTGTTCGATGTAGCCCACATGAAATGAATCATATGACAAAAGAGTGGTATCCTTGAGATGCACGGCTGGGTTTGTCTTACAGGGTGGGCAAGAGGCAATATTAATGGCCATCCAATATAGGGAAATTTGATTTGGAACCCCATAAGGATGCTATTCTTCCTTAATAATGAGTCAGCACACACACACTGGCAGATCAAACAAGAACAGATGGGAGGCTGATCTTTGGTACTATGTAACTGGTAACTATTATTTTGTAGAGTGTATTAAAGGAAAATGACTTTCTGATCTAGGATAAGAGAGAATTGATAATTCAAAGTAAACTGAAGGAGTAATGTAGATCACACAAAATTCACAGGCGTGAGAAAAGCACAGACTGTTTCAGGTCTGAAGGAAACAGGAGTTGAGATATGACGGAGAATTGGATGGACGGCCAGGTATTGTGTTTAGAGTTGGCTCTGTCCCCACCCCTCCTACCCACCACTCTTAGGGCACATGAGTCTCAGGTGTCATGTGGTGTGCTTTAGAGACCAGAGATAACTTAATAGAGGAGATTGGGGGCTTTAAAAGTCAGAGGCCATGTTACCCAAGAAATCTCAACACAACATGTTCAGGATTGTGTTCCATCCCATCATGCTGAAAATCAGACCCTCTCCTCCCATGCCAGAAGCAGCAATCCTATTATCAAAAACTGTGGTCACTCACACATGATCAGCTATTCCTATAATTCTATGGAAATTAACTCAAGTAACTTCCTCAATCTAACTTCCTGTATCCAAGTAAAAAGAGAAAAATCGAGTCACCAAAAAAGACACTAAATAAAGAAAATAAACTCAACCAGCAAGAAGAAAACAAAATGCTGTGAAATAGTAAGGTAATAATAGGTCAATAAGTATATTAGTAGAAACTTGAAAATATCTCAGTAGAAAGATTCAAGAGGAGGTTATAGCTATCCTGTAAATAAGCGTCAATGGAAAAAGTATCAGTATTTATAAATATAAACATTATTAATGAAATTAAAAAGACCAAAAAAGGAAAAAAATCTCCAACAGATGTCCCAAATAGTCAGATAAACTTGGTATAAGTTTAATTTAGGAAAACAAATGAAATGAAATAAATAATAAAATAAAATAAGTAATTAAATAAATAATAAAACTAAATGAAATGTTACTTGCAATGAAGATGCTAAAGTTTAAAACTGTGTAAGAAAATTTAAGAGATAAGGAATAGCTCTTGGGACACAATCTGGGAGTCTTTAGCCCCAAAGGTACAAGTCTAGCTACACTGAGGCTGAGGCTGTAATGTGTAAAGAGTATGTGGAGAGAGAGAAAAAGAAAGAGATTTGTGGTTCTGACATTTGCTGATGCACCCCAATCTCATAGGAAAGGCACAGAGTTTTTAAGAGAATTGTTCTATGGAAACACTACCAGCTTGGACTAAACTGAACACAGCAAAATGAAGCCCTTGGACCCACAAACTACCAAGGGTCATGTGGTGGGCAGGATTCTAAGGCAGTTCCTGAGACTCCTGGACCCTGGTGGACACACGTCTTCCTCCAGCTATCTAATCAAACACAATTCAAGAGACAGCTGTGAGGGGATTTTGCAGATGTGATTAAGCTCTCAAATCAGCTGACCTTAGGATTGGTCAATTCTCCAGGTGGGCCTGACCTAATCCCATGAGCCCTTTAGGAGTGGGAGAAGAGAGGGACAGCACAGAGATGGACTCGGCCTGGCCTGGAAGAAAGCAAGTCCCCATGCTATGAACTACCTGTGGGGGCCACCTGGGCAAGGACCTTCAGGTGGATTCCAGGAGCTGAGTGCTAGCAGGAAAACTGTGAGATTATCACCTGGTGGTGTCAAAGCCACTAATTTGGGATCACTTGTTACACAGCAGGAATCAGGCTGAGAAAACTACACAGCTCTAGAAACTGGTCATTCCTTACTGTAAATGGATTAATCCAGAGCCCAGGAGCTGGAGCCAGTGTTACCAAGTCCAAGCTTGTATTGCTCACGGCACAACAGTCCAATAAATCGGGAAGAGGTGTTGGGACAAGGAATAGTGACTCTATTCGGAAAGCCAGGAGACTGAGATGGTGGTGGACTAGTGTCCCAAAGAACCATCTTACCTGAGTTAGGATTCAGGCTTCTTTTGTACTAAGAGGGGAAGGAGTGTGGTTGGTGGTTACAAACTTCTTGGTGCTGGAATCGTTCATTCTTCCAGCTGTCTGCCTAGGTCAGGTCACAATGCTCCTGTAAACCTCCAACAAGACAAATGTCTCTGTTCTGCAACATTTTATCTCTATATGAATGGAAAAGAGTTATACCTTTAAAGGCCAGACCCTTAAGAATGGGCTATCCTGTATATTTCAGGCTATAGGCAACATTCTTTTCCAAAATATCCAGAGCCAGCATGACTAAGCACAGGCAACAGAGCACAAGGGTTAGAGCTAAAGGAATAGATCCAATATGGAGTTAGGTTTGTTCTTCCTTGTTTCACCAGGAGCCATGAAGAATTGCCTGGGGGAACACAACCGGGCAGCATTCAATGGGTCTGAGCCCATATGAACCAGTGGCCACGGCATCCCTCCATTTCCCCCCTTTTCAGCTGGAGAGACTGCTCCACAGTTGTAAGTTAGATGAGAGAGAGACAGATAAACGTTACTCAAGAAAACTCATTGTCGGAGTTTCATGGAGGACTCCCAGGGGTGAATGTATTTTCATGTGGAAGGACTGTATGTGACATGAGGCCAGAGGTCTGGCTATCTTGGTTTTCAACCTGCCTGAAATACTTCTCTCCATCCCTTCCCCTTGGCCCTGGGCAGCCTTTGTAATTGCCCCACATGGGCATGTCAGAAGTCAGTTAGAGGATGCCCCAGCTCTGCTGGCTTCTTTCATATTTTCTCTCTCCTTCCTCTATGCAAGAGGCCCCCCGCCTTCATGGTCAAAGACACAGAATAAAGACAACCTAGCTAAGCCAGGACAGCCTCGCCTTTAGGAGCAAAATCAATGGTTGGTAGTTATTTAAAAGAGAAATCCAAGACAGAGCACTTAAACAACTGACCAGTCACCAAAGAGGATTTCCAGAAGGGTATAGCAATGACATTGGAGGGGAAGACGTGGTTTTAAAAAATCCAGAATGGGATTCAAGCCTTTCAATTGAAATGGCCTTCTAAGTATTAATAGAATATCAGGGAACAAAAGGTTGAGATGCATTCTGGTGAGATTTCTGGGCTGGGGGCTGGGGAATGGGGTGAAGTAGAGAGAATGCACTTGCCTCACAGCTCCTGGGGAGGAGAGCTCTGTAACTCTTTCCTTTCCCTGCAATTCCTGTTCCTAACATGCTTGAATAAGTTTTGTTTCCTGAGACACCCCCTTCATTGATTACTTGGCTAGGATTCCTTTGTGCCAAGTTCCTTTGAATCTTCACTCATAATTATAAAATAAAGGCTGAATAACTGGTTAAAAAAATAGACAAGAAAGAAAGAAATAAGTGGATGAAATGTTTTCCCCCTCACTGAAGCTGCCCAGGTACGACCATCTGGTTTTCTGAGGAAATGCTGGGGAATGGTCTCTGCCTGGACCCCAGGGGATGGGCAGGGCCAAATCCTTTCTATACTTCACCTGCCACCTCACCATCCCCCAATTCTCCCTAGGGACTAAGTCTAGAGTGGACAGAGCCACTCAGCCTTCTCCTGCATCCAGTGGGGTCAGAAGGGCCACTGGCCTCTCCCTTTATTCCATTTCCTACTTCCCTATCGCGGGTCTGCAGTAAAGCTACAACTGACATAGGCAAATCTAACTCTTAAAATTCTATTTAGAGACAGGGTATCTTCTCTCTTTCTCTTGAACAGTGCTTAAATTTCAAAACCTTTGCCTCACTAAAGTGGTAGAAATAGATAGAAATAGGTCGTGATGGTCTACAAACAAGAGATCACTAAACTAAAAGTGCATTAAACAATAAAAAGCCTTTGTTATTTCCTTTAACAAGAAATGAGGAGGACAAATGGCTGTGAATTCAGAACTCAACCATGCCATGGAGATGCAGGCACGATCCTTTACAGGCACAATTTCACACTCCGGCTTGTTTCCTCCTTGTGGCAACATGGCCACATGGATTTCCTCATGGAATTTCCACCCAACAACCAGCAAAGGGAGCCCCTTTCTGATGAGATGGAGAAGAGTCCTTCCCAGACCCCCAGCACAGATGCCCCGGAGACCCTTGCAAGGACTCAGGCGCCCTGCTCTAGCTCTTCCAGAAGAGACTGGTGTGAGGAGTAGCTGTAGGACGTCTGCTCAAAGATCAAGAAATTCTCAGCAGTGCCCACCTTCTCCTTCCCCAAAGGGACAGCCTTCAGGGGAGAAGGAAGAAATCAAGATACAAGAGCTCAAGCTTTTCAAATCAGCATCCTTTGAGCTCTGCAATGGGCAAGTGTGTGCTACTGTATGACCTGCTTGTTCTGTGGGGTGACCAGCACTTCATGTCCATTTCAGGAGAGTTTGGTAAGCAACATCCAGCCCTGCCAAGCTGGGGGAGCAGGCAATGGCAGACTCCCCAGCAAAGAGAAGGGGTAGAGCCAGGAGTCTGTGCTAGAAGATCACCTGACTCAGACCAGGCCCCTCAGAGGCTGACTGAACTGTGTCACAAAGCGGTCTCTCACCAGGATGCTCTGCGTTTCATAGAAAACCATATGCAATTTTTATAAAAGGAATAAACAAATAATGCTCAAAAAGATTATGTTTATATGGAAATTTTCAGGACTGCTAGAGTGTGTGAAGTTGTCCCATGGTGAATGTGTATGTAAGAAATTAAATCCATGTATGTAAGCAATTAAAACAAATGACCACAAAATCCTGTGCAACCTCGAAGCTTTGATGAATTCATGGCGGTTAGCAAATGCCCAAGGTAGAAAGACACAAATATTTGTATTTTCCCTGAACTCATGAGTAATGAAACAACTATTTTTCCTTACACAGCAGTGTTTGTGTCTTGTTCTTTGTCCTGGGAGCTGCCACCCCTCACACACCAGGCTCTCCTTCCACCCTTACCTTGTAGCTGTGTGACTTGAGGAAATTCATCCTACCCTTTCCGGTCTGTGTTCTTCTCTGCTAAATGAACAAGATGATCACGAACCCAAGGGGTATTCAGTAAAGTGAAGGTGAAAGCTTTGCATCCTCGACAGACGGTAACTACAAAATGTACCCAAATGCCCTCGGCAGGTAGTCCAAGCTTTGTGTGTGTTAGATCTCCTTTGCCCGTCTCTCAACAGAATCTATCATTTTTAAAAATTATGATCCCTCCTTGTAGCTGAACTCACTCTTTAGGTTTTTCCTTCTCTCCTCCAGTCATCTACCTTCTCCTCTGCCTCATCCCCAGCATATCTGTGCCAGCACGGTGGTACCAGTGGGTCCCACAGGGCAGCAAAGTGGATCTTGAGAATCTGCTGGTTCAAAAAGGACCTCCCCCAGCCACAGCTGGGTTCTGGCCTCTGGACTGGACTTTGGCAGTGACCTTCTGGCTGTTCACTCCCTCCTGCAGACAATACCCCCTCTCTCCTGGCCACTGCTGTCCTGACCAAGTTCCATGTGCCTCTGTCAGTGGATACCTGCTATGCAGGCTGCCACAGGTCATACCGCATGGCATGTGGACCCTGCAGGCAGCACCTTGCTGGCCCTCCCTGGCCTCACCAAACACCAGATGTTTCCAAGTCAAGTCATTTTAGCCCCAATGGTGAGGCCAGTTTGCAATGCCATTTCTCATCTTAGAGTTATGTGGCTTCCTGTGCTTTTCCACTTCTCTGGCCCTTTTAACTACTTATATATTTCATATCCATTTTTATAAAGCTCATATAAAATTAAGAATAATAAAGGTTAGAGTATTAAAGTTATTATAATAATTTATGCAAGTTGCTTTAGCAGTACATCTTCTCAGGCAGCATATGAAGGAACATAAATGAAGAAAAATTACAAAATGTAATAGGTGCGGGAATTTTGTGTAAATTTTCCTTAACATCCAGAGATGATTCATATTTGAACTAAAATGCATCTACATCTTAAAGTCTTTTCAGAAGATAATTATCGTACAGATTTTCATTGATATAATTGTGCATCACCACACACTCGAGGATTAACCAAACAACTCTCCACAAAACTTATTATGGTAAAGTTAAATTGCATGCATTTTGTATACTCAAAATTAAAAATAAAGAATAGCAGTAACTGAAAGTAACAAGACACGGAAAAGATGCCTTGATCACAGAGCATCTATTCTAAAAAGCACAAGAAATTTGACTGTCCACGTGAACTTGCACAGTAGAGATTCTGTAACTTGGCTGTGTGTTGAATGCAAGTCAACTCATTAGCAAGCTTCCTCAAGTCGTTAATAAACCCCGGTAGAATGTTGGTTTCAGTTTACCATAACTTCTAACTATGTAGTAGATGCCCATTAATAGCCCATAGTCCAATGAAAATGTACTGAACTCTGCATCTTTTGCCCATGATAATTCATCAATAATATGTTCGTAGGAGTCATTGACTCATTGAAGGGACCTTTACACTTGGCACCTCATAATTTAAGATTTACTGCCCTGAATTTTCTAAATGTGCAGGTAAAGCCATGATGACTCCTTAGTTAGTTAGAATCAGGAGAAATAGGACCAAACGAAAAGTCCGTCTGAAATTGCTGTTGACTTGAATGTCTTCAGAGCTGCTGTAGGAGTGTAAGCGACACCTGCTCAGTGAGCAGTGTTGACGCGTTATTCACATTCTGCTTCAAGGAAGACCTATTCAGGTGAAAGTTGAAGTAAAAATAAAGAACAAGCCTTGGTCAAAATTCACAGCATCTCATGGAGTGCAAGTAGCCATGCAGAGATTGAGAACCACGGGTTTATACGTTGACGTCGGCAACTAGTGTTTGGTGGGTGCAGGGACAGAGCAGGTGGTGACCAGCTTGCTGCGTGGACGAGGTCTCAGTTGTTAGCACAAGCTCCACACTGAAGCGACTGCCCTTCACACAAAGTGTCTTTTTAAAAACACTCCGTGCCAGTGCCACGCTCAGGAAGGACTTGGATTCCACACAAGAATTGTCCAGCCAATGCTCCCAGGTCAGATTCTGAGGTGCTGCACTGAGAGCCACCTTTGTCAGTGGGAGGCGTGGGATGATTGAAGGGGCTGAAGACAAAAGGTCTATTTACCCAACAATCTAAAAAAGACAGGAATAGCCGGGGACAGACACTCCTCCCCTGCCTCACTCAGCCACCTACTCCCTGCTTCTGTCCCCCTTTTCTACCCCATCTCAGGGAGAGGGGTGACAGTGAGGTGCCAACGTCCTGGGGTGGTAATGATCCTGACACCAGTTCTGATGTGTGGGGGTTTTCCTCACACCAAGAAATTCTGTGACATCAGCTGGAGGTCCTACAATTAAGTCAGCCTGACATTGGACCTGGAGAGAGCATCAGACCCCACAGGCTAAGGGCTTAGTCTTACCAACCTGGAAGCCTCTGAATCCCATTATTTTGGGTTTTTATGGAGGCTTCATTACTTACGCATGATTGATTAAATGATCGGTCATTGGTGATTGACTCATCGCCAGCCCTCTCCCCTTCCTGGGAAGGCAGGGTGTTGGGACTAAAAGTTCTTACCCTCTAATCACCTAGTTTGCCCCATCACCCCCTTCAGATGCCAGTCTCAAGTCCAGGTTGTCGTCTGTGCTTCTAACAGACCAGCTTAGATGGAAGGCTCCCACGACCTCTCCTTGAGTTTCATTAATTTGCTAGACTGGCTCACAGAACTTAGAGAAGCGTTTCACTTACTAGATGGCCAGTTTATTACAAAAGTTTCATTATAACTCATGAACAGCCAGATGGAAGAGATACACAGGGCAAGGTATGGGCGAGGGACACAGAGCTTCCATGCCATCTCCAGGATGTCACTCTCCCCAAATTTTCATGTGTTCACCAACCTGGAAGCCTCTGAATCCCATTATTTTGGGGTTTTATGGAGGTTTCAATACTTACACATGATTGATTAAATCATTGGTCACTGGTGATTGACTCATCGCCAGCCCTCTCCCCTTCCTGGGAAGGCAGGGGGTTGGGACTAAAAGTTCCAACCCTCTACTCACTTGGTTTGTGCACCTGGCAACCAGCCCCCATCTCCAGGTGGGGTCCAAAAGCCACCTAATTAAGACCACAAGAGACACCTTTATGCTCTCACTACTTTCCAAGCATTTTAGAAGCTCTGTGCCAGAAACAAGGATGAAGACCAAATATAATATATACTTATTATTTTAAATCACCATGTCACAGGAGGATAGTGACCCCCACCCATAAAGGACAATACATGTCTTCATTAGCCACTTCCAACAAAGTCAAATTAGGAGGGTTTCCAGATAATTCTCCTGGAGTCAGGGGTCCCTATAATGAAGCATCTCCCTCCTTGGGTAGAGCTCAGTTGAGGGGATGGCTGGTTTGCCACCTGCTATGCCCCTACCCAGCAGGTAAAAGGCACACTGGACAGATGGTGTGGTGGAGACAAGGGACAGAGTTCAACAGTCAGATTGCCCAGTCAGACATCTTCCAAAGAAGGTGGCCAGCCTGGAGTGCCTGGTCATATCTCACCTGGGGGGCTAGCCGCCAAAGCGGGGGTAGGAGTGCAGGGAGGTGGGGGGGGGTAGTGAGATACTGGTGAGAGCTGCATGGAGTGAAGGAAGCCAGTAAGTGCCAGGAACTAGAGAGTGAAGAGATCCCAGAGGAACCCAGAGAGCTGTGTCCCACTTAGCACCTGCACAGCCAAACAATATGGCAGTGGGACCAAGGCCCCAGAGAGGACAGTAGCAGTGGACATACAAGATGGTCACTCCCTGCCCTCTTCCTGTCTCTAGCTCTGTGGAACTTCATCCAGAGAAGGGACGGTGAGGAACTGCACAGAAGCAGGCATTCCACGCCCTGCCCCTTGGCAGGCACTGACACTCAAGATGGTTGGGAGAAGTAGTCAAGGGCAGGCTTTCAAAAGGTTCCTGGTGAGTCCGGCCGTGAATGAGGGAGGGGAACATTGTAAATCAGTGTGCCTTTAAAGTTTTAAGCTGGAGCAACTTTTGATACTAATGTTTTTATTAAGAAGATAATAGTGTCACAAACCCACATGTACCCAACACCCAGCTTCAAACTATTCAACCATGCTTTATCTTTACCCCACCCATCTCTCCCTTGCATTATTTTGAAGCAAATCCCAGATAGTGTGTCATTTCATCAGTTATATATTCACTAAGTATCTTGAAAAGACTAGGATCCTTCTTTTACCATTACCACAGTATTATTTTCACACCTGAAATGCTACTTCCTTACTATCATCAGATATTCATTCAGTGTTCAACTTTCACCAGTTTAGAAAAACTTTTAAGAAATAATACACGAGGTTAAGGGCTCTGAACAGGAAGGCTTAAGCCTGAGTTGAAAGCTGCAGAAAGATTGGGAGAAATGAAAATCAGGATGCCAAATTTTCTTTAAAACTCTATAATTCAACCTTGTTTGTATTTAAAAATTTTTATTCCATCTATTTTCAAAGGCATTCAGGTGGCTCAACAGATACTGTGATGGATTAAAAATTATAAAATGTTAGGATGTTAGTTTATTTTATACATTGTTTTTTATAATTAGAGTATTCAAATTTATAACTCCCCCAAAACTCTTGACTCAATTTGAAAAACTAAAAAAAATCTGTGTTATTCAGCTAGGGCTGCCATAACAAAGTACCACATCCTGGGTACCCTAAGCAACAGAAATTTATTTTCTCACAGTTCTGGAGGCTGGACATGCCAGAGCAAGGTGCTAGTACGGTTGAGTTCTGGTGAGGGCTCGCTTCCTGCCTTACAGATGACTGTCCTCACGTGGTAGACAGAGACAGAGAGGGAAGAGAGAGAACTCTCGTGTCTCTTCCTCTTCTTTTGAGGACACTAATCCCATCAAACTGACCCCCCCCACCTTATCAGCTCATTTAACCCTAATTACCTCCCCAAAGACCCAGCTTCCAAATACAGTCATGCTGGGGGTGTGGGTCTTAGGGCTTCAACATATGAATTTTGGAATTCATTCTATAACACCATGCAAAAGGGTGATAACGTTTATCTTGTCTGTCAAATATTCTCTCAGATAAGGGCCATAACTAGTAAGAGGAACTCCAATATTCCCATAGTTATTAATGATGATGGTACAACACAAAAAATGATTTCATCTTTGTATCTGTGTACTCTGCTTCATTCCCAAAAATATTTCAATATAACAAGAAATTAAATAGTTAATTAAACCCAGGACAAGGTAAAAATTAAAGATGGGGAAATTCTATGAAGTCGATATAATTTTCTATAACAACAGAAAGTGCATGCATTGTACTAGGTTCACACAATGGTGAAAGAGGCCACCAATTTGTTTCAGAGTTTTCTGAAAGGAAAACAGGAGTGAGTTAAGAATCTCCTTTTTTCATTAAAAAAATGTTTTTTCAGCATAAGCACAGACCCAAAAAGAAATTTTGTCAATATTGCAGGGAGGGACTGTATGTTATGATAAACTACACTGTCAAAACCCCCTGCCCTTAAAGTGACACAGTTAGAATAACATAAATAACAATCATTTAATCCAAGCAGCCCATTACCACTAGCAACCATTAGCAAATGTTCACTTCTCCCCTGGGAAAGAAATTCTAAGTTGAAAATGAATCACAGTTCTAGGTCTGAGTAAAAAATTATTGGATACTGACTAGTACTAAGCACTCCTGTAAACATTTTGTATAGATTATTTCATTTACAGCAACTCTGAAGAGGCGGATACTATTGTTATCCTAAATGAGCAGGTGCTAGAGCCCGTTAGACTTGCAATGGTTAATAGTCCAAAACCACAGACAAAATAAGGAGAGAAGCCCCTCTTGGAAGTTAATCTGTTCACTGTGGGCTCCATCAATGTTTAACTACATCATAGATTGTGCTGCATCAGAAACTCAAAAAATTGGAAATATTTTTGGTAAAATCATTTTTATAAACATTTTTTGATCGAGTACAGTTGACCATTGAACAATGCAGAGGATTGGGGCAATAACACCCCCCCCCCGCCATGCAGTCCAACGTCCATGTATAATTTTTGACTCCCCCCAGAATTTAACTACCTATAGCCTACTGTTCACAGGGAGCCTTACTGATAACAAATAGTCAATTAACATATTTTGTGTATTATATATTGTATTCTTACAACAAAGTAAGCTAGAGAAAAGAAAATGTTATTAAGAAAATCGTTAAGGAAGAGAAAATACATTTATGGTACTGTACTGTATTTATCATTACCATAAGTTTACATTGCCTGTTTACAAGATGAATCGTCTTGTCTGTCCATACCTACATCAGCATCGTCTTATGTGATACAAACCACTGTAGATGTTATACATATTACTAACAATAGACATAAAAAATAAAATGATAATGTGAAAAAATTCATATTTATTTATAGGTATATTGATTCATGCCTTGATAGCTAAGAAGTAACAGTATGATTGCTTCACAGTAACTTTGCCTATACACTAATGAATGGCTCGTTATAGAAGTTTTATGGCATAAGGTATTATAGTCATATTCATAATATAGTATTGGAAACATTATTACTTTTTTTAAAAGAAACACCTGCGATTATAGGCTGATGAGCATTTCTCCAATTATGAGAGAGGCATACTGTACAGTAATGTAATTCCTTGAAACAAAGTTATAAAACAGTAAGAAAACTAACCATTATCAATTTCATATTAAATATCACTCACCTTATGCTTATGTAAGGATAAACTAGTATCTACATCTATTTTATGCATTCATGACATACCTTTCCTTAATTTTTTAGATATTTCTAGGCTACACGGTTTGTCTGTGAGATTTTTTCGAATCGTCGTAAATCTCCAGAAATTTTTCTAATATATTTATTGAAAAAAATCTGTGTATAAGTAGACCCCAGCAGTTCAAATCCGTATTGTTTAAGGGTCAACTGCACATAGAAAAAAGCATAGTTTTATAAGTTATGCTCAGAGGAAACAAATTTCTTCTTTGTCCCTTTTGGTTTTATTGAATTAAACCAGAAGACGGATGACATTGTAAGGTCATGTTTGATCTTCCTTACAATGTCAGGTTTGGGCACATCTGTGTATGTGATTGTTCATGGGAAGAATGAACTTTCCAGAATAATACACATCTCAAATGGGTCACTGTCTCCTGGGAGCGAAGGAACAAGTGTGGAATTCTTCCCTGAAGAGGTTTGATTCTGGTGGAATTTCAACTATTGCCATGTGGTGTCATTGTAACTTACACACTCTACCAGGTGTGACCAAATACTAGTATTAGTGGACTACCTGCTCGTTGTAATATTGAAATTATCTCTGGTTTTGTCCCTACATTCAGTCCTCCCATCCCCAATTAGACTGTGACTGTGAGCTTTCTTTTTTCAAAAAACTATTTTTCCAGCTTTATTGGGATAGAATGGACATATAACGTTGTGCAAGTTTAGGGATTTAATCCATTTATATCTTGCAAAATTGTTACCATCGTAGCATTAGCTAACACCTCCAGCCCCTCACATAACTACCATTTCTTTTTTTTGTGGTGAGAACATTTCAGATCTACTCTGTTGGCAACCTTATTAGCTATAACCACCATGCTATGCTGTACCTATAGATCCCCAGAACTTATTCATCTTATATCTGAAACTTTGTACCCTTTGACCAGCATCTCCCCATCTCACCCATCCCCAGCACCTGACAACCAATCACTCTGCTTTCTGTTTCCCTGAGTTTGGCTTTTTTTATCATACAGTGTTTGTCCATCTGACATTTCACTTAGCACAATGCCCTCCAGGTTCATCCAAGTTGTTGCAAATAGCAGGATTTCCTTCTTTCTCATGGTTGTGGCCTTTCTGGAACAGGAACGGATCTTTTCTTCTTTGTGTCTCCCATGACTAGCTCAGGCTCAACATGTGAATATACCCTATAACTATTTGTAGAGCTTAACCAAACCAAGGAAGATTTATATGTCAGACTCTATGTTATCACCTTATATAACATCACCTCATTTTAATTCTCATCAAACTTTCTCAAGAAGGCATTGTTAGCCACAATGTACAGATAAAAGGTGTGAACGCTGGTCATATACCACATAGCTAATAAAAAAGCAGAACATAGATGCTAATTTATGCCCATCTGGTTCAAAATCCCAATTCTGTACATAATCGTTCAGTGTTTTCTAGAAGAAAGGAAATTAATTTTAACTCAATAGTTATATTCTTAATATAAATTTAGCAAATCTCATATATAAAAGATATTCTAAAAGTTTGGTTTAAATAAAAACTAAAGATATTCCTTCCTCATTTACTATGCATGACATGACAGCAGACAGCAGAGAGATGAACCAACTGAAGCAATTGCTATGAGAGGTAGTGAGAGTACAATAATTACTCATGATGTGAGAGGCAACAGTGTATGAAAATGTTGCTGGGCCACTGACTAGTAGATACTGTGGGGAAACGATAGCTGTAGAAGGGCTCACCTCACCTTCCAGAGGACAGAAGTGCTTTGGGAAAGGGCAGGGAGGCTTGAGTGGTGATGAGGGGAATGTTAATTCTCTTTAAGTGGTTTAAGACAAATGAAGTTGGAATAGGGAAATGAAAGAAGTATTACATTAATGACAGAAAAATATAGTATAAGGAGGGTTTACAATTTTTAAAAGTGCTTCTTCTATACTTTGCTGAATGTGGTAATCATGATGTGTGTAAGAGGCTGAGTTGTATTCCCCCCAAATTCATATGTTGAAACCCTAACCCTAGTACCTCAGAATGTGACTCTTTTTGGAGATGGGGGTCTTTAAATAGGTGGTATTAGGGCCTTAGCATAGGCCCTAACCTGATCTGATTGGTGTTCTTATAAGAGGACAATTTGGGACATACAGAGAGACACCAGGGATGTGTATACAGCAGAAAGGCCAGCAGAAAGTGAGGACACAGGGAGAAGACGGTCGTCTACACACCAAGGAGAGAGGCCTCAGGAGACACCAAACCTGCCCACACCTTGATCTTGGTCTTCCAGCCTCCAGGACTCAGAGAAAATGAATGTCTGTTGTTCGAGCCTCCAGAACTGTGAGAAAATTAATTTCTGTTGTGTAAGCCATCTGGGTCCGTGGCATTTTGTTTGGGCAGCCTGCAAACTAAAACAGTATGAAATGAGGAGTGATGCTTAAGCTGTGAAGAAATGTGGCCAATGAGGTGTCAGCACGGTAAAGGGGAAAGAAAATGAGCTTTATTCCCAGTATAGACGGATTTGCTCCAGAGCTCCTTCCTGTACTAGCTGTGAGACTTTCGAAGAGCCACATTCTATTCATGAACATACATTTTCTTAGTCACAACTTAAAATTCCCAATAATTGCAACTTCTGTCTCATCTCAATTTCAAGTAAACCATTCTCTGATCACCACTTCAAAAGTCCCAGCTTATTTCCTCCAGTTCTCCAATCCCAATAATCTTCCCCATGACCCATGAATTCTACAACTCAGGTTCCTCACTCCTTTCATGTCCACTCAACCTGTCTTTATCCTGCGTAGTTCTCTGGTCAATCATGGGAATCAAGTGCTTGACTACACCCTCAACCCCCCTGCTCTTCTTGCTTCATATACTCATTTGGTAAAATCCCAGAGTAATTAAATACAACTCTAAGCATCCATATGAATGAATGTGGCTGGAAAAAAAATACTAAGATGCTGATAAGTGCGATAGATAAAAATAATATGCGAGAAGAAAATAGAAAGAGCTCGTGGTCAGTGGAACATTGTGATTATCTGTTATGTTTATAATCTGATTCCCTCAACCAGAACAGAAGGCACATGAGAAAAATGGATGCTGACAGTTTTAGTCACTGCTGTTTCCCTAATAGAACACTAACTTATATTTATAAAACTCTCAACCAGCAACAGCAGAACACACATTCTTTTTGAGAGTCCATGGGACTTTCACCAATACAGACCATGTTCTGAATCACACAGTAAATCTCAGCATATTTAAAAGCATACAATGTATGCTTTCTGAACAAAATGAAATTAAATTAGAAATCAATACCCAAAAGATATTTGGATATTCCCCAAGTATTTGGATATTAAATAACAGACTTATAATTAACCCTTGGATCCAAGAAGGAATCAAAAGAAAAATTATAAAATATCTTAGCCTGAATGAAAATGAAAGCACAACATAACAAAATTTGTAAAATGCCACTATTGCAATAGGAAGAATTTAGGAAGAATTTACAACACTAAAAACCCATATTATAAAAGACAAATATTACAAATCCATTGCCTCATCTTTTACCTTAAGAAACTAGAAAAAAAGAAAGCAAATGATACACAAAGTAAGCAAAAGAAAAGAAAAGAAAGGTAAGGGTGTATATCAGTAACATGAAAAGTAGAACAATAGTAGAGAAAATCAATGAAACCAAGAGTTGGCTTGTTGAGAAACTTAACCAAATTGATCAACCTTTCTCTAGAATGATCAAAAAAAAAAAATAAGGAAGACACAAATTACCAATATCGAGAATGAGAGAGGTGACATCATACAGGTTCTACAGATGTTAAAAGGATATCAGGAAAGGTTACAAACAACTTTATATCAGTAAATCAACAATTTAGAGGAAATTGAGACAAATTTCTTGAAAGATACAATCTACCAAAGCTCACTCCAAAAAAAAATGAAGAACCTGAATAGCCTTATATCTACTTAAGAAATTGTATTTGTAGTTACAAACCTACCCACAAAGAAAATTGCAGGCCCAGATGACTTCACTGGTGAATTCCTCTAAATGTTCAAGGAAGAAATAATACCAGTTCTACCCAAACCTTTTCAGAAAATTGAGCTGGGAAGGATGTTTTCCACAAGCATTTTTTCACAGAAAAAGAAAACTATATTTCTCATGAACATAGATGTGAAAATTAGAAACAAATTTTAGCAAATTGTATACAACACCATATACAAAGGATACCACATAGTAACCAAATGGGGTTTACCACTGGAAAGCTATGTTAGTTTAACATTCAAAAATCATCAATGTGCCTATAAAAAAATCATCAATGCAACTCACCATACTAACAAAGTAGAACTATTATTGTTTCAATAAATGCAGTAAAAGCATTTGGCAAAATTCAATATCCATTAGTGACAGAAAATCTTAGCAAATGAGTAGACTGGAAGTTCTTTAATATGAAAAGATATAGCTATTAAAATCTGCAGCTAACATCATACTTAATGGTGCAAGACTTACTAATTTCCCCACAAGATGCAGAATAAAGCAATGATGTCAATTTTTACTACTTCTGTTCAAAATTATACTAGTGAGTCTACCCAGTACAGTAAGGCAAGAAAAAGAAATAAAGACAGCCAGATTGCCAAGGAAAATTAAGGCAGTCTTTGTTCTCAGACAATGTGAAAAGTCTGGATGAATCTCCAAAAATGTATAGGAACTAATCAGAGAGTTTAATATGGTTCAGGATATACAAAAATATACAAAATATACAAACCAGTATACAACAATCAATTATGTTTCTATATACTCTTAATGAACAATCATAAATTAAATTTACCATAATCATGATGCTCAACAAATAATTCCTCATGGTTTTCAAAATTTTCCTTTTTGCCATATTTTTGTAACCCTCCAGATTTATTACTAGTGATGTTATCTTTTGAAGTTTTTTTTTTAACATCTTTATTGGCATATAATTGCTTTACAATGGTGTGTTAGTTTCTGCTTTATAACAAAGTGTATCAACTATAGATATACATATATCCCCATATCTCCTCCCTCTTGCGTCTCCCTCTCACTCTCCCTACCCCACCCCTCTAGGTGGTCAAAAAGAACTGAGCTGACCTCCCTGTGCTATGAGGGTGCTTCCCACTAGCTATCTATTTTACATTTGGCAGTGTATATAGGGCCTCGCCACTCTCTCACCTCGTCCAGCCCAGCCTGACCCCTCCCCGCATCCCCAGATCCACAGTCCACATCTGCACCTTTATTCCTGTCCTGTCCTTAGGTTCTTCAGAACCTTTTTTATTTTTTATTTTTTTTAGATTCCATATATATGTGTTAGCATACAGTATTTGTTTTTCTCTTTCTGACTTACTTCACACTGTATGACAGTCTCTAGGTCCATCCACCTCACTACAAATAACTCAATTTCGTTTCTTTTTATGGCTGAGTAATATTCCATTGTATATATGTGCCACACCTTCTTTATCCATTCATCTGTCGATGGGCACGTAGGTTGCTTCCATGTCCCGGCTATTGTAAATAGAGCTGCAATGAACATTGTGGTACATAACTCTTTTTGAATTACAGTTTTCTCAGGGTATATGCCCAGTAGTAGGATTGCTGGGTCATATGGTAGTTCTGTTTTTAGTTTTTTAAGGAACCTCCATACTGTTCTCCATAGTGACTGTATCAGTTTACATTCCCACCAACAGTGCAAGAAGGTTCCCTTTTCTCCACACCTTCTCCAACATTTATGTTTTGTAGATTTTTTAATGATAGCCATTCTGACTGGCGTGAGGTGATTCCTCATTGTGGTTTTGATTTGCATTTCTCTAATGATTAGTGGTGTTGAGCATTCTTTGATGTGTTTGTTGGCAATCTGTATATCTTCTTTGGAGAAATGTCTCTTTAGGTCTTCTGCCCATTTTTGGATTGGGCTGTTTGTTTTTTTGATATTGAGCTGCATGAGCTGTTTGTAAATTTTGGAGAATAATCCTTTGTCAGTTGCTTCATTTGCAAATATTTTCTCCCATTCTGAGGGTTGCCTTTTCATCTTGTTTATGTTTTCCTTTGCTGTGCAAAAGCTTTTAAGTTTCATTAGGTCCCATTTGTTTATATTTGTTTTTATTTCCATTTCCCTAGGAGGTGGGTCAAAAAGGATCTTGCTGTGATTTATGTCATAGAGTGTTCTGCCTATGTTTTCCTCTAAGAGTTTTACAGTGTCTGGCCTTACATTAGGTCTTTAATCCATTTTGAGTTTATTTTTGTGTATGGTGTTAGGGAGTGTTCTAATTTCATTCTTTAACACGTAGCTGTCCAGTTTTCACAGCACCACTTATTGAAGAGGCTGTCTTTTCTCCATTGTATATTCTTGCTTCCGTTATCAAAAATAAGGTGACCATATGTGCATGGGTTTACTTCTGGGCTTTCTATCCTGTTCCATTGATCTATATTTCTGTTTTTGTGCAGTACCATACTCTCTTGATTACTGTAGCTATGTAGTGTAGTCTGAAGTCCGGGAGCCTGATTCCTCCAACTCTGTTTTTCTTTCTCAAGATTGCTTTGGCTATTCGGGATCTTTTGTGTTTCCATACAAATCGTGAAATTTTTTGTTCTAGTTCTGTGAAAAATGCCATTGATAGTTTGATTGAGAGTGTAATGAATCTGTAGATTGCTTTGGGTAGTAGAGTCATTTTCACAATGTTGATTCTTCCAATCCAAGAACGTGGTATATCTCTCCATCTGTTTGTATCTTCTTTAATTTCTTTCATCACTGTCTTATAGTTTTCTGCATACAGGTCTTTTGTCTCCTTAGATAGCTTTATTCCTAGGTATTTTATTCTTTTGTTGCAATGGGAGTGTTTCCTTAATTTCCCTTTCAGATTTTTCATCTTTAGTGTATAGGAATGCAAGAGATTTCTGTGCTTTAATTTTGTATCCTGCTACTTTACCAAATTCACTGATGAGCTCTAGTAGTTTTCTGGTAGCATCTTTATGATTTTCTATGTATAGTATCATGTCATCTGCAAACAGTGACAGCTTTATTTCTTCTTTTCCAGTTTGGATTTCTTTGAATTCTTTTTCTTCTCTGATTGCTGTGGAGATGAAAACTTCCAAAACTCTGTTGAATAATAGTGGGGAGAGTGGACATCCTTGTCTTGTTCCTGATTTTAGTGGAAAAGGTTTCAGTTTTTCACCATTGAGAATGATGTTGGCTGTGTGTTTGTCATATATGGCCTTTATTATGTTGAGGTTAGTTCCCTCTATGCCTACTTTCTGGAAGGTTTTTATCATAAATTGGTGTTGAATTTGTCAAAAGCTTTTTCTGCATCTATTGAGATGATCATATGGTTTTTCTCCTTCAATTTGTTAATATGTTTTATCACATTGATTGATTTGCGTATATTGAAGACTCCTTGCATTCCTGGGATAAACCCCACTTGATCATTGTGTATGATCCTTTTAATGTGTTGTTGGATTCTGTCTGCTAGTATTTTGTTGAGGATTTTTGCATCTATGTTCATCAGTGATATTGCCCTGTAGTTTTCTTTTTCTGTGACATCTTTGCCTGGTTTTGGTATCAGGGTGATGGTGGCCTTGTGGAATGAGTTTGGGAGTGTTCCTCCCTCTGCAATATTTTGGAAGAGTTTGAGAAGGATAGGTGTTAGCTCTTCTCTAAATGTTTGATAGAATTCGCCTGTGAAGCCATCTGGTCCTGAGCTTTTGTTTGTTGGAAGATTTTTAATCACAGTCTCAATTTCAGTGCTTGTGATTGATTTGTTTATATTTTCTATTTCTTCCTGGTTCAGTCATGGAAGGTTGTAGTTTTCTAAGAATTTGTCCATTTCTTCCAGGTTGTCCATGCTATTGGCATATAGTTGCTTGTAGTAATCTCCCATGATCCTTTGTATTTCTGCAGTGTCAGTTGTTACTTCTTCTTTTTCATTTCTAATTCTGTTGATTTGAGTCTTTTCCGGTTTTTTCTTGATGAATCTAGCTAATGGTTTATCTATTTTGTTTATCTTCTCAATCAACCAGCTTTTAGTTTTATTGATCTTTGCTATTGTTTTCTTCATTTCTTTTTCATTTATTTCTGATCTGATCTTTATGATTTCTTTCCTTCTGCTAACTTTGGGGTTTTTTTGTTCTTCTTTCTCTAATTGCTTTAGGTGTAAGTTTAGGTTGTTTATTTGAGATGTTTCTTGTCTCTTGAGGTGGGTTTATATTGCTATAAACTACCTTGTTAGAGCTTCTTCTGCTGCATCCCGTAGGTTTTGGGCCATTGTGTTTTCACTGTCATTTGTTTCTAGGTATTTTTTTATTTCCTCTTTGATTTCTTCAGTGATCTCTTGGTTATTTAGGAGTGTATTGTTTAGCCTAAATGTGTTTGTATTTTTTACAGTTTTTTCCTGTAATTGATATCTAGTCTCATAGCTTGTGTTCAGAAAAGATACTTGATACGATTTCAATTTTCTTAAATTTACCAAGGCTTGATTTGTGACCCAAGATATGATCTATCTTAGAGAATGTTCCATGAGCACTTGAGAAGAAAGTGTATTCTGTGGTTTTTGGATGGAATGTTCTATAAATATAAATTAAGTCCATCTTGTTTAATGTCTCATTTAAAGCTTGTGTTTTCTTATTTATTTTCATTTTGGATGATCTGTCCATTGGTGACAGTGGGGTGTTAAAGTCCCCTACTATGATTGTGTTGCTGTCGATTTCCCCTTTTATGGCTGCTAGCATTTGCCCTATGTATTGAGGTGCTCCTATGTTGGGTGCATAAATATTTACAATTATTATATCTTCTTCTTGAATTGATCCTTTGATCATTATGTAGTGTCCTTCTTTGTCTCTTGTAAGAGTCTTTATTATAAAGTCTATTTTGTCTGATATGAGAATTGCTACTCCAGCTTTCTTTTGATTTCCATTTGCATGGAATATCTTTTTCCAACCCCACACTTTCAGTCTGTATATGTCCCTAGGTCTGAAGTGGGTCTCCTGTATACAGCATATATACAGGTCTTGTTTTTGTATCCATTCAGCCAGTCTATGTCTTTTGGTTGGAGCATTTAATCCATTTTCACTTAAGGTAGTTATCGATATGTATGTTCCTATTACCATTTTCTTAATTGTGTTGGGTTTGTTATTGTAGGTCTTTTCCTTCTCTTGTGTTTCCTGCCTAGAGAAGTTCCTTTCACATTTGTTGTAAAGCTGATTTGGTGGTGTTGTATTCTCTTAACTTTTGTTTGTCTATAAAGGTTTTAATTTCTCCATCGAATATGAATGACATCCTTGCTGGGTAGAGTAATCTTGGTTGTAAGTTTTTCCCTTTCATCACTTTAAATATGTCCTGCTTCTTCCTTCAGGCTTGCAGAGTTTCTGCTGAAATATCCACTGTTAACCTTTTGGTGATTCCCTTTTATATTATTTGTTGTTTTTCTCTTGATGCTTCTAATATTTTTTCTTTTATTTAATTTTTGATAGTTTGATTAATATGTGTCTTGGCGTGTTTCTCCTTGGATTTATCCTGTATGGCACTCTCTGAGCTTCCAGCAATTGATTGACTAGTTCCTTTCCCATATTAAGGAAGTTTTCAACTATAAACTCTTCAAATATTTTCTCAGTCCCTTTCTTTTCTCTTCTTCTGCTGGGACCCCTATAATTCGAATGTTGGTGCATTTAATGTTGTCCCAGAGGTCTCTGAGACTGTCCTCAACTCTTTTCATTTTTTTTTCTTAATTCTGCTCTGCAGTAGTTATTTCCACTCTTTTGTCTTCCAGGTCACTTATCCGTTCTTCTGCCTCAGTTATTCTGCTATTGATTCCTTCTAGAGAATTTTAAATTTCATTTTTTGTGCTGTTCATCATTGTTTGTTTGCTCTTTAGTTCTTCTAGGTCCTTGTTAAACGTTTCTTGTATTTTCTCCATTCTATTTCCAAGATTTTGGATCATGTTTACAATCATTACTCTGAACTCTTTTTGAGGTAGACTGCCTATTTCCTCTTCATTTGTTTTGTCTGGTGGGTTTTACCTTTCTCCTTCATCTGCTGTGTGTTTCTCCATCTTCTCATTTTGCCTCACTTACTGTGTTTTGGGGTCTCCTTTTCACAGGCTGCAGGTTCGTAGTTCCCATTGTTTTTGGTGTCTGCCCCCAGTGGGTAAGGTTGGTTCAGTGGCTTGTGTAGGCTTCCTAGTGAAGGGGACTGGTGCCTGTGTTCTGGTGGATGAGGCTGGATCTTGTCTTTCTGGGGGGATTTTGTTTTCTATTCTTAGGCATACCAAACTCTCCTTGAAGAATCCATCCAACAGCACTGCTTCCAAAACTCTTTAACATTTCACCCACCAAGAAGCGTTCCTTCCAAATCACCTCACACAACCTTCCTTGGCCATACCAGAAAATTTCTATCACCAATAATGGCACAATCTTCAAGATTTTAGTTTCAAACAAATGACTTTTTTACTGCTATTTTGTATCCTTCCAGTTAACTTCCCTAGAACTCTGTTTCTCTGAAATTTCAGTTTATTGGAAATTTCCATGATTTTATTACTTTCCCCTCAGCCCATCATGCATCCTTAGCCAGTTTAGATTCCACTGCTTATCCGTAGAGTCCCTCCCCTGAGAATGACAACTTCCCTCTCACTTCTCATTGATCTCTTTCTGGTCTTTCTATCACTTAAGAGTCTCGTAGCATTTCAAACTCAACGGTCAAAACGGACTCTTTATTTTTCCTCCACATGACTCTCTCTTTTCCTAGATTCTCCATCTAAATTAACAACACTTCTAATCATCCAAGTGGTTAGGAAAATTCTAGGTTTACTGTGTTGGCTTCACTTTCCACTTTCTTCCACAGACATCCCCAAAACATGCCTCACCTCCTCCAGGTCTCTGCATTTCTCCCATGCTAGTCCAGACCACCACCATTCTCTCTGTACCAACGATCACAGACTCTGACTCTTTGCTTCCACCTGCAGACCCCTACAATGGAGACCTCATTCTTCATACAATACCTGTAGATGCTGTAGAAATCTGTTAAACAGAAATTAGATCCTGTCTTTCCCATCTTGAAAATTCTCCAGTATTTCCCCATGTCATTTAGAATAAAATTCAAAATTCTTCTTTTGGATTGCAAAGCCCCATTTAACCTTTGCCTTCATTTCCAACTCCCTTGCCTATAACTGCCTCCCTTCTTGTCCATTCTGGTTTTCCTGCTGTCCTTTCTATTCCTGAGGTTTATTTGCACCACAGGGAGCTTTGTCTTTGCAGTTTCATATGCCTAGAACACCCTTCTCCTGAGTCTCCTCATGGTACTCTTTCACTTCGTTACACTTGCTGTTTTAAAGTCACAACTCAGGGATATCCCTGCTGACCTCTGATCACAGGAAGCCCTAAGTCACTATCTCCCACATACCCTTTTCAATTATCTGCATAGCACTTATTCCTACCTGGTGTTTTGATTGTGTGTGTGTGTGTGTGTGTGTGTGTGTGTGTGTGTGTGAGAGAGAGAGAGAGAGAGAGACAGAAACAGAGACAGAGACAGAGATGGAGAGAGGAAGAAACAGAGAAAGACAGAGAAATGGAGAAAGATAGAGAGAGAGAGACGACAGAGCCAGAGAGGAACAGAGAGACAGAGACAGACAGAGAAGAACAGAAGGAGAGACAAAGAGAAGGATGGAGAGAGACAGAGACAGAGAGAGACAGAGACACCAAGCATGTTTATCATTAGTCTCCTTCACAAGAAAGCAAGCTTCATTAGAATACAGACTTCCTATGAGGTCATGTCAACCCTCAAGCCCATTTGAGGCATAAATGACTATGAAAGCTGAGGGGGATTCCTACACTCTGATATGACCAGGCCTGATGTGTGCAGCACAGGGGGCAGACCCCGGGCGGAGCAGTCTCTCCGTGGGCTTTTGTTTAGTGAATGAAGGCCTGCTGATGAGGCTGGTCCTGAGCAGACCATGAGAACCCTCCTCAGGCTTCGTGCTCTGTATTCCTCAGATGAACCAGTGAGCCGACTTGTGATTTCACCCCAGAAATTTGACATTAGTTTTTCTGAGGGGAAGTTCAAATTTGAAACTTCACAAGCAGTGCTCTCTTGGCCTTTCTGAGAGAGGGAGGGAAATCATCCAAGCATTGGTGTGTGCCAAAGAATGGCGTTGTCCAAGGCACGGATGAGGCTCAAAGCGATAAAAAGTTAGGCTGAAGAATTTTATCTAAACTTGTTATAAATGGGTTTATAAATGTAGAGAAAACTGCAGTGCAGGAGCATTCAAATGTGATAAGAAATAATGAGGGACAGAAGAAAGGGTAGCTCACTTGAATCTAGGCATCGTTTGTCCCTCAGTGTCTAGGGTTATCTGGAGGCAAAGTCTGAATTCTGTTTCCTTCGGTCGAGCTCATTTCCTCAAGGCTAATTAAAATAGTTGTCTGGCAGATTCCATGTTGTCCATAAAACTTCCCATTTATAGCCCTTCTTTTTCAGTATATGTCTCAGCTACACCTCTCTTTACAAAGCACTGAGACAACTTTCCAAGGAATGCAGGACAAAATGTCCACTTCTTTTTCCTGAATTATCTTGAAACACTATACTATTTAACCTCCATCATAGACATCAAGGGCAAAATAAGATATGAGATTTGAAGCCACAGATAATATTACCACCATTTTGTTTGTTGGCTTGCTTTCAAGAAACAAACAGAAAAGAAGATTTTAGTTTTAAGAGGACCTAATTTTCATGGTTTACTTCTAATTCTCTTTGGTGTTGTCTTTGAAAGAAAAGAAGTCTCCTTTTTCTGGCATCATTTCAGATGTTTTACTCCCTATTTAGTGGGGTCAAAACTTGGTGCATAGAAATGAAGGTTTGGAGAAGGAATGCAATGGGGGCTAGAATTCAGGAACTTTAATAAAATGTCATGTTATTTTTCAAAGTTCTTGCATGAGTTTATGCTCTCACTAGAATCTGCACTGCTATTGCCTTACATATTAATTCTTACAAATCACATCAGTATAAAATGTCTCATGGTATTTCGATTTACATGCTCATGATCACTAATAAGTGGAGAAAGTCTTCGTTCTTTTATTGACTGTTCATGTTTTTCTCTTCAGTAAATTGCTATTTTTTGTCTACTGTCCATTTTTTCTTTTGAGTGGTTTGTCTTTTTCTCATTTATTTGTAGATAGATGATCGATAAATAGATGATTGATAGATTAAAGAATGGATGGATAGATGATAGATGATAGATAGATAGATGATAGATAGATAGATAGATGATAGATAGATAGATAGATGATAGATAAATAGGGATCACATTTCAACTATATATTTTACAAATATCTTCTCTCCATTTTTTGCTTTTGTTCATGTTTATAGGATAGTCTGTGATAAGCAGATGTTTTTAATTTCAATGGAGTGGACTCCATCAATCACTGCTTTTGTGATTAGTGTTTTTTTGTGTGTGTCGTGCTTAAGAAATCCTTCTTAAACCCAAGATCAGAATGATTTTCATCTACATTGCTTTTACCAGTTTTAAAGCTTTTCTTTTGACATTTAAATCCTTAATCCATCTGGACTTAATTTTTTTACAGTGGGAGGTACACATCTATTTCATAAATTCAGTGTAGAAATACATTTTCTTAGCTCCGTATATTATATAGCCCCTTCTTTAAACAATGACCTCCCATGATACTGTCATCATTTATCAAAATTCCATATAGTCTTTGGTCTGTTTCTATACTTGGTTTCATTAATTAATGCACTATCCTCTTGCAAAATCAAAATAGTAATTGCTATAGTATCATAATTAGATCAACTTGGGTAGTGTCTGCCTTTGTTTCTTTATAGATTGGGAAGCCTTTGAAGATAGAGAATGTGCCTCATTCATCGCTGTCTCCCCAAGAAGAACCTGTTATCTAACACATCAAATGCTCTCAGTAAATATCATTCTGGCAATTTTAATATGGGATACTTCTCCCATCAAGATGTGGTGTCTACGTCCTCTCTCCTGGAACCCGGGAGAGCATGTGGTTATTTGACCTCCACAATATAGTAGATATGATGCTATGTGACTTCCAATGCTGGTCATTAAAGGTCAGGCAGCTTCTTCCTCATTCACTGAAAATCTTATCCTTGGAGCCCTGATGTAAGGAGTCTGACCACCCCAAGACAACCATGCCTGAAGTCAAAGTCTCAAGAGAAGTGATGAGCAGGCATCCCTGTTCAAGCTTTTAAGTTACCCCATCCCTGATGCCAGGAAATTGAGAGAAGAATTTTCCAGAGAATTCTAGCTCCAGACATTTGAGTCATCCCAAGCTGTTGAGTCTTCCCAACTGAGGCCCCAGGCATTGTGTATTAGGTGAACCAACTACACTATGCTATATCCTAATTCCTGATCTACTGAGCCTGGAAGTTTAACAAAAGGTTGCTGTTTTGCACCACTAAGAGTTGGAGCTGCTGACTACGCTGCAATAGATAGCCAGGACACGTGTTAAATGGAATGGAGGGAAGAGCAAGTGTAGACAGAAGCATGGGAAACAGCAAGGCTCTGGGACGCAGGAGCCCACGGTTCCCAGAGGAGCATTTCTGCCAACTGACTGCATATCTTCTCTCTTTACTGGTCTCAGTTTCCCTTCTGTAAAACCATTGGGTTGAACTCAGTAATTTAAAAGTTTCCTTCTAGTCCTATTGTCTCTAGTTGTAAACAAATCCAATCTGATAACCGTGTTACTTAAAGCCAGAATAGGCTTATCAATTCACTTCAGAACTTCCATTTTCAGGATTTGCCAAGTGGACGGGTGCTAATGGTTACTATTAATGTATTTTATTTACTGGATACATAGCATTCACAACCCACATTTCCTAATAAAAATGATTTGTCATTCGTAACGTATTATCTTACCACATTTAAAAGGATTAGAGACTGTGTACACATCTACTAGATGGAAATTAAAAGAAAATACTGAAGAAGTAACATACACAAAAATGTGTATTAATATATTCACCATTTGGTAACAAACTGGCAATGTCCAATATAAGTATTAAATTCAGTTCTGAGTAATCAAGAAGCAAAGGCAAAACAACACAGATTACTGAACTTCATTGTCTGATAAAATTTAGCAGGTAAACCTCTGAGCAATGACCAAAGATGTTCTGATAATATACTGTAAGTAAGAGTCATGTAGTGATAAAAAAGCAACAAAGCTTGCAAAGTCTAGATATAAGCTCTCAGTAAAATTGACAACACCCTGTCAATTAAATATCACAGCATTGCCATTTTATAGATTATAAAACCGAGGATAAGGGAGACTAATGACAGTTGCTTTAAAATTATACACTTCCCGAATGCCAGAACAAAGACTCAAATGTAGATTCATGAGCTTAAAATCAACTTCTTTCCACCATGTTTGTAATAAATCCCAAATTCATTTTACTTTTAGGACCTCACACCAGCACATGGGCGAGCCTGTGTCCAATGTCTCTGATAGCAGTTGTGCAAAAATGCAGGGATGTGACTGTTCCCTGTATTAACTTCCAAAAGAACTGAAGTTACAAATATAATAAAACATTCACAAAAATGATGCAAGTGTGCTGTTTATGTCAGGGGAATAAGGAGGGCTAAGCTAATGAAATTCAAAAGTTATAAAAATATGTCCCACAACACATGCAAGAATAGATGGCTGGCCTGCCCCTGCCCTTATCTTTCTCAAGTATCAACGTCCTCAACCAGGTCTCTGATAAGAATTGGAAAGCAAACAGTTCAAATTTGGTCTTTCTTGGCAAGTTGTAGGAATAAACACCATTAAATAAATTTATTGTGAGTCATTGCAACATGCTCTAACCTGCATGTGCAATAGCAAAAGTGTTGTGTGGTCCAGCAATCTCAGTTAATGTTTTCATGAGAAAACTGCAGGTGCCTTTCGGTCGGATCTCATAGGGTATTGTTAATGTTCATAAGTTTTAACTTTAACAAATATTAAGCTTTGAATTATTAAAAAAATTTCCTTTAAATACTGTGGATACAGATGGTCTTCACCTACAACTTTTTCATAGGACCCATTTCTGATGTTCAGCTGGTCCAGATGAAGTCAGAGTGCCCCAGTCTCCTCCTCCATCATTCCCCACCAGTAAGGCCCTCAAATGCTGGACTTCTGTCCCCACTGGTGGATTTCTTAGACATATAGAAGAGCTGTTTTAACCTCAAAAGCATACAGGCAATTTTACATTACATGAATTCCCAGTTATTTTAGGCCTCTTAATTTATGTGACTTTTAATAAATGGCCACTGATGGCTCAACACTCTTGTAAATTAAAATTACCCACAAATTATAAAAAAACACAACAAAAAATTTCCCTCTTAAGATTGGAAATGAAAAATGCTAAGAGAGATTTTGAAATGGCCCTGGATCTATTAGAAGATAAACTTAGCCAAGATTAGTCTTTTAATAGTTTGCCTTGATTTAGAATTTTATTTTTGGTCTGTCAGTAATTCACATGCATCCATTTATTCTAGGCATTTTAACAGGATTTGTAGGAATCATATGAAAAATCCTGGGCTCTTCCCTGTATCTGCCTCTTTTTGTAACTTGTTCCCTTTTCCTGAAATACTCTGTCCTCTCCTTGCTCATCAGGAGTCAGCTTTGGATAGCCCAATTCTTACTTACTTTTGGAAATCTTCCCCTATTTCCTTAGGTAGAATTAGGGGTCTTATAAGCTTATGAGGCAGCTGTGATCTTGTATTAACAATCTGGACTTCCATTTCATTCAACAAACAGTCACCGAAAAAAATTTATATATTGTGTGCCTGCCACGTGCCAGGCATCACTCTAAGCCTGGGAAGATGACAGTGAGGAAGACAGAGTGACTCCCCAGTCTGATGGACGTTACATTGGAGTGAAGTCAGCACACAAACCAACAATAAACATATTTATAATAGTATATGATATGCACACAAGAAGCAAGAAAAGTGGGAAAAACTGTAGACTCAGAGAGTTCTGGGGTGGGACCCCGTGAAGTGATGTTTGAGCAGAAGTCTGAGTGACCCTCCAGAAAAGATTGTTCCAGGAAGAAGGAGGAACAAATGCAAAGCTTGTAGGGTGAACCACATGTGGCCTGTTTGAGGAACAGCAAGAGGCCAGCAGGGCTGGAGCTTTTAATGAATAAGGGGAAGAATAGGAAAAAGGGGTTTGGCGTGTGAACCCAATGTCCCATCATATAGAGTCCTATAGAGCATGGTCAGCACTTTGAATTTTCTTCCAAGCCATTAGAGAGTGTTAAGGAGTGACATGATCTAACTTATGTTTTAAAAGCATCCATATGGCCACCGAGTAATTGCCACATTTGTCATTGCAGCCCCTCCACCAACTTAATTCACTCTCTTTCATTATTTTGGTATAATTTCCTCTCCCCGTTTAGAATATAAAACATTGAGCTATTGGGGGCAAAAAATTAAAAACCTAAGTGGGAACACTCTCAAAGGCAGAAACAAGTGAGAAGAGTTTGGCAGTCAGGCAAGACAAAGGTTGTAGTTTAGATGGGGCAGGGTAGTGACCCCATAGAATGGAGCTCAACAGGCTCTTTGTTGAAAACCCTGGAAGGCCAATGGTGATTGAGCTTAACCAGAATGCAACCCCACTTTCACTAAACATAATCTCCAGTTGAATTAAATGACCATTGGCCACCTGCCCAATGAAGGGAAGGGAATATCTTCTGTAGAAGAATATATTACCTGAAGACTTTAAAATTTTCAAATGCATAATAAGTGTCATTTTTTAAAAAATGCTATTTACTTTGAAACACAGAAACACATAACCTATAGCTGAGGAAAAAACAGATAATACAAACAGATCCACAAGCTACCCAGATTTCAAAGTTAGCTGGCAAAGACTTTAAAATAGTATTACTTAATGTGTCCAAGAAAATAGAGAAAATGATGGGCAAAATTAGTGAAAAATGGAAATTTTTAATTCAAAATTGTAATCTATAAAAATAATCAAATAATAATTCTAGGAAAGAAAAAATACAATATCTGAAACAAAGAACTTATAAGATAAATAGCAGAAGGGTACAACAGAAGCACAATTATTTCTGATTGGAATACAATCAGAAAATATCCAGTTACCAGTAGAAAATATCTAATCTGAAAGACAGAGAGAAAAGTGTAAATATAGAAAAGAATACTAAATAAATATGGGACTCAATGAAAAAAGTCTATCCTAGCATGGGAGGCAGTCTCCAAAATGAGTCCCAATGTTCTTCCGGGTATATACACACCTTTGTGTCATCATATCATTTTTATGTGGGTTGAATGTAGTGACCCACTTCTAGTAAGTAGAATACAGAAAAAGACATGGGATTCTGAGATTTTGTTACTAAAAGATTGTGTTTCCATCTTGCTCACTATCTCGACCAGGGGAACATTTATTCAAGAAAAATTGCTGAATCTCTGTAAGAACACTAAGCTTTATAGTGAATTAACTCACAGTAGTCCTACTCGCTGCCCCTGAACTTACTAGCAGCCCTGAAAACAATGGCTTGTATTCCCAGATCAGTACCAAAGGCAGCACAATCAACTTCAATCACAAAGAATCATATGTTTTGATCTGTCTGGTGACTCCCTTGAAAACCAGCCTGAAAGGCTTGCCTTTGTCTTACCTAATCCAGAACTCACCTAGTGCTAAAGCTGTTACACAATCAGTATTTGTCAAAAACACTTACAGGCAAATGTTTTAGTCACTGCTGCCTAAGGCAATGGATAAACTTGAGACAAAGAATATATTAACTAAAAGTTTGGGAGAAAAGTCTGGGAAATAAAATACTTTGGGAAATAAGGGCTTCGAAAAACCTGATATATTTCTGGGAATCTAGAAGGTCATGCACGTGCCCAGGGCTGTGCACATGGTCAGTAAAGACAAGAGAAGGCTCTGATCTTTCACCTCAGCTGATGAGGCTTTGAAAACAGGAAGTGAAGTCATAATTGTAATCTCTTTGACTGAATGCTGACGACATGCCGCAACATAAACACAGTTTCTCTGCATGAATGGAAGAGGGTTTTGTTTTTGTTTGTTTTGGGGGGATCCAGGCATTCAAGGTAATTACAGACTAACCACTAAATTAATGGAACAGAAATCTCAGGGTTACACACAACAAAAGATATAGCAGAATATACAAAATTAGTTCAGAAAGTCTTTATTAGAAAACAGAAAATAATAACTACAGCCAGAAGCAGCAATAAACCCTTGAGGAAGAGAAGGGAGAATCTGATTTCCAGAGTTGCTATATTATAACATTCAAAATGTCCAGTTTTCAACAAAATATTGTGAGGCAACAAAGAAATAAGAAACATACACAGGAAAAAGGCAATTTAATAGAAACTGTCCCCGAGAAATTCCACACAGTGGACTTATTAGACAAAGACTCTATGAAGTTAATGAAGACATTTCCAGATTAACAAAATACCATGGAGTTTATCACTAGCAGAACTGAACAACAAAAAATGCTAAAGGAAGTCCTTCAGGATGAAATAAAAGGACACTAGACTAACTCAAAGAACACTGCTGAGGGTCACAAATAATATAAACCAAGATCAAACTATACGCTATCTAAAAGTGACTCACTTTAGAATCAAAAGACAAAAATAGATTAAGCATAAAATGATGGAAAAGGTATTCCATGCAAACAGTAACCAAAAGATAGCTAATACAGACAAAATAGACTTTAAAACATAAAATTTTCAGACAAGGATATTTTAAAATGACAAAAGAGTTAATTTATCAAAAGATATCATGATATAAACATATATAACCAAATAACAGAGCCCTAATATGCATGAAGGAAAAACTGACAGAATTGAAGGAGTAAATAGACAGCTCTTCAATAATAGTTGGAGACCTCAATATGCAATATTCAATATTCTATAAAACAACCAGAACCAGCACAGAAGATCAGTAAGAAAATAGAGGACTTGAACAACACTATAAAACAGCTAGACTAACAGATGTTCCTAGAATACAAAACCCAGCAAAATACATATACCGATGTTCATGAAATATTCTCCAGGATAAACTGTACATTAAGCCACAACAGAAATTTCAATAAATTTTAGAAAAATTAAATCACACAAAGCATCTTCTCTGACCACAATAAAACAAAATTAGAAATCAATAACTGAATACAATTTGGATAATCAAAATATGTTGAATACGGCAACCCAATCCTAAATAATCAGTGAGCCAAAGAAAAGTTCACAGGAAACTTTTAAGATGTACTGAAATCAGTGCTCAGAGGGAAATTTACAGCGATGGTTACTATAGTTTAAAAAAAAAGGGAATGGTCTCAACTCAAAACGCTAACCTTTTACCTTAAGAAAGTAGAAAAACAATAGCAAACTAAACCCAAAAAAAGAAAAAGGAAGAAAATAATAAATATTAGAGCAGGGATAAACAAAATATAGAATTCATAATCAATTGAGAAGAAAAACACAAAAGCTGGTTCTTCATAAAGATCAATGAAATTGACACAGCTTTAACTAGATTGGCCAAGAAAAAAAGAGACAAGACTCAAATTACTAAATCAGAAATAAAAGTGGTGACATGATTACAGACCTTATAGAAATGGAAGAGATTGTAAGAGAATATTATGAACAATTGTATGCCAAAAACAAACTTAAGATGAAATGAATAAATTTCTAAAAATACAGAAGCTATCAAAACTCAAGAAGAAATAGAAAATCTGTTACTTATAACAACTAAGATATTAAACCGACAATCAAAAAGATTCCAACAAAGAAAATCTCGGGACCAGATGGATTTACAAGTGAATTCTATCCAACATTTTAAAAAGAATGAACACCAATCATTCTCAAAGTCTTCTGAAAAATGGAAAAGGAGGCACCATTCATAACTCACTCTATGAGCCCAGTTCTACCCTGACTCCTAGGCAAGGCAAAGATACCACAAGAAGATATTACAGACCAAGATCCCTTATGAATATAGATGCACAAACCCATGTTTGCTGTGGGTTTGCCTTTATTATGTTAATGTAGATTCCCTCTATGCCCACTTTCTGGAGAGTTTTTATCATAAATGTGTGTTGAATTTTGCAAAAGTTTTTTTCTGCATCTATTGAGATGATCATATTGTTTTTATACTTCAATTTGTTGATGTGGTAAATCACATTGATTGATTTGTGTATATTGAAGAATCCTTGCATCCCTGGGCTAAATCCTAGTTGATCGTGGTGTATGATCCTTTTAATGTGCTGTTGGAATCTGTTTGCTAGTATTTTGTTGAGGATTTTTACATCTATGTTCATCAGTGATATTGGCCTGTAATTTTCTTATTTTATGATATCTTTGTCAGGTTTTTTTTAAAAAAATTTTTATTTTATTATTTATTTATTTATTTATGGCTGTGTTAGGTCTTCGTTTCTGTGCGAGGGCTTTCTCTAGTTGCGGCAAGCGGGGGCCACTCTTCATCGCGGTGCACGGGCCTCTCACTATCGCGGCCTCTCTTGTGGCGGAGCACAGGCTCCAGACGCGCAGACTCAGTAATTGTGGCTCACGGGCCCAGTTGCTCCGCGGCATGTGGGATCTTCCCAGACCAGGGCTCGAACCCGTGTCCCCTGCATTGGCAGGCAGATTCTCAACCACTGCGCCACCAGGGAAGCCCTCTTTGTCAGGTTTTGATATCAGGGTGATGATGGCCTCATAGAATGAGCTTGGGAGTGTTCCAGACTCCCAAGCTCCCACTGAGATGCACCATTCTCAGTGGTGAAAAACTGAAAGCATTACCTCTAAGATCAGGAACAAGTCAAGGAGGTCCACACTCACCACTATTATTCAACATAGTCTTGGAAGCCCTCGCCACGGCAATCAGAGAAGAAAAAGAAATAAAACAAATAGAAATTGGAAAAGAAGAAGTAAAATTGTCACTGCTTGCAGATGACATGATACTATACATAGAAAACCCTAAATATGCTACCAGAAAACTACTAGAGCTCATCAATGAATTTGGTGAAGTTGCAGGATACAAAATTAATGCACAGAAATCTCTTGCATTTCTATACACTAACATTGAAAGATCAGAAAGAGAAATCAAGGAAACAATCCCATTTACCGTCACATCAAAAAGAATAAAATACCTAAGAATAAACCTACCTAATGAGGCAAAAGACCTGCACTCAGAAAACTATAAGATACTGATTTAAAAAAAAAAAAAAAAAAGATGATTACATAAACAGATGGAGTGACATACCATTTTCCTGGATTGGAAGAATCAATATTGTCAAAATGACTATACTGCCCAAAGTAATCTACAGATTCAATGCAATCTCTATCAAACTACCAATGGCATTTTTCACAGAATTAGAACAAAATATTTCACAATTTTCATGGAAACACAAAAGACCCTGAATAGCCAAAGCAATCTTGAGAAAGAAAAACGGAGCTGGAGGAATCAGATTCCCTGACTTCAGACTATACTACAAAGCTACAGTCATCAAAACAGTATGGTACTGGCACAAAAACAGAAATATAGATCAATGGAACAGGATAGGAAGTCCAAAGATAAACCCATGCACCTATGATCACCTAATCTATGACAAAGGAGCCAAGAATATACAATGGAGAAAATACAGCCCCTTCAATAAGTGGTGCTGGGAAAACTGGACAGCTAGATGTAAAAGAATGAAATTAGAACACTCCCTAACACCATACACAAAAATACACTCAGAATGGATTAAAGACCTAATGTAAGGCTGGATACTATAAAACTCTTGGAGGAAAACATAGGCAGAACACTCTTTGACATCAATCACAGCAAGATCTTTTTTGATCCACCTCCTAGAGTAATGAAAATAAAAACAAAAATAAACAAATGGGACCTAATGAAACTTAAAAGCTTTTGCACAGCAAGGGAAACCATAAACAAGATGAAAAGACAACCCTCAGAATGGGAGAAAATATTTGCAAACAAACCAACTGACAAAGGATTAATCTCCAAAATATACAAACAGCTCATGCAGCTTAATATCAAAAAAACAAACAACCCAATCAAAAAATGGACAGAAGATCTAAATAGACATTTCTCCCAAGAAGACATACAGATGGCTAAAAAGCACGTGAAAAGATGCTCAACATCACTAATTATTAGAGAAATGCAAATCAGAACTACAATGAGTCATCACCTCACACCAGTCAGAATGGCCATCATCAAAAACTCTACAAACAATAAATGCTGGGGAGAGTGTGGAGAAAAGGGAACCCTCCTACACTCTTGATGGGAATGTAAACTGGTACATCTACTATGGAGAACAGTATGGAGGTTCCTTGAAAAACTAAAACTAGAGCTACCATATGATCCAGCGATCCCACTCCTCGGGGAGAAAACCATAATTCAAAAAAATACATGCACCCCAGTGTTCATTGGAACACTGTTTACAATAGCCAGGACATGGAAGCAACCTAAATGTCTATCAATGGATGAATCAATAAAGAAGATGTGGTACATGGAATATTATTCAGCCATAAAGAGGAATGAAATAATGCCATTTGCATGCACAGGAATGGACCTAGAGATTGACATACTGAGTGAAGTAAGTCAGATAGTGAAAGACAAATATTGTATGATATCACTTATATGTGAAATCTTAAAAAATGGGTACAAATGAACTTATCTACAAAACAGAGTTACAGATGTAGAAAACAAACTTATGGTTACCATGGGGTGGGGGGAGGGATGAATTGAAAGTTTGGGATTGACATAAACCCACTACTATACATAAAATAGATAACTAATAAGGACCTACTGTATAGCACAGGGAACTCTACTCAATACTCTGTAATGGCCTGTATGGGAAAAGAATCTAAAACAGAGTGGATATATGTATATGTATAACTAAATCACTTTGCTGTACACCTGAAACTAACACAACATTATAAATCAACTATACCCCAATAACATTTTTTTAAAATATAAATAAATAAATAAATAAATAGTGAAAAGGCAACTCATTTTGACAACTCAGAAGGAGCAACAATATTTGCAGATCTTATATCTGATAACAGTCTAGTATCCAGAATATATAAAGAACAATTACAACTCAACAACCATAAGACAAACAGCCCAATTTAAAAATGGGCAAAGGATTTGAATAAACTTTCTCCAAAGAAGATGTGTAAATGTCCACTAAAGACACAAAAAGGTGCTCATCATAAATAATTAGAGAAGTACAAATAAAAATCATGATGAGATACCGCATAACCTTCACTAATATAGCTGTAAAAAATGGAAAGCAATAAATGTTGGCAAGAATTTGGAGAAATTAGAGCCCTTATACCATGCTGGTGGAAATTCAAAATGGTACAGCCACTGAGGACAGTGGCTTGGTGGTTCCTCAAAAAGTTAAACATAGAATTACCAAATGATCTAGCAACTGTACTTCTAGATATACTCCCAAGAGAATGAAAACTTATGATCAAATGAAAACTTGCACATAAATGTTCATAGCAACATTATTCATAATAATCAATTGGTGGAAACAACCCAAATGGCTATTAACTAATGAATGCATAAATAAAATATGGCATAGTCATACAATGGAATATTGTTTGGTCATAAAAAGGAATGAAGTACTAATACATGTTACATAATAAGTAAAGCTTGAAATTTTTATGTTAATTAAAAGAGCCCTGACACAAAACAGCACATATTGTGTGATTCCATTTGAATCATTTCATGTGAAATGTCCAGAATAGTCAAAGCCATAGAGACAGAAAGCATATTAGTGGTTGCCATGCACTGAGAGAGAAGGAAAGTGGGGAGTGATTGATTAATGGGTACAGGGTTTATTTTGAAGGTGATGAAAATGTTCTGGAATTAAATAGTGGGGATGGTAGCACAACATTGTGAATATAATAAAAACCACTGAATTGTACACTATGAAATGGTTAAAATAGTGAAGCTTGCATGAATTTAACCTTGATTTTTTAAAATGCATGCTTTAATTTAAAATGCATTAATCTTGACAAACCAATGAAAATTTAGGAAAAGAACAAAGTAAGATGACTTGACTTTTAGCAAATATAAAGGCTTATTTATAACCTATATTATATTTGTTAATCTTATAAGCTATATTAATTAAGACAATATGAAGTTGGTGTAGGGGCAGACAAATATATCCACAGCATAGAAATAAACTCATGAAAGAATGGTCCTTGGCATACAATAGCAAAGGCATTATAAATCATGCAAAAAGAGGAATTCATTTATTAAATCATATTGGGACAATTGGCTTTCCATAATGGAAACAATAAAATTACATCAATGACACCATACTCCAAAATAAATTCAAGATGTGTTATAAAAGACAGAATTTAAAAAGGAAAAGCTTTTAAATACTCAGAAGAAAATATAAGAGAATTTCTTTGTAATTTCAATTAAGGATGAGGTTTCTTAAATAAGACCACAAAAGCAGTAAAAAAGTAAAAAACAAAATATGACTCCATCACAGTAAAATAACACAACAAATTATACTATAAATAGTTTAAAACTAAGCTACAGACTTGTAGACCTAGAAAAGAACTTTATAACCTATTTAACAGAAAAGTTGAGTTTCTATACACTAACAAAAAATCAGAAAGAGAAATTAAGAAAACAATCAAGGAAGTGAAAGCTATGACATATTGGTGAAAGAAATTGAAGAAGAAACAAATAAATAGAAAGGCATTCCATGCTAATTGATTGGAAGAATTGATATTGTTAAAATGTCCATACTACCCAAAAGGATCTACAGGTTTAATGTAACGCTGATCAAAATTCCAATGACATTTTTCACAGAAATAGAAGAAACGTCCTAAAATTTGTGTGAAACCACAAAAGACCTTGAATAGCCAAAGCAATCTTGAGAATGAAGAACAAAGCTGAAGGCATCATATTTCCTAATTTCAAACTGTGTTAAAAAGCTATAGTAATCAAAATAGCATAGTACTGGCACAGAAAAACAGACACATTGATTACAGGAACAGAGAAGAGAGCCCAGAAATAAGTATATATATATATAAATTAAATTTGGACAAAGGCACCAAGAATATACAATGGGAAAGGATATTTCTGTCAACAAATGGTGCTGGGAAAACTGGACAGACACATACAAAAGAATGAAACTGGACCCCTATCTTACACCATACACAAAAATCAATTCAAAATGGACTAAAAACTTAAATGTAAAACGTAAAACAGTAAAGTCCTAGAAGAAAACATAAGGAGTAATCTCCTTGACCTTAGTTTTCTAATGATTTTTTCTATTTGATACCAAAAGCAAAGGTCACAAAAATAAAAATAAACAAGTGGGACTACATCAAACTAAAAAACTTCTGTTCAACAAAGGAAACCATCAACGAAATGAAAAGGCAACGTATGGAATGGGAGAAAGTATTTACAAACTACATATCTGAGAAAGGGATAAATCCAAAATATACAAGGAACACATACAAATCAATAGCAAAAGGAAGACAATACCCAATTAAAAAATGAACAAAGGACGTGAATAGACTTTTTCCAAAGAAGATACACAAATGGCCAACATGTACATGAAAATGTGCTCAACCTAACTAATCATCAAGGAAATACAAATCAAAATCACAATGACATGTCACCTGTTAGAATGGCAGTTATCAAAAAGGCAAAAGATAACAAGTGCTGGCAGGTATTCGGAGTAAAGGGAAATCGTATGTACATTGCTGGTGGGAATATCAACTGGTACAGCCACTATGGAAAGCAGTATGAAGTTTCCTCAAAAAAATAAAGTAAAACTACCATATGATCCAACAACCCCACTTCTGGGTACATATCCAAAGGTAACAAAATCACTATCTCAAAGAGATATCTGAACTTCCATGTTCATTGTAGCATTACTCACAGTAGCCAAGGTATGGAAATAACCTAAGTGTCCATTGTCAGATGAACAGATAATAAAGATATCATACATACATACATACATACATACATACATAGAGTGGGATACTATTCGGTCTTTAAAAAGAAGGAAATCTTGCCATTTGAGACAACATGGATGAACCTGGAGGGCATTATGCTAAGTAAAATAACTCAGACAGAGAAAGACAAGTACTGTATGATCTCATTTACATGTGGAATCTAAAAAAGCTGAACTCATAGAAACAGAGAGTATAATGGTGATTGCCAGGGGCTGGGGTAGGGGAGATTGGAAGAGATTGTTAAAAGTGTATAATCTTGCTTTCACTCTGAGCCTGTTCTCCAATCCCCACACTCCAGATCCCACCCCCCTTACACACCTGTGAACACACGTCCCGGTCCAGGGCACGTAGGGCCGCGTTACGGACCATCTGTATATTTCTCACTCTGTCCGGTCTGCCACAGATCGGCCGCTTCACCCTCTTCCGACAGCTTCAAATGCTTCCCTTCTGTTCCAATCGATTTCCCTGTCAGAGAGGGGGTTTCCCTGTCGGAGAGGGTACCATATATTGTATGACTCCATCCATGAAATGGATGAGTCCCGAAGAGGCAAATCTATAAAATCAGAAAGTGAATTCACAGTGCCTAGGAGGTAAGGGAATTTGGGGTGGTGGTGGATGTGGATACAGGGAGCGACTGCTAATGGACATAAGGTTTCTCCTTGGGGTGATGAAAATATTCTAGAATTGATTGTGGTGATATTTGCACAACTATGTGAATATAATAAAAACCACTGAATTGTAAACTTTCAATGGGTGAATTATATGGTATGTGAATATATCTCAATATAAAGATGATTAAAAAATAAAATTATAAAATGCACAAAAAAAAACACCCAAAACAAGTGTATAATCTTTCAATTATAAAATGAATAAGGTCTTATGATCTAATGTATAATATGCTGACTACAGCTGATAACACTGTTGTATAACTGAAATTTGCTAAAAGAACAGAACTCAAAATTTCTTATAAAAAAAACCTAAAAGGTAAAATGTGAGGTGACGGATGTCTTAATTGACTCACTGGGAGGAATCATTTCACAGTGTATACTTACACCAAATGTTCATTTTGTCCACTTTCAATATCTTACAATTGTATTGTACATCAATAAATAAAATTATACATCAATAAAGTTGGAAAAAAAACAGAAAATACTATAAGCCAGAATACATATTTGTATACATACCTATGCACATCAATAAGAATCTATAAAATAGACGTATTCTCAAATAGTAAAATTGTCACAAAATAAAACAAAAAAGTTCACCGCAGATGAAAAAAAATGAGCAATTGACAAATGACAAGACGTCTAGCCTCACTAATTTATCAGAGAAATGTTAATTAAATTATAGAAAGTTTAATTCCATAACCATGAGATTGACAATATTAATAAGTTTAACTACACTGAGTCAGTTAGAATCCTTTCCTTTAAATTGGAAACAGAATAGAAAATCCAAATAAAATGGACTTAATAATAAGGAAATGTATTACTTTGTAGAACTGAAGGTAATTTGAGCTTCAGGTTGGTAATCTATTGGCTACGGCTCCTCTCCTTTCTGAACCCCTCTTCTGTAGGTCATTTCATCTGAAGGATGACTCACCTTCATTAACCTGAACTGAGTGTTGACTGTGTTTTCCTTAAATCATACTTTCTACTAACTTATGTCTCCAGCGACACCATGAGATAATTACCATTACGGTATTTATTTTGCAGATGAGGGGCTGATGCACCAAGAGATTAATTTTGCTCAAAGCTGCTCAGCTGTCAAGAGGCAGTTGGACTGCAGACTCCATACACTTAACACAATGGTGTGTTGCCTTTATAATTGCCTCAAACTTAATAGAACACTTTCCATACAACACACACTGTGTTAGGTGTTTGGGAGTCAATGGTTACTTAATGACGATCACTGCCTTTATGGAACTTATAAAAATGGGAAGGTTGCCAAGAAATGAACTTGTAATTATAATACACTGTGATATCCACCAGAGTTGTAGAAGAGTGGAGGCTACAGTAGATCCCTTGTAGGAAAACTAACCCAAACTGAGGTGATAGGTAATGCTTCCTGGATGAAAGAACCTCTAGTTGACCTCTCTCCACAGCCTCCTGTTCTATAGGGGAAGCTTGAGTTGACATCTCTGTTACTGGGAATATTAAGGAGATGTTTGGTGCCACGCAATCTGCATTTGGGTCTCAGCTAGTCACAGAATTTGTCTGGACAAGCCAACACTCAACACTTGGGAACTTTAGAACCCATGAGTAATTCTAGTTCCCCATCACAAGAGGGAGAAACCTCGCCCTGATTCCACAAAAGCTGAGCTTTATTGCAGTTCTCCAAAGATACCCCCATCCTGCCCAAAATGCTTCCTCAGCTCTTATTATCCAGGCAACTAACAGTAAGCCTACTTGATCATTTTCAAAAAAAAAACTCTGCTCAGTGAATCACAGTGAGAAATGGCTGGTGTTATGTGAGTCTTCATTTCAAACTTTACTTATTATTTTTAAGGACAATAAGGAGAGAGTGACAAGTTCTAACCTATAAAATTGGGAATACAGACTTTAACATGATGACTCTGCCATGTCTATCCAGTAGCACTTGTGAGAAAATGCTCTTCTGAAGGGTCCAGCAGGCTTTGTTCCAGGGAATGTCCCACGTCCTGCTGGCTTTCCAGTTCCCCATGCTACACATCACTGGCTCAGTGTGTCCAGGGTATACTGAGGAAGTTTACTGCCATTAATATTTAGACAGAAGAATTACATATTCAGCAGGCAGACTGAGAAATCAAAATTGTCAGCAAGGGGAGAAATAGGAAGTACTAACAAGTTCCAGAAAAATTCCAGAAACGTTAAATCAGAAACAACGCAGTCATTACACAGATTGAGTATAAAATTCCTCAAAGGTAAAGGATAGGTGTTATGCATCTTTGTGATCTCAGAAGTTTACCAGTTACCTGGAGTAAGATAAGCTTCTAATAAATTTTGGATTGATTAATTAATTAATTGATTAATTAATTGAATAATTACTTAATTTCAGCTACCAACTCAGCATTCCTGACAATTATATGATATTTTAGATCATGCGACTTAGGAATAGTTGCCTTTATTAATCTTGTAAACAAATAGCATAAAATGATCAAGAAGGATGGAGCAGAAAGGGCACAGAATTTAGAATTGGGTGACTGTGTGTGCTGTCACGGTTATGTTCAAACCCAGGAGAGAGGGGACCAGCAGCTAATGAAGGGATACACGATGAAATGACCTTGAGAACCATCCACAGCTGTCATCCAGGTGGCCAGTCTAGGCATGATCAAATCTTGTGACCCAAGGCCAAAATCAAAGCTAGGCCACAAAACTAGGGTCAGGAAAAGTCTAGGTCAATCTGAAGTAAAGAGAAGGTAATTTATTTCAAAGGCAGAGTCCTATGATAGGACCAAACAAGCACGATTTCAGTACTAGGTTGATACTGAACGAGGCAAACACTTTTCCTATCATTTCATGCTGTGCCTATTTTTAAATCATGGAGATGATCAGTGGCACTTGAGCATACATAACCTTGAGTAAGTTGTCCTATTCTTCACTGTCTATCATGCGCAAAATGGGGCCAATAACAGCTGTTTCAATACAAATGGCTGGAAAGATTAAATATACTGAGATGGCTAATGTATGTGAAAAAAGCTTGACTGACTGTAAATTATTGTCAAATGTATTTCATTAAGGTCTGTGGTATTTCAGACCACTTTCCAGTACTATCTGCAAGTATGATTTGCTTATTTCTTTGTTATAGAGATTTTGAGTTTGAATTCTCTTTCTTTTCACATCCCATATTCTGTAATTTTGAGGTGTTTCCATTTTTAGCACTATTTCCAATCATCATGTGGTTGGATGATGCCATTTGTTATAATGAAATTGTACTGGTTTAGTTATATAGTTTGGTCTATTTGACATTTTCCATTCACAGATCTTGCTATAAATTTGGGAAAAAAATTACATACTGAGGTTTCTAGCATTGCTGGCTTAGGAAGTTTGAAGTCATATTAATATCACCCACAGTCATTTATTATTCTTAAGGAGAGAAAAGAGGTTTGGCACTTACTGAGGGACACTGAAGTTGCCCTGAGGATGAAGATTTTCCAAGCCCCGTTCAATAAATACAGTTAACCCTCGAACAATGTGAAGGTTAAGGGCACCATGCCCCACAAAGTCGAAAATCTGTGTCCTGCCATCTCCGCCTCAAAGATTGAACTGGTAAATGGCTCAGCCAAGGGCAGGAAGCTGAAATAGTTTGGATAGAATCAGGACCCAACCCCTCGTCCTTTCGATTCCACCTATTGGGATCTCTAATCGACACAAACTGCCTTCCCCACTTAGTTAATTTAAAGATCTGTAAAATGAAAATGCAGGTACTATATTTAGTATTTATTGAACTATATTTATTTACTGAAAAAAAATCCACCTGTAAGTGGACCCACACCGGTCAAACTTTTGTTGTTCAAAGGTCAATTGTTTTTCTGAACTCTTGTTCTAGGCCAGGTACTCTTCTGGGTGCTGAATGAGATGTTAATAAAAGTAAGCCTGCAAGGAATAATTGGGAAATTATTGCTTTCTTCCTATAGGCACCCACCTCCCTGTGTAGCTTCCTCTTTCTTGTCTGAAGGGTGAGCATTATGGCTGGAGCGGCAGCAGTCACCGTGGCAACAGGAGGGAAAAGCTGATGGAATTGCATTGTATAATCATACTGCGTATCACATGAGAGAAAAACCAACTCATACCTTTTGATGAAAGCCATAACTATATAGGTGTTTTTTTAATAAGCAGCAGAACAAATTCTGAATCTGATTTCTGTTTCTTGCACATTATTTTAGGAGTCTTTCATTTCTGTATAATAAATGCTGTGTCCTGCCTTAGTGTAGTATTCTGGGGTGCAAGAAAATCTGAAAAGGCCTTGTCTTTGAAAAGCAGGCTCAGATGATATACATTATGGAACAACAAACATTGGAGATTGATAAACAACAAGGACCTACTGTATAGCACAGGGAACTATATTCAATATCTTGTAATAACCTGTAATGGAAAAAAATCTGAAAAAATACTTATATATAACTGAATCACTGTACACCTAAAACAAACACTATATTGTAAATCAACTATACTCAATTAAAAAAAAAGAATGAACAAAGCATCAGAGATTGAAAGAAGAAGAAGAAAGTGAAAAATAAGCAGAGTTTTATAATATGTTTCTTGCATAGATAAATACATTGAGAATCACAAGGATTAGATAACTTATTTAAAATCACACTACTTAGTAGCAACAGAATGAAACTGTAATTCCGTTTTCATGGCACCTATTTCAGTGTTATTTAAAAAAAAAAAACATGTACAAATAATCTGAATCACAAGAAATAGGGCATAAAGGAATGAAATTTATAAGTCCATGCCGAGTGTTTCAAGGAACACTATTTCTGCAGGATATTACAATAGTTATTATGCTGTTATGAGATGTCCTATTAGCCAAAGAATTTGGAAAACTCTGTAATAAAGTTAAACAGATTTGTTTCTCTAGGATTTCTCAGAGCCTTTAGTATAAGAAGGTGTACAATGAATCTTAAAAAGACAGAAATAGTGTGCAAAAGTTTCATTTTATGTAGACTATGAAATCTACTCTTCCTGGAGTATTTTAAGGGACTGGGGTTCTGAAGAATAAACTTAAAAAAAATCATAATTTATTAACTCAAACTCTTTATGAAATGATTCAAGATATAGATAGAAAAAACAAAACGAAAAGGAAGCATACCGTAGTTAAACATACTAAAAACTCTAACAAAGCTCTTTCTGATATTCAAGAAAACTTAAGTGCTAAAAGATTTTTAAAAACCTAAATATTCTAAGTACAACATAACCTTAAGCAAAAATGTCAAAGACTGTCATGCCAACTTGGCATTCTCAAAAGAGGGGAAAAATTAATGTTTAAATTTATACATTTTATGTTCCTATTTATTATCACATAATGACCCACATGGCCAAATATATAAAAATATTTAATCTACAATATAATATAAAATGTATCAATTCATATTCCATTATGTTACTTACTAAAATATAAAAGCTGGCTAAGTCAAAAATAACTCAAATTTGTACTAACCAAGGAAATACATTAATAATTTTAAGAAAAAAGCAAAATAGTCACAAAAGCAAAGTTTATTTGTACTGATTTTTGTTTTACTCTTTACAACGTTTGATGACTTACTATTCAATAATCAATCTACCAGTTGGCTTTGGTTCTATATCTCTCAGTGTGACATTGGAAGAAGGAGTCTTACTTTGGGAACATTGAACGCCATGGAAAGGTACTTTGTGACTTTGCCGCCATCATGTGGATATTAGGTTTACTAAATGTGGGGAAAGCGTATGGTTTTAAAAAAAGGTATGTTGAGTCTTTAGGTTTATCTCAGGACTTCTTATCCTGGGTCCCATGGACTCCCTAATATGTCTTTACAGGACCCCAAAACCTCCTGAAAAGGTATGTAAATTCTCTGTGGGTGTGGGCACGTTTCTGGGAGCTTTCATCATAGCCTAAAGATGTAGTGTGATCAAACAGAGGTTAGAAACCATTTACATGAGTTATACAATCAAAAATGTAAGCACTAAAAACAAGAGAGCTTTTTTGGTGGCCTTGATAATGGCCTACGCTTGATATTGAAGCCAACACTTATGCTTATTCCTGCATCTTCAACCTTGGCCAATATTTTTTTCCTCTTAGTCCCTGGTGTGTTGTCTTCTAAGAGTTGTGAAGATTTCTCCAACATATTATACATGAGAAATAGACCTGTAAACTTTAAATTGCTAAGCGAATGCTCAAATTGCAATAAGACTTGGTCTTCCAAACAGTGACCTTTGGGCATTAGAGAAAAAATTCTATCATGTCTACTATTCCCTAAAATCAAAGTTCTGCAAGAGCTGAAATCAACATGTTTTCCTTCACTTACTACTAAAACTGAACATTCAAATAACTAGTGAACTATTTTCTTTAGACAAAATTCCAATATATTATGCCAAATAATGAAGATTGTCTACAAACTAGTAAGAAAACTTTGGAATTTTCTCAAGAGCTGGCATAGTTCTCCACTTATTGTCTTTATGCTGAAACCCAGATATTGGATCTACAAGGCACATTTAATCTGACCATGGTGATTACTTAAGGAAGCCCAGCTGTTGTCTCCACAGTGACGGCTCATGCCAGGCATTGGACCTGGATGACAATATGCACACAGAGTCTCTTGTGCTGTTGACCCTCAAAGACAAGCCAGGCAGGAAGAACACAGGACACTGGTCATGTCTCCTCTAGAACAAAGAGATTCTAAAATGCCCTGAGGCTCCTCCCAGAGAAATGAAAATAAAAACAAAAATAAACAAATGGGACCTAATGAAACTTAAAAGCTTTTGCACAGCAAAGGAAAACATAAACAAGACGAAAAAACAACCCGCAGAATGGGAGAAAATATTTGCAAATGAAGCAACTGACAAAGGATTCATCTCCAAAATTTACAAGCAGCTCATGCAGCTCAATATCAAAAAAATAAACAACCCAATGCAAAGATGGGCAGAAGACCTAAACAGACATTTCTCCAAAGAAGATATACAGATTGCCAACAAACACATGAAAGAATGCTCAACATCACTAACCATTAGACAAATGTAAATTAAAATTACAATGAGATATCATCTCACACCAGTCAGAATGGCCATCATCAAAAAATCTACAAACAATAAATGCTGGAGAGGGTGTGGAGAAAAAGGAACCCTCTTGCACTGTTGTTGGGAATGTAAATTGATATAGCCACTATGGAGAACAGTATGGAGGTTCCTTAAAAAACTAAAAATAGAACTACCATACGACCCAGCAATCCCACTACTGGGCATATACCCTGAGAAAACCATAATTCAAAAAGAGTCATGTACCACAATGTTCACTGCAGCACTATTTACAATAGCCAGGACATGGAAGCAACCTAAGTGTCCATCGACAGATGAATGGATAAAGAAGATGTGGCACATATATACAATGGAATATTACTCAGCCGTAAAAAGAAACGAAATTGAGTTATTTGTAGTGAGGTGGATGGACGTAGAGTCTGTCATAGAGGGTGAAGTAAGTCAGAAAGAGAAAAACAAATACCATATGTATGTACCACATATATATGGAATCTGAAAAAAAAAATGGTTCTGAAGAACCTAGGGGCAGGACAGGAATAAAGATGCAGATGTAGAGAATGGACTTGAGGACACGGGGAGGGGGAAGGGTAAGCTGGGACAAAGTGAGAGAGGGGCATGGACATATATACACTATCGAATGTAAAATAGATAGCTAGTGGGAAGCAGCCACATAGCACAGGGAGATCAGCTCCGTGCTTTGTGACCACCTAGAGGGGTGGGATAGGGAGGGTGGGAGGGAGATGCAAGAGGGAGGAGATATTGGTATATGTATAGCTGATTCACTTTGTTATACAGCAGAAACTAACACACCATTGTAAAGCAATTTTACTCCAATAAAGATGTTAAAAAATAAAAATAAAATAAAATGCCCTGATGAAACCTTCACTGGTGTTCCTAGTTTTGTTGTTGTTGGATTTTTATTTTAGCTTTGTAGATAGATACATATTACATTTCAACAAAATTTGACTAACTTAGTTTTCAGAAAGTAGCATCTCCATCTGTGAGATTTTCTAAGGGACTCAACTGAGAAAGAAAAATCAAGTTTTAAGTGATGAAATGTTAGAATAGATTTGTAAGTAAACATATATCTTAATTTTTTTTTCTCAGCCACACAATTCTTTAACCCAGTGGGTCTTCCTACGTCTTACCCAGCTCTGGACAGTACCATCCAAGAGGACTTCAAGGGATGGTGAATATGTTCCATGTCTGCCTTGCCCATTCTGGCCAAGTGTGGCTATTGACCCCTTGGAATGCCGTTAATGTGATAGAGAAGCTGAATTTTTAGTTTTATTTACTTTTAATTAATTCAAATTTAAATAGCCACATGTGTCCCCTGGCTGCTATATTGGATATCTCACCCTAAAGAATCCAATGTAATGGGAAACATTGTATTTAGTTATCAGTTTCTTTGTAGATCATCGTGATTTATTAAGTACTGTGAACATGAAAGGTAGAGTCAGTGGAGATGCTTTACCTTCTCTAAATTCTCTAGAGATGCCTGGAGGCAGGTTAGCCTGAGCTTGTTCACTGTATAAGGTAGAGCCTGGTTTAAATCTGCAATTCAACACACAGCAGTGTATTAACATTAAAACCATCTCACAGATATTTCACTCTGTGGAAAACAAATTGTTCAGCAATCAACCAAAAGTAGTTGCTAAAATAAAGATACTTGGCAGAATAAAGAAGGTGAACATTTCAGCTAAGGAAAGCTAGGGTGGTGTGGACCCTCGTGTAAAGGACAGATTGCTTGCACCCCAGCGCTTGGCTGCCCAGCCCCAGATCCCCCTGTCAGAGCTGGGGACCCAGCTCCTCTGTTGGGTGCAGGCAGGAAGAATGTGGTCCCCCACCAGGGAGACATGTTTCAGCCTGATCCAAGCATTTGACACCAACTGTATGGAAATATTGAATGTAAATTTGGAATATCAATGGCAAGTAAACATTGATGTGGGCAGAAACTCTCAAGTGTGGTTCTCAACAGTTATTTTAGTACAGAAATCTGTTTTTTTAATTGAAGTGTAGTTGATTTACAGTATTGTGTTAGTTTCAGGTGTATAGCATAGTGATTCAGTATTTTTACAGATTACACTCCCTTATAGGTATTACAAGATAATGGGTCTAATACCCTGTACTATACAGTAAATCCTTGTTGCTTATCTATTTTATATATAGTTGTTTGTATCTGTTAATTCCATACCCCTAAGTTGTCCCTCCCTGCCTTCCCTCTCTCATTTGGTAACCACAAATTTGTTTTCTATGTCTGTGAGTCTTTTTGTTTTTCATATACATTCATTTTATTATTTTTTAGATTCCACATATAAATGATAACATACACTATTTGTCTTTCTCTGTCTGACTTATTTTACTAAGCATAATATTCTCTAGGTCCATCCACATTGTTGCAAATGGCAGTATTTCATGTTTTTTTATGGCTGAGTAATATTCATATATATATATATACCTCACAACCTCTTAATCTATTCATCTGTTGATGGGAACTTGGGTTGGTACAATGTCTTGGCTATTGTAAGTAGTGCTGCTATGAACACTGGGGTGCATGAAATCTTAATGCATGAAATACACAAAATTATATGTTCATAGTAGGTACTACTAGCAGATGTAAAAGTACCAGGAGCAAACTTGGTAGCAATTATGCTTGAATCTTCATCAGCTGAGGCTCAGTGGTAGACAATACATATATATAAAATGTTCCTGTCTTCTTTCTAATTTTAAAATCCTTTATTTTCTCTTCCATGAACAGATGTAACGTGAATGCTTCCTTTATTTATTTATTTATTTATTAAATAAATTTATTTATTTTATTTATTTATTTTTGTCTGCGTTGGGTCTTTGTTGCTGCACGCAGGCTTTCTCTAGTTGCGGAGAGCGGGGGCTACTCTTCTTTGTGGTGCACAGGCTTCTCCTTGTGGTGGCTTCTCTTGTTGTGGAGCACGGGCTCTAGGTGCACAGGCTTCAGTAGTTGTGGCACACTGGCTCAGTAGTTGTGGCTCGCGGGCTCTAGAGCGCAGGCTCAGTAGTTGTGGTGTACGGGCTTAGTTGCTCCGTGGCATGTGGGATCTTCTTGGACCAGGGCTTGAACCTGTGTCTCCTGCATTGGCAGGCAGATTCTTAACCACTGCGCCACCAGGGAAGTCCTGAATGCTTCCTTTAGCTCTTTGATAACCTGAAGATAAGTTTTACAAGACTAGCTCACCCTAAAGTACACATCAAGAAATGATTTGTTGTTATTCTTGTTTGTTTTTTCTCTTTACCTCACAGATTGCAGCTGAGGAAACTTAAGCTTTATTAACCTGGATCAGAACAGTTCACAGTTCTTTCAAAAATTACCTCAATCCTTTTATTCCTTCAACAATTTTAAGGTTTTTGTTCATCTCTTTGTTTTATTCTGAACATGGCAATGTTTTAAAAATATTTTTTATATATATTTTTTAAATTATATCTCACCTATACATCCATATATGTAAAAATATTATATTCAATCATGCACCATGGATAGATAAATAAATATTCAGAAGTTCACCAATATGCCCTTAATAAGTAGCGCATATGCTCCAATTAAAGATATGTAGTTGCAGAAACAAGAATGGAAGAATGACATTAATATTGTTGCCTTTAATTCTATATGTATAAAAAGTCAGGGTAATTTTCCATTGGAAAAACTATTTCACTTTAAGTTCAATATTACTTGCAGCAAATTTTAAAATATATTTATGAATTAGCATGAGTCTAAAGACCTAAGGAAATATAAAATGATTTTGAAATAAAAGTGAGTATTTTTAATACTTAAAACATTTGACACATCATTTCTGTCATTTTAGTGTCATGCTTGCCACATTAATAAAACTTAATTTTATTACATGAGCATTGTATGGATACCCGAAAGTAGTAACTAGATCACTTGGTAGTTTCAGAATTTGACTTTGAGAAAAGCATCCAAAACTTGGGAATCAAAATGGGGCAGCCTGCCCAGATTTGCTATTTACTATTTGATTGGAACTCAGACACTGTGGAGGTAGTCAATTTGTAGATTGCTGCCCAGGACAGAATGCAACTAATGTCCTGCCCGATGGGACATTAATAAGTTTTGAATCTAACCTATCAATCTTATTCTAACACTTTTTTCAAAATGCTGATAAATATCCAGTTCCTAAAAATGCTCATTGATCCAGTTTTGCAATATTTCCCTCATCAATTAGTTGAATGAAGTTTTGACACCTGAGTATTCTTTATGAGATACATGTCTTTACCTTCTGAAAATTACACTTTGACCTGGCATTTGATTATTTTTTAGCACATTAATCAGACATTAACCTGATGGGAACAAGAGATTGACCTCTTCTCAGACTAAAGACTGTCTTCGTGACTGTAGGTCATTATGTGTGTATGAGAATACTCTCTATTCCCCAGGGACCTAGTTTAAGGTGCAGTATGTAGAGCTATTTTCTGTATTAAGTTCTTATGAAAATGCCATCCAATGCATCCCTTAGTTATGAGTTTAAAAGTCTGTGATTTCTTATGACTAATAACTTAATACAGCTCAATAATTTAGCTTGCTATTGATACTACTCGCAAGCAGTAAAGTTGATAGTATTTGAATAATATTTTCACAGTGTTATAAGTTCATGGCTACATCTTCAATCAGTTCTAATTAGAGGCTGCCTCCTTTTGTACAAAGTGAACACCTTTTTCCAAGTACAGCTCGATATAAGCTGTTTTATTGTCACCCACACACTTGCTAAGGTAGAATCCTCCTCTCTGTTTTCTGTGTCCAAGTACATTATCCCATTTAGACAATATCATCTTTAAAAAAAAAATCATGTCATAGACACATTTATATACTTCATGATACTTAGCACATGTAATCTTGCTTTCTGTAAACAGTCCAAACAGAAAGAGCCATGAGTTAGAAGTTCAGTCCCAAACCAGAACCCTAGCTCTGCCACTACACAGTAGACCACATAATCTGCAAAGTGAGAGTAATTTGTGAGCCTCTCCTTCAAGACCGTGGTGTGATGTGATGGAAAGTAAAGGGGTTTTGGAGTTAGACCTGCGTTCCTATCCTGGCTCTTCCACTTAATAATTGTTTCCTGACTACAAAATGGAAGTAAAAACAATCAACCTTTCATGTTATGAGAATTGAATTAGATGATTCAGGTAAAGCTTCTGTCTTTAGTGCCTGGTACCTGGTAGGTTTTCAATAAGTATTCATTCCCTATTTACAAAACTTTTTCCAGTCCCTCTAACCATAGTCAAACACACCAGAGTGAATCCAACATCAAAGGGAGCAAGTAGAATCCAGAAGACATAGCTCATATAGTATATGTAAAAAAGATTAGAAATTGAAGTCGACATAGCATTGTCTCTATTCACTGATTCCATGACTCCACCTCCAATTCACACCTCCCAGTACACTAATCTACTTTCCACTCCTACTCCTCCACTGATCCTGTAATCACTGAGGCCACAAACAGCCCTATGGATTGTAAATACGATGGATGGTTATCTAATGACATCTTACTTCAGCTTTCTTCTAAAGCTGCCTCTCCGGGTCACTCCTTCCTTGCTGAAATACTAACCATAGCGCTTGATTCTCTAAGGAATTTGTATTCCGTCCTCTATCATTTAAATACTGCTGCCTCTTGGCCATTGCTTTTCCTGTAACACTTTCTTAGATGATTTCATCAACTGACTTTATTTTACCCACCTTCTATGTGATAATTCCCTAATGCATTTCTTTCCTGACCTTTAGAATCCTATCAATAAATTGGTACTGAATAACTACATTTAAGTGTCCCTGAAATTCAACATGTCAAAAGAGAAACTCTATTTCATCTTTAACCTGGATTTGCCTCGGATGTTTCCTATCTCAGTTGTTACCATTAGAGTTCCCCTAGTCTCCGAGGTTAGAGACCCAGTCGCCTGGGGTTCAAATGCGGATGAGGTACTAAAGGAGCTACTTGCAGAGGTGTGAGCTCGGTTAAGGTAGGGTGAAGCCTTCAGAGCCTAGCAAATGTGGGGAGCCTATGGCTGAAGACAGGTGTCACAGAGCCCAATGGGAAGGAGACCAGGAAAGAATGCATATCAAAGGCTTTAGTACTGTGGCAGGTAATTTTCTAAGCAAAGAAATGGCACAAAATCTCATACAATCGGCTTCTCCCTCTGAAATTGGATCTAATATCAGGAAGGAATTGTTCCATTAAGCTAAGAATTTCTTCCACATCCACCTTTTATCGATTATGCTTTTCAGATGGCATGTCTCTTGTCTCTCCTTGCCATGCCACAGTTTTGCACATCCAGCCCAAAATGTGAGTCAGTGAAAACTTATTACTTCTCCCTGATATACTCAACTGATGCCATAGTTTTCTTGCTCTGTGAATCTAGGAAGGGAAAATGGTTCTAAAACTTTTCATGGTATGTGAACTAAGTCCTTAAGTCACTGGTAGTATTGGACATCACATTTTCTGCAGTCTATTCAAGCAGGCAGACTACCAGACAACTAACTCTTCATAGTTAGTGCTGGGTTGTTTTTTGTAGTTTTTTGTTTTTGTTTTCATTTATTCTCAGAAAATATGTTCTTAAAATGGGAGCTGTTAAAGTTTGGCATACAATAAAATCTCTTTGTGAATAATCCTCAATTTCAGAACAGATTTGGATGAGTGACCTTCTCACAAAGCTAAGGGGTGTTCACTGATCACAATATGGGTAGGCAAAGTGGGTGGGTCCTCACAAGGTCTGAGAAAATAAAATGCATGGAGGGCAGAAAGTATGTTGTGTTTTCATTTCCTTGGAAACTAACACAAGAATGGACACCTATTAGTTGCCAGATAAATGTTATCTGTTGAATAAAATGTTTATCACAAACCTTTGCTGTTATGTTGCTAATTTTAATCTACAAGGCTTGTAATTCCAGACTCTGTTTTATTTTTCTTCTTTTCCAAATTTTTATTCATCCCTGTCTTTCACACATAGGAACAAAGATAGTTTGAAGAGTTCTCAGTATTACAAGCTTTAAAGTAGGTTTTTAACTGCTTACCTGAATAACAGTATTACAGTATTAAACATAAGACTTTTATTTCTGATATAAAATCTCTACTTTAAAGGGTCTTACTTATATTAAAGTGAATTTGAGATTATAGCAAGACTCTTTATGCAATTGGTTATACATTTTTCAACCTTTAAGTTCTAGAGTAAGGTTTTAAAGGAAAAGTGTTGAAACTTAAAATTATCCAGATGTTTCTGGATTGATTTATGCTTGTAGAAGCTGTTGGTAACTTTAAAAGGACATGAGAAAGTATGAATTGTTTCAAAAGCTTGAGAGGCAAGTTAATAACATCGCTGAACTATTATTAAATTATTAACCTAATAATTGTTTACTTAGGATTAAAATATCACTTCAATACCACACAGAAATTAGGTTGTTCATTTTGGAGTTTTTAAATAGTAAGCTGAGTGCATGCCAGGAAGAAGCCATGTACCCAGAGTGTAACCAGGAAACAGTCCTGGAACCATAACACAGACACAGGGACCGTAGACCAGGCTGTAGCCGCTAAGCTTGGAGCAAGGTCAAAATTCACAGGAAGGCTCCAGTTCAGGCCCCAGCTACAAAGTCAACATCTCTGCATCCATGTTTCTAGATTTACATTTCGAGGGTGACAATATGGGAATGTTTTCCTAAAAAATAAAGGAAGCAATGCTTTCATTGAAAGAAGTGAAATATTGCTCATGCCCGATCAATCTGGGCTAGGTGGAAGAGCAGTCTTCTTGAAAACACAGTTTGGTTTTGCTCATGCCATTTTGGGGGTCATGGCAATGACAAAAGTCCTTTATTAAAAATGGGCTCTGAGCCAGTTTGCAGGGCAGAAGTTGAGACACAGATGTAGAGAATGGACATATGGACACCAAGGGGGGAAAACTGCGATGAGGTGGGGATGGTGGTGTGCTGATTTGGGCGATTGGGATTGACATGTATACACTGATGTGTATAAAACTGATGCCTAATAAGAACCTGCAGTATAAAAAAACAAACAAAACAACTAATACTAAACTTTCATTGGGTTATTTTTATGGAAATATGTTAATATAAATGTTTCAGACATTACATGAAATTTCTAAAAATCTTATATGTGTATGGAAATATGTATGGAAATATGTTAATATAAATGTTTCAGACATTACATGAAATTTCTAAAAAAAAAAAAAAAAAAAAAAAAAGGGCTCTGACATTACAGGCAAATGTGAGCCATGACCCAGGTGTAAGACCATGGAAATAGTCTGACCCAGACCAATGAACTGCCTGGAAAGCTTTTTGTAAAGTCTCTGGTAAAAGCAACTCAGGAGTGGAATGTACCAAGAAAGAGGAAATGTTAAACTCAGCCTAATCAAACATTTTTCTAGTCCAAAGTTGAATATAATTTGGTCTTACAGGACCCAAGAGGCCCATCAAGTAGAAAATAACTTACCATGTCCACAGTCAACTCAGCACAGTATTTGTAAGTCATAAGACAAGAAATTAGGTACTATCAAGGATCATTAGTGCCTCTTATTTCATACAAAACAGCTTGAGAAATTAGTTTACATAATCGACTTCTTCTAATGTGAACAGTTATATTTATAACTATGGTGAAGGGAAAAGAGCTCTCACAGTTAATGACCTGGGTTCACATCCTTCCTTGACATCTACTGGCCATGCACCCTTGGATAAATTACATCTCTAAGACTATTCACATGGACAAAGAAAGGGTGATAATGATAAGAATACTCATAAACACAGGATTTTTGTGTTAATAAAAAGTGTACTTGGGGACTTCCCTGGTGGTCCATGGGTAAGACTCCAAGCTCCCAATGCAGGGGGCTCGGGTTCAATCCCTGGTCAGAGAACTAGATCCCACATGCATGCAGCAACTGAGTCCACATACCACAATTAAGAGCCCACATGCCGTAACTAAGAGCCCAAATGCCACAACTAAGATCCAGAGCAGCCAAAATAAATAAATAAATAAATATTTTAAAAATATATATATATATACTTGGAGGTACCTAGACAGCTGTACTCAAAACATAGATTCTGCACTTAATAGTTCTGTAAAGTATTTTTTTTAATTGTAAAAGTGGAATGCTAATGGCATTGATTCTATTGCATATGGCTAATGTGATCATGGCTGTGAAGTGCTTTGCACAGTGTCTGGTCCATAATGACAGTAAGCTTTCAGTATCTATTAGTCATACATTGAAGATAATAATAAGAAGGAGGAGGAAGAGAAGGAGGAGAAAAGACCTCTCTCCAATAAATTTTTATATAATTTCCACCAAATTTTCATCTTGATACATGACATATCAAGTTGTAGTTTTGACATCTATCTAAGCTAACTAAACCTCAAAAGACAATTATAATTCTTAACCTAAGGATATTGCTGCATAGAATAAATGAAATTATGTATGTAAAGTATTCTTCTTGGTAAATCACATAAGAAAAGCACATAACAACAGGTATTATCATTATTACCATTATTATCACTATTAATATTGTTACTTTAATAAAGCACAATCAATGAAGACAAATTTTAAGATATAAATAAATATAAATGATATCATAATAAACATCCAACCCTCAGAAATAATCAGAGCTAACGTTTTCATGCATATCTTTTCAGACTTCTAAAAAACACTACAGGAAGATGGGCCCATTGGCAGTTAAGAGGTGAAGGAGCAAAGAAGGAGAAAGGGATACATTACAGTTCTGCAAGATAAAAAAAGAATCCTGAAATCAGAAGATTCACAACCCACCCCCAACACCAGAAACAACCTAGGAAACTTGCTAAAGTACCTGGATTTTGCTAGATTGATTGAAAAGCCACAATATACAAAATGTACTAGTTATACTAGATACCAATAGCAAGATACACAATATCATTTTTTTTAATTTATTTATTTTTGGCTGTGTTGGGTCTTCGTCTCTGTGCGAGGGCTTCCTCTAGCTGCGGCAAGCGGGGGCCACTCCCCATCGCGGTGCACGGGCCTCCCACTATCGCGGCCTCTCCCGCTGCGGAGCACAGGCTCCAGACGCGCAGGCTCAGCAGCCGTGGCCCACGGGCCCAGCTGCTCCGCGGCATGCGGGATCCTCCCAGACCAGGGCTCGAACCCGCGTCCCCTGCATTGGCAGGCAGACTCTCAACCACCGCGCCACCAGGGAAGCCCCCACAATATCATTTTTTAAAAGAATGAAAGAAAAGTACAGTCTATAGAAAACTGTGCAGAAAATCAGAAAATAAAATTTCACATATATTGACTAAGGTAAATTCCTCCCTGAAACACAACCAGTGAAGAAACGAAAAATACTATGTCTACACTTGTGTTAGTTTTCTGTGGTGCATAGCAAACTACCACAATCTTATGGGCTCAAAACAATACATCTTACATTCTCTAGAGGTCAGTAGTCTGGGCAAGCGTTAGCTGAGTCTCATTATAGTCACCTCAAAAACAAAAGTCTCCTTGTCTAATCTAGACCACATGATCTCATCAGTTCCAAGTCCAAATTCCCGTCATTGGTATCATCTAAATCCAGTTTGAATGAAGATGATAAAAAGGGGGTTCACTGCTCCATGGTAGTTCTGAAATCTAGCTGGGAAAACAGGAGTGCCTGCCTAGGTTTCAGGGCCTGGGTATCAGTCTTCCTAGCTCTCAGCTCTGCCCTCTGGGCTCTTGGCCTCACCCTCCAAACCATCACTGCTTTTCCATGAAGGGTAGCACAAGCTTACCACTAAATCGTTTCATCACTCTGTTTCCTGCTAGTAGAATCTTAGGTGTCCAACAGCCTCTTTCCTTTTGTCCTCTCTTTGCCTCTTGTAGTTCAAATGTGTTTCTGGTGAAATGATTCTCTAAAGAAATATGTGAGTTTTCCAAGGGTTTTGTCCTTGGATGAAAGCCATATCCACAGAACTTTTTAAGATAATCCCAACTTTATCTCTGGCATCTGCTGAGGTGATTAGGGGTAGGTCCTTAAACTTCCTGAGAAGATAATACCCTTGTTCTCTTGAAAAGACCCTTTGTGGGAGTTTATATGCTAAATTCTGGGTCTTTCTAAAGTTTTAGAAAGGTTGCCCAGTCACACACTCAGCCTTTTCTTAATGAAAACTTTCATCAGCTATTTCTCACTTTTAGGATCACTGAATATCTGCAGAGAATAAGAATTTCTAGTCATCTGGTTTTGGCTTCTTCTTGTCTAACAATTCTTCCTTCAATGTATCTCTTCCTCTTGCATCTCACTATAAGCAGCATGAAGAAACCAGTCAGCACCTTCCATACTTTGTTTGGAAATCGCCTTAGCTATGTAATCAAGTTAATTGCTTACAAGTCTGGCTTTCCACAAAGCTCCAGGAGACAATTTTGCTAACCTATCTGCTACTACATTACAAGAATCTCCCTTCCCTAGTTTAAAATAACATGTACCTCACTTCTTCTGAGCCATCCTCAAAGTCCAGATTTCTACTAACAGTCTGTTCAAGACAATCTAGGTTTTGTTTATCATGTTCCTCAAAATTCTTCACCCTCTCCCACTGCCTAGTTCCAAAACTACTCACACATTTTTAGCACCTCACTTACAGATACTAAAGTAAGTATTAGTTTTCTATTGCTTCATGACAAATCACCATAAGCTACTGCCTTAGAACAGCACCCATTTATTATCTCATAGTTTCTGTAAGTCAGAAGTCTGGGCATGGCATAAACAGGTTCTCCACTAAGGATCTCCAAAGTCTTCAGTCAAGATGTTGGACAGAGTTCTGTTCTCATCTGGAGCTTGGAGTCCTCTTTCAAGCTTATTCATGTCTTTGGCAGAATTCAGGCTTTTGTAGTTTTAGGACTGAGGTCCCCTTTTTCTTGCTGGCAGTTTTCCAGGAATCATTCTCAGCTCCTGGAGACCACTCTCTTGTTCTAGCTATGTGGCTCTTCCCTAGACAGTTCACAATAGACCTCTGCTTTCTTCCAGGCCAGCAGGAGAGCATCTGCTGATCTTCTTGTCTATTTTGAGGACTTACTTCAATAGTTCAGATTCACCCAGGATAAATTCCCTGTTAAATAACTTAGAGTCAACTAAATAGAGAGCTTAATTACATCCGCTAAATCTCTTTTGCCATATAACATAATGTAATCATGGAATTGGTTATTGTTACATATAACATAATGTAACATGTTCACAAGTTCTGCCAACACTCAAAGAAACACATATTTCAGGAATTGGGAATTTGGGGAGCCAACTTGGAAGGCTGCCTAGCACAATTCTCCAAACATAATTACCTATACCCAAACATTCAATGTACAAAAAACCACTTTGAATCAGAAATTTAAAAATTTTTTAAAAAGTAAATGGACAAAAACTGAGATCATGTTTTCTAAAAGGTGATTGAACACAAAGGAATTTAAGAAAAAGATAAATTTATCTCAGAAATAAAGAGTAAATTACAAGCTGTCTAAAATACAATAAACTAAAATGAAAAAAATATTTAAAGAGCATTGATGAAAGGCAAGAAAACTAAGACAATGAAAATGGCACATAGAAAAATGCCAAAAGTATCAGAAAGAAAGTAGTGGAAATGAAAAACGAGCAAAGAAAAAATGTTTCTATTGTTGGATTCTTTAAAGAAAAATAAAATAAAATGAGACCAGAAATAATATTTAAAACTATAGTACAAGAAAATTTTATAGATACAGTAAAATACTTGAATCTACACATTGAAAAGGTTGACCAGATATCTAGGGAAATTGATTCAGAATTATAAACAGCTAGACCTATCCAAATGAAATACATAGCTTTCAAAGATAAACTAAAAAATCCATAGATCTTACAGGAAAAAAGAACCAATGATTTACAAATGACAACAACAGCAACACACACCCTTATGTTCCTTGCAACATTATTTACAATAGCCAAGATATGGAAGCAACCTAAGTGTCCATCAACAGATGAATGGATAAAGAAGATATATATGTATATAATGGAAAACTACTCAGCTATAAAAAAGAATGAAATTTTGCCATTTGAAACAACACAGATGGACTTAGAGGGTATTATACTTCATGAAATAAAGTCAGACAGAGAAAGACAAACACTGTATGTTATCACTTATATGTGGAATCTAAAAAATAAAGCAAATGAAACATTTGCTTAATAAAGCAAATGTAACAAAAAAGAAACAGACTCACAGATATAGAGAACAAAGTAGTGGTTACCAAGAGGGGAGAGGGAAAGATGTGGGGCAAAATAGGGGTAGAGGATTAAGAAGTACAAACTACTATGTATAAAATAAATAAGCTACAAGGATATATTGTACAGCTCAGGAAATATAGCCAGTATTTTATAATAATTTTAAATGGAATATAATCTATAAAAATTTTGAATCCCTATGTTGTTCACTTGAACCTAGTGTAATATTGTAAATCAACTATACCTCATTTTTAAAAAGGTAATAAAACTGTCTCTATTTGCAGGTGAAATAATAGTATACTTGGAAAACTGCAGACAATGAAAAATGACACAACTGATTCAAACAGTAAAATAATCAGTGAAGTAGTAAGGTATAAAATTAACATATAAAACCAATAGCCTTCAAAAACATAAGCAATAAAAAGAGCACATAATGATAGAGAAAATGTCATTTAGAAAAGCAGCAAAGAAGAATAAATTTAACAAGAAATGTGCAAAACCTATGAGAGGAAAATGTTTTAAATATTTTTCGCTACTGAAAAACACAAAAGTAAACTTGAATACATAAAAGACATCCTCTTCAACTACATAGGATGAGTCAACATTATAAAGACGTCATTTTTCCTAAATTAATTCGTAAATTCGGTGAAATCTCAGAAAAACATTCTAATGTTGGTATCAAAATTCGTATGGAAATTTATTCACTCAAGAATAACCAGGAAAACACAGAAAAAGGAAATCTCAAAGAGAACTAGCCCTAACAGATATTAATACACCCCATGGAATCTCAATAGTTAAAACAGAGAAGTAATGGGACTTGAATAAAAAAGTGACCAATGAAGTAAAATCAAAAGAGACACAAATGTATATGGAAATATAGTATCTGACAAAGATGGCATCTTAAATTGTAGGGGTAAATGTGAACTTTTTATTTATTGGTGCTGGGAAAGCTGAGTAGCCACTTGACAAGAAAAGAAAATTAGACCCATGCCTCGCACCATACAGAAGCGAAAGTCTAAATGAATTAGGGAGCTTAATGTGAAAATCAAAGACATACAAGTGTAAGAAGAAAACATAGGTGAATTGTTCTTTAATTTTGGTACAAGGAAAAACTTCCTAACTATGACTCAAAATGCAGAGGCAGTAAAAGACTGATAAAAATTAAAATTAAAAAGTTCATGACAAGAAACACCATCAAAAAATCAAGTGACAGACTGGGAGAAAATATTAGTAAATGGTTGATATCCCTAATCTATCAAGAACTCTTTCAAACTGAAGACAAATGATAAACTCTTTAAACTCTTAAAGACAAATTCTTTAAAACAAAATACAGAAATAATAAACCAGAAACCAAAAAGATGAGTTACCTGTAAGGGGTGAGTGAGAATAGAGTGGATAGAAGGGAAATGGGAATGGAGAAGCAGGAATGAAGAATGCACAAGGTTTATTTAAACATGTCTTTTGAAATATTTCTGACTCACAGTTATAGATGTTTCGCATGTCCTTCACATACCCAGAAAGTAAACGAACAATTAAAAGCAACCAGGATGTGGGGAATCCAAAATGGAATGCACACAGTAACAAATGAATCTACCGTATATAAATTAATAACATAAACACACTGAAGGAGTGAGGAAGGACAGAACTTAAATAATTTTGGAAAACAATACCTTGCCTGATACAATAAGGCTAAAAAACAATAATGAAAACGAACCAAAAAAAAAAAACTGTATGTAAATGTTGTCATCTAGATAGTAAAATTATTTCTCACAGGGTCACAGGATTATGGGTTAGTAATTCTGAAACTGCTCTATTTGTGTAGCAAATGTAATAAAAAATTGAGTGTAGTAAAAAATTGAAAAAATTAATCAATATATTATAGATAGTAAGATCCAAGTTTCTCACTGCTAGAGAAAGAAATTTAGAAAAACGAAATAGGAAAAGGAAAAGGAAAAAAGAGAATTTGGTGGAGTTAAATTACAATCCAAGGATTCAGTATTTTTTCATATTCAGATAAATAAATACCAAAATATACAATGTGTGTATTGGTAGGTTGGTATACCCACCACATCTATTTCCTGGCTTTGTCTGATGAGAGAGACTAGAAGCAGTGGCACCCCAGAACCATGAGCACATCCAATGCCTAAGTCTTGGTTTCTAAACCCTACTCACCAATAAAGGAAAGCAGAACTCCTTAGAGAAGCTTTTTGTTCTAGAACTAGGGCCAGAAAAATACTATGTGAGCCAGAAAGTAAGAAAATGTCCCCAGAATAATGGGGCTTGATGAAAGAACACAAGGGGCAATCTGACGTTGCTTCTGATGGCCAAAAATGGAGCACTTAGAGGAACAAAGAATGAAAAGAATTGAGGACAGTCTCAGAGACCTCTGGGACAACACTAGACACACCAACATGCGAATTATAGGAGTCCCAGAAGAAGAAGAGAAAAACAAAGGGACTGAGAAAATATTTGAAGAGATTACAGTTGAAAACTTCCCTAATATGGGAAAGGAAATATTCAAGTCCAGGAAGTGCAGAGAGCCCCATACAAGATAAATCCAAGGAGAAACACGTCAAGACATATATTAATCAAACTAACAAAAGTTAAATAGAAAGTAAAAATATTAAAAACATCAAGGGAAAAACAACAAACAACGTACAAGGGAATCCCCATAAGGTTAACAGTGGATCTTTCAGCAGAAACTCTGCAAGCCAAATGAGAGTGGCAGGACATATTTAAAACGATGAAAGGGAAAAACCTACAACCAAGATTACTCTACCCAGCAAAGATGTCATTCATATTCGATGGAGAAATTAAAACCTTTATAGACAAACAAAAGTTAAGAGAATACAACACCACCAAATCAGCTTTACAACAAATGCTAAAGGAACTTCTCTAGGCAGGAAACATAAGAGAAGGAAAAGACCTACAATAACAAACCCAACACAATTAAGAAAATGGTAATAGGAACATACATACCGATAACTACCCTAAATGTAAATGGATTAAATGTTCCAACCAAAAGACATAGACTTGCTGAATGGATACAAAAACAAGATCTGTCTATATGCTGTCTACAAGAAACCCACTTCAGACCTAGGGACACATACAGACTTAAAGTAAGGGGATGGAAAAAGATATTCCATGCAAATGGAAATCAAAAGAAAGCTGGAGTAGCAATTCTCATATCAGACAAAATAGACTTTTAAATAAAGACTATTAGAAGACAAGGACATACATAATGATCAAGGGATCAATCCAAGAAGAAGGTATAAGAATTGTAAATATTTATGCACCCAGCATAGGAGCACATCTCAATACATAAGGCAAATGTTAACAACCATAAAAAGGGAAATTGACAGTAACACAATAATAGTGGGGGACTTTAACACCCCACTTTCACCAATGGACAGATCATCCAAAATGAAAATGATAAGGAAACACAAGCTTTAAATGAAACATTAAACAAGATGGACTTAATTGATATTTATAGGACATTCCATCCAAGAACAACAGAAAACACTTTCTTCACAAGTGCTATGGAACATTCTCCAGGATAGATCATATCTTGGGTCACACATCAAGCCTTGGTAAATTTAAGAAAATTGAAATTGTCTCAAGTATCTTTTCTGACCACAACGTTATGAGACTAGATATCAATTACAGGAAAAAGAACTGTAAAAAATACAAACACACGGAGGTTAAACAATACACTACTAAATTACCAAGAGATCACTGAAGAAATCAAAGAGGAAATCAAAAAATACCTAGAAACAAATGACAATGAAAACACAACGACCCAAAAGCTATGGGATTCAGCAAAAGCAGTTCTAAGAGGGAAGTTTACAGCAATACAATCCTACCTCAAGAAACAAGAAACATCTCAAATAAACAATCTAACTTTACACCTAAAGCAATTAGAGAAAGAAGAACAAAAAACCCCAAAGTTAGCAGAAGTAAAGAAAACATAAAGATCAGATCAGAAATAAATGAAAAAGAAATGAAGGAAATAATAGCAAAGATCAATAAAACTAAAAGCTGGTTCTTTGAGAAGATTAAACAAATTGATAAACCATTAGCCAGACTCATCAAGATAAAAAGGGAGAAACCTCAAATCAATAGAATTAGAAATGAAAAAGGAGAAGTAATGACTGACACTGCTGAAACACAAAGAATCATGAGTGATTACTACAAGCCACTATATGCCAATAAAGTTGAAAACCTGGAAGAAATGGACAAATTCCTAGAAAAGCACAACCTTCTGAGACTGAAACAGGAAGAAATAGAAAATACAAACTGACCAATCACAAGCACTGAAATTGAAACTGTGACTAAAAATCTTCCAAGAAACAAAAGCCCAAAATCAGATGGCTTCACAGAGGAATTCTATCAAACATTTAGAGAAGAGCTAACACCTACAATTCTCAAATTCTTCCAAAATATAGCAGAGGGAGGAACACTCCCAAACTCATTCTATGAGGGCACCATCACCCTGATACCAAAACCAGACAAAGATGTTACAAAAAAAGAAAACGACAGGGCAATATCACTGATGAACAGAGATGGAAAAATCCTCAACAAAATACAGGCAAACAGAATGCAGCAGCACATTAGAAGGATCATACACCATGATCAAGCGGGGTTTATCCCAGGAATGCAAGCATTCTTCAACATATGCAAATTAATCAATGTGATAAACCATATTAACAACCTGAAGGGGAAAAACCGTATGATTATCTCAATTGTTGCAGAAAAAACTTTTTACAAAATTCAACACCCATTTATGATAAAAACCCTCCAGAAAGCAGGCATAGAGGGAACTTACCTCAACATCATAAAGGCCATATATGACAAACCCACAGCCAAGATCATTCTCAATGGTGAAAAACTGAAACCATTTCCACTAAGATCAGGAACAAGACAAGGTTGCCCACTCTCACCACTATTATTCAACATAGTTTTGGAAGTTTTAGCCACAGCAATCAGAGAAGAAAAAGAAATAGAAGGAATCCAAATCAGAAAAGAAGAAGTAAAACTGTCACTGTTTGCAAATGACAAGACTCTATACGTAGAGAATCCTAAAGATGCTACCAGAAAAATACTAGAGCTAATCAATGAATTTGGTGAAGTAGCAGGATACAAAATTAATGCACAGAAATCTCTTGCATTCCTGTACACTAATGATGAAAAATCTGAAAGAGAAATTAAGGAAACACTCCCATTTACCATTGCAACAAAAAGAATAAAATGCCTAGGAATAAACCTACCTAAGGAGACAAAAGACCTGTAAGCAGAATACTATGACACTGATGAAAGAATTTAATGATACAAACAGATGGAGATATATACCATGTTCTTGGATTGGAGGAATCAACATTGTGAAAATGACTATACTACCCAAAGCGAACTACAGATTCAATGCAACCCCTGTCAAACTGCAATGGCATTTTTCACAGAACTAGAACAAAAAATGTCACAATTTGTATGGAAACACAAAAGACCCCGAATAGCCAAAGCAATCTTGAGAACGAAAAATGGAGCTGGAGGAATCAGGCTCCCTGTCTTCAGACTATACTACAAAGCTACAGTAATCAAGACAGTATGGTGCTGGTACAAAAACAGAAATATAGATCAATGGAACAGGATAGAAAGCCCAGAGATAAACCCACGCACATATGGTCACCTTTTCTTTGATAAAAGAGGCAAGAATATACAGTGGAAAAGAGACAGCCTCTTCAATAAGTGATGCTGGGAAAACTGGACAGCTACATGTAAAAGAATGAAATTAGAACACTCCTTAACACCATACACAAAAATAAACTCAAAATGGATTAAATACCTAAATGTAAGAGCAGACACTATAAAACTCTCAGAGGAAAACATAGACAGAACACTCTTTGACATAAATCACAGCAAGGTCCTTTTTGACCCACCTCCTAGAGAAATGGAAATAAAAACAAAAATAAACAAATGGGACCTAATGAAACTTAAAAGCTTTTAAACAGCAAAGGAAAACATAAACAAGACAAAAAGACAACCCTCAGAATTGGAGAAAATATTTGCAAATGAAGCAACTGACAGAGGATTAATCTCCAAAATTTACAAGCAGCTCATGCAGCTCAATGTCAAAGAAACAAACAACCCAATCCAGAAACTGGCAATAGACTTAAATAGACATGTCTCCAAAGAAGATATACAGATTGCCAACAAACACATGAAAGAATGCTCAACATCACTAATCATTAGAGAAATTCAAATCAAAACTACAATGAGGTATCACGTCACACCGGTCAGAATGGCCATCATCAAAAAATCTATGAACAATAAATGCTGGAGAGGGTGTGGAGAAAAGGGAACCGTCTTGAATTGTTGGTGGGAATGTAAATTGGTACAGCCACTATGGAGAACAGTATGGAGGTTCCTTAAAAAACTAAAAATAGAACTACCATACGACCCAGCAATCCCACTACTGGGCATACAACCTGAGAAAACCATAATTCAAAAAGAGTCATGTACCACAATGTTCACTGCAGCTCTATTTACAATAGCCAGGACATGGAAGCAACCTAAGTGTCCATCGACAGATGAATGGATAAAGAAGATGTGGCACATATATACAATGGAATATTACTCAGCCATAAAAAGAGACGAAATTGAGTTATTTGTAGTGAGTTATTTCTAGAGTCTGTCCTACAGAGTGAAGAAAGTCAGAAAGAGAAAACCACATACCATATGCTAACACATATATATGGAATTTTAAAAAAAGAAAATGGTTCTGAAGAACCTAGGGGCATGACAGGAATAAAAATGCAGATGTAAGAATGGACTTGAGGACACGGGGAAGGGGAAAGGGACGCTGGGACAAAGTAGGAGAGTGGCATGGACATATATACACTACCAAATGTAAAAGCGATAGCTAGGGGGAAGCAGCCGCATAGCACAGGGAGATCAGCTCGGTGCTTTGTGACGACCTAGAGGAGTGGGTTAAAGAGGGTGGGAGGGAGGCTCAAGAGGGAGGGAATATGGGGATATATGTATACGTATAGCTGACTCACTTTGTTATACAGCAGAAACTAAAGCAATTATACTCCAATAAAAATATTTTAAAAAAAGGAATGGCCATGGTGCCGATGAAAAATTACTAATGGGATGAGCCAGTTCCCAGCTAGAGCGTCAGTGCCTGATGGGGACCCTATGAGAGGTGGCCTGGAGAAGACTGGAGACCAAGTTAGCCACACTCATGGAGCTGCTCCCACCAGGGGCTGATGATGCCACCCAGATCGCCGTGAGGGACAGTGAAGTAACACACTTCATTCCCCTAACACTGTGGGTTTCCTTCCATGCAGTCTGGAGAGATCCACTCATTTTTAGGCTTAAATATTTCCTGAATCACGTTGTTTCCACCTCTCTCTTTTTGTATGCGGATATCTTTTTAAGTACAAATAAATAAGTCAGGTTTCAACTGGCTGTTTACCTGGTCAGTCTCCAAACTTGGGCCTTGTGACTTTTATGGAGAGCCCAAATTGCGCAGTGGCACTGAGAAAGCTCTATGCAGAATGAAGCAGGGCTTGCAAGCATGAAAACTTGTTCAGGGTTCCACGTGCAGAAAGGGATGCATAGTACGTGAATGAAAAAGCTCCAGAAGGCTTCAGACCTCTAAGCTTGGGGATAATATGAATGTTATCAGCTTCTCTGTCTGTGTTACAGAGCAGGACCCTGTGAGGCCTTCCTAGGACAGCCTCCACTCTCATATCCTCTGCTTTAGCTTCTCTCTGAAGTACCTAGATAATAGTATGTGATGCACATTTCCTGAGTTGTTTTACAGATGCTAACCGCTCCCCCAAATGGAAGAATTAACTCCTTGATGACCATGACCTCATAACCCCCACTACTGGCACCTAAGGACTGATGATGTTCACCCTTGTGACACTGCCCTGTTACTGCACCATCAACCAACCAGAGAATTGTGCACGAGCTGATCACATACCCTGAGACTCCTCTTCCTCACCTGGCCTTTAAAAACGCTTTGCTGAAAGCCATCGGGGAGTTCAGGCTTTTAGAACATTAGCTATCCCGGACTCCTTGTACGATGCTTTATGATAAACATTGCACTTTCCTTCAACACAACCCGGTGTCAGTAGATTGGCTTTGCCGCACTCGGGTGAGTGGACACAAGTTTTGGTTCGGTAACATCTGGATCTGACTTCCTTCCTGAACAGCAAGTCAAAACAGAATTTGGAAGCTGTTTCTGCACTTACTTTCTACATGACCCTCAGCAAAGCCCTTCACCAGGTTATAACAATGAGAGTAAGAAAATGCTAGTGAATATTGCAGCACTTACCCTAGAGGCCAGGAATGTTCTGAGTACTTATATGCACACTAATCCATCGCACCTTCTGAAATATCCTCTGAGATTAGTGTCTAAATAGATTGTCATATTATTCCCACAGTAATGATTACTGTAATAATAATGATTGGAATATAATGGCACGTAGCTCAGGATTTGGGGAGAGATTTTTTTAATGTAAACAACTTAAACTAGCATAGATAAGTATTTGCTACAATTACTTTTGTTATTTTTCAGAGGTGGCTCAAGCTCCTGTTTCTGCCAACCCAGCTCTGGCCCCTCAGCTGCATTCATCTCTCCTCACATTCCTTTGGCCACTCAGTCTTTGAGATTATATGTTGGCTCTCCTCACAGACCTGGCCTTCCAGGGCCCACCTGGCCCAGTGGAAGCTGGAAACACAAAACCTGGAGTCCCACACACCCAGGGCCACACAACCCCCATATGATGACCACCTGAATCAAGTGTTGGACTGAAGGTGAAGGGCCTGGGTTTACTGTCTGTCAGCTTCCTCCCTTTCCCAACACTTTGCTAGAAAACTCTCTCCTCCCTTGCTACTTCCTCACCAGTTAATCTTCTGTACTAAACATTGTTAATATAAGTTATATACATCATGAGATTAAAGTTCTCCCATTTGCTAAACACTTTACAAATGTAAACTACAATGCATGAGAGGGGTGCTGGCATACAGAAATCTCTAAATAAATAGGAAGAAGGAGAGAAAACGCACAGGGCTTTGCCTCTCATCCCGAGACTGTGCAGAGACCCCCTGCTTCCCTGCAGAGACCCCTGGCTCTGGGGAAGCACGGATGCCTGGAGCTTTACTTCCAGCCAGAACCTCACAGTATGACCTTGGGAACCTTGAGGAAGAGGCTAATACAGGGAGATAAAAAAATGACATTTCCAGAAGAGTTTCTACCTAAGATGTCTCTTTTGAGAAATATAGAGGTAAAATGCCAACTCTGGTGCCGTCTACCCCTTGATTCCTGGAAATGTCACCCAAGGGGATTATAGTCACATAAATGTGAAAATATCAAGGCTACTGGGTGTGATTTACTGGTCTGCCCTCTGTTCTGAGATAATATCCTTTATTCTTCAAGGGCTAAAAAGTACCCTTTCTTTCATGGCGTTTTTGAATACTTTGGTCATTATAAGGGGTTTTAAGTTTTGGTGAAGGTAGGTAGCATATAGTTGGTTGGGTGCCTGAGATATGAAGGGAGAATGGCAAGAATCCAGAGATGAAGAGGGATAAATGACCCAGGACTCTCATATGTGTAGCTTGAGGCAGAACACCTCTGAAGAAACTCCCTGAATAAAATAGCCATTTAACTGGAACTAATTATGCAGCCAGCACGGGCTGAGGTTGGCTTCTGTTGTGCTTCATCACATCAAATCTTCCCAGCAACCTAGGAAGAAAGGAATGGCAACCAGCGTATTTCCCACAGGGGGAAATGGAGTCACCGGGAAGTTAAACATCCAAAGAAAATGTGCGACTCCTCCATTGTCAGCAAAAGCATATGAAAAGGGTGAATAAAGAGGGCAACTTTGGGTTTAGGAGAAACACACCTCAAACCAAGAAGACAGGGCGTCTTGGGCATGGGAAAGCTGTTCTCTGCTCTGAGACCAGGGGTCTTCCTGATCCCCACGACGTGCATGAGGCATCAGCCCCTTTCTCCTCCCTTGTGCTATAAGCTCATTAATCAAAGACCTCTGGGTTTTGTGGTGTGAGTGGGAGAGGGCAAGCATACCAGGAGGCTGGAGAGGAACCAGGAGACCAATCAAGGATAGCAGCCTAAATCCACAAGAAGGAGGGCCACCTGCCTTGTATTTGTCTCCAGAGTAAAATTTGCTAAATTTGGAGAGACAAAGTGAGGTATTGAGTGTGTAGTTGGGTTTGTAATACTAGACTTCAAGGGAGTGGTCAGAGCTTCAGCTATAAAGTTGAGAAGCAATTGTGTGTTTCTCGTGTTGAAAGCCTCATAACAGAGAAGATGATCTGGAAAGAGAGTGTGGATTAACAAAGAAAGAGAAATGGGAGGAAAAATAGGAGAACGTTGTGGCCCAGAAACCAAGTATAAAGCACAAGTGTTTTAAAAAGAGGGATTGGGCATCTCTGTCCCTGAGAGTATAAGTAATAGAATTGACCAGTGGATTTTAATAGGTCATATGATTTGCAATGACTTTGGGTAAATTATGCTAATTGGCAGAAAGAATGGGGATCATTTTTCATCTTTTCTAATGCTCTTCTTAACTTTCAAATATTTTGAGTTGGCATTGGTGACTTTTCCTGTTTTGATTTTATAGCCCCATTTAATTTTCAGAACATTTTCTAAATCTCAAAATATGCTAACCATTGAAGGATGTGAACATTGAGCAAAAAGAAACTAAAGCTAGAATTATATATTTTCACTCATAAATTTTTTGTTACTGTGAGATATTTGTGTCTCTATTCTAATTATATAGTATATAACCTGGGTTAAAAAAGAATTTTGGCTAAGACTCTTTATCTGGAGTTAAATAATTAAAATTCACTTTCTTAATAGAGCCTGGAATCTCTTTGTATTTGTCTTTATCCTGCCTCATTTTAGGAATGACATTGGACTATTTGTTTTTTTTAATGTTCTGAGATACCAGAGTGCCATTGAATTAGTTCTTCTTGGGGTTACCTGATGCTTTAGACTGAACTGTGTCCCCCCAAAATTCATATGTTAGAGCCCTAGCCCTCAATGTGGCTGTATTTGGAGATACAGTCTTAAAGAGATAATTAGATAAAATGAGGTCACTAAGCTGGGCCCTAATTCAATATGACTGGTGTCCTAAGAAGAAGAAGAGATTAGGACACTGACACACAAAGGGAAGATGATGTAAGGACACAGGAAGGAGACGATCATCCACAAGGCAAGGAGAGAGGCCTCGGGAGAAACCAGCCCTGCTGACACCTTGATCTCAGATTTCCAGCCTCCAGAACTGTGAGAAGATAAATTTCTGTTGTGTAAACCACCCATTTATGGTATTTATTATGGTAGCTCAAGAAGATTAAGACAGCTGGAAATAAGACAACAATGTTCCAATCTTGAGCCTCCCCCTGTCCTTGCTCAACATTTGTAAGGTATTTTATATTCAGCAAAGATATTTTTACTTTGTGAATCTGCTGCTATGTTATCCATTTCTTCTATTCATTCTACCAATATATTAACAAATATTTATTGTGTGCCAGGCAATTTTCTAGGTGCTAGAGAGACAGAAATGAACAAAACCAAATTGAAGTATATGTTTCCGTGCACAGAGAAAACAAATAAGGAAACAAAGAGGGTGACTTAATGAAGGTCATATGTAGAGTTACCTACAGAACTGGAATTCAAACCCAGGATTTTGATTTCTAGCCCAGCTTTCTTTCAATTTTATCCAAACTTCCTTCCATGCCTGGGGAAGGATTTCCACAAATAGTTGTTCAAACTTTCTCCTCCAATAAACCCAATGACCAAAAATTCCACCCCTGGAACTATATTCACTCAAATTCTTTCTACTCATCTTTTACCACAGTCACAGTACAATATTTTTTTAATCATTTAATAAATTGTTTTAGAAGTTTTATTCAGAAAATAAAAAGATATATTTGTATCTCCCTTGAGGAGCTGGCATACTTACTCATTTCAGCAAATTTAAATATGTACCTCTGTAGGTAAGTATGCCTTTATTTTCTTTGATTTACATAAAACTTGAAGCCAAGTTTTAGAATCACTTATAACAAATACACTCATCCTGCATAGTGTACACATTATTTTTTATTTATTTTTTTATACAGCAGGTTCTTATTAGTTATATCTAATTATAGTTATAATATCTTATTATATCTATTTTATACATATAAGTGTATATATGTCAATCCCAATCTCCCAATTCATCCCAGCACCACCACCCCCCACCACTTTCCCCCCTTGGTGTCCATACATTTGTTCTCTACATCTGTATCTCTATTTCTGCCCTGCAAACCGGTTCATCTGTACCATTTTTCTAGATTCCACATATATGTGCTAATATACGATATTTGTTTTTCTCTTTCTGACTGACTTATGACAGTCTCTAAGTCCATCCATGTCTCTACAAATGACCCAATTTCATTCCTTTTTATGGCTGAGTAATATTTCATTGTATATATGTACCACATCTTCTTTATCCATTCATCTGTCGATGGGCATTTAGGTTGCTTCCATGACCTGGCTATTGTAAATAGTGCTGAAATGAACATTGGGGTGCATGTGTCTTTTTGAATTATGGTTTTCTCTGGGTATATGCCCAGTAGTGGGATTGCTGGGTCACATGGTAATTCTATTTTTAGTTTTTTAAGGAACCTCCATACTGTTCTCCATAGTGGCTGTATCAATTTACATTCCCACAAACTGTGCAAGAGGGTTCCCTTTTCTCCACACCCTTTCCAGCATTTGTTGTTTGTAGATTATCTGATGATGCCCATTCTAACCAGTGTGAGGTGATACCTCGTTGTAGTTTTGATTTGCATTTCTCTAATAATTAGTGATGTTGAGCAGCTTTTCATGTGCCTCTTGGCCATCTGTATGCCTTCTTTGGAGAGTGTACACATTTTTGTTATTTTTATTTTGACTTGGTTTTTGTGTGTGTGTGTGTGCTTTAATTTCCTCTGGTCTAGATTATCTATTTCCATGTGTTAAGGGAAGCTTCATTTAGAACCTTGGGACCAATAGTATAACTCCTGCTTGAAACAATGGTGGCAAAAGTAAAAACTGCTCTACAATAAAGGAACATTATAGCTGTCTATTTTACATTTCTTAATCTAATACAGAACCAGCCACATGACAACATACACATGTTTTCTCTTCACTATGCTCCTAGTTTATATGCTTACATATGACATTTTTAACCACTGTAAAATCTATTCATTATGTGGAGAAAACAAGCAATGCCACTTTAGTCAAGATGATGGATGAAGACAGCATCCTCATCCTTGCAGACAAAGATGGGAAAAATGTTAAAACTCCTCCAAAGAGGAGGTAGGAGAAGAAGAACTCTCAGTATATTCAACTATTTGTAAATTTTGGAAGAGCAGACTGATTTTTTCCCACGTCTCCCAGGATGATGACTCCTAAACCCAGCATTTGGTGTGAATTTGTAGGTATCAGAGGTACAGGTGGGGGTGGAGCTGAATTATTGAGGAGATTGCAAAATCTTGCCCTGGGAAGGGAAGGGGATTCCTTTCTTATCCAGAACTCTACTTTGGAGTTGGAAGTGGAGACAGCCACACCCTAGTTCCAAGGACTCCAGCCAAACATCACAGCAACAATGAAATTTCCAAAACTTCTGCAAGACAGTGCAATCTTTATTTTATTACAATTGCCTCAGGACCGATAGTGCCCTGGCCATCAAAAAACATCATGATCACATGATGATCTTGATTATATGCTGAGTTGTTGAATAAACTAAACTTGGGCTACTACGGCAGAGAAACAGCTTCTCATCAGGAAGGTGCCCTCTAGGGCAGTTCTCTGACTGCTCTTTGCTTTTAACAGCCCTTTCATTTGCTTTTTCCAAGCATCTCTGCTCCTGACCAGAAGAGATGTTCAATCAATTAAGAGTAGTTCAAAAAAGTTCACTGGTTCACAAAAAGCCTTTAAAAAAGGAAGGATAAAATTTCTCCCCTTGAATTATAACAAGGATAAAGAAGGAAAACAAACTAGGCTGGTATCTGGCATGTCCTAAATGCATGATAAATGTCTACAAATTATTAATTCAATGGTCCCTTCCAGTTACAAACCACTTAAAGACTAGAGCTTGAAAAGTGATTTCTGGGCTCTAAGCATCTATCTGAATTAGAACTGGGGGAAAGGTTGAGAATGGTAGGAATTGAGAAAAGCACATACTGCACAGTTTCACATGCAGTTCTCCTTTGGAAAAATTGTCTCAATTTATAGACCTCACTGTAAACACACACAGAAACAACTATATTCACAATCTGTGACTGAGACACTAATATACCCCCAAAATAAAAAGGCATTTTTTTATACAATTTTATGAAGAAAAATGGTGGTTTTCATTATGTTGGTTATTGAAGAGAGGAATAATTCTTTAACTCTTGAAACCTCTACAACTCACTGGGGACTCTGGAGTGTGGGTGTACCAGTTGCTTGCAGAAGCAGTCTACATTTCACAACATAAGCCTGAAGGGGGTGGAAATTAGCAAAAATATTAAGAGCCTTTATGTGGTTTTAGCCATGACATTATGTACTTGGCTTTTCTCATCCAGTTTAGGTATTGTAACCCATTATAAACATTGGGGAGAATAACCAATATAATTAAAATTGTGAAACATTTTCCACTCTAAGCTTTAATTTGAGAACACTTGAATTTTATGAATAATTCCTCTTTGAAATGTTCCATCTTCAGTTTTTATCCAAATATGATTTCTTTGTTTGTGTGTGTGTGTGTTTGTTTTGGAAATATTGAAGATATTTAACTGTTTGAGTGTCAGGACATGAAAATATTCATTTGCTGATTGATTTTGTTGAATACTTTTATAGAAATATTCCAAATGTTATAAATTGCCTGAACTTAAATTACAAACTTAGAAAGTGAGGCAAGCTTTAGTGAGAAATTTTAGAAAATAGAGTAAATGCTTGCAATGACTAATTAAGATCTTAGAGCAGACAATGTATGGAAAGAATTTAGGGAGAACTAATTCCAACTCATAGTCTCTCTTTTGTGTCTACAAAATCTGAAAATATACCCTCTTGGGTTGTATCAAACTTTAGCAAGTAAAAGACACAATCAACTCAATTCTATTACCACATTCTCTACTTGCTTATATTCAGGTAAGAAATAAATCTGTTCTTCTGGAATACTAGTTCTTGATTATCATAGAAAAAATAAAAAATCCTGTCCTCCTTACTCTCCTTCTATTAATGTAAATCCAAAGGAATTGGATAAACATTTTTTAAATAAAACTTCTAGTTTCAGTTCTGTATATAAAGAATTTGAATTTTATCACCCTCATCCTTACAGTTAGACAAAGCTGAACAAATTAATCATCAATGACTTATTTTGACCCATTAGGTAAATAAGGTTTTGGGGAAAACTACTACCCCACAATCTGGAGGAACAAGAAAATCTAGAGTCATGGGTAAGATCTGCTTACCAAGATCTAGGAGCAGAAGTCACTGGAGCCATAAAATGGTAGGAACAGTTCAATAATAATTTTGACAAATTGATGGAGGCTGAGTGTGAACTAGCGTGAGCATGATGGATCCAGAAGCTGGAATCTGAGGGTTTCTCAAAACATTTTTGGAATTTTATCATCAAGCTCCCCATGAGGTTTTCACAGTGATGATCCAAGAAAGATCACTTCATGGCTTTTAAAGGAGAAGGTTTAAAAAATTTGTGGAATAATTGTGCAAAAATTGTGAAATAATCCCAGAGTGTTCTCCATGAAAATGATCTACTCTCCAAGAAAAAAAAAAAAAAAAAAAACCCACAACACTTTATCAGAGCAATATCACAGGTGAGGGAAGATCATTCCTCCCAACCCAGCCCCCTCTCATCTTTCTCTCTTACCGGTGATGGGGAAAACAATTGTGAAGGTAACAGCCCAGCACATGTGCACACTAAAAGCCTGAGACTTAGTCATCAGATTATAAAATGCTTCCCCACCCCTACTCATTACCACCAGCAGGGGTCCAGTGTAATCACAGTGGATCATAGCTTAAACAGCTGAAAGATGCAGACTTCCTCTAAGGAGGAGTTTCAGGAGAGCTCAAAGTTAAAAGAGGAGACCAACATAAAGACTGAGGAGCAATGTAAAGTCTCTGGCATTTTTGGCTAAAACAAATTAAATGATGCCTAAGTCCAAGAAAGATTAACATACATTCTCACACTAAAGGCCAATACAATTCAATTCCTCAATACAACATGTTCAGCATTCATTGAGAAAGTACAAGTCATGCCAGAAGACAAGGAAAGACATTCTGACAGGACAAAACAGCATCAGAATCATACTCAGATATGTCAAAGGTGTTAATGGAAAAAGCAGACAACATGCAGAAACAGATGGGTAATGTAAGCAGAGAGATGGGGAACTCTGAGAAATAATCAGAAGAAAATTTCCTGAATTAAAAAACTGCCACATTAATGAAAAATGTCTTTATGGTGTCATCAATAGACTAGACATGATTGACAAAAAAAAAAAAAAAAAATCAGTGATTTTAAAGGTATGTCAATAGAAACTTCCCAACCTGAAATTAAAAGAGGAAGAACTAATGGGAAAAAAGAACAGAAAAAAGATCACAGTAAATTCAAAAAGTGAATTTGAATGCCAAAATAAGCAGTTGACACTTGAGCAACTCAGCAGTTAGGGGCACTGACCCCATGCAGACAAAAATCTGTGTATAGCTTTATAGTCAGCCATCCATATCTGCTGTTCCACATCCATGAATTCAACCAACTGCAGATCATGTTGTACTGTAATATGTATTTATTGAAAAAAATCTGCATATAAGTGGACTTGAGCCGTTTAAACCAATGTTGTTCAAAGATCAACAGTAGAGAACAGAGCAGAAAAAAAAATTGAATTATAATAGCCAAGAATTTTCCAAAATGAAGGACAGACACAAAATCACAAATCTAGGTAGCTCAGAAAACATCAAGAAGAATAAATACAAAAAAAACCTACACCTAGGAATATCATCCTCAGACTACAGAAAACCAATGACAGAGAAAATCTTAAAAGAAACTGGAGAAAAGAAACACCCTACCTTTAGAGGAATAAAGACAAGAATTACAGCTGACTTCTTGTCAAAAATCCATGCAAGCAAGAGAAGAGTGAAGTAAAAAGTTTTAAGTGTTAAGAGAAAAAATTTCAATCTAAAATTTGATATCTGAATTTGAACAAAAATATACTACATTTAAACAACAAAAAAGGTGCCATTGTCATAGTTACTTCTTTCCAAAATTTAATTGTGGAAATGGAGAAAAAAATAACTTTACAGTGGAGAAACCTTAAGTATCCATAATATGACGTCATGAAAATTGATCTTCCTCCTAAAAAACCATAACCATATGTAATCCTGAGGAAAATACCAGACTAGTACCAACTGAGGGATATTCTATAAAATACCTAGCCAGGGATCCTCAAAAGTATCCAAGTCATCAAAAACAAGAAAAATCTAAAAACCTATCATAGCCAAGAGGATCTTAGGTAGACATGACAACTAAATGTAGCATGGTGTTTCAAGATGGAATAGAAAAGAGACATCAGGTAAGAACTAAGTGATTCTGAATAAAGTATGGACTTCAGTTGATAACCGTATCTCAAAGTAGTTTTAATAATTTTTAAAAATATACCAAATACTAATGTAAGATGTTAATAATGGAGATGTTACATAGGAGTTACATAGGAACCCTCTATGTTATCTTTGTCATTTTTCTGTAAATTGAAAATTATTCTCAAATGAAAAGTTTATTTACAAATTAAAGTATAAAAATTAGAAGTGGCACAAGTGATAAAAATAAATACAAACATTATTTTAATATAGTACCTATCAAAATATAATAATTGCCTGGGATATTTAGAGTTCTATCCATGATGAAACTGTGGTAATAGCTTTGCCTTCCTGCCATGATCATATGATGAGGAGAACAAGGTACACAAAGCAACAGTTTTCAGCCATGGAAGAGCAGACAGTGCAGGGCTGTGATCTTTGAAAAAAAGAAATACAAGAGGTAAGATTTACCTTCACCCATGCTTTCTGTCTAGGAGCAGGCAGAAAACATAAGGAAATGAAGCCTGAACTAAAAGCAGCAGCATTTCTAGGTGGAGGAAATAAGGATGAGAGTTTGGATCTGCTGACATGTGTGAAGTATGTGGGAAAGGGTATTGGAGAGGAGACAGTTGCTCAGAGAAGAAACCTGGGTTATCCATCATTAAGTTCTTAAGCCTCTACCTGAAAGCTGAGCTGCATATGTATAAATTGAGACTGTGTGAGGCCTGGCAGAGAGCAGCTACCAAGGAGCTGTGACCTGAAGAGAGATTCCAGGTATTGTACAAGGAAGGTAAATGTTGGTGTTCTGATACCCACTGTGGAAAGAACGTGCAATTCTTTTGTGTTCAGTTGGTATACTGGGGAGGCCATTTCTTAGAAGTAGAGCTACTCTAGTCCTAGAAAAAAGGCATCTAAAACTGTGCCATGACAGGATCAAAAGCTGTGAGAGGATCAGTCTTCCTGTAGCACCCACAATGTCCATCTTATCCTAAAAATTACTAGACATGGGAAAATACAGAAAAATGTGACACATAACCAGGAACAAAAAAAAGAAAAACCCCCAAAACAAAAAACAAAAAAACCAATCAACAGAAACAGACTCAGAGACTGAAAAACAATACATTTACATAGTAAATGTTCATATAAAAAGTTTCTACAAAGAAAAATAAGTCTTTATTTCACCTCAAACCACATGATGTTCTTTCCAGAGGCATTTGTAAGCATGCCCCACCCCCGTATTATTAAAATACTAACATAACAGACCTCCTCTTCTGAATATTGCTCTGAAAATCTCAATATTAATTCTCAACATCATTTCATATTAGGATATATACCTCTAGTATATTGTTTTAATACCTACAAATTATTGCATCATATTGAGTTTAGGTTACTTTTAGACTTTTAAGTACTATTTCAAAAAGTTACTACTATAAGTATTCACGTAACATATCCTTCAGTACAGAATAATGATGCTGATGATAGCTAACATGTTAAGCACTGTTTTTTTTTTTAAAGTTATACAATTTTTATTTATTTATTTATTTATTTATTTATTTATTTATTTATTTATGGCTGTGTTGGGTCTTCGTTTCTGTGCGAGGGCTTTCTCTAGTTGCGGCAAGTGGGGGCCACTCTTCATCGCGGTGCGCGGGCCTTTCATTATTGCAGCCTCTCTTGTTGCGGAGCACAGGCTCCAGACGCGCAGGCTCAGTAGTTGTGGCTCACAGGCCTAGTTGCTCTGCGGCATGTGGGATCTTCCCAGACCAGGGCTCGAACCCGTGTCCCCTGCATTAGCAGGCAGATTCTCAACCACTGCGCCACCAGGGAAGCCCCTAAGCACTGTTTTAAGTGCTTTCCATGAATTGAATTAATGCTTATAACTGTCATGTAAGATAGACTCTACAGTTATCTCAGTTTTACAGAGGAGGAATCTTTGACCAGATATGCTAATAATTTGGTTTTGAATAATTGGCTAGTAAATGAAGGAGTCCAGGTGCTCTTATCTCAGGTAATCAATGTGTCTCCTGCATTTTAATTGCATACATGCAAAGATTTCAAGGAGAATTTCCTATGGAATTGCTGTGTCACTGAATGTATCATTAAACAATTTTTGATAGCTACTGTAAATCACCCTCAAAGTGATTGTTCCAATTTCATGTCCAACAACTTTACAAGAGCGTCCCTGTGTTACTACACCTTAATGACCATCTCTTTTAGGTTCCCGGACCCAATTCCAGTGTGTGTTTTTGTGTGTGTTTGTGTGTGTGTATGTGTGTGTGTGTCTGTGTGTAGGTTTTCCCACACCAACAAGCAATTATTGGATGCCAACAAACTGTCTGAGAATTCAACTCAATTCTGACACAAATCTACCCAGAGATAGAATCAGATTTCACAGGTAAAGGACTCGGTTTCACAAGACTACTCTCCACTTCAGATACCAGTCACAAGCCCAGGTCATAACCTGTGTTTCTGACCTGCAAGCTGTAGATTGGAGGTTCCCATGACCTCTTCCTTGGGTTTCATTAAATTGCTAGAGTGGCTCAAAGAACTCAGAGAAATATGTTACTAGAGCACCAACTTATTATAAAAGGATATTAAAGAATACAAATCAACAGCTAGATGAAGAGATACATCGGACAAGGCATGAAGAAAGGGCAAGGAGCTTTCATGCTCTCTCCAAATGCACCACTCTCCCCAATCTCCACGTGGTCACCAAACCAGAAACTCTCCAAACCCTATCCTTTGAAGTTTTTATGGAGGATTTATCACACAGGCATGACTGATTAAATCATTCATCATTGGCAACTGATTTAACCTCTAGCCCCTCTCCCTTCCCTGGAGGTTGGGGTGGGGGTCGGGAGGTGGACTGAAAGTTCCGATCTTCTAACCACACAGTTGGTTTTACTGGCAACCATGCCACTCCCCAGGCTGAGATCCAAAAGCCACCTTCCCTGAAACATTTTCAGGAACTGAGGACAAGAGACCAAATATTATATAAGAAATATTTATTTGGTCTTATGGATAAATCACAATATTGCACCATTCTAACACTTTATGCCTGTAAAGTGTTTATTTTTATTTGCACTTATTTAATTACAAATTGGGCTGTGTATCTTTTCACATACATATTTATTTTTCATTAAACTCAGTTTGATATTCTGTCTTCATTATTTTCTGTTGGATTATTGGTATTTTTCTAATTGATTTCTAAAAACTCTGAATATAATAAGGAGATTAGCACATGTTATTTGTATTGCAAATGCCCTTGTTTACATGAATAATTAGAATTTTTATGTATGCCAATCTACTACTTTATGTGCTAAGTCTTGCTTTAAAACTCTCTCCAATGTTCAGATTATTTACATGTATATATGTATAGACATATTTCTAATGCTTTATTACAATAAGTTAATTTTAAAATATTTATTATTTGAAGTCTTCTATTGTACAAAAATGTATAGACATGTACTATCCGATATGGTAACCTCTAGACCCATGTGACTCTTCAGCAATTAAAAGATGGTGAGCATAAATTAAGATGGGATTTAAGTGTAAAATAAACAGATATCAAAGAATTAATATAAAAAGGATAAAAAACATAAATTAATAATTTTATATTGATTATATTTTGATATATTACGTTAAATATACCATATTATTAAAATTAATTTTATCTATTATTTTTAGCTTTTTAAATAGGGTAATTTGAAATTTTTAAATTATATGTGGTCCACATTATATTTCTATTCAATAGCTCTACACTTACTATTTTGTTTACTAATCTTAAATTCTGTCAAATTTGTTTCAGGTCTTTATAAAAAGCTTAGAAAATGTTTGGCAGGATAAAAGTCAAGAAAATCTATGCCTAAGCATATCACATTCAAACTGCAGAAAATCAAGATAAAGAAAAAATGTTGAAAGATGTTTTTCATATTTTGAAAAAATATGTCTTATCTATATAAGAGTGAGAATAAGAATTACATTGGGCCTTGTATCAGATATCACACAAACAGGAGGAGAGAGAGTGAAATATTTCAAGTGTTGAGAGAAAAAACCCACCAACCTAGAATTCTATATCCAGTGAAATTATCCTTCAAAAGTGAAGAAGAAATAAAGACTTTCTCAGACAAACAAAAATTGAAGGAATTTGTTGCCAGTAAGCCTGCCTTGCAATAAATGTTAAAAAGGGTTATTCAGTGAGAAGAAACATGATTTCGTTCAGAAAGTTGGATCTACATCAAGAAAGAAAGAGCATTAGAAAAGAAATAAGTGAAGGTTAAATTTAAAACGTCTGTTTTATTATTCTTAGTTAATTTGACAGAATACAGTTTGTTCAAAATAATAATAACAAAAATATATTCAGTGATTATAGCTTATAGATAAATAAAATTAATGCCAGCAATCATACATGGAACAGGAAGGAGGAACTAGGAAAACTTTATTATGAGGAGCTTGTACTGCCTGTGAATTGATATAGTGTCAGTCAAAGGTGGACTTGAATTAGTTGTAACTGAATATTGCAAATTCTATGACAACCACTAAAATGTAACAAAAGAAGAGATATAATTGCTATGCTAAGGAAGGAGAGAATATGGAATTATATAAAATGCTCAATTAAAACCACAGAAGGCAGAAAAAAGACTAGAAGACAAAAAGAAAAACAAATAACAAGGACAACAAATAAAGAAGAGTAACAAATATGGCAGATATTAATTCAACCATAACAATGAGTACTTTAAATACCAATGATCTAAATACATCAATTAAAGGTCAGATACTATCAAAGTGAAACACACAAACCCAACTATATGTTGTCTACAAGGAACCCACTTTAAATATAAAGACAAATATAGATCGAAAGTAAAGAGACAGAGAAAGATATACCATGCCAACACTAATTTAAATAAAGCTGGAGTAGCTACAATAATCTCTCAGTATCTGTGGGTAATTAGCTCTAGAAGCCCCAGTGGATACCAAAATCTGAGAATGCTTAAGTTCCTTATATAAAATGGCTAGAAGAAGTCTTGTGGGGTCTGGGCAAGATGGCGGAAGAGTAAGACGCGGAGATCACCTTCCTTCCCACAGATACAGTAGAAATACATCTACACGTGGAACTGCTCCTACAGAACACCCACTGAACGCTGGCAGAAGACGTCAGACCTCCCAAAAGGCAAGAAACTCCCCACGTACTTGGGTAGGGCAAAAGAAAAAAGAAATAACAGAGACAAAAGAATAGGGACGGGACCTGCACCAGTGGGAGGGAGTCATGAAGGAGGAAAGGTTTCCACACACTAGGAGCCCCTTCTCAGGCGGAGACTGCGGGTGGCGGAGGGGGAAGCTTCGGAGCCACGGAGGAGAGCGCAGCCACAGGGGTGTGGAGGGCAAAGCGGAGAGACTCCCACACAGAGGCTCGGCGCCGAGCAGCGCTCACCAGCCCGAGAGGCTTGTCTGCTCCCCCGCCGGGGCGGGCGGGGCTGGGAGCTGAGGCTCGGCTTCAGTCGGATCGCAGGGAGAGGACTGGGGTTGGCGGCGTGAACACAGCCTGAAGGGGCTAGTGCGCCACAGCTAGCCGGGAGGGAGACCGGGAAAAGGTCTGCAGCTGCCGAAGAGGCAAGAGACTTTTTCTTACCTCCTTGTTTCCTGGTGCGCGAGGAGAGGGGATTCAGAGCGCCGCCTAAACGAGTTCCAGAGACGGGTGCGAGCCGCGGCTATCAGTGCGGACCCCAGAGACGGGCATGAGACGCTAAGGCTGCTGCTGCCGCCACCAAGAAGCCTGTGTGCGAGCACAGGTCACTCTCCACACCGCCCCTCCCGGGAGCCTGTAGAGCCCGCCTCGGCCAGGCTCCCGTGATCCCGGGACAACTTCCCCGGGAGAACGCACGGCGCGCCTCATGCTGCTGCAACGTCACGACGCCTCTGACGCCGCAGGCTCGCCCCACCTCCTCCGTACCCCTCCCTCCCCCCGGCCTGAGTGAGCCAGAGCCCCCGAAGCAGCTGCTCCTTTAACCCCGTCCTGTCTGAGCGAAGAACAGAAGCTCTCAGGCGACCTACACGCAGAGGCAGGTCCAAATCCAAAGCTGAACCCCGGGAGCTGTGCGAGCAAAGAGAAAGGGAAATCTCTCCCAGCAGCCTCAGAAGCAGCGGATTAAAACTCCACAAACAACGTGATGTGCCTGCATCTGCTGAATACCTGAATAGACAACGAATCAGCCCAAATTCAGGAGGGGGACTCTGGGAGCAGGAGATATTAATTTTTCCCCTTTTCCTTTTTTTGTGAGTGTATATGTATATGCTTCTGGGTGAGATTTTGTCTGTATAGCTTTGCTTTATAATAGCTTTATTTTACTTCACTATATTATAGCCTCTTTCTTTCTTTCTATTTTTTCTCCCATTTACTCTGAGCCGTGTGGACGAAAGGCTCTTGGTGCTCCAGCCAGGCATCGGGGCCGTGCCTCTGAGGTGGGAGAGCCAACTTCAGGACACTGGTCCACAAGAGACCTCCCAGCTCCACGTAATACCAAATGGCAAAAATCTCTCAGAGATCTCCATCTCGACATCAAGACCCAGCTTCACTCAACGACCAGCAAGCTACAGTGCTGGACACCCTATGCCAAACAACTAGCAAGACAGGAACACAGCCGCATCCATTAGCAGAGAGGCTGCCTAAAATCATAATAAGGCCACAGACACCCCAAAATACACCACCAGACGTGGACGTGCCCACCAGAAAGACAAGATCTAGCCTCATCCACCAGAACTCAGGCACTAGTTCCCTCCACCAGGAAGCCTACACAACCCACTGAACCAACCTTAGCCACTGGGGACAGATACCAAAAACAACGGGAACTACGAACCTGCAGCCTGTGAAAAGGAGACCCCAAACACAGTAAGATAAGCAAAATGAGACGACAGAAAAACACACAGCAGATGAAGGAGCAGGGTCAAAACACACCACACTTAACAAATGAAGAGGAAATAGGTAGTCTACCTGAAAAAGAATTCAGAATAATGATAGTAAGGATGATCCAAAATCTTGGAAATAGAATAGACAAAATGCAAGAAACATTTAACAAGGATGTAGAAGAACTAAAGAGGAACCAAGCAATGATGAAAAACACAATAAATGAAATTAAAAATACTCTAGATGGGATCAATAGTAGAATAACTGAGGCAGAAGAAAGGATAAGTGACCTGGAAGATAAAATGGTGGAAATAACTACTGCAGAGCAGGATAAAGAAAAAAGAATGAAAAGAACTGAGGACAGTCTCAGAGACCTCTGGGACAACATTAAACGCACCAACATTCGAATTATAGGGGTCCCAGAAGAAGAAGAGAAAAAGAAAGGGACTGAGAAAATATTTAAAGAGATTATAGTTGAAAACTTCCCTAATATGGGAAAGGAAATAGTTAATCAAGTCCTGGAAGCACAGAGTCCCATACAGGATAAACCCAAGGAGAAACACGCCAAGACACATATTAATCAAACTGTCAAAAATTAAATATAAGGATAACATATTAAAGGCAGCAAGGGAAAAACAACAAATAACACACAAGGGAATCCCCATAAGGTTAACATCTGATCTTTCAGCAGAAACTCTGCAAGCCAGAAGGGAGTGGCAGGATAAACTTAAAGTGATGAAGGAGAAAAACCTACAACCAAGATTACTCTACCCAGCAAGGATCTCATTCAGATGTGATGGAGAAATTAAAACCTTTACAGACAAGCAAAAGCTGAGAGAGTTCAGCACCACCAAACCAAGCTTTACAACAAATGCTAAAGGAACTTCTCTAGGCAAGAAACACAGGAGAAGGAAAACACCTACAATAACAAACCCAAAACATTTAAGAAAATGGGAATAGGAACATACATATCGATAATTACCTTGAATGTAAATGGATTAAATGCTCCCACCAAAAGACACAGGCTGGCTGAATGGATACAAAAACAAGACCCATATATATGCTGTCTACAAGAGACCCACTTCAGACCTAGAGACACATACAGACTGAAAGTGAGGGGATGGAAAAAGATATTCCATGCAAATGGAAATCAAAAGAAAGCTGGAGTAGCAATTCTCATATCAGACAAACTAGACTTTAAAATAAAGACTATTACAAGAGACAAAGAAGGACACTATATAATGATCAAGGGGTCGATCCAAGAGGAAGGTATAACAATTGTAAATATTTATGCACCCAACATAGGAGCACCTCAATACATAAGGCAAATACTAACAGCCATAAAAGGGGAAATCAACAGCAACACAATCATAGTAGGGGATTTTAACACCCCACTTTCACCAATGGACAGATCATCCAAAATGAAAATAAATAAGGAAACACAAGCTTTAAATGATACATTAAACAAGATGGACTTAATTGATATTTATAGGACATTCCACCCAAAAACAACAGAATACACATTTTTCTCAAGTGCTCATGGAACATTCTCCAGATAGATCATATCTTGGGTCACAAATCAAGCCTTGGTAAATTTAAGAAAATTGATATCGTATCAAGTATCTTTTCCGACCACAATGCTATGAGACTAGATATCAATTACAGGAAAAGATCTGTAAAAAATACAAACACATGGAGGTTACTCAATACACTACTTAATAATGAAGTGATCACTGAAGAAATCAAAGGGGAAATCAAAAAATACCTAGAAACAAATGACAATGGAGACACGATGACCCAAATGCAGCAATAGCAGTTCTAACAGGGATGCAGCAATAGCAGTTCTAACAGGGATGCAGCAATAGCAGTTCTAACAGGGAAGTTTATAGCAATACAAGCCTACATCAAGAAACAGGAAACATCTCAAATAAACAACCTAACCTTGCACCTAAAGCAATTAGAGAAAGAAGAACAAAAAAAAACCCAAAGCTAGCAGAAGGAAAGAAATCATAAAGATCAGATCAAAAATAAATGAAAAAGAAATGAAGGAAACAATAGCAAAAATCATTAAAACTAAAAGCTGGTTCATTGAGAAGATAAACAAAATTGATAAACCATTAGCCAGACTCATCAAGAGAAAAAGGGAGAAGACTCAAATCAATAGAATTAGAAATGAAAAAGGAGAAGTAACCATTGACACTGCAGAAATACAAACGATCATGAGAGATTTCTACAAGCAACTCTATGCCAATAAAATAGACAACCTGGAAGAAATGGACAGATTCTTAGAAATGCACAACGTGCCAAGACTGAACCAGGAAGAAATAGAAAATATGAACAGACCAATCACAAGCACTGAAATTGAAACTGTGATTAAAAATCTTCCAACAAACAAAAGCCCAGGACCAGATGGCTTCACAGACGAATTCTACCAAACATTTAGAGAAGAGCTAACACCTATCCTTCTCAAACTCTTCCAAAATATTGCAGAGGGAGGAACACTCCCCAACTCATTCTACGAGGCCACCATCACCCCGTTACCAAAACCAGACAAAGATGTCACAAAGAAAGAAAATTACAGGCCAATATCACTGATGAACATAGATGCAAAAATCCTCAACAAAATACTAGCAAACAGAATCCAACAGCACATTAAAAGGATTATACACCATGATCAAGTGGGGTTTATCCCAGGAATGCAAGGATTCTTTAATATACGCAAATCAATCAACGTGATACATCATATTAACAAATTGAAGGAGAAAAACCATATGATCATCTCAACAGATGCAGAGAAAGCTTTTGACAAAATTCAACACCCATTTATGATAAAAGCCCTGCAGAAAGTAGGCATAGAGGGAACTTTCCTCAACATAATAAAGGCCATATATGACAAACCCACAGCCAACATTGTCCTCAATGGTGAAAGACTGAAACCATTTCCACTAAGATCAGGAACAAGACAAGGTTGCCCACTCTCACCACTATTATTCAACATAGTTTTGGAAGTGTTAGCCACAGCAATCAGACAAGAAAAAGAAATACAAGGAATCCAAATCGGAAAAGAAGAAGTAAAGCTGTCACTGTTTGCAGATGACATGATACTATATAGAGAGAATCCTAAAGATGCTACCAGAAAACTGCTAGAGCTAATCAATGAATTTGGTAAAGTAGCAGGATACAAAATTAATGCACAGAAATCTCTTGCATTCCTATATACTAATGATGAAAAATCGGAAAGTGAAATTAAGAAAACACTCCCGTTTACCATTGCAACAAAAAGAATAAAATATCTAGGAATAAACCTACCTAAGGAGACAAAAGACCTGTATGCAGAAAATTATAAGACACTGATGAAAGAAATTAAAGATGATACAAATAGATGGAGAGATATACCATGTTCCTGGATTGGAAGAATCAACATTGTGAAAATGACTCTACTACCCAAAGCAATCTACAGATTCAATGCAATCCCTATCAAACTACTACTGGCATTTTTCAGAACTAGAACAAAAAATTTCACAATCTGTATGGAAACACAAAAGACCCCGAATAGCCAAAGCAATCTTGAGAACGAAAAATGGAGCTGGAGGAATCAGGCTCCCTGACTTCAGACTATATTACAAAGCTACAGTAATCAAGACAGTTTGGTACTGACACAAAAACAGAAATATAGATCAATGGAACAGGATAGAAAGCCCAGAGATAAACCCACACACATATGGTCACCTTATCTTTGATAAAGGAGGCAAGCATATACAGTGGAGAAAAGACAGCCTCTTCAATAAGTGGTGCTGGGAAAATTGGACAGGTACATGTAAAAGTATGAAATTAGAACACTCCCTGACACCATACACAAAAATAAACTCAAAATGGATTAAAAACCTAAGTGTAAGGCCAGACACTATCAAACTCTTAGAGGAAAACATAGGCAGAACACTCTATGACATACATCACAGCAAGATCCTTTTTGACCCAGCTCCTAGAGAAATGGAAATAAAAACAAAAATAAACAAATGGGACCTAATGAAACTTAAAAGCTTTTGCACAGCAAAGGAAACCATAAACAAGACCAAAAGACAACCCTCAGAATGGGAGAAAATATTTGCAAATGAAGCAACTGACAAAGGATTAATCTCCAAGATTTACAAGCAGCTCATGCAGCTCAATATCAAAAAAACAAACAACCCAATCCAAAAATGGGCAGAAGACCTAAATAGACATTTCTCCAAAGAAGATATACAGATTGCCGACAGACACATGAAAGAATGCTCAACATCATTAATCATTAGAGAAATGCAAATCAAAACTACAATGAGGTATCATCTCACACTGGTCAGAATGGCCATCATCAAAAAATCTAGAAACCATAAATGCTGGAGAGGGTGTGGAGAAAAGGGAACACTCTTGCACTGTTGGTGGGAATGTCAATTGAGACAGCCACTATGGAGAACAGTATGGAGGTTCCTTAAAAAACTAAAAATAGAACTACCATACGACCCAGCAATCCCACTACTGGGCATATACCCTGAGAAAACCATAATTCAAAAAGAGTCATGTACCAAAATGTTCATTGCAGCTCTATTTACAATAGCCAGGACATGGAAGCAACCTAAGTGTCCATCATCGGATGAATGGATAAAGAAGATGTGGCACATATATACAATGGAATATTACTCAGCCATAAAAAGAAACGAAATGGAGGTATTTGTAATGAGGTGGATGGAGTTAGAGTCTGTCATACAGAGTGAAGTAAGTCAGAAAGAGAAAAACAAATACAGTATGCTAACACCTATATACGGAATCTAAGGGAAAAAATAAAAAAGGTCATGAAGAACCTAGTGGCAAGATGGGAATAAAGACACAGACCTACTAGAGAATGGACTTGAGGATATGGGGAGGGGGAAGGGTGAGATGTGACAGGGTGAGAGAGTGTAATGGACATATATACACTACCACATGTAAAATAGATAGCTAGTGGGAAGCAGCCGCATAGCACAGGGAGATCAGCTCGGTGCTTTGTGACCACCTAGAGGGGTGGGATAGGGAGTGAGGGAGGGAGGTAGATGCAAGAGGGAAGAGATATGGGAACATATGTATATGTATAACTGATTCACTTTGTTATCAAGCAGAAACTAACACACCATTGTAAGGCAATTATACTTCAATAAAGATGTTTAAAAAAAAATGGCTAGTACAATGAATACATTCAGCCCTTCATATCTGTGGGTTTCTCATCCTTGGATTCAAGCAACTGTGGATCAAAATTTATTGAAATTTGATCTTCAGTTCATTGAATACATGGATGCAAAAAAAAAAATATTGAGGGCTGACTGAATATTAACTTTAAACTAAGCAGACTTCAGAGCAAGGAAAATTATCAAGGATAAAAGGGGGCTTTACATAATAATAAAGAGGTCAGTCCTCCAAGAAGACATAACAATCCTTAGTGTGATATGCCTCACAACAGAGTATCAAAGTACATGAGGCAAAAACTGATAGAACTGCAAGGAGAAAGAGATGAATCCACTATCATGGTTCAAGACTTTAACAACTCTCTATCGGTAAAAAACAACTCCAGCAATCAGAGAAACAGGAAGGAAATAGTTCAACTCAACAACATCATCGATTAACTGGATTTAATTGACAGCTATAGAATTATACACATTCTTCTCAAGCCTACATAAAACATTAACCAAGATAGACCCCATTCTGCACCATACAACACACCTTAACAAATTTAAAATAATAGAAATCATACGTAGTAAGTCTCATGCCTCAAGGGACTTAAACTAGAAATCAACAACAGAAACATAGTGGAAAGATGCCCAAATATTTGGAGATTAAAGAACACACTTCTAAGTAACACATGAGACAAAAAATAAATCTCAAGAAAAATTTTTAAATATTTGAAATAAATAAAAATGAAAATACAACTTATGAAAATTTGTGCAATGTAGTAAGAGCACTGACTAGAAGACAAAAGCATATACTGAAAAGGAAGCAGATACAAAATCAGTAACCTTGCTTTCAACTTAGGAAACTAGAAAAAAGGAGAGAAAATTAAATCCAAAGTAAGCAGAAGAAGAAATAGTAAAATCAGAGCAGAAATCATAACAGTTTGGTATTGGCATAAAAACAGACACATATCAATGGAACAGAATAGAAAGCCCAGAAATAAACCCACACGTATATGGTCAATTAATTTACAACAAAGGAGCCAAGAATATACAATGGGGAAAGAACAGTTTCTTCACAAAATGGTGCTGGGAAAACCGGACAGCACATGCAAAAGAATGAAAATGAACCACTATCTTACACCATACAGAAAATTAACTCAAAATGGATGAACGACTTGAATGTTTAAACAGGTACATGAAAAGTTGCTCAACATTACAAGTCATTAGGGAAATGTAAATCAAAACTACACTGAGCTATCACCTCACATCTGTCAGAATGGCTATCATCAAAAAGACAAAAGATAACAAATGTTGACAAGGATATGGAGTAAAGGGAACTCTTGTGCACTGTTGGTGGGAATGCAAATTGGTGCAGCCACTATGGAAAACATTATGGAGGTTCCTCCAAAAATAAAAGTAGATATACCGTATGACCCAGAAATTCCATTTCTGGGTATTTATCTGAAGAAAACAAAAAACACTAATTTGAAAAGATATATGCATCCCCGTGTTCACTGTAGCATTATTTACAATATCCAAGACATGGAAACAACCTAAGTGTCCACTGACAAATGAATGGATAAAAAAACGTGGTTTTACATATATATCATATATATATATATATATACACACACACACACAATGGAATATTATTCAACCATTAAAAAAATGAAATCTTTCTATTTGTGACAACATGGAGATACCTTGAGGGCACTAGACTAGGTGAAATAAGTCAGACAGAGAAAGACAAATACCATATAACCTCACTTCTATATGGAATCTAAAAAACAATTTTTTTGGAACTCATAGATGCAGAGAACCGATTGGTTGTTGCCAGAGGTGGGGAGTAGAGGGTGGGCAAAATGGAGGAAAGTGGTCAAAAGGTACAAACTTCCAGTTATAAGATAAATAAGTCCTGGGAATGTCATGTACAGCATGATGATAGAGTTAATAATACTGTATTACATATTTGAAAATTGGTAAGAGAATAAATCTTAAAAGTTCTCATCATAAGAAAAAAATTTTTGTACCTATGTATGGTGACAGATGTTAACTACATTTATTGTGGTGATCATTTCACAATATAAACAAATATTGGTTAATTGTATTGTACACCTGAAATGAATATAATGTATGTCAATTATACCTCAATTTTTAAAACAATTAGAGCAGAAATCAATGGCATTGAAAATAGGATACCAAATGAGAAAAATCAATAAGGCTGATTTTCTTAGGACAATAAAATTGATAAAACTCTAGCCAAAGTAACTAAGAAAAAAAGAAAAAAGACAGAAGTTGCTAATATCAGAAATGAATGAGAAGCCGTCACTATATATGCCCTGGCCGTTAAAAGGATAATAAAGGAACATTACAAAAAATTCTATGCCCACAAATTTGAAAACGTAGATGAAATCAAATAATTTCTTGAAATACACAATGTACCAAAATTTACACAAGAAGAAATACACAATGTGAATTGACTTACATATATTTAAGAACTTAAATCAATAATTAATCACCTTCCAAAACAGAACACACTAGGCCCAGATAGGTTCACTGATGAATCCTACCAAATATTTAAGGAAGAAATTATATCAGTTCTCTATAATCTCTTCCAGAAGATAGAAGCAGTAGCAGAGATAATACTTCCTAATTCAGCTTATGAGGCCAGCATTACCCTTATACTAAAACTAGAGCAAGACTTCACAAGAAAAGAAAACTGCAACCAATATCACTTGTGAATATAGATGCAAAAATCCTCAACAAAATATTAGCAAATCAAGTCAAATGATTAATAAAATAAATTGTAAACCATGACCAGGTGAGGTTTATTCCAGGTATGCAAATCTGGTTAATATTCAAAAATCAATTCATGTAATTTATCACATCAATAGGCTAAAGAAGAAAAATCAGATGATTATATCAATAAATGCAGTAAAAAAAAGCATTTGACAAAATTTGACACTCATTCATGATAAAAACTCTCAGAAAACTAAGATTGGAGGGGAATTTACTCAACTTGATAAAGAATATCTACAAAACAACCTACAACTAAGCTATACTTAATAGTGAGAAAACAGAAGCTTTCCTGCTAACAAGAAAGACAAAGCAAGAATATTTCTCTTACTACTACTTTTCAACATTGTACTGACAATCCTAGAGAATGCAATAAGACAAAAAAGAAGTAAAAGTCACGCAGATCAGAAAGGAAGAAATAAAAGTGTCTTTTGTTTAAGATATCATGCCTGCCTGTAGAAAATCCCTAAGAATGTACAAAAACTCCTGGAACTAGTAAGCACATATCAAGGTTGCAAAATACAAGGTTAATATACAAAAGTCAACTGCCTTCCTATATACCAGTAATGACCAACTGGATTCTAAAATGAAAAGAATAGTATTATTTTTATTAGCACCAAAAAAAAAAAAAAAAACTTTAAGTATAAATCTAACAAAATATGTATAAGTTGCATATGAGGAAAACTACAAAATGCTGATGAATGAAATCAAAGAACTAAACAACTGTAGAGGTAGTCCATGTTCAAGAATAGGAAGATTCAATATTGTCAAGATGTAGTTCTTTCCAATTTGACCTACAGATTCAGCATACTCCTAATCAAAATCCCAGCAAATTATTTTTGTGCATTTAGACAAACTTATTCTAAAGTTTATATGGAGAGACAAAAGAATAACCAACATAATATTGAAAGTGAAGAACAAAGTCAGAAGACTGACACTACCTGACTTCAAGACTTATGGTAAAGCTACAATAATCAGAACATTATAATATTGGGAGAAAAAAGACAAAAATGAATCAGTGGAACAGACTATAGAGCCCAGAAATAGACCCACACAAAATAGTCAACTGATCTTTGACAAAGGAGCAAAGTCAATTCAATAGAGAAATAATAATCTTTTCAACAAATGGTGCTGGAACAACTGAACACCTACATGCAAAAAAAAAACATGATCTAGATACAGACTTTACATGCTTCACAAAAATTAACTCAAAATGGACCATAGACCTAAATGTTTGATGTAAAACTATAGAACATTTAGAAGATAACATAAGATAATATCTAAAAGACCATGGGGTATGGTGATGATTTTTTTTGATACAACACCAAAGACACGATCCATGAATGAACAAATTTATAAATTTGACTTAGTTAAAATTCTAAAATCTGCTCTGAAAAAGGCATTATAAGGAGAATGAGAAGACCAGCCACAAACTGGAAGAAAATATTTGTAAGGACAAATCTGATAAAGAATTGTTATCCAAAATATACCACAAATAAAAATGTTTCTTAAAATGAAACAATAAGAAAATAACCTGATTGAAAAAATAGATTCCAACAGACCCTCATCAAACAAAATATATAGATGCTAAATAAGCATATGAAAAGATGATTAACATCATGTCATTAGGAAACTGCAGATTAAAACAATGAGATATAAATACACATTTATTAAATGGCTAAAACCCAAAACACTAACAATATAAAATGCTGGTGAGATTGTTAACAGGACTGCTCATGAGAATGCAGACTGGTCCAGCCGCTTTGGAAGACGGCTCGTCTGCTGCTTACAAAACGGCATTGACATATAGCTACTACCAAATGTAAAATAGCTAGTGGGAAGCAGCTGCATAGCACAGGGAGATCAGCTCGGTACTTTGTGACGACCTAAAGGGGTGGGATAGGGAGGATGGGAGGGAGACGCAAGAGGGAGGGGATATGGGGACATACGTATACGTATAGCTGATTCACTTTGTTATACAGCAGAAACTAACCCACCATTGTAAAGCAATTATACTCCAATAAAGATGTTAAAAAAAAAACTATACATACTCTTACCGTACAACCCATGAATGCTCCGTATTATTCACTCAGATGAGTTGAAAACTTATGTCCACACAATAACTTGCATGCAGATGTTTGTAGTAGTTTTATGCATAGTTGCCAAAACTTGGAAACAACTTAGAGGTTTCTCAGTAGGTAAATGGACAAATAAACTGTGGTGTGTTCATGCGATAGAATATTATACAGCACTAAAAAGAAATGATCTATTAAACCACAAAAAGACACAGAGGAACTTACGTTGCTAAGTGAAAGAAGCCAATCTGAAGGGCTACATATTGTACGATTGCAACTATGTCACATTCTGTGAAAGACAAAACTATGGGGATGATTTTAAAAAGTCAGAGGCTGCAGATTCTTGGGTGGGAGGGAGAGATTAGCAGGTGGACCACAGGGGATTTTTAGGGAAAGGAAACTATTCTGTATGGTACTGTAATGATAGATACTTGACATTATGCATTGTCAAAACCTATAGTACTATACAACACAAAAACTGATCCCTAATGTAAGCTATGGACTCTAGTTACTAACATATCAGAATTGTCTCATCAAATATAACAAATGCTTCACAGGAATGCAAGAGTTTAATTACAGGGAAAATTGTGTGAGATCAGGAAAGGGGGTATATGGGAACCCTTCGTACCTTTTGTTCAATCTCGCCGTGAACCTAAAACTTTTTAAAAGTCTATATTTTTAAAAAATTAAAACAGCTCATTGCAAATTGCAATAAATTTGACATTTTTCAGAAATATTTATCCTTCCTTGATGGGCAGAGAGTAATCTCCCCTCCCTTATCTGACTTTAGACTTGGCCACATGACTTGGCCAATGAAATGTTAGGAAACACTGCTGGATGAAAATCTAAAAAGTGCTTGTATGACTGGCCGTTTACTCTTGCACTCACTCTTTCATTGCCAATGAGAAAAACATGCCCTGGATGTTCCCAGAGGATGAGAAACACATCAAACAGAGCTGCCCTGGGTAAGTGAACCCGGCTGAGGGAAACTCTCACAGTTTAGCTGTGAGAATGAGCTCCAGATCCGCAGAATCACCTAGGAGAGCCCATTGTGAATCCACCAGCACTCAACTGATCCACAAACGTGGGAACTAAGTAGTTTGTATTCTTGTATACCACTGTGATTTTCTGATTGTTCCTCATGCAGTAAGAGTTAATCAAGAGAAATAGATATTTGGACGCGGAGTGCTACCATAACAAAACCCTAAAATATGTGAGTCTGGTTTGAGGACCAGAAAATGGGTAGTAAGGAGCTGGAAAAATGGTGTGATGTAACCATGAAATATTTAGTAAAACTGTTGCCTGTTTTACATTGAAATAAAGACTTGTTCCTTTTCATTTTCACACAAAGTTTTTAAGTTAGTGTGTCAATTTCCATACATGCATGCACAGTAACAACAAAACTTGCCTAGATTATTATTAGTACACTGAATCTATGATAATTTTAAGAAAATTGACTTCTTTACAATGCTGTGTCTTCCATTCTATGAACAGAGTACATGCCTTCATTTATTTTAGTCTTTTAAAAATATTTTTCTCAACAGTCTTTTATACTTTTCAGTGTAAATATTTTACACCTTTTTGATAGCTTTATTATGAGTTACTTGATATTTTGATGCTAAATGAAATATTTTTATTTTCCTTTTGTTTTTTGCTGACATTATCAAATAAAATTGATATATGGTCATGTTGCTATAACTACATTGTCAATTTAGTGACTGCTAAATTCACTTATCATATAGGTTATTGTAATCTGGGGGAGATTTTCTATAATTATACTTAGGTTGGCTGGAATAAGTACAGTTTTACTTCTTATTTTTCAATCTTTTAACTTTTATTTCTTGGTCTTGCCTAATTGCACTGGCTCCCATAAAATGAACTTCCAGTGCATGCTGACTATAAGTACTAAGGGCGACAGAAAGATATTGGGATGGTAAAGACATATTCTCAAGATCATGCAATTCAAAATCAAGTTCAGGTCGAACTGGTTCTAAGCCAATGCTTTTTAAATTTTTCTATGTCTTCGAAAAGTTCCATTATACTTCTCAGCACATTTTCCAGAAGTTCCCCTACCATCCAAATGGTTCTGAGTTTCACTGAGGTGAATGACTATGGACTTCAAACACAAACTATTCTATTGGAACCAGTTAAAGCATTAGACAAACCAAGAGCCCAAAGAGAACAGAGTAATGAAAAGTGTATTTCTAGCCAATTTCTGAGCACCTGTTATAATGTTAGGTATTTTTTTTTTGGCAAAATCCTTGGATAACTCATGAGGATTGACATAAAGAAAAGAAATGCTCTTTCTCTAAAAATACAAAACCTTATAGAACACTTACAAAATTTTCACTTCACTGTGCTATTATTCAAAATTGCATGACATGAAAAGGAAAAATTCTGTGCCCAAACTATGGAAAATCTGTATATTTAAAGGAAAAACAACCATCTGGCATTCAGCACATTTATCAACCTCTGCCAAGTTTAATTCTTTTAACCTCAATATTGCTATAGTGCTAATATAAATTAAACTTCTAAAAGGCATTTTCAAAATTTTCCATTATGCATGTAGTAGATGTGAAATACAGATATGTGACCAACGTTGCTAAAATATTTTTAATTTGAGGTAATTTTATTTCTTAAGATAAATGTAATGCATTGAATATGTAAGTAAGAATACATTTTGTAAAATTTTACATAAATCAATACTTATATCAGAAAATAAAATTCTTTTCTAGGGAGAATCCTAGTTATTTTGATTGAAAAATAAAGATCACATTGTACGTTTCAATTATTTTTTATGGTGAAAATTATGTTAGAGTTTGGAGCTTCTACTCAAGATAAGATAGCATAGGTCTGTTAGTCCCTGTTCTCCCCCAACTAAGCAAAACTACAAACCCTGGAAATAACACAATAGGTAACCAAAAAAGAACTCTGAGAGGTGCTAAAAAGAAGGAAAATTGGTTTGGGTCCCCAGGACGGAAGGTACAACACAATGACAGGGTGTCATATATCCCTCATCCAAAAAAAGTTGACCCAGGAAATATGAGAACCCCAGCCTAGCAACAAAAGGCAGCCAAGGTATGTTCATCCCTCCTCTGGATGGAATGGAAGCCCCTCTGACTTCATCTTGCTGACAAAGGGGAATCAAGTGGGATCACTGATAAAATTAGGGCCAGAGGAAGCACTCTCCTTTTCTGCTGGCCTGAGACTCCCCTTTACCTCTTAACAGATACAGAGAGGGTGGGTGGAATAAGCAAGAGAAACCTACCTGCAGCAGACAACTTGGCCTGGGTAGCCTCCTTGTCTGTTTAGGTCAAGATCCTCCGTTCCCATCCAGAGACCCAGGTAAGTGGAAACAGCAAAAGAGATGTAGCCACGATACACAGGAAGGGATCCAGTCTAGGAAGCCTCTTTGTTCCTGTAATTCTCCTCACCAGGGACACCAAGGAGGTTGGGGAGAAAGAGAGACCCAGTCACAATAAGTGCCCTGATCCAGAAAGTCTCATAAACACTGCAGGCTGAGATTCTACTTGTCCGTCCAGAGACATGGGGTGGTCAGGTGGAGCTGAAGTTGCTACTCAACCACAGAAAGTGGCCTAATCACGGAAGGCTATGTGTCCATGTAGCCTGAGACTTTCCTTCCCCACCCAGGCACTGAAACAAGCCCAGGTAGGAGAATCCTGCCGCACTCCTCTTCCATGGAGAGATACCCAGGGGCCCAGACTGGGAAATTCCTCCTCCCCTCTCAGGCCCAGTAGTGCCAGATAAACCAAGAAGACTGAAGCAAAACTGGAAAGACTCTGCAAATTTTACATCTGGAAAAAAATATCCTTTAGGAATGAATAGAAAATAAAGCATTATCAGATGAATGAAAGCTAAAAAAATTTGTTACTAGCAGATCTATGTTTAAAGGCTGGCTAAAGAAAGTCTTCCCAATAGAAAAGAAATGATAAAAGAATGACCGTAGAATGTCTGATGCAACAAAGGAACAATGGATAGATCAGAACTGTGGGTACATATAATAGACTATCCTTTCTTTCATAAGTTTTATAAACTACATTTAACGATTGAAACAAAAAACAAACCTTGGCTGAGAATAATTATACTTTTTTTTTAAAGATTTATTGATTGATTGATTGATTGCTATGTTGGGTCTTCGTTTCTGTGCTAGGGCTTTCTCTAGTTGTGGCAAGCAGGGGCCACTCTTCATCGCAGTGCACAGGCCTCCCACCATCGTGGCCTCTCTTGCTGCGGAGCACAGGCTCCAGACGCGCAGGCTCAGTAGTTGTGGCTCACAGGCCCAGTTGCTCCGCGGCATGTGGGATCTTCCCAGACCAGGGCTCGAACCCGTGTGCCCTGCATTGGCAGGCAGATTCTCAACCACTGCACCACCAGGGAAGCCCTAATTATACTTTTAATTCTTCCATATAATGTATGATATTTAAAAGGGAGGAAGGTAAAAGGACCTAAATGGAAGTGAGGTTTCCACACTTCACTACATGTAGGAAATGTTGATAATGGTAGGTGGTGAAAAAGTCACATATGTATATTGTAATGCCCAGAGCAACTACTACAAAAACTTTTCTAGTAACCCAAAGAAAGGGAAAAAGAGAAAAAGAGAGAGAAAGAAATAGAAGAATAAGAACTAGAAGAAACAACTAGAAAACAAGTAATAAAATGGAAGACTTATATGCTAACATATTGATAATTACCTTAAATGCATATAATCTATATCCACCAATCAAAAGAGACTGGCAGAGTGCATAAGAAAACAAGACCCAACTATATGCTTCTTACAAGAAATTTGCTTCAAATTCAACAGCATAGGTAGATTGAAAGTAAAAAAATGGAAAAAGATATATCATCCAAACATTAACCCAAAAAAAGAAAAAAGGAGTGTCTTTATTTATATGTGATGCAGTAGACTAAGAAGCAAAGAAACTTACTAGACAAAAGGGGGTACACTACATAATGATAAAAGGATCAATCTACCAGGAAGACATAATAATCCTAAATTTGTATTCACCAAACAACAGAGACTCAAAATACATGAAACAAAAACAGAGTTGAAGGAAGAAATGCATGAGCCCACAGCTATACTTTATGACTTAAACACACAATTCTCAACAACTGATAGAACTACTGGGCAGAATATCAGCAAGGGTATAGAATATCTAAACAGCACAATCAACCAACAAGGTACAATTGACAAATATTGAATAGTCCACTTAATAATGGATGAATGCACACTTTTATCAAGGAATCATGGAACATTCACATAGATAGTAGACTAATATAGATGGACTATATCCTGAGCAATAAAACAAACCTTAACAACGTTAAAAGAATCTAAATCCTACAGATTATGTTCTCCTACCAAAATGAATCAAACTTGAAATAAATAACAGAAATGTAACAGGAAAATCTCTAATGTGAAAATTAAACCACACACTTCTAAATAATCCATGGGGCAAAGAAGAAGTCTCAAAGGAAATTTAAAATATACAAAGACCTGAATGAAAATACAAACAGAAATATCAAAATTTGTAGAATGTTGCTAAAGTTTTGCTGACAGTGCTTACATAGACATTTATTGCATTAGCAGCTTACATTAGAAATAAGTAAAGGTCTCAAATCAGTGACCCAAATTCCTACCTCAGGAAACTTGTAAAGGAGCAAAATAAACCCAGAGCAAGCAGAAGAATATAATAAATATAAGAGCAGAGATCAATGAAGTTGAATATAAGAAAATAATAGAGAAAATCCAAAATAAGGAACATCACTGAAATAGGGGATACCCCTGCAGATTCCACAGTCACTGAAAAGATGATAAGACAATATAGACAATTTTATTTATATACATAAATTGTATAACTCAGAAAATGTGGACTGACTCCTCAAAATCATGAACTCTCCAAACTTACCCAAGATGAAATGAAAATCTTAATAGGCTTATAACCATCATAGAAGTTAAATTTATAATTAAAAATCTCCCCTCAAAGAAATGTCTAAGCCCAGAGGTTGCGTGAGAACTCTTCAAAACATTTCAAAAGAATAAACAGAAATTTTAAACAATTTCTTCCAGAAAATAGAGAGAAGGAATAGTTGCCAACTCATTTTATGGGCCTAATATTACCTTTTTATTATGTCAACACACATAATACAAAGATAATACAAAATAAGAAAACTATACACCAGTATTTCTTGTGGACTTAGGCACAAAAGTGTTCTACAAAATATTAGAGAACTGAATCCAACAGTGTATACACTGAATTATACACAAAGACCAAGTGAAATCTATTGCAGGTATGCAAGGATGGTTTGACATTTGAAAATCAATCAACATAATACACCACATAAACTAGATGAAGAAAAATCATATGATCTTAGCAATTGATGCAGAAAGGCCTTCAGATCGTGGGTACATGTTCTTATTGCAAGTGAGCTTGATCTTCCCTTCCCAGAGCAAAACATTGAAGCAACATGGGGTGAGCATGAGAGAATAAGCTCCCCCCACATAACCACAGGTATTTTCCAATATCGCAATAATCAGGCAATATCCTAGAGAATGACTGTAATGTATTTGTTGGAAGTATGACGGAAAATGAAGCATCATAGTGCATAAAATCAGCTGTTTGTCTTGTGAAATATAAGGTACATTCTACTTATCCTGAAACAGTGTTAAAATAAAGAGGTTTTATGAAGATAGATAAAGTAGATAAAGTTCAGTTTTACAGAACGACCTCTGGTTACATAACCAAGCTCTCATTGTCTTCCCTTTTCCATCCTCACTAACTGTACACTTGGGCTTGACAGTGTACGAGACAGTGTATGCCTAAAGGCAGATACCAGTATAAAAGTGTTAAAACTGTCTAGAAAGACCAATAATCAATTAGGGGACAAAGCCAAATATCAATAAAGCCTATCTATCCTACCTAAAGTTGCCTTACTTTTTCAGACAAGAAAACACCCAAGAACAGTTATTTATTATTTATTTATGTATTTATTTATTTTCCAGCTCACTGAGATATAATTGACATATAACATTGTGTATGTTTAAGGTGTATGATGTGATGATTTGGTACATGTATATATCGTGAGATGTTAACCACAATAAGATTAGTTAACACATCCATTATCTCACATAATTACCATTTTTTGTAGTGATAACACTAAGGTTTATTCTCTTAGCAAATTTCAAGTATATAACACTGTATTGTTAAGTATAGTCACTGTGCTCTGCATTAGATCCCTGGAACTTATTCATCTTATAACTGAAAGTTTCTAATATTGACCAAAATTTTCTCACCTCCTTCACTTCCCAGACCCTGGCAACCATTAACCTACGGTCTTTTTCTGTGAGTTTGTGATTTTAGATTTCACATATAAATGAGATCATACAGTATTAGTCTTTATGTGTCTGACTCATTTCACTTAGCATAATACCCTCCAGGTTCATTCATGTTGTTGCAAATGGCAGGATTCCTTTCCTTTTTTAAGGCTGAATAATATTTCACTGTACCTATATTAACATTTTCTTTATTTATTCATCCATCTATGGACACTTTGGTTGTTTCCATGTCTTGTCTATTTTGAATGATCCTGTAATAAAAATGGGCATGCAGATATCTCTACAAGATAGTTATTTCATTTCCTCTGGTTAAATACCCAGATGTGGAGTTGCTGAGTCATATTGTAGTTCTATTTTTAATTTTTTGAGGAACTTCCATACTGTTTTCCAGAGTAGAGGCACCAATTTACTTTCCCACCAACAGTGCACAAGGGTTCCCTTTTCTCCACATCCTCCATAATACTGGTTTTCACTTGTCTTTTTGATAATAGCCATTTTAACAGGTGTGAGGTGGTATCTCATTCTGTTTTGTTTTGTTTTTTTAACATCTTTATTGGAGTATAATTGCTTTACAATGTTGTGTTAGTTTCTGCTGTATAACAAAGTGAATCAGCTATACATATATCCCCATATCCCCTCCCTCTTGTGTCTCCCTCCCACCCTCCCTATCCCACCCCTCTAGGTGGTCACAGCACCAAGCTGATCTCCCTGTGCTATGCAGCTGCTTCCCACTAGCTATCTATTTTACATTTGGTAGTGTATATATGTCAATGTCACTCTCTCACTTCGTCCCAGCTTACCCTTCCCCCTCCCTGTGTCCTCAAGTCCATTCTCTACGTCTACATCTTTATTCCTGTCCTGCCCCTAGGTTCATCAGAACCAATTTTTTTTTAGATTCCATATATATGTGTTAGCATACAGTATTTGTTTTTCTCTTTCTGACTTACTTCACTCTGTATGACAGACTCTAGGCGAGCGGGGGCTACTCTTCGTTGTGGTGCGTGGGCTTCTCACTGCAGAGGCTTCTCTTGTTGCAGAGCACGGGCTCTAAGCTCAAAGGCTTCAGTAGTTGTGGCACACGAGCTTAGTTGCTCCATGCCCTGTGGTATCTTCCCGGACCAGGGATCAAACCTGTGCCCCCTGCATTGGCAGGCAGATTCTTAACCACTGCACCAGCAGGGAAGTCCTGCTCTTAATTTTTAAGAAAAAGATATATATATTTTTTTTTTTATATTTTGTTTCCATTTTTATTATTTAATTATTTTTGGAAAATAAAAATATTTGAGTACAGTTTGATTGAGTTCTAAAATATTTGTTTTTGTCAAGGTATTTTGACTCTGCTTCTTAATCAGACATGTGCATTTTGTCAGAATTTCTTCATACCTATTCCATACATTTGAATTATACCAAGTGACTAAAGAATATTTTCAAATTGCCATATTTTGTTTACATTCAAGTACTTTGATCATCATGTTAATTTAAACTGCTTTTACTTCACTTTCAGTGTCAGGAAAAAATGACCTTCAGCAGAGCCAGTCCATTTCTGGGACCCTGGATCCTGATGTGAAGGATGTTGTTATTAATTTCCAAGCTTACTGCTGTGTTCTCCAGGATTGGAAAAGCTATATTTTTAATTTACAAGCTAAGAGATCAGATATTACTTTAAACTCCAAAAAAGTAACTGTAAACAGTCTCATTTACAAATAGCCTCCCCACAACAAACAAAACCCAAGTGACACAGAAAGGGCAACCTTGAGAGAGGAGAATTTTGGGAAAGAGGAGAAAATTGCTGAGATGCTGGAGAGTCACATGTGTGTGGGTTCGGGAGAAGGTTGGAGATCTAGGGGAAGAGGGGACTTGTAAATCTAAGAGACTGCAAACATGATAAAGACCCTAGCATACCCCAATGTTCACTGCAGCTCTGTTTACAATAGCCAGGACATGGAAAAAACCTAAATGTCCAATGACAGATGAATGGATAAAGAAGATGTGGTAGATAAATACAATGGAATATTACTCAGCCATAAAAAGGAACGATTGTAGAGATGTGAATGGACCTAGAGTCTATCCTACAGAGTGAAGTAAGCCAGAAAGAGAAAAGCAAATATCATATATTAACACATATATGTGGAATCTAGAAAAATGGTACAGATGAACCTACCTGCAGGGCAGGAATAGAGAAGCAGACGTAGAGAATGGACATGTGGACACAGTGGGGGAAGAGGAGGGTGGGACAAATTGGGAGATTAGGATTGACATATATACACTACCATGTGTAAAATAGATAGCTAGTGGGAACATGCTATAAAGCACAGGAAGCTCAGCTCGGTGCTCTTTGACAACCTAGATGGGCCAATTAAAAAAAAAAAAAAAAGACCCTTGCAACAACTTGGTGGGCAAAAGAAAGCACAGCTGTGGTAGCAACATGTGTCTGGGTAGAGGAAGTTAAACCATTCTCTGGGTTTCTGCTAGCCCCAGAGCATTATACAAAAGCATATGGAAAATGCTATCCTTGAGAGAGACAATGTGTCTCTGTCAGATGTCACTGAGAGAAGAATAACAGACCTGAGAATGTCTGTTGCTGGGAGGGACAGCAGGACCCTTGTGTGGACCTGGTGATAGGAGGAAGAACAAAGGCACCAGTAGCAAAAGATAAGCCAGCCCACGGCTAGAGTGGATGAGGTACATTTTAGCTGATGGTGGTAGAAGACAGAAGCCACACACACAGGTATCTCTGATGTCTTAATACCCCAGAAGTGGCCCTGATGCCACCTTTCAGAGAAGAGAAGAGGGAGCAATTTTAAATTGCTTGAGAAATCTCTGACGTGTCTGATATTAGCCTGAATTGGTAAGATCAGGTAATTGAGGGCTAGGTTGTTTGGAACTCTAGGTACCAGTTAAGGTTAATCATGCAAAAATAAAGAAATTTTTTGACCTTTTTGCCCAACTGGAAAACCTATGTTCATGTATCGTAATTCTTGAGAATTACTATTCAATGAAAGTGATTTCACTTATAATAATCGTAGAAACCCATCTCCAATATTATGTATTGAGGACCATTGTCCCCATTTGAAATGTCCAAGCTCCAGATAAGTTGTAGACACGATCAGCATTTGGAAGTCATCCTAGGAATTAGGTGAGTTGGACTTCACTCCAGCAATAACCCTCCCTGCATGAAGGACCATCCACAAAGCTTGTCATCAATTAACAAAGGGAAACACAGGATTTAACTAACCCTACATGGCAAATATGAGAAAGGCTGTAAGAAAAAAACATAGTGTTTTCTAAGGTAAAAGGAAATACAGAAAGCCCTGGTGAAGACTGGCCACAGATGGATACAGGAATGCAGAAGCATCCATACTGCAGAGCAACACAGGAGTGAAAAACTCCTCCCAAACCAGCGGGTGACCCTGCAGCAACCAGTCTTGCCCCTTAAGCATCCAGGAGTGCACATCTGATGATCTTAGTGTGTGCCCTTTTTAAGTTTCCAAATAAAGGAGGAAGATTAAGAATATTCTCAACAAAAAGAATCCTCTTTAGGAGCTAGGATTTCAGAAAAAGTCATGGGATCTGAAATATAGTTTAGAAGTCATGAGTTTGTTTCTTGTCTTTATCACTGACAAGGTATGGGAATTTGTGCAATTCTTTTAGTTCATGCAAACCTCAGTTTCCCCATCTGTACAACCAGAAAAACTAAAATGAGCCTTGGCTTATTGGTTCACTCTCCAATTAATCATTCCATACCACCTTCCTTTTGTCACTGTCAACTCTAGAGAGTTGACACTTTCCCAGACCACCTCCAGTCAAGAACAGCCAATGAGATGTGGGGGAAGAGTGGGCACTTCTTCCACTGTTAGGCTTCCACACTGGTTCTCTTCTTCCTTTTCCCTGTCTTGCCCACAGATGACAACTGCATCTGAAGCAATCACATTCTAACCAGGAGACACCAATGTGAGCACAATTGACCACCAAGATAAGAACGGTTTAGAAAGTGCTCAGTCCAAGATGCCCTGTTAAGCAGCTGCATCAATACTAGCAACTGCCATTCTCTGGAATTCCTGTCTTGGATAAAAAATTAATCCTTACTTGTTAAATCAGTATGAAGCATTTTTTTAACTATTTGCAGCTGAAAGCATTCTTAAACACCAAGATATTTTTGTAACTGTTTTGAATTAATAAGCAGTATAAAAATAAGATTTCTTATTATTATACTTAAAGATACATAGCATACCATAGTATATAAATTTTAAGTTACATTGAATAAAATTAAATGACATTTATTTATGCATCGAATGAATCACGTTTATTGAAAAAAATAAAATCATGTGTGTATTGCACCACTGAAAAGATGAATGTCTCTCATAGCTCTTGAGCCACAGACAAATGAGAGCCTATGATAATTTTATTTTAAAACAGAAAATTTATGATAAATTGGCTCTGTTGGAACCGTAGGATGCAATAAAGGTATTTTGTGATGTCTTTGTGTCTTTCCTCAGGAAACTTGTCCTGGCAAAGATAAAAGCTAACCTTAGCAGAAGAAAACAGTCCAAAAGCACTCCCTTCCTCATTCACCGACCACACACCGCCTTCAGAAGCACTGCCAACTCATGCCTCAAGGATGCTGCCTCAAGCTATGGGTCTGAATCCCCCGGGGGCCTCGCCCAGCCTGCCAATCCACGCCATTTCCTCCTATTTCCCTCAACACCACCTGCACTCCATCCAGAGAAATACCCAATCGCCTCTGAACAAATAGTTCAACCGTTTGTTTATTTTTCCTATGGAGAATGCCCTTCCCTTAATTGTGTCTGTCAGGAAAATCCCTCTTACCCTGCAAGGTCCTCCTCAAATACCTGTTCCTCGATGAAACTCTCCCCATCAGAGTTTACAGATCCCTCAGGTGATACGCTCATGATATTAGCACAATGTCTTTGTTGTGGGCACTAGCCACAATGTGTATCTTTTATTAGGTTATACAGCTCTTTCCGCCAGTTGAATGTGAGGCCAGACCCCATCCCCTTAACATCCTAGAACTTAAGATACATCATGACCGTCTGGTTGACTGGAATTGACTTTCAAGTAGATAGATTCAGGTTTATCCAAGCACTGAAGAATGGAAGACAGCAAAGAAGCCACACAAAGAACTTTTGTAAGACTGTGGGTAGAGGTTCCAAATTATTATTTTTTAATTACTTTAACACATGTCTGTATACTTTTTTGTTTACTAGTTAGGTATACTCACTTCATTAAGTAAAGGCTACTTCTCTGTACTCTATTTATGGAAGAAAATGTATACTTCAGCTGACCAATAATCCCCAGTATTTTCACATAGCATCTCCTGAGAAGAGGTTTGGGAACTAACTTACACATTTAGAAACAGCTCAATGATCCAATTGGTCTTTGATGCCCAGTGGCCTCCAGGATAAATGAAAATGTGTGCTTCCCCTAGGGATTACTGGTTTCCATTTTTATCCCTTAGTGCTTGACTAAACACCACATGAAAACGAAAAACCTATACCAACTTTCCTAATTGAAGCTGTGTCTGATTATGGAAGCACTTAAAACATAAAAATGGGTTGCACATGGCCTGCTCCTGGCACTAAATTCAGGCACCACTTCCTGCCATCAATTCTTGATAGGGCAGAACCAAGCCAGTCCGGGGCTATGAAGTTATGCTGAAACATGGAATGGTAAGAATATTAATTTTCAACCGACAACACTTTACCAGATACAATTTAAAAGCATTTTCCTGGCTATTTCACTTTAACTTTGTAGGCAAATGCTACCAGAAATGCCACAGCGTACCTAAGAATTTGAGTTTATATACAAATTGAATCTATGCAGGGGGCTGAAGTAAACTGTTCACAGACATTTTTTACTAGCAGAGGGCAGTTGGCTTCAGCCTGAAACTTTCTTAATAATTAGGACTACATAACTAATCAGTTTCTAATTCCTATAAGCCTTCAAGTACAGAAACCTAACAAGATAACACAAGTCTTTGTTTGACTACATCCATATTTCATTCCCTACCCAAACCACACTTCACTGGAGGAGGGACGGGAAAGAGGAAGGCTGTTATTATTGTTAATGTTCAACAGAAATTAAAATTTTATTAGGAATTTGACTCTAATAAGGGTAATGAAGGAAATTAGAAGATACGCACTTTAGAACACCAAATGGCTTAATTATCAGTTATCCTTAGGAGATAACTAAGAGGAAAGGGGAGATGTTTTAACCATAATGGAGGATCTGTGTAACCATGCCTGCTACATGTGTCCAGTCTGTGCTCATGCTATGAAAGTCTTCACGGTCCCTGAAAACCTACATTGAGTTCATGTCAGCAGATCTAGGCCAGCCTCTCCTGGGTTTGGCAGAATCTATGCTGCATAGTTTGAAAAAAAAAAAAAAAAGCTCTTTGGAATGGATTTCATATCTCAGATTTGCCACTTACTAGCTGAAATTTTGGGGTTTTTTTAACATATGGAAAGACATTTTATTATTATTTTACTATATGATATATTAGTGACTACACCAGGTTGCATTTTCTCAAATGGCAAACAAAGCACAGGACAACGTTTCTCTGATTCAAGAGAACTTCAATATCACCACTCTTTGAGAGGGTCCAGTTTTCTGTGACAGCTGTGGGACTGTCCACCCCAATGATCAATGATGCTTGGTAGTAAAGAACATTTTGCTAAATTGTTCTATCATGGTTCTTGCACACAGCTTTTACCTTTTCCTTCTCGTCTATTTTTTTCTGCACTTGATCATGTGTTTCCTCATTACTCTGCACAGGATCTGATCTGGGGATAGGTTTTTTGTGTTCATATGGAACAGCTACAGAAGGGTGATAACATACTCTCGTCTTGCCATCAGATGTCAAATCAAACTCTACTTTGCAATAATAGCCTCTGGAAGAGAAGAATAACATAGACCTATGAAAAACGCAATATAATGCCCCGTCATCATTTATCCATGCCCCTCCTGATGGACATTTAGCTTTTCTCACCTTTTCCATTATTACAAACACTCTTTGGATTAGAAATCTATATCTCAAATAGCCCTATTTGATATCACCCACTGTACTGCTGCTTCAGCTCTGGTGTATCAGGATGCCTATCAGGTGGTCCAGAAAAAGGTGTTTTGAAGAGAAATTGTTTTAAAATCTGCTTCCGGCATACCAATGTTCATACTTGGACAGGAGTCCACCATTTTATCTCTGGAATTTTATCTCTTAACTTCAGGTCACACTTATGTGAAAATGGAGAATACAATTCAAAAAGCTAAGTAACATGTTACCCTTAGTTTGTTTTTTTTTTTTAACATCTTTATTGGAGTATACTTGCTTTACAATGGTGTGTTAGTTTCTGCTGTATAACAAAGTGAATCAGCTATACATATACATATATCCCCATATCTCCTCCCTCTTGCATCTCCCTCCCAACATGTTGTGCTGCATATGAGAATGGAGCTCAGCAGCTAAAAGCAACTGCAATGGTTGACACCAATAAAACTATTTTAAAATGTGAAAAAAAAAAAAAAAAGCTACATAAAAGCAGATGGCACTTTGTGGAGGAACCAATGAAAAGCCATTTCCATTTCCTTTTGCTCCTGAAGACAAAGGCCGCGCCAGGAAAAAATGTGTGAGATCCCTTCCAGATACAACAATCCTTGGTTTATTTTTTAGCCAATGATGTGTTTGAACTTGGTTAGTCACCCAGACGGGACTGGGGGCAGAGAACGAAGCAAGTCAAATGCTTTGAAGCTTTCCTTTCATCCCAAGAAAGCTAAATGACTTAATGTCTCTCTAATAATAAAATTTACTTTTTTTTTTTTAAGGTTTGAATTCCTTTATTTTGAGAATATACACTCCTCCTTCAAACACTATTGTTTTCATTTCTTATAGGTTTGAAATTAGCAATATCAAACAAATCAGCCTAGAAATGTACAGCTAAATCTTTAATCTCAGAGAAGAAAGGACCAGTAAGGAAAAGCATCATTGGACTTCAGACCTAGGAAAGAGTTTCAGGGTGCAACACCAGCCCAACCGTTCCATCTTGCTGTTAAAGAACCAGAGCACTCAACAAGATATGGAAGCAGCCCAAATGTCCATCGACAGAGGAATGGATAAAGAAGGTGCGGCACACGTACACAGTGGAACATCACTCAGCCACCAAAAAGAACGAAATAATACTATTTGCAGGAACATGGATGGACCTAGAGATTAGCAACATTGATGGACCTAGAGATTATCATACTAAGTGAAGCAAGTCAGACAGAGGAACACAAATATCATGTGATATCACCTGTATGTGAAATCTTAAAAAAAAATGATACAAATGAATTTATTTACAAAACAGAAACAGACCCACGGACTTTGAAAACACACTTATGGTTAGCAAAGGGGAAAGGTGGGGGGAGGGATAAAATTTACATAGTGCTCTCCTAAAGGCTGGTCACTGCCCTAAGAGCTTTAACCTATATTAAGTCATTTAGTCTAATGATCATTAATACTTACATAATAATTAATATTGATGTTCAATGTGCTGTGTGTTTACTAACCCTCAATCCTCAGAAAATTTTATAAGGTAGATATCTTTGCTACCTCCTTTTATGTGGAAACTGAGGCCCTGTAACCCAGATGGTTACAGTGTAGTGGAGAGGAGACTTGAGGTATTTGCTCAGGAGCCAGGCTCTTAGCAACTGCACCTGCAGCCTCTGGCTCTGAGCAGGTTCTAGCTGTCACTTTTGTGGGGTTGTTTTGTTTGTTGTGCTGTTCCAGTCGCTGTGATAACAGCCTGTTCAAGAGCTGCCTGCCTGTCCTCCCAGGATGAGAGGTAAATGTGGAAGCTGAATTTCGTGGATAAAGAAAACTAGGTCTTTGGAGAGAATGCAGGCCAGTTACCCCGCCTTCATTTGTTAGCCATTCAGTTTAGGAGCATGCTTGGTTTTTGTATGTTTGTTTGTTTGTTTGTTGTTTTGTTTTGTTTTTTGTAGAAACACCTGGGATTAGAAAAGGTCCCGTTTCTTCTAGAACTTTCAAATTTTACATTTATAAAACTATTCTTAAGCCAAGTGACATTATTCCACAATTTAGTATTTTGGGGGGATTCTAAGGTGATGTCGTGGGCCTGAATTTGCAGTGTAGGAGCCCATCATTCTTCAGTTCTTCGTAAGGAGGTCCTGCTACATCAGGTTAGGGTACCAAAGCCCATGTGGCCTTAGACAAGTCATGTCACGCAGCGGGGATTGGGTGTTCTCATCAGCAAGTGGTATAATGTGTGTGAGGGGCTTGGTACAACCCCTCACACACAAGGAGTACAGAAACCAATGAGTCAGTCATGTTGTTATTATACTATTATGATTACTCTTCCTCTTACTATTATCATCAATATTATAACTGGCATTTAAAAATTATTGTCGGAGTTCCCTGGTGGTCCAGTGGTGAAGACTCCATGCTTCCACCGCAGGGGGCTCAGGTTCAATCCCTGGTCCAGGAAGTTCTGCATGCTGCGAGGTGTGGCCAAAAAATAAAAAATAAAAAATTTAAATTAAAAAATAATATATTATGTTGCAAAGTTCTTGGACACCTGGAAGTAACTGAAATCCAAGTCAGGGTTTTCCAGTCTTGAGTCCGCCCCTTTGCAGACCCTCCCTGGAGCCTGAGAGTCTACAGATGTGGCTTGAGGCCATCTGATACGAAGGCAGGTGTGACCTCACCAGACAAGATCAACACACAAGGACATTACCAGACAGCTGCACTCTTAGGAAAATCATCACTCCTGCTGTTGCAAAGAGCTACACTTTCCTTTGCTCCTCCCTCTATTTTTGAGCTCCTTTTTTTCCCCACATACATGACACCAAGGCTGGGAGGATTTGTGTACACACAGGGCCCCTGGGAGAAGGCAGCCTTTTGGGCCACCATGGGTCAGAAGGTCCAGACCCAGCACCCCGAAGGCCTCTGCTGGTGAATACAGAGGCACCGTCAGGTCCTTGAGAGGCTTACTGCCGACCCAACTCCTCCTGGCTGAGCCAGTGGAAAATGCATTTACATTTGGCACATGCCAATGTAACTGGGCTTTTTAAAACTCCAGAAGACTTTAATTGCAGAAAATTACTTGAGTTTAAATCCCTTATTGTCTTTTTTCTGCTCTTGAAGCTGAGCAAGGAAATGAAACCAAACTAGAGCTGAATAAAAACGAATTCCCAGTAGAATTCAGAGCACATCTTTAAACTGCCTTAAATCTTCTGTCATGAAACGCTGCCCAGCGAACTGCAAGAGGTCAACAGCCTGTTTCTAATTTATACATTTTACTCCCTTCAGGAGATGGGAGGAAAAATATCCAGAAAATAATGTCTGCGAAGTGACCACAGTTCCCACAAGCCTGTGGAATTGCCAGCCTCTGTTCAACTCCTTGGAGAGGAAGAGACCTCAGCGTGAGGGAAGAGTTAGGAGGATCCCCAAGGACCTCTGTGAGGAAGGAGAGCCGCCCCAGATCAGCACCTCCTGATGCCAAGGGTTCGTGAACCTGATGCCGCTGCGTCCACGGGCAGCTCTGTGAGACGTGTTTGTATTACTGTGTAACGGGGCGAGTTCAGAGAGGCAAGGTCCCAGCCCTGGCCATTTGCAAATGTCATATAATATGCAATTCAAACCAGGGCCACCTACTTCCCAAATCAATTTTCCTGCCAGACAAAATATGAGACGCTCAGTTAAATTTGAATTTCAGATAAGCCAGATGTTCCCAGTAGCCTCACAACCGAGGGTAAGACTTTAGTGTAAATGTGTCCCAAATAACACATGGAATGTAAATATACTAAGAAATTATCCATTGCTTATCTAAAATTTCAACTGAACTGGGCATCTTATATTTCTATTTGCTAAATCTGGTAACCTTAACATCGGGAGATTTCTCCTGATAAGAACCAAATGTTAAATATCTTGTTCTCTTAATTGGTATAGGTCTCAATTCAATTTATAAAGATAATGTATATTTGGCAGGGTGTATAGGACATTGCTGTGTAATATTTTATTTTAAGCTTATGAGAAGGAAAGGAAAAAGAAAAAGGGAAGAAATGATGGAGGAAAGGAAGGAAGGAGATCAGGAGGGGAGAGTGGGAGTGAAGGAAAAAGGAAAGAAAGAAAAAGGAAGGAAAAAAATATGACGTCTCAGAACATTTGCTATTAAAACAACAACAAAAACACTTCTACCATATCAGAATTATAGACTACTAAAAAGTAATTTAGCTTACAACTAAAATGAATAATAATTCCTTATACAGGACATTTATTTAGAAAGATAACTTGTAAAATATTATGTTGGACCATTTCAGTTTAAATATGCCTATATTTTACTAACTAAATTATACTATTAATGCAATGTTTCTCAAATATTATCATAACCAAGCAGACCTACAGTAATTAGATTACAGTGAGACATCTAAATTATATGCAGATAAATTCTGTTTTCATCCATTTCAGAACATATCCTACAAGTCCCAAAACATCTGGATATCTGCAAGCAACTAAAACTTTGGCAAAATAATTCACCGATTTAATTTTTTTAAAATATTTATCCAGAGGTTGTATCTCTTTATACACACACAGTCACATTTGTCATTAGTTTAAGAAGTCGTTTGATCTCTCCAGACCTTGGCAATTGTCTCCATGTAATGAGGCTTGGGCCTCAGGACTCTGACAGACCTCTCACTCTAATATTTAGTGATTTTCTGAGTCAGCTTTCAAATGGGTAATTGCAAGTAGTAGAAGATTTAAATATTGCCGTTCTCAGTTGAAAGGTGGTTAGAGAATACAAATATACACTTATTTCATTCTTGTTTAAGCTTCCAGGAATATAAGACACGGTATTTATCCCCTGCATGGATGACCACTAATCCAAGTAAACATAAGGTGAAAGAGTGTAACTGATGGGGGGGGGGGGCAATAAAATCACACTGTAATCTTTTCTATTTACTTAAGGCTCACTGTATTTATTTGAAAATGCCAAGATATATTCCAATGGGAACAGAGACCTAGGAAAATAAAATTTCACTCAGGGCTGACTTCACAATGATTTAACTATAAAAATTCCTTTCCTTGTCATCCTTTAATTCTCAGTCTATGTGCCTCTAAAGTGGAGAGGAATGAGTCTATCAAGTTCCCACGGCGTTCCTGCATCACGGGGACATTCGCTGGCTCCTGGGGCCACACACAGGAAAAGACATAGCTCTGCCTTCAATAAGCAGGGAAAACATGGACCCAGCCAAGCTCAACACACTACAACTGCTTTATAACAGCCATCAATGAAAGGGCTTTGGGGGAATGTCAAGAGAGAGCCCCAAATCCTTGGAGGAACCCAGGGACGATCCTCAGAGGAGGAAACAGAATGGGTGAGGGAACCCATCAAAGCTAAACTAACACTATCGTGGTATCGTGGGCCAAAGGACCATGGGCTGTGCTGCTGTGTCCAGGGTGTGAGTGTTTTAAAATACCATGTATTAGTAGAATCTTGAGGAGTACAAGTCCCACAGATCAGGAGATGATTGCCACTGAAAGGATAGTTTGTTTCAGATCCCAAGAGGAGGGGGCCACCCTGGGAAGCACCAGGGTCAGTCAGGAGGCAGAGGGAGCGGTGGGCAAGAGCCTTTACTGTAGTTTCCTTGGAAGGAACGGGTGAGTCAGGGTACCCACACAGGCCTCGGACTGGCTGATTTGAGTGACCAGTGCGCTCTGGGCATAGGGACTGTCCCCGGCTGTGTGGTCCTTGGACCTCGGGTGATCATGGCAAGGGGTAGTGACCTTTGCCCACTGCACACCCATCACCTTGGTGGGCACAGCATTCCTAGAGGAAGGAATGGGCGTTGTGGTCGTTCTTGGGAGGAGAAGGCCCTGCCTGATCCAGTGGGGTCCAGCTCCTGAGGCATCAGTTCAATCCTCCACAGTTCCGCACGGTGTTCATGAGGCCTCGTGGGGCAGCCAGGCCCATGGGAACGTTTCACCTCTAATTCAAAGGCACTGATAGTCTGATTGTTAGTGAGCTTGCTGCACGGATGCAAGAGAAAGACAAGGGCAATTGTCACCCCCCCCCCTTATCACCTCCACCTCCCACAAAGGAGAGGAGTTGGTGAAGTTCAGCAGCGCTGGCAAACACATCTAGACACATATCAAACATACGAGGCATTCTTTTACGTTCACTTACTCATATAAAATGTTTCTAAATATATATTTAGCAAACAAGCTCGATTTCAGAGCCTTTAATAAGCATCATGAACGTTAATGAAGCCAGGTAGTGTTTATATACTGACATAAAGTAAAATTCAAGTCATTTTTCGATATTGCCAAATATCTAAATATTAGACATTGTGTAAACAAGCATTACCTAATCAGAATCTTCCATATTCTATTACAATCTTGGAGTCACTAATTATAGATGAAGTGCCCTTATGGATACATGCACAGAGGAAGAAAACCACAGAAGCAAAGACGTTAAGTTCCTCACTACCACATAAAATTTACAGATGGGAAAACTGGTGTCCATCCAAAAGACCAATGTCACTTGGGAACCCACCAATAGCACAATATTGAGACGACCATGTTTATATTTTTTCACAATTATGAAGCTCTTTTTTATTTCTCCCAAATGGAGAGACAAATATATATAAAAATAATGATGGCATCCATAAAGTGGAACACTAGAATAGAATACCTGTATTTACTGACTTTAATGTTTTTAGTTTGGAGTGAGAAGAATAACTTTTATAAGATGTTCTATGGCCAAAGTTCTCCTCCTGGAATCTTTTCAGAATGAAGCATTGTAAAAAAAAAAAAATCTACCAAACAAACAGCTGTGAGGTTTACACAGTAGAAGGATATGGATATTTTTGGAAGAAAACACATGGGAATCATTTCCAAAGCACTTCTAAAGAGTCATTCACGATAAAACAATAAAATATTCACCATAAAAACCTAAGAAGGTAAAAGTCATGGCGATAAAATCTCTTTAGCTTGGCCACACACTGAAAATGAGGGTGTTAACGTAAATCACGAGGCAGTGTGGCCCGATGCCCTGAGATCCAGGGCAAAGTGTGGGACAAACATGCCTTTCACACTGACTGACATAGGCCCCTAATCGTGCAGATCAGAAGGTTCAGAGAGCAACGTCCATCACTCCCTGCTTTCTCCACCTCTGTTAGTTGAGATCAGAAACAAAATTTTACTCAGTCAAGGTACAGCAAAAGTCAGGGAATAAGGATGATAGCTAAGTGTCCAGCACACCCCTCTCTCCAACAAAAGGGGACTAGCTTTGAAAAGTAACTTTGATCTCTATCTTATTCCAGACCAAGACTTGTTTTTTAAAGATTACAAGGTGTTGTTTATCTTCTGTTGGCTGCTGCGAAGATTGGGCTCGAACTGTAGTGTAATAGTTAACAATATAATATTACCCCTACTTCACGATTCCCTTACAGCAACCTCTTGACAAGGGGAAAGGTTCACAGCCTGGATGAGGCCCTTGGTGACCTGGCCTTCAAAGCCTGGTGGGCCGGAAAGACTCTGTATGTAATTATGTGTTACTTTGATTTGTAAAATTTGTAAAATATGGCCAAAAAGCAAACTAAAAAAGTCCCAAAATGTTTTAAGAGCAGAGGGAAGGGAATGGTCTTAGAAAAGTTTTGTTTTGTTCTGTTTTCCTCCAAGAGAGGTGGGAAATAGATATATGTTTGAAGTGGAGGAGTTAAATTCTGAGTGTATCCACACCTCCTGGTCTCCTTTTCAAAGTAAGAGGAAACTGACACAAAGGACGTTTTCAAATAGTAATAATAACCACTGATCTGTACTTCCTAATAGCCAATACTTGCTTAAATTCAGTTGGGCCTGTTATTTTAGTATAAGAAAAATACTTAAGCCGAAGTAAATTCTAAAATAATAGATGTTTTATTTAAAAGTAGACTTCTCGGGGATCTGTACGACATAAATTATTGAATTCTTTATTTGCTCCCAAGGACATTTTGCCACATTCAATCAGAACAGAAACTTTTGGAAAGAGAAACTTGATAATTTACCTATTGTGCAAAAGTTGTGAAATACCAAGATATTTATGGGTTTGGCCGTGGCTGGCAAATAAGAAAATTATTTCATTTCATTTTTAAAAGGTGGTGTTTAGAAAATTCCCAAAATATGTCCTACAAACTTTTCCCATTGAATTCTTGTTCTACTCCTTAGTATTCTACTAAATATTGATCTTAAGAGGATTCTGACACATAATTTTGAAAACAAAATTAAGAGACTTTTTCCCCCTTTAAAGACAAGGAACTGGCTGACCAAGGATTGTCGATCCCGTTGAGAGCATCTCCTGGTTGTCAGTTAAGATTTCCTCCAACACAAAAATGTCAAGAGCTCCCTCTTCCCTAAAGTTTGCATGGCAATTCAGTTAAATAAGAGAGTAAAACATTCATCACAAGAGCAGCAAGAACAGTACGTTTTTCTGCATTTCATATTTTCTAGATTTTGCTAATTGAAACAAACTATCTAGAAGACTAGCAAGATGGAAGCTAAATTTAACAAAGGCACTAAAATAAATCACTGTAAAGGATCCATCTCCTCATAAAAAATAAAGAAATTCTCCACTGAAAGAAAAGGAAGAAAAACATCTGGATGAAGGAGCAATGGTTTTTCTAATAGCTGGTGTTTCCCAGCATCTTATGATGTGCATAACACTCCCCTGTGTGTGTTGTATATCACCTTGTCACAGAACAACCTTGAGATGTAGGGAAAAGTCAGATTCACTTTTCAGTTGAGGAAACCCAATGACTGGCATAAAGTCCCAGAGTTCAGGTACTTCTCAGGCCAACCCTGCCGTTGGCCCTTCCCTGCAGCAGCCCATCACACCCAGCTCCCGGGCATACTCTGTGAAAGCTACTGTGTTCTGGTCCTAGGACATGAACACTGGGCAAGGGATGGAAGGAACACATGGACACTTTGCCAAGGAGCCTGTGTCTCCCTTAGACCTGGCTCCAGGGAGATCCCCGCAGGGAGTCCACCCCTACTTGACTTGGCCTTGCTATGAATACAGTAGTAGCAGGGTTGAAATGTTTTCTGAGGATTTTCAGCAAGTGTGCCTCCTCCAAGATAATCCTCACACTTACCTATGAGAACCATCTTCTAGCCCCAAAGCACGCAAACAAAAACCAAAACTGTAGAACAGCTTATAGGATGCCCTCTGTGGGAGAACCTGATGTAAAATGATGGATGGATGCACTCTGTAAGCATTCGTTAACCAACCTCTATGTGCTCCGTACATGCTGGACCAAATTTTCACCCCGATTAATTCATTTAAATTCACAACAGCTTTATTAACTAGATTATTATTTTTCCTATTTTTACATGTAAGAAATGAGAGTGTCAGAGAAACTAAGAAAATGTCCATGGTCACTGCGATATTGTGATCTGTAAGAAAAATATATTTGTTTTACATATGGCAGTGCACAAACTTCAATTCCAATCTCCCAGTTCATCCCACCCCTCCCTCCCCTCCCTGTGTCCACATGTCTCTTCTCTACATCTGTGTCTCTATTGCTGCCCTGCAAATAGGTTCATCTGTACCATTTATCTAGATTCCACATATATGAGTTAATATATGAGATTTGTTTTTCTCTTTCTGACTTACTTCACTCTGTATGACAGACTCTAGGTCCATCCACATCTCTACAAATGATCCAGTTTTGTTCCTTTTTTATGGCTGCATTGCACAGGGAGCTCAACTCGGTGCTCTGTGATGACCTAGATGGGTGGGATGGGGGAGGAAGGAGGGAGGTCCAAGAGGGAGAGGATATATGTATACATATAGCTGATTCACTTCGTTGTACAGCAGAAACTAACACAACATTGTAAAGCAACTATACCCCAATAAAATACTATATATATACTTGGTCATTCAGATAACCAAACTATATTTCTCATATATACTTGGTTTTCTTCCACAGTTCCTGGCTTCTAACTCCCCAAAACCCTTGGAATTTCCTGAGCAATAAGAGTAGTGGGAGATTTTGTTATAATATTTGGTCTCTTGTCCTCAGTACTTGGAATCAATTCAGAACTGTAAAAATGAAATGGGTGTCTTGTTATTCATAACAAGCTCCTTCTACCACAACTGGGTTTATGTTTATGAGGTGAATTTTGAAATGCACCTAACCAATGGGGGCTTGTTGCCAGGGGAACCAACCAAATGATTAGAGGGTTGTAACTCTCAGTCCCACCTCCTCCTGATTTCCAGGAAGAAGAGAGGGGCTGGAGGTTGACTCAATCACTGGCCAATGATTTAATCGATCATGCCTCTGTAATGAAGCCTCCATGAAAACCCAAAATGGTGAGTTCCAAGAGCTTCCAGGTTGCTGAACAAGTAGAGCTTCCATGCCCCTCCCCATAACTTGCCCTGTGCGTCTCTTCCACCTGGCTGTTTCAGAGTTATATCCTTTTATAATAAACTAGTAATCTATAAATAAAATGTTTCTCTCAGTTTTATGAGCAGATCTAGAAGGTTAATCGTACCCAAGGAGGGGGTCATGGGAACCTCTGATCTACAGCCAGTTGATTAGAAGCACAGGTGGCAACCTGTACTGGTGACTGGTGTGTGAAGGTGGGGGGAGTGAGGTGCAATCTTGTGGGACTGAGCCCTTAACCTGTGGGATCTGACACTACCTCCAGGTATATAATATTAGAATTGAGTTGAATTGTAGGACCCCCAGCTAGAGTTGGAGCATCGCTCATAGGTGTGGGCAACCTTCCCCCAACATTGGAATTGGGTATCAGAACTAAAGAGTCACAGAGCTCCAATTAGTTGGAGGAGCAAACTTTGATTTCAGATCATTCTAATCTCAAAGTTCATTCTGCTACATCACACGGCATCTAAGAAGAGATGCATTTGGAAACCTGGTTTGTTTTTTCTTTATATAGCTCTGGAGAATTTAATGCTTTTTTATTGAAGTATAGTTGATTTACAATGTTGTATTAGGTGTACAGAAAAGTGATTCCGTTGTATATATATACATATATATAATATATATATACACACATATATATATTCTTTTTCATATTCTTTGTCCTTAAAGGTTATTACAAAATATTGAGTATGCTTCCCTGTGCTGTACAGTAGGTCCTTGTTGGTTATCTATTTTTTATATAGTAGTGTGTATACGTTAATTCCAAACTCCTAATTTATCCCTCCTACCCCTTCCCTCTTTGGTAACCATAAGTTTGTTTTCTATGTCTGTGGGTCTATTTCTGTTTTGTATATAAGTTAATTTGTGTCTTCTTTTTTTTTAGATTCCACGTATAAGCAATATCATACAATATTTGTCTTTGTCTGGCTTACTTCACTTAGTATGAAAATCTCAAGGTCCATCCACGTTGCTGCAAATGGCATTATTTCATTGTTTTTATGGCTGAGTAATATTCTATTGTATGTATATACCCCACCTTCTTTATCCATTCATCTGTTGATGGACATTTAGGTTCTTTCCATGTCTTGGCTATTGTGAATAGTGTTACAGTGAACACTGAGGTGCATGTATCTTTTCAAATCATGTTTTTCTCCAGATATAGGCCCAGAATTGGGATTGCTGGATCATATGGTAGCTCTATTTTTAGTATTTTAAGGAACCTCCATACTGTTCTCAATAGTGGCTGCACCAATTTACATTCCCACCAATAGTGTAGGAGGGTTCCTTTTTCAAAGACTTGACTTCCTAAGATTCAGAAGTTTCCAGCTAATAAGGAGGACTCCCGTGGATGTGTGCACCTTGGTGATCTCTAGTCAAGCACCAATGCACAGGGAAGCAAATAATCCAAACTCTGGTGCCTTTTGCTGGCTTGTACAACTGAATGCTTCTGTTCTGCACTCCAAGGAAAAAAGGAAGGAAATTAACTCTCAAGTCTTCTTTTGCCACAAAAGCCAGGACTTGCAGCAATAGTCCATCTACAACATGAGACATTGAAATGTAGGCTTTAAGAGAACATGTTTCCAGTTGCATTTTATAGCCAAGTCATTACAAAATGTCCATTCTCCGGATGAGATGAAACTGATGACTTCCTGAAAGGATGTGAAAATTTTCCACATCCTTAATCCTGTCCCTGGAGCTCAGAATTTGCAGAAGATTAAAGCTGGCAGGAGCCATGGAAACATCTCACCTTACCTTCATGTTTCACAGGCCTCCGTCTGTTTACTTTTTCCATGCCTCTAATTTTGACTATTGTAATTAGTATCTCCACATCTGCTTGTATCCCAGGACATCTCTCCTAGACACCTCCAGGAATGTCTTCTTAGTAAACAAACCAGGTCAATCCTCTTCTAAGGCTGAAACAAACCAAACCAAAGCAAAGAAAGACAAAACAGAACTTCTGACAACTCCTGCTTCATATGGGGAAGACCGTCATTCCCAGCCTGGCACACAGATATTTGACATACACCCTCATCTTGTTTCCTTTCCACCCCTTACCACTTTCCTCCTGACCATACAAACCTTAGTTCTAATTTCTTGTTCCTCATCAAGCATTGTTTTATCTTTCATGTATCTGAGCCTTAACATGCACTCTTTTCTCTGCCTGGATTATCCTTCTCTTTATATTGTATCTGGCAATAATGAAATGCATGAAAGAATGATTCAGAGAATAGGGTCTCAGAGAGTTTTCCCTCTTGGATTGACTTCAAGATTTCTCCATGTGCTTGTCAGGGGCTGACCACGCATCTTTCTGCAGATCTCATATTGCGTATCTCTAGTTTCCCCGACTAGCTGTTTCATCAGTCCCTGCTGGGCCCTGAAGTAAAGAAGTGTCACTGATCTTGGATGAAACATACAGATTAAAATATGTTCCACTTTTTGAATAGGGCAGCTTTGTTGAAGTCTCACTCTAACCAGCTAGATGAGATTGGGCAACTTGCTTAACAGTATCAACCTCCATTTTCTTGTCTGTAAACTAGAAATAATGACACACTTCTCAGAGAACTGTGGTGAGGATTGATGTTTGTAAACACTCAGCACTGTCTGGTGTAAAGCAACTGTTCCATAAGTGAGTGGCCAAGAGCTCAGGCTCTGGAGGCAGAGCACAGTTCTTCAAACTGGGAGCCCTGCCATTTACTGGCTGTGTGAACTTGGCAAGTGAAACCCTTTAAACTCAGTTTCCCCGTATATTAAAATGAGAGTGAGATGATTGCACTTAGTTTGGGGTGATGCAATAGATACACTACACTAGAATATTCTTGAGTAGAAGCTGCAGGATGCACACTGCTTATCCATGTAGGTCGTCCTCCATGTGTTAACTCACCCCACCTTCACACAGTCTATGCTCAGTACTGTTAACTCTTAGGAACACCAGTTATTGCTATCATCATTGTCATTGCCATCATCATCACCATCATGATCATCCTCATCATCATGGTCACCATCATCATCATCATCATCATCACCATCATCACCATCACCATCATCACCATCACCATCATCATCATCATCATCATCATCACCATCATCATCATCACCATCATCATCATCATCACCATCATCACCATCACCATCATCATCATCTTCATCACCATCATCACCATCACGATCATCCTCATCATCACCATCACCATCATCATCACCACCCTCATCCTCATCCTCATCATCATCATCACCATCACCATCATCATCACCATCATCATCATCATCATCATCACCATCACGATCATCCTCATCATCACCATCACCATCATCATCACCATCATCATCACCATCCTCATCCTCATCCTCATCCTCATCATCACCATCACCACCATCATCACCATCATCATTATCATCATCCTTCATCATTGTCACCATTATCATCACCATCATCATCCTCATCCTCCTCATCATCATCAACATCATCATCATCATCACCATCATCACGATCATCATCATCACCATCATCACCATCACCATCATCATCATCACCATCATCACCATCACCATCATCATCACCATCATCACCATCACCATCATCATCACCATCATCATCATCATCACCATCATCACCATCACCATCACCATCATCACCACCATCATCATCATCATCATCAACATCATCATCATCATCACCATCATCATGATCATCATCATCACCATCATCATTACCATCATCACCATCACATCATCATCACCATCATCATCATCATCACCATCATCACCATCATCATCATCATCATCACCATCATCATCACCATCATCACCATCACCATCATCATCACCATCATCATCATCATCACCATCATCATGATCATCATCACCATCATCATCATCACCATCATCATCATCATCATCACCATCATCATCACCATCATCACCATCACCATCATCATCACCATCATCATCATCATCACCATCATCACCATCACCATCACCATCATCACCACCATCATCATCATCATCATCATCATCATCACCATCATCATGATCATCACCATCACCATCATCATTACCATCATCACCATCACATCATCATCACCATCATCATCATCATCACCATCATCACCATCATCATCATCATCATCACCATCATCATCACCATCATCACCATCACCATCATCATCACCATCATCATCATCATCACCATCATCATGATCATCATCACCATCATCATCATCACCATCATCATCATCATCATCACCATCATCATCACCATCATCACCATCACCATCATCATCACCATAATCATCACCATCATCACCATCACCATCATCATCACCATCATCATCATCATCATCATCATCATCATCACCATCATCATCACCATCATCATCATCATCACCATCACCATCATCATCATCACAATCAACATGGTCATCGTTAGCACCACCACCATCATCCTCATCTTCATCATTGTCACCATTATCATCACCATCATCATCCTCATCCTTATCATTGTTATCATCACCATCACCATCATCATCACCATCATCATCACCATCATCATCATCAACACCATCATCATCCTCATCCTTATCATTGTTATCATCACCATCATCATCATCTTTTTCATTGTCACCATCATCATCACGTCTACCATCATCATCACAGTCATCATCATCATCCATCACCATCATCTCCATTGTCCTCACACACTCACACTGGTTCCTATGTGGCACATTCCTGTCTAGTCGTATCCACTCCTCACCTCCTTACAGTACTTTAGTTATGACACTTTGTTAACATGCTCACAAGCCCCTTAGAATCCAGCCTCTACTCTTCAGGCATGACAAGGACAGTTTGAAAGAAGCCTGATGACTCTGCGGCACAACTCCTGAAATCATCCCTTTGAATCAGGAGAGCTGGTTGGGCTCGTTATGTCTAGCTCACTCTCCTCAAAATCACCCACAAAAAAAGTCTTGTGAAATGTTCTGAAAATTTAAAAAAAGAGAATCTATCCTGTTATCAAAAATTTGAGAAACATCATATCATATATCATTGCCTAGATACATAGTAATTCATTTTAGCATATTAAAGGACTGGAGAAATGCCAGAGTAAACTAATTAATATATTTAACTAATGTAAGTTTCTTAATCTGTGCAATCAGCTAATCCCTAAATCTATGACTATGGAAAATTTCCCTGTGTTTGTGTGTATGTGTATATAGATGTACTATGCAGTAGGAAGGGCTGTGTAAGTGTCTTCTCCTTTCCATGTATTCACATGTGTGTATATGCATAGTTGTGGTGTGCTACATGTCTTCTCCTTTCTGTGTGTGTGTGTGTGTGTGTGTGTGTGTGTGTACTAAGCAACGACAGGATGTAACAAATACCTTCTCCTGCATGAAATTTCTCCCACCTTAACCTTCTTCCTTTTGAGTTTTGAGCTCCTTTCCCTAATTATAGACTATTCTATCAACATTCTGTTCTGTCTCTTGCCATATTTTTCTTCTACACTATAAGAAAGAAAAAAGTACCGGGAGGGGGTAGAAAACATTGTGTGCCCCACTGGTTTTCATTTGCTCTCTTTCCACTCTGTGGGGCTGATCTAGTGCCAGTTCTGACGCTGCATCAACACCAGGTCTCGCTGGCCTGCCCCTGTGCCTCTTGTCCCTTTAAAATTTTATGAAATCTTCCCCTACTCAGAAAACGAGCACATGCACACACTCACACTCATCCTCACACATATGACCTTAGCCCCTTAGATGTCAGGTCCATGGACTCCAGGTTAAGATAGATGCTTCACAGTGGCAGCAGCCACCATCTTAACCCCTGAATCCTCAACACTAGCACAGGGTCTGGCAGAGAGTAGGTGTCAGTAAATGTTGAAAGAATAAATGAATTAATCAAGATGCCTCATCAGGGATCCATTTATTTTTAAGACCACGTGGTATGTTCTTCATCAGAAGCACGTTCAGCCCCAAAGGACAAACTTGTCCCAAGTCTCCTGACACATCCAGGTATACTTTCTTTTGGCCCCTTCCAGAAGGTTATTATTCTCATGCATTCATCCTGCTTTTGTCTATAAAGTAAGTCTCCACCTTTTAGGGCCATCGTGTACAGTCATGCAGATTATACACTGTTACTGTACAGAGTGTCTGGCCAAGGAAAGTGAGAGCTGAAACTCAAGCTTGCATATTGGGGCAGGGAAGGCTCTGCCTTGAAGAAGAAGCACCATTTGCTTGCAGTTATGCGCTTGCCAGAGGGGAGGATTTTTGTAATTCACTCAAAGAAGCAGTGTGGATTAGTTTTGAGCCTCCCACAGGATACATGACTGCCTGAGGGTACTTTTTTTTTTCCAAAATCTAGGTCAAGAGTTGAAGAAGATGGACATATGCCACCTTTTCATTATGACTTACTGTGTGGATCACAATGGGAAATGTTCCGGAAAGAACATAAGCAGCAGACATTTGATTGGACCGAGTCTCATAAAATTCTTTCCTGCACTGGCCGCTGAGACGTGGGTGTGTGTTGAAGACAGAGAGGCTGAGAGGGATGAAGAAGAAACCAGGAGCAGGGCTCGAGGCTCCGGCCCTCACGTGGCCCCGGCAGAGTCGTGGGCATGAAGTTTTCTGGAAGGATAGAAGCTGCACCCAGTGGCCATCAGCAATCCTCTTCCTACCAGGAGCCCATGATGTCCGTTAGTTTTTTTCTTCCATCTCTAAGGGAAGAGTCCTCTGCCCTTCTGCCTGCTATTCTTTCTTCCATGGTATGGAGGTCTTTCCCCCAATTACGGATTCTCTCTGACCCTTGTCATAAAAAGACCCCAGTGGCAAACAGATAGGACCCGATTCACATGGCCCCTGGTCTCAGAGGAGTAATGTATATCTGCAGAGATCTCTGATCAGGAGACATTGTTGACTGCGGGACTCACCCTTTGCCCTGGAAAGGTCTGTCTCAGGTGGGACCCACCAGGAATGCTTCCCTTGTTAGGTGAACCAGTTAACATTTATGAAACACTCACTATGCTCCAGGCATTGAGCCGGGCACTTTACCCTCATTATTTCTTCATTTGTCACCACAGCCCTCTGTTAAGTTACTTGACATCTCTGCATCATAAAAGAAAACAAAAACAAAAACAAAACACCCATGTTGTAAGAGTGCTATTATAATGAGAAATACTGCATAAAAATACTCAGCTGGGCTCCAAGAGTGTACTAAGCACCTGGTAAGTGAGCTGTTGGGTTTCTTTGTTGTGAAAGCTGCCTCTGTAAAGATGTAAACACATACAGACATAACAAACATTTGGGCTTTATGCAAAAAATGGTGAGAAATTGTTCAACTTTGGAAGAGTTAGGTTGAAATGATTTTTTAATATTCTTTCCTTGCGGCCGAATCCTACTTGCTGGGTTAACTTTTTGAAATTTAGAACAAACTCTCATCTAGTAAGTTAAAATGATCTCAGCCTGACTGTGTTTCCTGCTGTTAGTTCACTCGGAATGTTCTGGGCTGTATGTCAAATGCATTCTCATTGTGTGACTGCCAGAGGGGAAAAAATGCCCATTGTCTTGGCTATTGCTATTTTTATTTAAATTGCAATCCAACTTTTAGAAAGTCTTGATGGTCATAAATGTGAAATGGTGGGTAAAGTACTCTTGAAAAAAAGATATATTGTTTTCATTAAAAGAAAATAATACATGTTCATAAAGGCATATTTCGGAGACAAAAACTATAAAAGATAAAACCATTCTCATACAGGCCTTTTTCTAAAACACAACTGCTTTAAAATTTTTGGTGAATTTTTAAATTCAGCCACAAAGACAGATAGGTAGATAAACAAATAGACAAACAGATTGGATATACATGTGTATGTGAGTGAACATATATAGATACAGATATATACTAGATATATATACACATATATACCTAACTTGCTATATATAATTGGACATATGAATATATATCTGTTGTCAGCATGATGTGTGTATACATGCACAGACACGAATATATATGATATCTGGAGGTAAATAGATATACTGATTATACTATTGTGAATCTGCTTTTTAAGCCTAATATTCTAGCCAAAACAATATTTTGTATCTAAAAATGTTTTTATCATTATCATTTTAATAACTACAATAATAAACACAATAACAAATTATATTTCATAGGTTGGCAAATCATAATTCAAATGACACTTTTCCTATGGTTGGAATTTGAAGTTGTTTCCCAGTCAACGTTTGTATAAAGATTGCAGGAATAACATCTTCTGCACAAATGTTTGTTAATTGCTTCCCTCGTTAGGACATATTTCTGGATCAAAGAGCGTGGACACTTTGGGGGATTTGAGATACATCATAATAAACATCATTTCATTGTTTATTTCATTGTTTTTAATTTTCTTTGATTTATATTCCCACCAGTATATTTATACTTTATTTCCCTGTATTCTCCCAAATGCAACTACCACAATGTTCAAATGAGAATGTTTTTATACTGAAAATAATAGTATACATTCAGTAGGGTTTGACGTGTACCAAAGAGTAGTTAAGCAAGCAAGAAAGACTTATTGGCAAACTGTTACATGCAAGCCACTTTTAGGCATTAAGAACTCTAAGGTATGTCGCAGCCTTTACTCTTTCACTCAAGGAGATTCCAGTCCTGAGAGAAGGACGCTATGTGCCTGCACCTCACAAAGAAAAGTGTTCATAGTGCTCAGAAATATCATAGTGTCTGCCATGAGGAGGACCAGAGCATATGCCTCAGACGGGTTGGGACTCCAGTGGTGGTTTGCAAAGACTGAAGAATATGACAAGAAAAGCTGTCACCTGCAGAAAGGTTCATGGAGAGCAGTGACTGGCGAGCAGAGGGACGGGGGATAGATTTAGATGGTGGCACGTGAAGACGAGTGGCGAGAGACCAGCGTGCCCAGTGGAGGTGTGGGAGTCTGTCGTGTGGGCCACACGGAACCTCCAGAGCAGTGTGAGATGGGCAGGGAGAACACCCGTGTGTTACGGGGACTTTGCAACATGGCCTTGTGAGTGGGCGAGGGGGAACCTCCAGGGGGACGATGTCAGGTGACCATGAAAGATCGGTGGCCACAGGAGGAGCTTTAACTAAAAGAGCATCGTGGCCATAGGAACAAATCCCCAGTTCAAAATGTGGAGAGAAGAACCAATAGAAGTTGGTGGGTGAGTGCAACCTGGCCTGGGGAAAGGGAGGGGCAGGAGGTGCAGGTTTGAGCCACGCGGGGTCGGAGCCCCACCGGGTCTCAGCATGAGGAATGGGTCAGTGTTAGAATGAAGTCCACAAGCAGATGACCCGAATGATCTTTCACTCTGCATAGATGCGAGTCTTCCTGATGTTTCCACGCTGCGTCAGCTAAAGGGTACCCCTAGAACCCCCAGAAACCCTGCTCTCCTACTTCCCTAATCTGACCATACATGCTTTCCAATGTGGGCTTGACAGGCCGCTTGGTGAGTCATGTCCAGCTCATTAAGAACAGCAGACGCAATTCCAAAACTGGGACCTCAGTCACCTCATTGTGACCAGCTCTGTGGGCCACCTCTGTGAGCCAGGGAGACAGGTGATAGGAGTATCTCCAAGAAAAAGAGGAAAGTTTCTTCCAAGAGGAGCTGGTCAGCAGTGCACTGGAAGACACTGGGGCTGCAAGAGCTGCAGCTCCGGGAAACAGAAATTCCAAACCCACCCTAGGAAGAGGAGAATGGCCAGGCCCCGGTGGGGAATAGCCCAAGGTGATGTTCCCCAGCTTGAACCCAAATAAACACCAAAATTCACAGTAAGTAAAGAATGTGGACAAAAAAGAGGCCAAGCATGAAAACTGTAATGACTGTTGCACTCGCTACTGAGCAAGTCTTGTATTTCTGCTGTCGGGTGTTAATTGTATCCCAATAGCCTAAAACTAGCTTGCATGCTCACTAACACGATCCACAAAAAGCAGGATGGCTGTGGTGAGCAAATGTATTTAGAGATTAGCCAATTTGCGACACTGTTTCCACTAGGCTGAGAAGCTCTTTTGCTTCTCAAATAGTTCCTTGGAGACAGGTGTGGGGTGCTGGCGTGCGTGACACATGCCTTGGTGCTTGGCCCCCAGTGCCCTGTGTCACCTGGCCCCCAGTGCCCTGTGTCAGGGCTGCCCAGGAGCTGGTCTTTTCTTTTCACTTGATCCCAGGAGGGCTGCGCTTGTTCACTAATACGCCCATGTATCTCCGTGGACACGATGAGCAAACACATGGCCGGGCAGTCTTGAGTCCCGTTCTCTGCCACCACACAGAGAGGTGGGAGGGCCTTGTGCCCTGGACGTTTGGTAGACTTTGCGCGAGAGAGGAGATGGAGGTCTGGGAGGCGCGAGGACCAGCCTTTAGCGAGGCAGAGAAGAAGGAGTTGGAGGAGTAGACTCTCTTATGAGTAGTGGTGGGAAAATTGAGAATATTCTAGAGTTAGACAATTTACAGTGCCCCGAAATAAGACAAAGATCTGTCCAGTGGGCACCAACCACTGTGCATCTACCCGGAATGCTCATAGAAGAGGACCTGGGGTGACACAATAAAAATAATAACATAGAGACTTCAGACAGAAACGCAAAGTGGATACACCCATTCTTCTGATATTTTATGTACATACACACACACACATAGATACATACATACACATGTGAAAACGTGCACACAAACATGTATGCGTGCATATACACAGATACACACATACACAAACATACACGCATGCACACACATACGTACAAACATAAACAAATACATACACACATAGATATACACAAACTGACATGCAGGCATACACACAAACACAGTGCACACTAAACACAAGCCTGCATGCAAACACATATACATACACACACACACATACATACAAAACACTGACATACCAACACATGCGTGCATACATACACACACACAAACATGTATATATGGCTTATTCTATAGCTTGCATTCAGTTCCTTTCAACTAATTCTTTTTGCTGTCTGAAAAAATTTAAGGTTAAAACCATAAAAATAATAACAAACACATACAGATGTTACTGAAGAAAGGGACCCAAGTCTGGGACTCCAAGTGACCAGGAGGAAAAGGCAGCCTGGGTTTCCAAGTGGGAAGCCCAGGTGAGCACTTGCTCTCCTTCCTGTTCTCCTACCAGGGTCAAGATAACTGAGGCTCCTTAGAAATAAGCCAGGGAACAATCACGGTAACATGTCTGTACTTTCAAGTCTTTCAGCGCCATCTCCGTTGAACTCCAGTGCAGAACACTAGCAGCTGGGGGCACCTGCCACAGAGGCTGTGACCCACGGCCCCGGGGGTGTCTCGGGTCTGCCACTCTGGGTCGTGTGCCCTTTGACCACCTTCTTGAGCCATGTTCCTGCATAGCAAACCTTCACCTGTCAATGGGGACAGTGTCGCTTATTTCACTTGGCTGTTTGAAAACCCAAGACAGTTGGTAGAATTTCCCTGTAAAATGTAATAATTTTGAGCAATCATTCAATTATGCATATTTGATGAGCTGACATGTTTTTGGCATTTATGTATCAGGCACCATATCAGTTATTTTTATAAATAATCACAAAAAGCAAGCCTTTGGAGTAAAATATCACCATACAAAAAGACATATCTGAAACAAAACACAGGACAGGATGGAGGCTGCTTTTATTATCAAACCCCCATTTCCCTGAGAAAATAAGAGGCAGCCAGCCTGCATTTGGGGAAGAGTGCCACATGGATAATTAGTGACAAGGCGCATGTCCCAAAGCCTGGGCCCTTTGACATGGGGGCCAGTGCTCCCTTGACCAGACTCCCCAGCTTTCTGCTTCCCAGAAACCCCCGGGGAGGCAGAGGCAGATACTGAAGTTCGCAGAGGAATAAACATGGCAAGTTTCCCAGGCTTGTGGACTCCCTGCCAGGCCCTGGCAGCAGACAGATGTGCAGGGGGGTTCCTGGCTCTGAGAAGTTCATCAGGAGGGGCAAGGGAAAGGAGCATTTTAGCTCTGGCCATTTCCCTCCGATTCCTATGAGAAATAAACCAAATCATATACTTCAAGGAGGTCATCCTGTCATCTAAGTCATGCAATGAGGCAACATCTACTACAACTTCCATTTATCCAGCTGCACCAGGATACAGGGGCCTGAGACACAAACACACACAAAATCCTCGCTGCTTGTGAAGAGCAGGGCAATAGAATCCAGTCAGGTGCAACTCCTAGAGTTGTGTTCTCCTGATCCCACTCCGGAGTTTGCATCCTAGATTTCACCTCTCACTTGCCACCTGGGGGTTATTGGAGCCTCCCAAGCCTGTTTCCTCTCCTTCAAAGGAAGGATGACAATCACAGTATCCTTGGTATCCTTGAGGGATAAACGAGATGACACAGAATGTGCTTGGACCCCAGCATCATCAGTGCGGGACCTGCCATCCTTATGGCGTCATGCTGCCTGTCTAGGAAAGATGCTGAGTTGGCTTGGAGACACTGGATATCAGTGCAGTCCTAAGTACCAGGACCAGTGCGAGATGGAATTCAGGAGTCAAAGAGACCACGGTTCAGACTAAGGGAGACATGGAAACAGAGAGAGAGGATTTTGCGTGCATTTGAGAAGGCAAGAGCCTCGAACACAATGGGACGTGAATTTACTATATGCTGGGATTGTAGTCGAACTTAACGTTTCTGAGGCGGAGAGAGGAAAAATGCTCCCAGCCCTTGACCCACCTTCAATGGTATTTAGTCACTGAATTAAGTTTTATAACAGAAAAGGGTTGTCGAAAAGTTTATAATCAGAAGGAAAACTCTGTACCAAAACAAAAGGTATGCTGCTACCCAGCGAACTTTCAGCCAGTTTGGGGCAGGAAAGAAGGGTGTAGCAGTTGGATGGTTAGGGACCCCCAAATGTTTTGCTGATGCAAAAGGCTCCAGCCATTGCAGGAGGAGGCAAGCTTTTCAGCTGCTTCCCCAGTGCCGATTGCAGGGTCTGTGTCCAACAAATTCTTGCCCACTTGCATGACAAAGAGGAGGGCTGGTCAGAGGGAAGGGCTACATGTTTGGGGAAGATTGAGCATAATCATGACATGAACACTCAAGTCCCTCTCAAAATCAGGAAAATCAGGGTCAAATCCACTTTATAATATATATTCAGACAGGTAAGATATTAGGTCCAAGCAGAAGAAAAAGTGTGGAGGAAAAAAACAAACAAACGAGCTCTGATCATAGGTTGGACAGACCAGGGTCTCGAGCCTGGGGAAGTCGGTCACCAACATAGTCAGGAGTACACAGAGCCTCCCTGCACCTTACAGCTTGCAAAAGGGGAAGGACGCATCTGTGTTTTTACTACTGTACACTCAAATGCTCATAAAGTTTAAATGGTAATAAATTAAATGTTTAATATTTAATTCTTGCAATGACTCTGAAAAGGAGATCGTTCCCCTGACATGAAATCACCAGAGAGGAACGGGGGCTTGACAAGGCTGTGTGGGTTTCTAGCCCTCACAGGCGCCAGTCCCTTTCAGGGCAAGAAGCTCAGCATCCAGGATCCTCAAGTAACACACAGCATTGCTGACAAAAATAATCAGTATACAATCTATAATAGGAATAGAAAAGAGTTTTATTTGAGCCAAACTGAGGACGATAGCCCGGGAAACAGCCTGCCAGATAACTCTGAGGAACTGCTCCGGAGAAGTATGGTTTTCAGCGCCACAGTTTTATGTCTTGTCAGAACAAAATACATCAAATAAGTATGGTTTTCAGCACAGTTTTATGTCTTGCCAGAACAAAATACATCAAATAAGTATGGTTTTCAATACAGTTTTATGTCTTGTCAGAGCAAAAAAACATCAAATAAGTCAAGGGTACATTCCTTCAAGGTTTCCAAAGAAAGAGATCATCACATACACAGCAAGTCAGTATGGCCTTGGCACCTGGGAAGGGAGTCTTAACCTGGAAGGAGGGCCAGCGCTGGCATCCAGGAAGGGAGGTATTCAATCTTTATTTTTAACATGGGCACTCTTTACTTCTGGTCAATATGCCCTCTTCTTTAATAATTAAAGCAGATGTACAATGCATGTTTGATAGGCCACAAACAGGCTGTTCTAGTTGGCATAAAGTTCAAGTTAACTCACATGTAAGCCGGAATGACTGCCTCATTCCTCAATACGTAAACATTTCTTTTATCAATATGAACTTAGCTTAAGAGACTAGGTGATTAATGGTTAGAAACTGTAGGCAGAAGAATTGGCAGTCACGCTAAAGGGACTGGACCTTGAGAGGCTGGAGCCCAAGCTTGGGTCCAAACATGGGGCAGGAGGAACCTGCCAGCTTCCTTGTTCTCTGTGCTTGCAGCCAGAACGTGTCCTGGGGAAACACTCAGTGTCCTTTACAAAAAATATGCAAAGGGGCTCATCTCCCATGAAGGCAATTTGCAAAGGAAATAAGGGTTTCAAAATATACTCAGAGACCAAGTAAGGTTATCCCTGCTGTGCCCCTAAAGGATTACTTAAAGTTTCCCATGGTTCAGCCTGTGTGCATCCAGAAAGCTGTAGCATCTTGGCTCAGCTCAAAGTGAACTGATAGGAACTCCTGGTCAAAAGATTAACAAGATACTTACACTCATTTTCACAGGGGAACCTCAAGAAGGATGGTTAGCAAATGATTTGTTTGGCTTTTTGGACTGAACCCCAGAAAAGCACATAAAAATGCTAATTAGAGGCTAAGAGAACATGAGGAGTTCTTGAGAAATCATCGAGGTGGTCACCCTACTTTGGCAAACTCTCAGAGGCAGTAGATAACCTTTCCTTTATAAAAAGAGATCCAGAGAAATGAGTTGGCAGGACTTGGTGCCCTGTTACCATGAGTTCTGTTAAAGGAAATCCTTCCTTACAGGTCCACCAAGCTCCACCTTGAGCCTCTGTCACTGTGCGCTGTGCAAGGGGCTCAAATGGCTGGTTTCATTCTGTATGTAGGAAACTTCCATATGCTCAATTTCATCAATACCTGGCTTTTTCCAGGCTAACCCAGCCCAGATTTTCAGTGATACCCTTCTCTTTATATAACCCTTGTAACAGCTTCTGTGTCTTTTGCAGATTGAAAAACACAGCAGGATGAATGATAAGAGATCCAGGATAAAGTTGTGCTAGGAAACAAGAAACAGCAAAGACCAAGCAATGAGAACAGTTAGCCAGTTGCTGGGTTATGGAATGCAAGAGCCTAACCTGCCCTCGGGAGCCCCCGTGGAGGTAAGCTCACCACTGCAACGTGACTACAGGAAGAAAGATGGGGCTGTCCTTATCACACGGACCGCGTGGTCTCTCAGAGGCTGAAGGGCCTCTGCAGTGTCAACACTTGCTGGAGCAGTAGGAGCCTGGACACCTGGCCACTATGTATTTGTGGAAATCTGCTCAACCTCCCATTTGCTCCTGGTCACCATCCCTGCCCTGCTCCCGTCCTTGATACTCAGCACCTTCTTTTTTGGTCCTCTCATTGGCTTCATTCTCCGTTCCCTGACTCTCAGCATAATGCTTTACTCATGCCTGACCCTCAACCTCATTTCTACCTTTGGGCTCATGAGTATTTATTACATGTTTTCTCAGACACCTCATAGCACTAACTGTGGGTTTTGGCTCTTGAGAATAGAGCTGCTGGTGAATTGGCGAATGAATCAAGGAAACGGCAAGGAATTCAGTATAGCTGGGGTAGGAAGTTGGAGAGATTGAAATCCCTTTGCACGTTGGATGAGCTTACTGACCAGACGGGGCCACAAAGTTGGCTCTGCAGATGGGCAGAGGCACTTTCTGATATTTCGGCTCTGATGCCACTGCAAGCAGGAATGTGGTCCACCAAGATCTGAATGATACGTGGCTCCTTATGGGCTGGCAACACTTGAACTAAAAAGACAAGTTATCCAATGGGAACTACGAACCTGCAGCCTGTGAAAAGGAGACCCCAAACACAGTAAGTTAAGCAAAATGAGAAGGCAAAGAAACACACAGCAGATGAAGGAGCAAGGTAAAAACCCACCAGACCTAACTAATGAAGAGGAGATAGGCAGTCTACCTGAAAAAGAATTCAGAATAATGAGAGTAAAGATGATCGAAAATCTTGGAAATAGAATGGAGAAAATAGAAGAAACGTTTGACAAGGACTTAGAAGAACTAAAGAGCAAACAAACAATGATGAAAAACACAAAAAAATGAAATTAAAAATTCTCTACAAGGGATCAATAGCAGAATAACTGAGGCAGAAAACGGATAAGTGACCTGGAAGATAAAATAGTGGAAATAACTACCACAGAGCAGAATAAAGAAAAAGGAATGAAAAGAATTGAGGACTGTCTCAGAGATCTCTGGGACAATATTAAATGCACCAACATTCGAATTATAGGGGTCCCAGAAGAAGAAGAGAAAAAGAAAGGGACTGCGAAAATATTTGAAGAGATTATAGATGAAAACTTCCCTAATATGGGAAAGGAAATAGTTAATCAAGTTCAGAAAGCACAGAGAGTCCCATACAGGATAAATCCAAGGAGAAACACACCAAGACACATATTAATCAAACTATCAAAATTTAAATACAAAGAAAAAATATTGAAAGCAACAAGGGAAAAACAACAAATAACATACAAGGGAATCCCCATAAGGTTAACAGCTGATCTTTCAGCACAAACTCTGCAAGCCAGAAGGGAGTGGCAGGACATATTTAAAGTGATGAAAGGGAAAAACCTACAACCAAGATTACTCTAACCAGCAAGGATCTCATGGACAAATTAAAACCTTTACAGACAAGCAAAAGCTAAGAGAATTCAGCACCACCAAACCAGCTTTACAACAAATGCTAAAGGAACTTCTCTAGGCAGGCAACACAAGAGAAGGAAAAGACCTACAATAACAAACCCAAAACATTAAGAAAATGGTAATAGGAACATACGTATAAATAATTACCTTAAATGTAAATGGATTAAATGCTCCAACCAAAAGACATAGACTGGCTGAATGGATACAAAAACAAGACCCGTAATATGCTGTCTACAGAGACCCACTTCACACCTAGGGGCACATACAGACTGAAAGTGAGGGGGTAGAAAAAGATATTCCATGCAAATGGAAATCAAAAGAAAGCTGTAGTAGCAATTCTCATATCAGGCAAAATAGACTTTAAAACAAAGACTATTACAAGACAAAGAAGGACACTACTTAATGATCAAGGGATCAGTCCAAGAAGAGTATAAAACAATTGTAAGTATTTATGCACCCAACATAGAAGCACCTCAATACATAAGGCAAATACTAACAGCCATATAAGGGGAAATCACAATCATAGTAGGGGACTTTAACACACCACTTTCACCAATGGACAGATCATCCAAAATGAAAATAAATAAGAAAACACAAGCTTTAAATGATACATTGAACAAGATGGGCTTAATTGATATTTATAGGACGTTCTATCCAAAAACAACAGAATACACTTTCTTCTCAAGTGCTCATGGAACATTCTCCAGGATAGATCATATCTTGGGTCACAAATCAAGCCTTGGTAAATTTAAGAAAATTGAAATCATATCAAGTATCTTTTCTGACCACAACGCTATGAGACTAGATATCAATTACAGGAAAAATATGTAAAAAATACAAACACATGGAGGCTAAACAATACACTATGAATACCCAAGAGATTGCTGAAGGAATCAAAGAGGAAATCAAAAAAAAAACTAGAAACAAATGACAATGAAAACACGATGACCCAAAACCTATGGGATGCTGCAAAAGCAGTTCTAACAGGGAAGTTTATAGCAACACAATCCTACCTGAAGAAACAAGAAACATCTCAAATAAACAACCAAACCATACATCTAAAGCAATTAGAGAAAGAAGAACAAAAAAATCCCAAAGTTAGCAGAAGGTAAGAAATCATAAAGATCAGATCAGAAATAAATGAAAAAGAAATGAAGGAACCAATAGCAAAGAACAATAAAACTAAAAGCTTGTTCTTTGAGAAGATAAACAAAATTTATAAACCATTAGCCAGACTCATAAAGAAAAAAAGGGAGAAGACTCAAATCAATAAAATTAGCCCAATATGCAGAAAACTATAAGACACTGATGATGAAACAAACTAAGGATGATACAAACAGATTGAGAAATATACCATGTTCTTGGATTGGAAGAAACAACATTGCGATAATGACTATACTACCCAAAGCAACCTACAGATTCAATGCAATCCCTATCAAACTACCAATGGCATTTTTCACATAACTAGAACAAAAAATTTCACAATTTGTATGGAAACACAAAAGAACCCGAATAGCCAAAGCAATCTTGACAAAGAAAAACGGAGCTGGAGGAATCAGGCTCCTGGACTTCAGACTATACTACAAAGCTACAGTAATCAAGACAGTATGGTACTGGCACAAAAACAGAAATATAGATCAGTGGAACGGGATAGAAAGCCCAGAGATAAACCCACACACGTATGTTCACCTTACCTTTGATAAAGGAGGCAAGAATATACAATGGAGAAAAGACAACCTCTTCAATAAGTGATGCTGGGAAAACTGGACAGCTACATGTAAAAGAATGAAATTAGAACACTCCCTAACACCATACACAAAAATAAACTCAAAATGGATTAAAGACCTAAATATAAGGCCAGACACTATAAAACTCTTAGAGGAAAACATAAGCAGAACACTCTATGACATAAATCACAGCAAGATCCTTTTTGACCCACCTCCTAGAGAAATGGAAATAAAAACAAAAATAAACAAATGGGACTTAATGAAACTTAAAAGCTTTTGCACAGCAAAGGAAACCATAAACAAGACGAAAACACAATCCTCTGAATGGGAGAAAGTATTTGCAAATGAAGCAACTGACAAAGGATTAATCTCCAAAATTTACAAGCAGCTCATGCAGCTCAATATCAATAAAACAAACAACCCAATCCAAAAATGGGCAGAAGACCTAAATAGACATTTCTCCAAAGAAGATATACAGATTGCCAACAAACACATGAAAGGATGCTCAACATCACTAATCATTAGAGAAATGCAAATCAAAACTACAGTGAGGTATCACCTCACACTGTTCAGAATGGCCATCATCAAAAAAATCTACAAACAATAAATGCTGGAGAGGGTGTGGAGAAAAGGAACCCTCTTGCACTGTTGGTGGGAATGTAAATTGATACAGCCAGTATGGAGAACAGTATGGAGGTTCCTTTAAAAGCTAAAAATAGAACTACCATATGACCCAACAATCCCACTACTGGGTATATACCTTGAGAAGACCATAACTCAAAAAGAGTCATGTACCACAATGTTCATTGAAGCACTACTTACAATAGCCAGGACATGGAAGGCACCTAAGTGTCCATCAACAGATGAATGGATAAAGAAGATGTGGCACATATATGCAATGGAATGGATTATACTCAGCCATAAAACGAAACGAAATTGAGTTATTTGCAGTGAGGTGGATAGAACTAGAGCCTGTCATACAGAGTGAAGTAAGTCAGAAGGAGTAAAATTCCATACGCTAACACATATATATGCACTCTAAAAAAAAAATAGAAATGGTTCTGATGAACCTAGGGATAGGACAGGAATAAAGACGCAGACATAGAGAATGGACTTGAGGACATAGGGAGGGGGAAGGGTAAGCTGGGACGAAGTGAGAGAGTAGCATTGACATATGTATACTACCAAAGGTAAAATAGTTAGCTAATGGGAAGCAGCTACATCACACGAGGAGATCAGCTTGGTGCTCTGTGACCACCTAGAGTGGTGGGATTGTGAGGGTCAGAGGGAGACTCAAGAGGGAGGTGATATGGGGTTATATGTATACATATAGCTGATTCACTTTGTTATACAGCAGAAACTAACACAACATTTTAAAGCAATTATGCTCCAATAAAGATAGTTTTAAAAAAAAAGAATAGAGCTGCTATAAGCATTTTTTTTAGAGGTTTTTGTGTGAACATTAGTTTTTACTACCCTGGGATAAATGCCCAAAAGTGCAGTCACTGGGTCACTTGGTAATTGCATGTTTTGTTTTATAAGTAAGTGCCAAACTGTTTTCCAGGGTGGCTATACCATTATACATTACTACCAGCAATAGAGGAGTGATCAATTCTCCTCACCAGTATGTGGTGTTAACACTATTTTTTTTTTATTTCAACCATTCTGATAGGTGTATACTGATATCCTATTGTGGTTTTAATTTTCATTTCCTTTACAGCTAATAACGTTGAGCACTTCTCATTTGCCATGTGCATGTTCTCTTCAGAGAAATGTTTCTTCATGTGTTTTGCTCATATTCTAATTGAATTGTTTGATTTTTACACTTGAGTTTCGAGAGTTCTTTACAAATTCCAGACACCAATCCTTCATTGAGTATGTGATTTGCAAATGTTTGCTTCCATCTTTAGTTTACCTCTTCATCCTTTCCATTAGAGTTTCTATGGAGCAAAATTTTAGTTTTGATTACATCAATTTTCACTTTTATGGATCATGCTTTTTGTGTCTAAGAACTCTGTCTACCCCTGAATCCTGAAGACTTTTTTCTAGTTTTATAGAAGTATTATATATTAAGGTTTGCAGTTAATCCCATGATCCATTTTGAGTTTTTGTTTTGTTTTGTTTGTATAGGTGTAAAGTTTACACTGAGGTTCATTCTTTTTGCCTACAGATGTTCAATTATACCAAAACAGTTTGTGGAAACATCTATCTTTCCTTCATTGAATTGGTTTTGCACCTTTGTCAGAAATCAGTTGATTATATTTGTGTTGGTCTATTTTGGAATCTTGCATTCTGGCCCAGTTGTCTGTCCCTCCAGCAATACCAAACTGCCTTGACTGTTATAGCTATATAGTGAGACTAAGCATTGGGTAAAGTGAGTCTGACCTCTTTACTGTGATTTGTCTAGAATGGTTTAGCTATTCTAGGACATATGTCTTTCAATATAAATTTTAAAATAATCTTGTCTATATCTACAAAAAATCTTGCTGGAATATTGGCAGGAATTGCATTCTACCTATAGGTCAGTTTGGGGGAAATTGATGACATCTTTACTCTATTGAATCTTTTGGTCCATGAACATGGTATGTCTTTCTATTTATTTAGATCTTCCTTGATGTGTTTCATCAGCATTTTGTAATTTTCACCATACAAATCATGTACATATTTTGTCTAGTATATAGCTTAGTATTTCATTTTTTGAAGTAAGTAAATGCTGTTGTGTTTTAAGTTTCCATGTGCACATATTTATTATTAGTAAATAGAAATGTGATTGGGTTTTTTGTGTATTAACCTTGTATCCTGCAAACTTGTTGACCTTAATTTATCATCTCTAGGAATTTGTTTGTATGGTTTTGAGATTTTTCTATAGACAACATGTCGTGTAAATAGAGACATTTTTATCTCTTCCTTTCCTACTTGTATGTCTTTTATTTTCTTGTTTTATTGCTGTATTGTCTTATTTCTAAAACTTCCAATACTTTATTAAGAGCCATTAGGGCAGATATACATGTCTTATTCCAGACCTTAGAGAGGAAGTAATGTTTTCATTACTAAGTATGAGAAATGCTTTTTATGCAGTTGAAGTAGTTCTCTGTATTCTGAGAACTAATGAGAATTCTTATGAATGGGTGTTGGACTTTTTCAAATGCTTTCTCTGCATAAAATGATAACAATCATATGTGTTTTCTTCTTTAGCTCAATGATATGCTGGATTATAATGACTGGTTTTTAAATGTTGATCCTTCCTTGAATATCTGAAATAAATCCCACTTTGTCACAGTATATAATTCTCTTTACACACTACTGGATTCAGTTTGCTAATATTTCACTGTGCCTGAGTCCATGAGACATATTCGTGTGTAGTTTCCACTTTATTCTTTTTTAGGGGGATGCTATCTTTGTCCGCTTTTGGCTTCATAAAAAGACTTATGAATGTTTCCTCATCTTCTATTTCTGGAAGAGGTTGTGTAAAATTGGTGGCGATTTTTTAAATGTTTGGTAGAGTTCTCAAGTGTAAATATTCTGAGCCTAGAGGTTTGTTTCACAGGAGATGAAAGATTAAACTTCTTCTATGGTTATAGATAGGACTACACAGATTGTGTACACTTCATCATGGTCGTGTTTTCGAGTTTGTGGTTTTTGAGGTATTGATCAATTTTTTCTAACTTGCTGAATTTATTAGAGCAAAGTTGTTCATGAAATTCCCTCCTTATCTTTTTAATGGCATATGAATTTTAGTAATATCTGCTATTTTACTGCTGATACTGGTGATTTTTTGCTTCTGTCAATTTTTTGGTTTTGTTGTTTACCATTGCTGGAGGTTTTCCAATTTTGTTGATTTTTGTGAAGAATCAGATTTTTGTGTCATTGCTTTATTATTTTCTGATTTTTAATTGCAGTTATTTTTGCCCTTTATTATTTCCTTTCTTTTGTTTTAACATCTTTATTGGAGTATAACTGCTTTACAATGGTGTGTTAGTTTCTGCTTTATAACAAAGTGAGTCAGCTATACATATACATATATCCCTATATCCCTATATCTCTTCCCTCTTGCATCTGCCTCCCTCCCACATTTCCTATCCCACCCTTCTAGGTGGTAACAAAGCCCCTACTGACCGGGAAAGTGCAGACAGCTTCCCACATTAGGAATTTGACCAGCAGGCCACAGGACCTGCCACCAGTGACCTGGAAGGGTGTGGAGAGCTCCAGCAGCTAGCAATTCTGCCAGCAGACCCCAGACCCCAAGACCCACCCTCACTGACTGGGAAGGGAACGGACAGCTCCAACCACTAGGAAATCCACCAGTGGACCCCAGGACCAGCCCCTGCTGACCCAGAAGGGCATAGAGAGCTCCAGCCACTAGGAATTCTGCCAGTGGGCCAGAGGACCCACCCCGGCTGACCTGGAAGGGAGCGGACAGCTCCAGCCACTAGGAATTCTGCCAGTGGGCCCCAGGACCTGCCCACACTGTCCCAGGAGCAGACAGAAACCTCTTGCTACTAGGAAATCTGTCAGCAGATGCAGGAAACAGCCCAGCTGTCCCAGGAGCATGCAGATAGCTCTCGCTACTAGGAAATCTGCCAGTTGGTGCCAGGACCCTCCCTGATGTCCTGAGAGGGTGCAGATAGCTACTGTCCACTAGGAAATGTGCCCAGAGGAGGGGCTGAAACCAGAGCTGAGCCCCAGGGGCTCAAGAAGAGGAGCTGAAATCTTTCCTTGCAGCTGCGTGAACTGCATAGTTACACCTCCTCTGACCGCTTCCTAAATCCAGTGTCTGTGAAACATCTGAAAGGACAACAAGTGCTCTTGCAGCTGGAATGGGTCTGACTTTAGCAACTGTGGGCTTTATGGGCATGTATACACGGCGGTTGGGTCAAGTCAAACCCTGAGCTGCCTCCATAGCTCCCACAGTGGGTCCAGGTGCATGATTACTACAGTCCAGGGGCCTGACCTCAGTGGATCTGTGCCAGTGGCCAGGTGAAAGCAACACCTGAGAGTCATCAGGGCTAAATGCAGACATACCCACAGCTAAGGCAGGACCAAGAGCAGTGCCAACAACAGTATATTTTGCGAGCCTGCAGAACAGGTGAAAGGGGACACAACAGAGCACATTCACAGGTGACAGCTCCAGAGGCGGAATACTCAGTGGATTCTCTCCCAATGGGAGTGCTCCAATCCTGCCTACCTCACAATGCAGATCATAATCACAGCTAAGAAGCAGACCTGGGGGCCTCTATTCAACAACTAGGGATCAGACCTCACCTCTGACCCAGCGCAATGACAACCACAGAGTAAAGGGGAGGCCTCACTCAATATCTAGGGCAGGCTCTGGCCACCAAAACACCAATCAAACCCCCTATCAAGGAGATAATGACAACCTCACCCACAAGGGGCAGACACCAGAAGCAGGAGGAACCATGATCCTGCAGCCTGTGGAAAGGAGAACACAAACACAGTAAGTTTGACAAAACGAGATGACAAAGAAATATGTTACAGATGAAGGAACAAGATAAAAACCTACATGAACAACCAAATGAAGGGGAGATAAGCAATCTATCTAAAAAAGAATTCAGAGTAACGATAGTAAAGGTGATCCAAGATCTCAGAAAGAGAATGGAGGTGTGGACTGAGAAGATACAAGAAAATTTTAACAAATGCCTAGAAGAACTAAAGAACAAACAAACAGATATGAACAAGACAATAACTGAAATGAAAAATACACTAGAAGGAATCAATAGCAGAATAACTGAGGCAGAAGAATGGATAAGAGACCTGGAAGACAAAATGATGAAAATCTCTGCCACAGAACAGAATAAAGAAAAAAGAATACAAAGAAATTAGGACAGTCTCAGAGACCTCTGGGACAATATTAAACACATCAACAATCGAATTATAGGGGTCCCAGAAGGAGAAGGAAAAGATAAAGAGCCTGAGAAAATATTTGAACAGGTTATAGTTGAAAATTTCCCTAACATGGAAAAGGAAGTAGTCACTCAAGTCCAGGAAGCACGGAGAGTCCCATACAGGATAAAGCCAAAGAGGAGCATGCCTAGACACATATTAATCAAACTAACAGGAATTAAACACAAAGAAAAAAACATTAAAAGGAACAAGGGAAAAGCAACAAATAATATACAAGGGAATCCTCATAAGGTTAACAGCTGATTTTTCAGCAGAAACTCTACAGGCCAGAAGGGAATGGCAGGAAGTATTTAAAGTGATGAAATGGAAAAACCTACAACTAAAAATACTCTACCCAACAAGGATCTCATTCAGATTCACTGTAGAAAACAAAAACATTGCAGACAAGCAAAAGCTAAGAGAATTCAGCACCACCAAACCAGCTTTACAACAAATGCTAAAGGAACTTCTCCAGGCAAAAAACACAAGAGAAGCGAACAAAAAAGGAAGGGAAGAAAAAAGACTTACAAAAACAAACCCAAAATAATTAAGACAATGGCAAAAAGGACATACATATCAATAATTACTTTAAATGTAAATGGATTAAATGCTCCAACCAAAAGACACAGACTGGCTACTGGATACAAAAACAAAAAAAAAGGGAGAGGACTCTAATCAATAAAATTAGAAATGAAAAAAAGAAGTTACAACTGACACCACAGAAATACAAAGGATCATAAGAGATAACTACAAGCAACTATATGCCAATAAAATGGACAACCTAGAAGAAATGGACAAATTCTTAGAAAGGTACAAACTTCCAAGACTGAACCAGGAAGAAATAGAAAATATGAACAGACCAATCACAGGTAATGAAATTGAAACTGTGACTTAAAATCTTCCAACAAACAAAAGTCCAGGACCAGATGGCTTCAAAGGCAAATTCTATCAAACATTTTGAGAAGAGCTAGCACCTATCCTTTTCATACTCTTCCAAAAACTGCAGAGGAAGGAACATTCCCAAACCCATTCTATGAGGTCACAATCACCCTGATACCAAAACCAGACAAAGACATCGCAAAAAAAGAAAATTACAGGCCAATATCACTGATGAATATAGATTCAAATACCCTCAACAAAATACTAGCAAACAGAATCCAACAACACATTAAAAGGGTCATACACCATGATCAAGCGGGATTTATCCCAGGGATGCAAGGATTCTTCAATATACACAAATCAACCAATGTGATACACCTTATTAACAAATTGAAGAATAAAACCATATGATCATCTCAATAGATGTAGAAAAAGCTTTTGACAAATTCAACACCCATGTACGATTAAAAAAAAAAAAAAAAAAAACTCTCCAGAAAGTAGGCATAGAGGGAACACACCTCAACATAATAAAGGCCATATACAACAAACCCACAGCAAACATCATTCTCAATGGTAAAAAACTGAAAGCATTTCCTCTAAGATCAGGAACAAGACAAGGATGTGTCCACTCTCACCATTTTTATTCAACATAGCTTTGGAAGTCCTAGCCACAGCAATCAGAGAAGAAAAAGAAATAAAAGGAATCCAACTGGGGAAAGAAGAAGGAAAACTCACTGTTTGCAGATGACATGATACTATACATAGAAAATCCTAAAGATGCTACCAGAAAAGTACTAGAGCTCATCAATGAATTTGTTGAAGATGCAGGATACAAAATTAATACAGAGAAATCCCTTGCATTCCTATACACTAACAATGAAAGATCAGAAAGAGAAATTAAGGAAACACTCCCATTTACCATTGCAACAAAAAGAATAAAATACCTAGGAATAAACCTACCTAAGGAGGCAAAAGACGTGTACTCAGTGAACTATAAGATCCTATGAAAGAAGTCAAAGACGACACAAACAGATGGAGAGATATACCATGTTCTTGGATTGAAAGAATCAATATTGTGAAAATGGCTATATGACCCAAAACAATCTGCAGATTTAATGCAATCCCCATTAAATTACCAATGGCATTTTTCACAGAATTAGAACATAAAAATTCACAATTTTCATGGAAACACAAAAGACCCTGAATAGCCAAAGCAATCTTGAGAAAGAAAAATTGAACTGGAGGAATCAGGCTCCCTGACTTCAGACTATACTACAAAGCTACAGTAATCAAGACAGTATGGTAGTGGCACAAAAACAGAAATATACATCAAAAACAGAAATATACATCAAATATACATCAAAACTATACATCTTTCAGGATAGAAAGCCCAGAGATAAACCCATCTACCTATGGTCACCTAGTCTATGACAAAGGAGGCAAAAATATACAAAGGAGAAAAGATAGTCTCTTCAATAGTTGTGCTGGGAAAACTGGACATCTATGTATAAAAGAATGATATTAGAACACTCCCTAACACAGTCCACAAAAATAAACTCAAAATGGATTAAACACCTAAATGTAAGGCCAATACTATAAAACTCTTAGAGGAGAACATAGGCAGACACTCTTTGACATAAATCACAGCAAGATCTTTTTTGATCCACTTCCTAGAGTAATGAAAATAAAAACAAAAATAAAGAGATGGGATCTAATTAAACTTAAAGGCTTTTGCACAGCAAAGGAAACCACAAACAAAAAGACAACCCTCAGAATGGGAGAAAATGTTTGCAAATGAAGCAACTGACAAGGGATTAATCTCCAAAATATACAGACAGCTCATGTAGCTCAATATCAAAAAAACAACCAGCCCAATCAAAAAATGGGCAGAAAATCTAAATAGACATTTCTCCAAAGAAGACATACAGGTGACCAAAAAGCATATTAAAAGATGCTCAACATCACTAATCATTAGAGAAATGCAAATAAAAACTACAATGAGGTATCACCTCACACTGGTCAGAATGTTCATCATCAAAAAATCTACAAACGTAAATACTGGACAGGGTGTGGAGAAAAGGGAACCCTCCTACACTATTGGTTGGAATGTGAATTGGTACAGCCACTATGAAGAACAGTACAGAGGTTCCTTAAAAAACTCAAAATAGAACTACTACCATATGACCCAGCAATCCCACTCCTGGGCATATCCCCAGAGAAAACTATAATTCAAAAAGAAACATGCCCCCCAATGTTCATTTCAGCACTATTTACAATAGCCAGGACATGGATGCAATGTAAATGTCCATCAACAGAGGAATGGATAAAGAAGATGTGGTACATATGTACAATGGAATATTACTCAGCCATAAAAAAGAACAAAATAATGTCATTTGCAGCAACATGGATGGATCTAGAGACCGTCATACTGAGTGAAGTAAGTCAGAGACAGAAAGACAAATATCATATGATATCACTTATATGTGGAATCTAAAAAAAAGGGGGGGTACAAATGAACTTATTTACAAAACAGAAGTAGATTCACAGATGTAGAAAACAAACTTATGGTTACCTGGGGATAAGGGCGGGGGAGCGAGGGATAAATTGGGAGATTGGGATTGACATATACATACAACCATATATAAAATAGGTAACTAATAAGAACCCGCTGCATAACACAGGGAACTCTACTCAATACTCTGTAGTGGCCTATATGGGACAAGAATCTAAAAAAAAAAAAAAGAGTGGTTATATGTATATGTATAACTGATTCATTTTGTTGTACACCTGAAACTAACACAACATTATAAATCAACTGTACTCCAATAAAATTTTTAAAAATAAAAATATTTTTAAAACATAAATCATCACCTACTGGTATCACCATTTTACCACTTGGAGTCAAGTAGGGATCTCTCATTTCCATTTAGGTCCCTTTACCTTTCCCACTTTGAAATATCATTGTTTTGGGTATCAGCTGATATTATATTTTTTTTATTTCAATCATGAAATGTGATTTACAAAATGCATAAAAAATGAGATAATCTCTTGTATGGACCCATATTTCTGCCCTATCTGTTGATCTTTCTTCCTTACTGAGGTTCCTAGATTTTATTATTATTATTATTATTATTATTATTTCCTTCCTGTTCCAAGAACCTCCTTTAGCCTCCTGACACATCTACTGGCAACAAACTATTTTAGTTTTCCTTCATCTGAGAATATCTTTATTTACCCTTCATTTTTGAAGTATAGTTTCACTGGATATAGTATTCACAGATGACAGTTATTTCTTTCAGTACTTGAAAAATATTGTGCTACTTCATTCTGGCTCTATGGTTTCAACTCAGAAATCCACTGGTATTCAAATCAGTGTCCTCCTATGGGTATGGTATAGTTTTTCTGGCTGCTTTTAAGATGATTCCTTTGTCTTCAGTTTTCAGAATTTTATTGTGATATTTTTCGGCATGGATTTGTTTGGGTTTATCCCATTTACTTTTTGCTCAGCCTCTTGAATCTGGACACTTGTGCATTTTACCAAATTTTAGTTTTCAGTCATTTCTAAAAATACTCTTTCAGCCTCACTCTCTTTCTCATCTCCTTCTGGGACTCTGTACAAATATTGGATCTCTGGTTATTATCCAAAGGTCTCTGAAACTGTTCTTTTTTTCATCTCTCCTCTGTTCAGTTTGGTGAATTCTATTCAACCATCCTCGTTGTTCACTGGTTTTATTTATTCATTGGTCATCTCCACTCTACTACTGATCCCATCTTACAAGTTTATTTTAATTTCTAATGTAGTATTTTTGTTTCCATAATTTTCACTTGGTTCTTTTTCTTAATATCTATTTCTTTGCTGAGATTTTCTACCTCTTTATTTTTTTCAAGAGAATGCTGAATTGATCATTGAAACATTTTCATGACATCTGCTTTAAAGTTCTCAGATAATTTCAACATCTGATTCATTGTGGTCTTGGCATTAGTTGATTTTTTTTTCCTCATTCAGTTATAATTTTTTGGCTCTTGGCATAACAGGGGATTTTCAGTTGTATTCTGGACATTTGTCTTATGATAGTAAGAGACTCTGGATCCTATGTAAGTCTCTATTTCAGCAGCCAGTCACCCTGTTTACATTTGATGTGGTGGTCCTGGTGTGCTGAAGGCTGTGGTCCCACTGACAGTTCAATCAGAGTCATTCCACACTATTTTGGTCTGTGTAATTTATCTGGTGCTTCTGAGGTTCCTGCTGGTCCCCAGTGTTGCTGCCTGAGGGGCAGAGGGATTTCCAGGTAGAGTCTCTGTGTAGCAGAAAAGAGGCTTCCTGGCTGGATGCTTGTCAGGAAACCCTAAGAACATCTCCTTGCTGTCCTATGTCTTGAGGGAAGGGGGTTTACACCTGTGGGACAAGGAGACATTCTGAGCCAGGACCTACACCATAGCTGGGCCCCTCCTAACCCTGTGTCCCTAGTTGGGAGGGAACTCTTGGGGCCACAGGGGCTTCCTTGTGTGGCAGCACCCCTCTATCTGTGAGTAGAGTGTCCTGGCCAGGACACTTCTTGGGCCGGGTCCCTCTTGACCACCCTAGTATCACCTAGTGGGACAAAGGGATCTCAGGATTGTGGGGATTCCCCTCCACGCCCGGCCGAGGCCCAGGGTTTCTAGGCAGGGGAGGAAAGTCCTTCCTGGCCTTGTGGTTAGTGAGGCTCAGGATTTTCCTGGCTCTCCTGGCATCCCCATTTCACTCAGTCAGAGAAGGGAGTGAGCTTCCCTGCTGCTGGGTTGGGGGAAATACGGGATCAGGGTCCACTTCTCCTGTTGAGTGGAGAGACATGCAATGCCCTGGCATGGTGTTGTACCTCCCATCCTGGGGCCCAAGCCCGTTCTCCATCTTACCACCTTTCAGGGCTCTCCTTTAGTTGTCTGTCCCATTACTTCCAGGGTTTATAGTTGCACTTCATGGGGGAGCAGTTCTCCATCTTCTCCAGGCTGGAAGTCCTCAGAACACAAATTTAAATTTATAATATTTTACCATTTGATAAGTCAATGAAAGAACCAACAATAGGTTTAGGCAACAAGACCTCCTTGCTCTATTTTCTCAACAAATATTTTCTGAGTACCTAGTGTATACCTATAGCTGGTCTAGGCCATGCATGTACAGCTATAAACAAGACAGAGAGTTCTGCCCTCTGGAAATAACATTTTAGTGGAGAAACCAGCCAATAATCAAGTACAAAATATACATAAAGCATGAATTTTAGGTAGTATTGTGTATCATTATGAAAATAAAGCAATTTAAGAAGCTGGTGTAGGGCAGAGGGGAGGGGAAGTTTAGGGTAAGAATTTTAGATTCAGCTGAAGAGAACAATGGGAATATTTTACTGTCTCACTATGTTTCAGAAAGTGTGATATCTTTGGGAATCGTAGCGTGAAAGACAGACCAAATCTAAGGAGGTAAAGATCTGGATGTCTAATCCTGGCATTGCCACTGAACAGCTATGTGACTTTTTCCTGAATCTTGGTTTTTCTCTGTAATATGAGTATAATCATAAAACATGGCATGAATATTTTCATAAATTCTAAGGCATGAGACATAGATTATATTCATGTGAAGTGTCGCAGGAAGGAGACTATATTGACACTGAATAGGAAATGTTTAACACTCCATGATTTGATCTATCAAAACATTGCGGAATATTTCAGACACACCGAACAGTACCCCTATAATTACTCTAAGTGCCAGAAGCTGGAGTTATGCAAAAGATGAGCTGGCTTATTTTCATAAAATAATCAAATCTATGTTATTTTGAACACTGCACTTAAAAAAGACAAATTATATAGAATTAATACTATCGAGAAAAAAACCTATAGTAAGGGTGAGATCTCACAGAACTTAGTGCAGAGCACATGTTGGGTGTGTGTGACTCAAAAGTGAGGGAGACAGCTCCTAGAGAAATGGAAATAAAAACAAAAATAAACAAATGGGACCTAATGAAACTTAAAAGCTTTTAAACAGCAAAGGAAAACATAAACAAGACCAAAAGACAACCCTCAGAATGGGAGAAAATATTTGCAAATGAAGCAACTGACAAAGGATTAATCTCCAAGATTTACAAGCAGCTCATGCAGCTCAATAACAAAAAAACAAACAACCCAATCCAAAAATGGGCAGAAGACCTAAATAGACATTTCTCCAAAGAAGATATACAGATTGCCAACAGACACATGAAAGAATGCTCAACATCATTAATCATTAGAGAAATGCAAATCAAAACTACAATGAGATATCATCTCACACCGGTCAGAATGGCCATCATCAAAAAATCTAGAAACAATAAATGCTGGAGAGGGTGTGGAGAAAAGGGAACCCTCTTGCACTGTTGGTGGGAATGTAAATGGATACAGCCACTATGGAGAATAGTATGGAGGTTCCTTAAAAAACTAAAAATAGAACTACCATACGACCCAGCAATCCCACTACTGGGCATATACCCTGAGAAAACCATAATTCAAAAAGAGTCATGTACCAAAATGTTCATTGCAGCTCTATTTACAATAGCCAGGACATGGAAGCAACCTAAATGTCCATCAACAGATGAATAGATAAAGAAGATGTGGCACATATATACAATGGAATATTACTCAGCCATAAAAAGAAATGAAATGGAGGTATTTGTAGTGAGGTGGATGGACCTAGAGTCTGTCATACAGAGTGAAGTAAGTCAGAAAGAGAAAAACAAATACAGTATGCTAACATATATATATATGGAATCTAAGGGATTAAAAATTAAAAAAAAAAGGTCATGAAGAACCTAGGGGCAAGACGGGAATAAAGACACAGACCTACTAGAGAATGGACTTGAGGATATGGGGAGGGGGAAGGGTAAGATGTGACAAAGTGAGAGAGTGGCATGGACATATATACACTACCAAATGTAAAACAGATAGCTAGTGGGAAGCAGCCGCATAGCACAGGGAAATCAGCTCTGTGCTTTGTGACCACCTAGAGGAGTGGGATAAGGAGGGTGGGAGGGAGGGAAGTGCAAGAGGGAAGAGATATGGGAACATACGTATATGTATAACTGATTCACTTTGTTATAAAGCAGAAACTAACACACCATTGTAAAGCAATTATACTCCAATAAAGATGTTAAAAAAAAAAAAAAAGTGAGGGAGAGAGGAAAGGGGAAGAAGTGGAGCTCACATTTCTTCAGCAAGGGGTCCAGGAAGAAAGACTTGACTCGGGGAGCCACAGTGGGAAGATAAGGCTGGAGTAAACAGAAAGATGAACGCCAACATCACAATTTCACAATTTCACCTGTGAGTGAAGTGTCTCTTCCTGGACCACAGAGGTGGGTAAGGCTGAAACTCAAACATACGTCTGCCAGAAGCAGAGGGCTGCATTCTTTCTCCTTATAACACCGTAGGAGACGAGAAAACAACAAACAAAACAGTCAGTGTAAGTAACAATAATCTGAGATATGATGGTTGATGCCAGGAGAAAGTGACGGTGTTGAACTTTGCCTGAGTCTGTGCTCCTAGGAAACAGAAGGTCAGTAAATGCCCCCACGTCTGTGTTTGGGGAAGTGGTCCACTGCAAAGGCCTCCCCTTCCCCACACAACTTGGATAAGACTCATGACGCCCCCTGTTCACCTAGGACCAGGCCAGACAGCCCAAACTCCCATTGACCAATCTGGACAAATGCCTGCCATCTTGACCAGTCTTCAGCCAGGCTTCTACCTGGCAACTACCCCTCCTTCATGGCCGCGTGGCTGGACCACACCAACCCCAACTTGTCAGCTCCATCTTAGGCTGCCACCCCTCCCCGTCTCTACGTGACTGAGCTTTAGCCCACTCACAGGAATATGCCCAAGCCAGAGAAGCTTCCTGTCAACGTTCACCCTTGCCATCATCTGTTATGAAAACCGGAAGAATACCTCCTGCTGACACAGATGGTTAATGGTCCCCAGGGAATGATGGTCATGAGATCATAGTGGGAGGGAAAACCCTGGTCTGGTCAGTGCTGATATGCTTCTCCCTAGCAGTCAGATTCTGTCTTTGGCTTCAGCCCCTCTAAGTCCCCATTTCAGGGACAGAATGCAGCTGCGAGTGCCTCTGGATCATCGTCATCTACCCGAACCTGCCTGGACTTAATTTACCCAAAATAAACTTCATAATCGCACTTGATGAAGTTGCTAACTTCCTTTTTCCATCTCAAATTTCCTACTCAGTTCGGTGAGCGCTTTAGGTTCCCGTCCTACTTGGAAAATAGCCCGTTCAAGAATTGATCTCAGGGAAATACATTCCTTTTCAACTGTCTGGTCACCTCTCATCCCATGCCTCCACAACATTTCTTTCTAGCACCTTTATGCCTCTCTATACAAGAAAGCCTCTTTCCTCCTGACCTTTCAGACAAATTCACTAGACCTCTTGGCAAAAGTCAGCACAGTTGCCCAATGTCACTTTCTCTGACCATAATGTTCTCTTGAATTTCAGGGCACAGCATTCCACTGATTTTCATCTCGTATCTCTGGCTGCTCTTCTGTTGGCTCTGAGTTGAGGTCCTCCTCTTTTTTAGCTGTCATCTTAATGGTAAAGATCATAAATAATGTTCATAAAGATTATAGTTACGCTCCAAGAGATAAATGAGCTCTTGGAGCTTCTTTTTCTCTTCTTCTATTCTTCCTTCTCCTCCCCCCTCCTCTCCCTCTCCCTCCCCCCCCCCCTTTTCTTCTCTCTCACCTTCTCTCCCTTCTCTCTCACCTTCTCTCCCTTCCTCTCTCTCCCTCTTTCTCTCTCTCTCTCCCCACTCCCTCTTTCCCATTGATTGTATTCTTTCCCATGACTTTAAATACCATCTCTATGCAAAAACTCCCAAATTTCTATCTCCAACCAAAACTTCATTTCCTGCCCCAGTGTGTCTATCAGTCATGGACTAAATTGTGCTCTACCCCTAAAACTCATATGTTGAAGACCTTATCCCCAGTAAGTTAAAATTTGGCCATATTTGGAGATAGGGCCTTTAAAGAGGTGATTAAGTTAAGATGAGGCAGTTTGAATAGGCCTAATCCAATCTGACTGACGTCCTCATTAAGAAGAGAAAATTGGTACACAGAGGGATACGAGGGATGGATACACACAGAGGAAACACCATGTGAGGGTGCAACAGGCTGCCATCTGCAAGTCAAAGTCTTGGAAGAAACCAAACCTGCCAATACTTTGATCTCAGACTTCCAGCCTCTAGAACTGTGAGAAAATGAATTTCTATTGTTTAAATCCCTCAGTCTGTGGTATTTGTTATGGCGACCCTAGCAAACAAACACAGTGTCCAACTGTCTGTTTGATATCTACCTTGGAGATGTCACAGGCATCTCAACATACACTTGTCCAAACTTGACCTTCCTCAAATCTTCTCCTCCCCATTAAATGTGCCTACCATCCAATTATTTGATCAAACTTAAAAACTAAGAGTGATTCTTGATTCTTCCCTGTTCAATATTACCAAATCCTTCCAATTATTCCAGTGAAATATTTATTTACATTGCTCACTTTATGGTTCAGATGACTATTACTTCTTGATTGGCCTAATAATGTATGTCCGTAAATTATCTCCCTGCTTCCATTCTTATCTCCCTAACGGACACTCTCCACTCAGTAGCCAGAGGGCTCTTGCTAAATATTTTGTGCAGCTTTCCACTTGTCCTCGGAGAGAAGGAAGGTTGATCCAAATTCTCTATCCTGACGTCATTGTCCAGATCCAGAGTCCAAACACCATGATTTCTTATCTCTCCTCCTTCCTGGCCTTTATCTTCATCTTCTTCTTTTTTTCTTTTCAATGACAGGCTTTTCTTATGAAATCTATTTCCCTATTATACCAAAATCCTGGCCTGATGGATGTTCTTCATCCATCCATCCAGTATGATGCATGAACTTCAGTACTTCCGGAAGCAACAGGTGACTCTCACCATTGAGACATTCTTGTCTAGGAATTTGAGTCCCGGGTGCCTTTGAAATCCAACACATGCACCTTATTAGCTACCTCATTAGGTACACATGTCTCATAAGTAAAGAGGGAAAACCTGGCTTTTCCTCACCTGTCGTCCTCTTCCTTCTCTATCTCCTCTATGTTTTATCCCCAGCTTACTCTCCCTTTCTAGAACATTCCCACGTGAAAGCAATGTTTTCATTCAAGCCAACCTTTTTACTGCGCTAGGAGGTAAGGGAGGGTTAGAAATGTGTTGGTGATTGTCCAGGTGTCCTCGAGGCTTAGCACTGAGCATAGAGCTTTGTGACAAGCACCACAATAGGTGCTGAATAATTCTTTGTTAATTTGAAAATGACGTTTTAGCAAATTTGGGGGGTTTCTGAAAAATTAAGAACGATTTCAGGAAGAATTCCATGGAGCTCTGCCAGATCCCAGGAGAAGTCTGGACACTTACTTTGCCTCACACAGCGCCCATTACCTGTCAGGGGCCGAACCCCACGTGTGGAGACCACTCCTGCCTGTTCCTCGGGCAGCTGTGAGGGGTCCAAGGCTGTGGCATCTAACACACAGAGTGCTTGTTGTGCGAAATCACCTCCCACCTCGTGGAAACTGCACAGATGGGGAAACTGAGAGAAAGAGGCTGAGTAACACACACACGACCCACGTCTAGTAAGGGGTTGACCCAGGATTCAGCCCCAGCCATCAGGGTCCAACAGCTATGCTGGTAACTGCTATTCTAGGAGGGTCTCAGCTCCGGAGAGCGGAGGTGCTACACACCCCTAGTCCCCCATCCCACTGGAATCACTCTCCTGGTACACCTGAGAAAAACAGAGGTCCCAAGACACTCAGTCCATTGGCCAACTCTTCTGTTACTTGCATCTCAAAACAGGCTAAGAGGTGGGGTGATTTCATTGTTATCACTGGCTACCAAATTCCATAAGGGCAGACCCGAGGCCATTTCCCATCTTGTGTCCCTCACTGTACACATTTTTGTCCAGAGAAGATCACTGGAGTAAGATCAATAAATAGCAAGCAGATAAGCAAGTAAAATATTCTTAAAATATTAGGATGCTCACCTAGAAGCAAAATATCTTGACTTTCATTAACTTTCAATATAGAATGAATTAATCTAGAAAAAAAATTAATACGGGAAAAAGCTGCATTTTTAGACTCTTAAAAAGATACTTAAATGTTTTTATTTTTTCTAGGTTGTCTGTGAAACAAGAAAACTCAGACGTCATTCTTGTTTACACACGTAACTGAAATCGGTTAAAGCCCATGTCATGAGCCAGATGGGAGGGAAGAACCCCTGGACACTTCGCAGCTCCCTGTCCGTGCATCTCTGTGTCTAAATAGATTGCCAACCAGGTCTCATATCAGCAATAGAGCCTTTGTTCACACAGCAATAAACTGAAGTGTACAATTGAGCTTACACTCCACATATAAACTGTATCCAGGACACAACTAACAAAATAACAAGAAGTGAACCATAAAGTTCTTGAAATGTTGAAGAATTACAGGAAGTTCCTAAGAAAGAAACAAAAATATTATGCTTTGTAAAACATCAGTAGAAGTTGCACTGGAGTTGTTTTGTTTGGTGAGTAAACATAGTCGTTTTTTACCTCCTGAAGATGTTGGCTCAAACCCCAAGTGTGACTAAACCGAAAATTTTTCATGAAACCATGCTGTCTAATGCAGCCAACCCTCCACCAGTCTGAAGATGAGGACCGTGGAAAGAGTGAACGTGATCAGCCTCTCCGGGCAGGGGATGCTGCGGGGAGCCACCCGGAAGGGGCCTCTCATTTATGAGGCAGGAAGGGCGCGCCAGTTGTGCCCTGGTGTTCACATCAGTGTGAAGGAGGAACAGGGGAACAGCCTGCGGAGCAGACCCTGTCCCCCCTCGACCAGCATCCCGTCCTGCTCCTCCTACTTCTCCAGGGGAAGCCTTGGTGCCCCAGGGGCTCATCCCAAAGGCTGCTACAGGCTCTGTTTCTCATGATTTTCGCAAGCACTCCATGAGACAGGCTGTTTCATCCATCACCTGGGATCTGGTGAAGGCCTGCTGGGTGGCACGCATGGTGTCCTTGTGAATAAGCTGGTGCTCAAGGACCTCGTAGGGCCCTCCCACGGTCACACGCCCGTGCAGCTGATCAGAAACTGGATCCCAGATCATGTGATTTCAAGTTCCCTGCCCTTTCAGCTACCAGCAACCCCACTCTTTTTCAATTCCAAAAGAACCGAAAGCAGGATCTTGAAGAGAAATCTGCACTCCCATGTTCACTGCAGCACTATTCACAATAGCCAAGATTTAACAACAAGCCAAATGTCCACTGACACATGAAAGGATAAAGAAAGTGTGAGATAGACATACATATATAGATAGAGATAGAGATAGAGGTAGATAGAGATGATATAGATATAGATAGAGATAGATAGGTGTAGATGTAGATATAGATGTAGATATAGGTATAGATAGATACAGATATAGATAGATATAGATAGATATAGAGGTAGATATTGATAGATATAGATATAGATATAGATAGATGTAGATGTAGATATAGATAGATAGATATAGATATAGAAAGATATAGATAGATATAGATAGATGTAGATGTAGATAGATATAGATATAGATAGATGTAGATACAGGTATAGATAGATGATATAGATATAGATATAGATAGATATAGATAGATGTAGATGTAGATGTAGATATAGATAGATAGATATAGAGATAGACATAGATATAGTTAGATGTAGATGTAGATATAGATATAGATAGATATCGATATAGAGGTAGATATTGATAGATATAGATATATAGATTTAGAGGTAGATATAGATGTAGATATAGAGATAAATGTAGATAGAGATTTAGATAGAGATAGAGATAGAGATAGATAGATGTAGATATAGATATAGATATAGATAGATATAGATATAGGTATAGATATAGATAGATATAGATGTAGATATAGATATAGATAGATGTAGATGTAGATATAGATATAGATAGATATAGATATAGGTATAGATATAGATAGATATAGATGTAGATATAGATATAGATAGATAGAGATAGAGATGTAGATATTGATAGATACAGATGTAGATGCAGATATAGATATAGATGTAGATAGATAGAGATAGAGATATATGTAGATGTAGATATAGATAGATATAGACATAGGTATAGATATAGATAGATATAGATATAGCTAGATGTAGATATAGAGATAGATATAGATAGATATGGATACACACAGCAGAGTATTATTCAGCCTTAAACAAGAAGGAAATCCTATCATTTGCAACAACATGGATGAGACTGGAGGACAATTACACTAAGTGAAATAAGGACAAATACTGCTTGATTCCACTTAACATGAGGAATCTAAAATAGTCAGACCCATAGAAGCAGAGAGTAGAATGGTGGTTGCCAGGGGATGGGTGGAGGGGGAAATGGGGGGATGTGCAGTAGGTATAAAGTTACAGTTATACAAGATAAATACATTCTAGAGACCTTCTGTACACCATAGTGCCTATAGCTAACCATTTAGCATTGTGCACCTAAAAACTTGTTAAGGGGGTAGATCTCATGCTAAGTGTTCTTAGCACCAAAAAAAAGGCAAGGGGGACACAAGAAATCTCATGGAGGTAATGGATGTTTCTCAGTTCGTGGTGATGGTATCAGGGGCGCAGGCAATATCCAAACTCATCAAAATGTATACAGTAAATAAGTGTAACAGTTGGTAGATTACATATACCTCAGTGAAGCTGAACAAAGAAATGTCAAGAATATCTATTTTAAATAAGAGGATGCATGTTAGAATTCAGTTCTCATGGTATTTGGATGGGTTGCAGAGGAAGCTGCGAAAGACTCTAGTATTCCTCAGAAACCTTCTAGTTTCAATACACAGAATTCCCTGATGTGTGGAATTGGACAGCATGAGAAATAGAGCAGGAGGAGACCTCCTTGTAAGGATCTCCCCGCTAGGGTCTCTGCTGGTTGGCATGGACATGCATGGCATCCCATCAAAATCTGAAAAGTTTGCCTTGCCTTTCCAGGCAACCCAGCCTGTGGTCAGCAGTGACGGGCAATGAGAAGACACGTGCTTGCCCAGTTGAGTCTGAGCCAACACCAGTAGGAAGGGCTGTGAAAGGCTGTTTGACCACAGTGGTTTTCTACGGCAAACAAAAACTAGACTAATGAAAAATGTCAATGAGAAGAAATCCGGAAAAAGCTACAGACAGAACTTCTGACTTTAGGGAAAAATATTCGGAATTGCCAACAATATATCTGGGAAATGGGCCACCTGGTTTTGAAGCCTCAGACACAACAAATGGTTCGGAGGACTTAGACCAGCCGACCTAAACCAGAACCAGACCTTTCACACGGGAACCCGCCTTGCTGCCGCTCCTGTGAGCTGCCCTGGCTTGTGGCAACGTCGGGGAAACATTCTGCATGGCTGAGTGAGGGCTCAGAGGAAACTCACGACGGTCAGGAATGTACTGTTCTTTGAGCTATTTCCTTTAACAACGTGGAAGAAATAATAATTAGTATAAACAGTAGTCACCAGACTTGGCTTGATGCAGGAGAAATAAGAACACAAGATTTTCAAAGATTCAAGTTCAAGGAAAAGTTCTTTCTCCACTGTCCTGTGGGAATGGGACTAAGTCAGTGAAACTCTCTGAGCCTCAGTTTTTCCTTCTGTAACATTAGCAGATACCTGCCTTGTAGGGTTATGAATAGGCTTAGGTGCCCTGGAGGCATTGCCATGTGCTTCCTTATTATTCTCAATAGTTCTATAATCTGCAATTAGGTGTTAGGTGATCCCCAATAAATTAGAAGAAATAATAAGCAAAGCTAAAATGAGACTCCCGGAAGAAATTTCTGACTTCCAAAGAGATTATAGTCACAAAGAGTTCAAGACATTAAATTTATCATATTTTCAAGAAACATTAAAATCCTTCCAGAATATATAAAAAGATGAAAAAAAATTATTTTACCAAGCACACTTAAGGCTGATATGAAAGTATAATTAATGTAGATCAGAAAAGAAAAACTGCAGAACTAATCTCACAAGATAATGATTGAGATCCTTAAATAATAGCTAATAAATATACTTTGAAATTCAAAAATAAGAATAAGATGGTGTTTGCCTAACACAAAGAAGAGTACTCACTTCAAAGCAGTTGCTCCTAACTTGGAAGTATCAGCTGATTCTCAGTGATACCAGGAATATGAGAAACAGAAAGAGAGAGAGAGATTGAGACAGAAAAGACCCCAATAACACCATGATGATTCAACATTGCTGAGGAAGATATTGTCAATACAATATGACATTAAATATAAATAGTGGACTGGAAAAAATAAAACTGTATTTATCTGAATATGTGATCATGTAGATAAAAATCCTAAGATAAGAACTAAAAACTGGTTTGGGTCACATAAGAATCAGAGAGACAAAGGCAGTAGCAGGCAGTTCTATGGGTCTGAGGAGGAGAGAGCCCTGCCCCCAGCAGGCCAGGCCCCTTGGGAGGCACAAGGTTCGAGGGCATGGGGTATCTCGCTCTCCACTTGTGGGTGAGACAATGGAAAGTCTACACCAATCTGAACGGGGCTGCTGTGGTCCAGGCCTGTACATGCTACAAACTCATAAATCAAAGACCCTCTTCAGGATAATGAGGGGGCCCTGAGGAGAACCCCTGCGAGGAGGACCCAAGTGGAGCCCAGTAGGGGAAGCAGTGACAAGAAAGTCTAGATTTATAAATGGAATGAATGATGGTGAAAATGGAGACCAGAGAATGCATAGCAGATCTTCCCTCTAGCTGATTGGAGAGGGCTTGAAAGGCAGATGGCTAGCAAGTGGCCTTGCGAGATTAACCAAGAATAAAAGGATGGGGAGGAAAGAGGGAGGAGGTGGAGACCACTAGCTCTTTTCAACACTCTTCATAGTAGAAGCCAAATAACATCATCCCCAGACACACAAAGACTACGAGAGCTCCATGCTAGCAGACCTGTTATGGTCTGATTGTGTGTGTCACCCCCATAATTCATTGTTGAAATTCTAACCCCCAAGGTGATGGTATTAGGAGGTGGGACTTTTAAGAAGTAATTAGGTCATGAGGATAGAGCCCTCACAAATGGAATTAACGGTCTTAAAGAAGGGGCCCCAAAGAGATCCCTTCCTCTCCTTCCACAATGTAAGGATAAAAGAAGTAGGCAGTCTTCAACCCAGAAGACAGGTTCTTACCAGCACCCGACCATACTGGCACCTTGATCTTAGACTTCCAGCCTCCAGGGCTGTGAGAAACCAACATCTGATGTTTACAAGCCAATCAACCTATGGTACTTTGTTGTAGCATCCTGAACTGATCAAAACACTACCTTACAAGGAATACTAATGGATGTCCTTTAGTGGAATGGAAATGATACTGGCAAGATGGTACTCCAAACCCACAGGAAGAGATGGAGAGTGCCAGAAAACACATAAGTACTTCAAAAGACATTAGAATAATAATTAGAATATAGTATTGTTGGGTTTATAACACATGTAGGTATTTTCTGTATGTTTTCATAGCAATAATGGAACGTCAGAAGTGAGGAAACCATTGAGCGTCATGGTTGCTGAGCTCACAACCCATCAGCCTGAGACTCTCTCAGCTAAGCAGGCAGAGGTGAGGCTGGTCACTGCCAAGGCATCAGCACATTTCCAAGAGAAGCCACAGAGGCCCAACTGGGTCTCTGAGAACAGAGCCAGGCAGGAATCTCCCTACTAGTGGAAAGCTTTCCCTCTTAGAATAAATGTATGGCAGGCGTTAAATAAAGCACAGCCAAGAGGACAAGCCCCCCTCATCACATAGATAATCAGTTCAATTTTGAATTTAGAGTTACTGTAGCAACCATGGACTTTTCCCAAAGACAAATAAGAGCCCTGATGTGGGAAAGTGGCATCTCAGCAAAGGATTGCACAAGACAGCCATCACTGTCAGGCATGTACCCGGGCCTCAGCAGAAGCTGATCAGCTACACGTGCAGGCAAAGAGCTCTCACAGTGCTGAGGGAGGAGGGCCAGGGAGACTGAGCCCAGGCCCACTGTATTGTACAAATAGTCAAGACATATTCAAAACTGGAGGTTTCGTTTGAGTTCAGTCATTACTTTCTTTTCTCGTCTTCATGAAGTCTTAAGTTAAAACCTCTTCTCCTTGTGGCTATGAGTTGACATCTGGGCCTGGAGGCTGCTGTATGAACCCTGAGATGAGTCCAGAATGAGCCCAACCTTTATAGAAAGCAGCTCGATCCTGGCTGTGCATCCCTGTAGAGGGTCCACGGGAGCACAGCTCAGAAAGGCCCCAAAGAGCCTCCTGAAACCAACAACAGAGCAATTACCTGGGACCACCAGCTTTGTACTCTAAGCCAGATAGGTCTTGGTCTGTATACTGGTTAATTTTCTAAAATGATAAACTAATCTGGGTTCTCTCAAATAGTAAGATAGATTTAACTGTCTCTTATCAGCAGGACATTTTCTAGAGTATATTTTTAGTTTCTTTATGAGGCCAGACATCAGAAAGTACACTAAATGTACACTTGTCTTTGTTGAAAGACTTGTCAAAATTTAGTAATTTTTCTAAATTTGGAATCTGTTTTACTTAAAATCCAATAAAAATAATAATATTCAAATTGCAGTTTTATAATTCTATAATCAAATTCTAGTCTTATAATTTTATACTCACCCAATTCTTTTCACTTTTTAGCCCCATGGGAAACATTTTCCACTTGGCATATCAGCCATTCTTGGCATTTAGCTGTGGAAGGGGTCTTGCTTTGATCTATAACACACATGGATTTATAGTCAGGTGTCGAAGCCATGACAAGAAAAAGTTTCTTTTTATTTGTGAGGTCACAAGCTCTAAAACTTAGCTTAAGAAATGGGCAAAGATTCATAATTTTTCTACTCTTAAACTGGCAAATTGAAACTTTAGATTTTCTTTTCAGTTCTATGCCTGCCATGGACCAGAGGAGCCCTCATGTCCTGAGAGGGTCACCTCCCCTCGCTCATGGGAGAACTTGCTGCCCAGGGCTTGCAGCAGACGAGAAAGTCAGCTTCAGCCTCCCAGAGGGCTGTCACTCAATGCCAGGCTTGGATGTTGGCACGAGTGTGGGTTGGAAAGTTGGCCTTCAGCCTGGGCAGGACCATAGAACATTGACTCTGGGCTGTACCAGGCCCCCAGCTTCCTGACTCCACGCTTCACAGTACAGGAGGGCAACCTGGGTCGCTTTTGTGAAACATGAGAAAAACTCAAGCTCTGAAAAGCACGTTACTGTTGTGGTGTGTTTTCTCCTGCCTGAAGAAAAGAGGCAGATGAGATGGACCCACCCAAAGTCAGTTTCTTTGAGAATGCTGGGACTCTGTGGTGAGCCAGTTCTTTATTTAGGATTTTCTTTTTAAAAAAACAAGCTAAATTAATGCATTTTAATGGAGCCTGGTAGATTCTATTATATGGGCAGAGCAAAACTTGGCACCATATTGTAGGAAAGTTAAAAGGCCAGACCCAAGTCAATTTTCGAACATGAAAAAAATCAGTTGTCAATGACATAATCCTTAGCCACTTAGAAAGAGATGCAGATTCAAGCTCATGCATTTTATGGTCATTTCACTTCAATTAAAAATGGAATCTGAGGGCTTCCCCGGTGGCGCAGTGGTTGAGAATCCGCCTGCCAATGCAGGGGACATGGGTTCGATCCTGGTCCGGGAAGATCCCACATGCTGCGGAGCAACTAAGCTCGTGTGCCACAACTATTGAGCCCGCGTGCCGCAACTACTGAAGCCCATGCGCCTAGAGCCCGTGCTCCACAATGAGAGAAGCCACTTCAATGAGAAGCCCGCGCACCGCGATGAAGAGTGGCCCCCGCTCGCCGCCAACTAGAGAAAGCCCGCGTGCAGCAACGAAGACCCAACACAGCCAAAAATAAATAAATAAATTAAATATATTAAAAAATAAATAAATGGAATCTGAGAGGATGGAATGATTTCTCCATGATGTTTCTTCATCCAGTGTGGGCTTCCAAATCACTGCACCCACGTGAACCTGGATGATTTCGACCCACCCACCTGCGATGGACCTTTGAACTCTCTCCTCACCTGTAAAACTGGCACTCTGTTGTGATCTACCTCACCAGGTTGTTCTGAGGATGAAATCAGAAAAGTATGTGATGAGAGTTTGCCCCCTCCTTGGCACGCAGCCTGCAAGCAGTCACCAATTACAGTTCTCACATGAGTCATCCCTTCTCCCGCCAGCCCTGATGCTCACAGACACGGAAATCGGAGAGCCCTGGCTGTCCTGCTGGAAGCGAGGCCCAGAGGGGGTAAGGGGCTCGCTAATGGCCACATTCCACCCATATCCTCTGCTGCTCCTCTACGGTCAGGCCTCTTTCGATGATACCACAGCTGCTCCTTCGCAAAAGCTGCTTGAGAAAAGACCGAGACTGCTCTGTGTGACCCTAATCTTTGCTCTACTTGAAACGCCAGCCAGCCTCAATGTTAAGATAAATTCTCTTGGAAGGCATCTGAAGGAAACGCAAATATTTTGACCATTCAAAGAACCTCGAAATCTAAATAACAAATGTCAAAGGCCTGGTTTGTATTAGGCAACTTTACTTATCTCCTGGCTTACAGGACACTTTGCTTGACTTATTTACCAGTGACTGTCTCTCTGGGACCTTGGACAGCCAGCAAGATACTGGTCTGCAAAGAAGGCGATGCTAAATGCATTCAAGCATTTCCCTTGCGTAGAGGTGATTTCTAGCTTCCTAGACATTTTCACCATGTCTTCTCGTGGAACCTGTGTGCAGAGCAGCTGGGAAGCGTTAGTGTAGAAGGGGACCATTGTAAGGACAATATTCTGCAGGTACTTTGAGATGATCCTGAGCATTTGTTCCTCCCCTATCCCTCATGACTGTATTTTCAGAGGGTTTTGGCTGGTTCATGTAAACAGATTTGGGGATTTTAAAAGAATGTTTACAGTATTCAACTTATTGCCTGCTTAGAATGATAGAATCGAGTCATTCAACGAAGATCCTGGGGATTAAATATTTGGCAGAAATTACCCACGTTTATTCATTCAGTTCATTCTCTGCACACATCCTTACTGTTTGCTGTGTGCCAGGCATTCCTCCAGGAGCTGGAAGATGCTCATATGTCCCTGGGACTTAAACCTAATTTTAACATAAGCCATAGTCAAGAGGTTTTAAGCATGTATATGTGTGAAGCACTGTACAAATCTATGTCTCAACACACTCTTATAAAGTCAGTATATATGTTGTCCCATATTACAGTTGAGGAACCTGGTCACCACCATCCAGCTCAGGCATGTGCTCTGGGATGTCATGACTCTCCAACCACGGTACCAAGTGCTGAAGGGAGCACATCCACCCACACTTGTCACATGTGTCTTAGAAAACACAGGTGCCAATTAATGTCATGTTGTCTGTCCTACGAGGTCCACATTAAATTGGCATGAATCCCTGCTTTTTCCAAGGTTTTCGTCACTTCCTGGTGGCTTACCCTACTCAGCTCCAATTTCCTTATTTTATTTATTTAGTTAGTTAGTTAGTTAGTTAGTTAGTTAGTTAGTTATTTTTGGCTGTGTTGGGTCTTCGTTTCTGTGCGAGGGCTTTCTCTAGTTGCAGCGAGCGGGGACCACTCTTCATCGCGGTGCGCGGGCCTCTCACTGTCGCGGCCTCTCTTGTTGCAGAGCACAGGCTCCAGACGCGCAGGCTCAGTAGATGCGGCTCACGGGCCCAGTTGCTCTGCGGCATGTGGGATCTTCCCAGGCCAGGGCTCGAACTCGTGTCCCCTGCACTGGCAGGCAGATTCTGAACCACTGCGCCACTAGGGAAGCCCCCAATTTCCCTATTTTCAACTGAACTTTTATTTTCATCTCACAGAGGGTGTGGCTCATCTCTCCTCTTGCCCATTCTTGAACCCAGTCTACTGCCCATCCACATAGAGCATCTGTGGATTCCAGATTTTAATGAATTTTGTTTTCAGTGACAGTGGAGGGCAACAACTCAGCACTAAACAGCAAAAAAAAGGAGATTTTTAAAAATCAAATTTGAATATTAGATATGTTTTTATTCTGTGGTTCTTTTCCCACCCCCAAAACTGAATTTCTCACTGGCTGCTAATCCTCACCCACTACTGTGTTGCTCAGTCCTCTTCTATCCGTCATTTCATTGCTACCTTCCTCCAAACCTATATTCCTTATGCATGTCATGATACAGTTCATTTTGTTTTGCTTTATCTTCCTAAGCCAGGTTTCATGATCCTTGCTCTTCATTTACAAAGTGGCATATCAAAGTTTTTTTTATTAATATGTGGATAGCTATTAAATATGGAAAGTATACCAGTCTGATAAGGACAGAAGCACCAATACTTGGTTGTATTTTAAACAGAATTTGGGTTGTCCTGACTCCTGTGAGGTAGGTATTAATCATCACCCGAGCATCAATGACTTACCCAGGATCACAGAGGGGAAAGAGGCGAAGGCAGGACCTGAGTGCACATCTTACCCCCTACATCCTCCTCACAGTTCTTCCTCCCCACCAGGATGCCACACCCATGAATAATGACATAAATCCACCCAACACACGGAAACCATATTCAAAATACAATTATAACAAGCAAGAAAAATGAAACAGGTGTACATCTAACAAGCATGTCCAGGACTTGTACACTGAAACTTACAAAGTGCTAATGAAAGAGCTCAAAGAAAACCTAAATAAATGGAGATGCACACTGTGTTCATGGATTGGAAGAGTCAATACAGTAAAGATGACACTTCTCCTTAAAATGAACCACAGTTTTCATGCAATTCCTACAAAATCTGAGCAAGGTTTTTCTAGACATGGATAGATCTATTCTAAAATATGTATGAAAAGCCACAGACTCTATGGCTAAAGCAATCTTGATGAAGAATAATAAAGTGGAGGAATCATTCTTCCTAATATTAAGGCTTGTTATATACTTACAGTAATCAAGACAGTGTAGTATTGTTGGAGGGGTAGACACATTGATCAACAAAACATGATGGACAACATCATTAGTATTTTGGAAAATGCAAACCAGAATGATATAGCACTACGTACCCATTAGGATAACTATGATAATATTAAAGACAGATAATAACAAGTGTTGGTAAGGATGTGGAGAAACTGGAAGTCTTAAACATTGTGGTGGGAATGTAAAAGGTGCAACCACTTTGGAAGACAGTTTGAAAGTTTCTTACAATGTTAAACATGAATTTACCCTATGACCTAGAAATTCCACTCCAAGAGAATCTGAAATGAAATGAGAAATGAAAACATATGTACAAACAAAAACTTGTATACAAATGATCAGAGCAGTGTTAGTCATAATGGCTAAAATGTGCAAGCAGTCCAAATGTCCATCAACTTGTGAATGCATAAATAAAATATGCTTTATTAGTATGAATATCAAATATAATAGAATACTATTAGCAATAAAATAGAAAAGGACCACTAGTACATATTACATGAATGAACCTCAAAAATATTTTACTAGATATCAGATGCAAGCTGCATATTGCATGATTCATTTACATGAAATGACAAGAATAGGGATTTACTGCAAACAAGAACAAAAAATATTTTTCAGGTATTGGAAGTATTCTAAAACACTTGTGCTGAAGACCTTCAAGATGGCAGAGAGTAAGACATGGAGATCACCTTCCTCCCCACAAATACATCAGAAATACATCTATATGTGGAACAACTCCTACAGAAAACCTACTGAACACTGGCAGAAGACCTCAGACTTCCCAAAAGGGTCTTGGTGCTCTGTTCGGGTGTCAGGCCTGTGCCACTGAGGTGGGAGAACCGAGTTTAAGACATTGGTCCACCAGAGACCTCCCAGCTCCACATAATATCAAACAGCGAAAGCTCTCCCAGAGATCTCCATCTCAATGCAAAGACCCAGCTCCACTCAATGACCAGCAAGCTACAGTGCTGGACATCCTATGCCAAACAACTAGCAAGACAGGAAAACAACCCCACCCATTAGCAGAGAGGCTGCCTAAAATCATAATAAGGTCACAGATACCCCAAAACACACCACCAGATGCGGTTCTGCCCACCAGAAAGACAAGATCCAGCCTCATCCACCAAAACACTGGCACCAGTCCCCACCACCAGGAAATGTACACAACCAAATGAACGAAGCTTAGCCACTGGGGACAGACACCAAAAACAATGGGAACTATGAACCAGCAACCTGCGAAAAGGAGACCCCAAACACAGTAAGTTAAGCAAAATGAGAAGACAGAGAAACACACAGCAGATGAAGGAGCAAGGTAAAAACCCACCAGACCAAACGAATGAAAAGGAAATAGGCAGTCTACCTGAAAAAGAATTCAGAGTAATGATAGTAAAGAGGATCCAAACTCTTGGAAATAGGATGGAGAAAATAAAGGAAACATTTAACAAGGACCTAGAAGAAATAAAGAGTAAACAAACAATGATGAACAACACATTAAATGAAATTAAAAATGCTCTAGAAGGAATCAATAGCAGAAAAAATGAGGCAGAAAATGGATAAGTGACCTGGAAGATAAAATAGTGGAAATAACTACCACAGAGCAGAATAAAGAAAAAAGAATGAAAAGAATTCAGGACAGTCTCAGAGACCTCTGGGACAACATTAAACGCACCACATTCAAATTACAGGGTTCCCAGAAGAAGAAGAGAAAAAGAAAGGGACTGAGAAAATATTTGAAGAGATTATAGTTGAAAACTTCCCTAATATGGGAAAGGAAATAGTCAATCAAGTCCAGGAAGTGCAGAGAGTCCCATACAAGATAAATCCAAGGAGAAACACGCCAAGACACATATTAATCAAACTGTCAAAAATTAAATACAAAGAAAAAATATTAAAAGCAGCAAGGGAAAAACAACAAATAACATACAAGGGAATCCCCATAAGGTTAACAGCTGATCTTTCAGCACAAACTCTGCAAGCCAGAAGGGAGTGGCAGGACATATTTAAAGTGATGAAAGGGAAAAACCTACAACTAAGATTACTCTACCCAGCAAGGATCTCATTCAGATTCAACAGAGAAATTAAAACCTTTACAGACAAACAAAAGGTAAGAGAATTCAGCACCACCTAATCAGCTTTACAACAAATGCTAGAGGAAATTCTCTAGGCAAGAAACACAAGAGAAGGAAAAGACCCACAATAACAAACCCAAAACAATTAAGAAAATGGTAATAGAAACATACATATCGATAACTACCTTAAATGTAAATGGATTAAATGCTCCAACCAAAAGACATAGAATGGCTGAATGGATACAAAAACAAGACCTGTATATATGCTGTATACAGGACACCCACTTCAGACCTAGGGACATATACAGACTGAAAGTGAGGGTATGGAAAAAGATATTCCATGCAAACGGAAATCAAAAGAAAGCTGGAGTAGCAATTCTCATATCAGACAAAATAGACTTTAAAATAAAGACTACTACAAGAGACAAAGAAGGAAACTATAATGATCAAGGGATCAATCCAAGAAGAAGATATAACAATTGTAAATATTTATGCACCCAACATAGGAGCACATCTCAATACATAGGACAAATGTTAGCAGCCATAAAAGGGGAAATCGACAGTAACACAATCATAGTAGGTGACTTTAACACCCCACTTTCACCAATGGACAGATCATCCAAAATGAAAATAAATAAGGAAACACAAGCTTTAAATGATACACTAAACAAGATGGCCTTAATTGATATTTATAGGACATTCCATCCAAGAACAACAGAATACACTTTCTTCTCAAGTGCTCATGGAACATTCTCCAGGATAGATCATATCCTGGGTCACAAATCAACCCTTGGTAAATTTAAGAAAATTGAAATTGTATCAAGTATCTTTTCTGACCACAACTCTATGAGACTAGAGATCAATTACAGGAAAAAAAACTGTAAAAAATACAAATGCATGGAGGCTAAACAATACACTCCTAAATAACCAAGAGATCACTGAAGAAATCAAAGAGGAAATCAAAAAATATCTAGAAACAAATGACAATGAAAACATGATGACCCAAAACCTATGGGATGCAGCAACAACAGTTCTAAGAGGGAAGTTTAGAGCAATAAAATCCTACCTGAAGAAACAAGAAACATCTCAAATAAACAACCTAACATTACACCTAAAGCAATTAGAGAAAGAAGAACAAAAAAACCCCAAAGTTAGCAGGAGGAAAGTAATCATAAATATCAGATCAGAAATAAATGAAAAAGAAATGAAGGAAACAATAGCAAAGATCAATAAAACTAAAATCTGGTTCTTTGAGAAGATAAACAAAATTGATAAACCACTAGCCAGACTCATCAAGATAAAAAGGGAGAATACTCAAATCAATAGAATTAGAAATGAAAAAGGAGAAGTAACAACTGACCTGAAGAAATACCAAGGATTATGAGAGATTACTACAAGCAACTATATGCCAATAAAATGGAAAAGCTGGAAGAAATGTACAAATTCTTAGAAAAGCACAACCTTCTGAGACTGAATCAGGAAGAAATAGAAAATTCAAACTGACCAATCGCACGCACTGAAATTGAAACTGTGACTATAAACCTTCCAACAAACAAAATCCCAGGATCAGATGGCTTCACAAGCGAATTCTACCAAACATTTAGAGAAGAGCTAACACCTATCCTTCTCAAACTCTTCCAAATTATAGCAGAGGGAGGAACACTCTCAAACTCATTCTATGAGGCCAACATCACCCTCGCACCAAAATCTGGCAAAGATGTCACAGAAAAAGAAAACTACAGGGCAATATCACTGATGAACATAGATGGAAAAATCCTCAACAAAATACTAGCAAACAAAATCCAACAGCACATTAAAAGGATCATACACCATGATCAAGTGAGGTTTATCCCAGGAATGCAAGCACTCTTCAACATAAGCAAATTAATCAATGTGATAAACCATATTAACAACTTGAAGGAGAAAAACGATACGATCATCTCAGTAGATGGAAAAAGGCTTTTGACAAAATTCAACACCCATTTATGATAAAAACCCTCCAGAAAGTAGGCATAGAGGGAACTTACCTCAACATAATAAAGGCCATATATGACAAACCCACAGCTAACATTGTTCTCAATGGTGAAAAATCAAAACCATTTCCTCTAAGATCAGGAACAAGACAAGGTTGTCCACTCTCACCACTATTATTTAACATAGTCTTGGAAGTTTTAGCCACAGCAATCAGAGAAGAAAAAGAAATAAAAGGAATCCAAATCGGAAAGAAGTAAAGCTGTCACTGTTTGCAGATGACATGATACTATACATACAGAATCCAAAAGATGCTACCAGAAAACTACTAGAGTTAATCAATGAATTTGGTTAAGTAGCAGGATACAAAATTAATGCACAGAAATCTCTTGGATTCCTATACACTAATGATGAAAAATCTGAAAGAGAAATTTAGGAAACACTGCCATTTACCATTGCAACAAAAAAGAATAAACTACCTAGGAATAAACCTACCTAAGGATATAAAAGACCTGTATGCAGAGAACTATAAGACACTGATGAAAGAAATTAAAGAGGATACAAACAGATGGAGAGATATACCATGTTCTTGGATTGGAAGAATCAACATTGTGAAAATGACTATACTACCCAAAGCAATCTACAGAGTCAATGCAATCCCTATTAAACGACCACTGCCATTTTTCACAGAACTAGAACAAAAATTTTCACAATTTGTATGGAAACACAAAAGAGCCCGAATAGCAAAAGCAATCTTGAGAAAGAAAAACGGAGCTGGAGGTATCAGGCTCCCTGACTTCAGACTATACTACAAATCTACAGTAATCAAGACAGTATGGTGCTGGCACAAAAACAGAAATATAGATCAATGGAACAGGATAGAAAGCCCAGAGATAAACCTACACACATATGGTCACCTTATTTTTGAAAAAGGAGGCAAGAATATACAATGGAGAAAAGACAGCCTCTTTAATAAGTGGTGCTGGGAAAAGTGGACAGCTACATGTAAAAGAATGAAATTAGAACACTCCCTGACACCATACACAGAAAGAAACTCAAAATGGATTAAAAACCTAATGTAAGGCCAGACACTATCAAACTCTTAGAGGAAAACATAGGCAGAACACTCTATGACATAAATCGCAGCATGATCCTTTTTGACCCACCTCCTAGAGAAACGGAAATAAAAACAAAAATAAACAAATGGGACCTAATGAAACTTAAAAGCTTTTGCACAGCAAAGGAAACCATAAACAAGACCAAAAGACAACCCTCAGAATGGGAGAAAATATTTGCAAATGAAGCAACTGACAAAGGATTAATCTCCAGAACATACAAGCAACTCATGCAGCTCAATATCAAAAAAACAAACAACCCAATCCAAAAATGGGCAGAAGACCTAAATAGACATTTCTCCAAAGAAGATATACAGATAGCCAACAAACACATGAAAGGATGCTCAACATCACTAATCATTAGAGAAATGCAAATCAAAACTACAATGAGATATCATCTCACACCAGTCAGAATGGCCATCAAAAAATCTACGAATAATAAATGCTGGCGAGGGTGTGGTGAAAGGGAACCCTCTTGCACTGTTGGTGGGAATGTAAATTGATACAGCCACTATGGAGAACAGTATGGAGGTCCCTTAAGAAAACTAAAAATAGAGCTACCATATGACCCAACAATCCCACTACTGGGCATATACCCTGAGAAAATCATAATTCAAACAAAGTCATGTACCACAATGTTCATTGCAGCTCTATTTACGATAGCCAGGACACGGAAGCAACCTAAGTGTCCACTGACAGATGAATGGATAAAGAAGATGTGACACATATATACAATGGAATGGAATATACTCAGCCATAAAAAGAAGCAAAATTGAGTTATTTGTAGTGAGGTGGATGGACCTAGAGTCTGTCATACAGAGTGAAGTAAGTCAGAAAGAAAAAAACAATACAGTATGCTAACACGTATATATGGAATCTAAAAAAAAAAAAATTGGTTCTGAAGAACCTAGGGGCAGGACAGGAATAAAGATCCAGACGTAGAGAATGGACTTGAGGACACTGGGAGGGGGAAGGGTAAGCTGGGACGAAGTGAGAGAGTGGCATGGACATATATACACTACCAAATGTAAAATAGGTAGCTAGTGGGCAGCAGCCGCATAGCACAGCAAAATCAGCTCGGTGCTTTGTGACCACCTAGGGGGTGGGATAGGGAGAGTAGGAGCAAGACGCAAGACGGATGAGATATGGGGATATATGTATATGTATAGCTGACTCACTTTGTTATAAAGCAGAAAGTAACACACCATTGTAAAGCAATTATACTCAAATAAAGATGTTAAAAATAAAAATAAAAAAATAAATGGGTCACACTCTTCAAAATGTTAAAAAATAAAAGTAAACAAGAGAAAAAAATAATAAAACACCAGTGTTTAGATTCTGCTAATGGCTGCACAACTCCATAAATTTACTGAAATCGTCAAGTTACACCTAAAATGGGTGAAATTTTGGTATGTAAACTATATCACAATAAAATTATTATTATTTTTTAAAATAAGTATATTATGACAGACTTCTGCCAAACAGTATAGGGTGTTTTGAGGAACGGGTGCCCTTTTAATTCCTCAGAAAGGCAAGACAATCCTGAGTTAGGTTGGAAACGTAGGTTATAGACCAGATTGCACAGGGTCTTGGGGCCATATTGCATGATTAAGGCTTGATTCTTCAGGCAATGGGAGACTATCCACGGTTTTTAGGCCAGGGATGGAGTTTGATCAGAGCTGTGGTTTAGAAAGTTTATTTGGGCATAAACATGGAAGATGGTTTCAAAGAAAAATGGAAAACAATAAGCCCTGTGAAAATGAATTTTCGTGAATTGTCAATAGTACATGTAATAGGTGCACACACACACATGCCACATGCTTACTACCGTAACATTTTGCTTACTTTCTGAAAAGTCACTGGATTTGAAGCCAAAGGACGTTTGACTGAATACCCTACTTCTATCATTACTAGCTGTACAAACCTGGGAATGTTCCTTAATCTTACTATAAAATGAAGAAGGGTTAACTATTTGTGAAGAGAATATCAGATAATGAAAACTGGAGACTCTGAAGTAGCACTTACTCCTCTGCACACGGTCCATTCACGGTGTTCATCTGCCTGGGGTTTCCGGGCTCAGGGCTGGACGTCCTCCTTCCTCCCTGGCTGGTGCTTTCATAGGTTCTGTGACTTCAGCTCCACTCAACCACTTATCCCCAGTTCTGCTTGGTCTAAAGTTACTTCCTTGCTTCTGGTGCTTCCACTCAGAATAGAAACACGTTCAAAAGAGCCACCTTAAAAAAATAAAAGAAGGGCTTCCCTGGTGGCGCAGTGGTTGAGAATCTGCCTGCCAATGCAGGGGACACGGGTTCGAGCCCTGGTCTGGGAAGATCCCACATGCCACGGAGCAACTGGGCCCGTGAGCCACAATTACTGAGCCTGCGCATCTGGAGCCTGTGCTCCGCAACAAGAGAGGCCGCGATGGTGAGAGGCCCGCGCACCGCGATGAAGAGTGGTCCCCACTTGCCGCAACTAGAGAAAGCTCTCACACAGAAACGAAGACCCAACACACCCATAAATAATAAATAAATAAAAGAACGTGAATTTCTAAAAAAAAATAAATAAATAAAAGAAAAAAAAATTTCAACCTCTATTAACCTTAGTCACTTTCCAGGTATTTGACATCTTTTCCTTCACAGCAAGCTATGCATCGGCCCTTCACTACCTCACTTCTCACCAATCCTCTGCATTCTGCAATCTCTTTTTCCTACTACCCTGATGAAACTGTCCTTACTGAGTTAAATATGAACTCTGCCCCTTCTGGAACTGGTTCCCAGCTGTTTCTTCCACCTTGGAGCTACTCAGGCTGCATCAAATTTCATTTGTGCCTGTAACCCAGGGACTTTTTGTTTTACTTAGAATCAAAAAAACCTAACTGATCTATTATTTTCTCAACCTTTGAAAGACGTCTCCCTCATTTTTCTCCTGCTTCTTGGGCTCTTCAGTTAAGTCTGCAACACCTGCCCCCTCTTGGCCTGAGTCTCTTCTTTCATGCCCCTTCCCAGACCAGCTTCAAACCACCACCACATGTTGACAATTCCCTATTTGAGATCTCAAAGCAGAGGTTGACCCATCCTACTGCCAGATGGACCTTCAACTCTCACATGTCCACACATTATTTTCTTTCCCCACACACTTGACTTTCCCATATTCCCTGAGCCTGAGGTATCCTTGATCCTTGCAAAAAATCCTGAGCTCCAACTGTGAGCTGAGCATTACGATGGAACAGGTCCTCAAGAGTGGGGAAAACTGCCTTGTTCTCCACAAGCTTTGCTCTGCAACAGGTCCTCAACCCAAGACCTAAGCAGGACTCCTGCCTGCCCCAGCCAGCCTTCCATTGAGTTGGATCAACTTCACACTGTCAGTGGCCTTCACACTGCCCCCTCCCCATTTTCCTTCTACCACCACCCTAGCTCAAGTGCACCTCATTTCTTGATCTACATTGCAACCAGAATGATCCTCCTTAATAAAAATACATGCCCTAAAATGCTTTGGCGTATGTGAAATTCTACGTTTCTACAGCTCAACCTCCTCCCCACTACCCTCAGGATAAACGTAAAGGTCTTTGGCATGATAGTCAATACTTTATGCTGCATCCCAGCATTGAAAATGCTGTTCCCCCTCATACTGAATTCGAGGAGCTGCATGTCCTGCTAAGGGCAGAGGAAAGGACAGGAGCAGTTCCCACCCCCGTCTGCCTCGCTGATCCCCCGCTGGTGCCGCCAATGCTGTAAAACTAAATAAACACTGGAGAAGCTGGACATTTGTCTAGTGGGGTTTGACCTTCCCTGAACTTCAGTGCTGCATCCTACAGTTTTGCTTATGTTCTTCCTAATCTGTTTGGTCTGGAGCTGGAGCTGGATGGCTCCTGACTCGAGAGGACCCTTCAGGCAGGGACGGGACGGCTCTCGTGTGGCTCGGCCTGGAGCCATCCTCCCCTGCAGGCTTCCTGGCTGCCTTTACCGTGGGTGTAGGAAGCACAGCTTCCTTGCTTGAGTGTGGAGACCAAAACCCAAAATGCTCATTGGTAGAGTGCCTGAAAAGAAGAATGTTCACGCACAGAAATCAGCCCTAACAGGTTGGTATATTACACTGGAGGGTGAAGAGCCTCGCGTATCTCAACCCAGGATGGGCTCCCGCTGCCCCAGCAGGGGAATGAAGCGGTCCAGTTAGGTGAGGGCAACTCCACTAGATGTTGTCCCAGGGAAACAGCAAGGGCCAAGCAGCCGGATGGCCAGGGGCCTCTAACGTGCATGGGCTGCAGAACAACGGTGTTATTATGTAACTACAGGCCCCCAGCGAGGCGCTCCCACGTTCTTAATTTACTTGGACCCTTGATTATGGCCCACGTTTTATACAGGAAGACACCATGGAAGGTTCAGGATATGGAAGTAACTTGTTCAACATCACGGACCCGGCGGGAGGTAGGGATGTGGTGGAGCCCTTTCCCTCACCTTGTCCGTCCTTGTCCCCCTCATCCTACAAGCCAGACTGGCCCTGATTGTACGTCCAAACATTAGAATTCCTCGCTCAGATTTTCAGAAAAATATAACCCCTCCTCACCCTAACCCCTCTCCACCCATATACACACAACCAGGCTAAGACTGGAGAGGATGGGCAGGGTGGGACAGGAGACAATGGCTGCAGGGGTCAGGGGTCAGGGCACAAGGCTGAGCTGGTCAGGCAGCAAGAAAGAGCCAGGAAGTAGCCAGAGCACTTGCACCCCTCCAACAGCAATCAGTTATCAGTTCTGTGTTCCCTTTGGAGGAAGGCAGACACAATAAAATATGAAAATGCTATATATTTTTAGGGTCTAAAGTTTTAAAAAAGAAAGTTGAGGCTGAGTTTGCCCTGTTTGTTTTTAAAGAGCTTCCACTGACCTCGCCAGTTTTCAGCCTTCACCAGTCCCCAGACAGACAGATCCCAGGCTGTCTACTCCACCTGGGTTTATTACGTTTATAATTGTTGTAAAGATGAATGACGTGAGTGAAGTACTCAGGATCATCGCGGACATCATAAGCTTCTGACCTGTGTTCACGCTTCCCATCACCACTCTCCCCAGTCATTCCTCCAGCTCCACATAAATTCATGTCAATTCACCTCAGGGCTCAGGGCTAAGGCTCCTGGGCCTTGTACTCCACAAGGAAATCTTAGAAGATCAAGCTCCTTGTTTGTTTGTTTTTGTTTGTTTTTTAACCACACCACACAGCTTGTGGGATCTTTGTTCCCTGACCAGGGATTGAACCTGGGCCTAGTGAAAGCACCAAGTCCTAACCACTGGACTGCCTACACTCACAGAGCTGCACATGCCAACCTGCAGGGCCCGGCTCACCAGTGATTGTCAGTTCACTTTAATGGGCAGCAGCCAGCATTCTAACATGAAATGAAATAAACAGAAGAGAAAGATGAGAAGATGAAAGAGAACGTGAGGGGAGCCAAAGGGGAAACATCACCCTGCCTGGTCCCCAGGAGGTAAGTCGTCTCCTGTGACTCTTGTTTCAATCCTGGGTATGGCAGTAGAAGTGCCAACTTGTGTTATAAAACAGATTTCCTATAAAAATATAAACTGTGTTTAACGGTAAAAGAATTTTCAAAGTCGCTGGTTTGGTCCACTCAACCAACCAGCTCTTCTTCTAGAGGACACCTGCCTACTCTCTCTCCGAGGAAGTCAAATCCAGAGAAGAACTGCTCTAAGGACAGTTTGAAATGCACAGCCACCTGATGGAGATCTTGTTTTGACAGAAAAATCTTTATAAAATCTGTAAGACTACTGGAAAATAAAAGGGAAAGCCTTTAGCCAAGCAAAACTTTTATAGCACTCTGGGGCGACAACCAGCCAACAGACCTATGAGAGACAAGCCTGGGAACCCACAGCCCAGCATCTGGGCAGAGGAGAGGTACTGAGCCTTCTAGACAACCAACCATTCTAGACTCAGAATCAACAAGTACCAGGGGTGGGAGGGGCATGGGGAAGTTTTCATGGCTCTGGACTAGACACTTGCAATCTTGAGCAAATACGATATCATTTCTTCCCCAGCCACTTAAGCTCAGCACAATTATTCCCATGCTAAGCTAGTGGGGATGGGCACAGAAGCCAACCAGGCACAGCGATGCCCCAGGAAACCTGCAAAATCCCCAAAGGACAGAAGCCACAAACCCAGAAGAAAAGTTATCAGCTCAGCCATTAAAAATAGAAACTATCTGCAGATTTGCAAACACAAAAGTTACAGTGTCCTTACAATGTAGATATTTGCTACAAACATAACAAAAGAGTAACTTGTAGAAGAGTCGATTCATCATGAAGCTAAGGCAGCTCAAGCTTCGAGATCAGTTACTTGTGTGGGTTCATCCCAAGGTCAGGCAAGGGGCTGACAGTAAATAGTTACATTCTTATCTAATTTTGTATAATTTTTCTTACAGATGATCCCCTATATTTGATAAGCTTTAGGAACCACAAAACCTACACCCATCCTAGATTTCCACAGTAAAAATATCCTATAAATCAGTAAGAAAAATAGAGACATTACAATAGAAAAAGGGGCAAAGGATATGAACAAAAATTCATAGGAGAAATGCAAGGAGCAAATAACCATAAAACATGTGCTGCATCTCACTTGTAATTCAGAATATGCAGATTAAAATAAAAATTAGAATTTTTCTCCCTCAGATATGCAAAAATTTAAATGATCGATAATATTCATCCACGATGAGGATGCATGAATTTGACACATGTTGGTTAAAGCAGAAAGTATCTGAGTCTTTTAGAAGAACAAATTGGAAGACCTATCAAAGCATGTGTTACCTTTAATGTACAGATTCCGTTTCTAGGAGTCTGTCCAACCAACTCACGCATTCCATGTCGAAGTGTGCAGGAGGATGTCTGTTCCAATATTGCAAAAGTCAAATTAGAAGAAACCTAAATGTCCAGCAGCAGGGTCGGATGTCCACACATCCTGCCTTAAAAGGAATGAGAAGCTGTGTATGTCCTATTAAGAAAAATACCCCCAGGAAGGAACATTTTACATATGAAAATCAAAAGTTTAAAAAGGCTGGTATATTCTCTATTGGGGTCCTCTGGGAGGAGCCTGGGCCAGACAGAATTACAAGATTTGTTAAAGGTTCAAAATTGTCGTCACCATAGGCTAAGTGTCATTCTCCCCCGCAGGCACACCTGCAGTGGAATTTCAGTTTCTTGTGGGCTCTTATTCAAAGTTAGTTCTCTGAACTCATTTTTATATTTTCTTACCATTTCCTTTGGCCTATGGCCCCTTTTGCTAATATGATTTTCACTCTTCAATCTCTTGCAATTTTCCCATATCCTGGCACTTAGTGTGATCGATGGCTTCTTTCTCATCATGTAATATGATCTCACTTTTAAATGTATTTCTATATGAGGGATCATTAGTTGTTTGACTCTGTCTCATTGAATGTAGTAACATGGTCTTCATTCAACATCAAGAACACCGTGAGCCCCTTTATTCTCACGTTGCCCTTTCTCCTTGAGGAACGTTTGTGTATCTACAGTGGTAGACAGATTCACACACACCCCTGAGTTACTTCCATAAACATGAATAATACCCCAACCGTCTTATGAGATAAAGCCATCCTGGGTTCAAACCTCACCTTGTGCCCTGCTGACCCATCTACCTCTTGGGTTTATAATAAATAAGCTGATGAACAGAAAGTCCTTAGCACTGGGAATAGTGAGCGTGCAAAAGCTATAGCTGTTTTAAATGGCATTTTTGTTATAATTACCTGCTTTGTCAGATAACAAACATGCTCAGTACATTTTCCAAGATTACTTACACAGTGAGGATGGTACTGAACTTCAAGACCTTGGTCCCAGGTCCTGCCACTCTCACGGAGCAGCACCACGCCATCAGGTCTCCCTGACGCCCACACCTCCCCGGGAACGCGCCTACCCCGTGAGCCACCACTCAGGTTATGCACTTATGCTTTCACTCATGTGGACAAACTGTGTTTGTATGGAGCGCAAGGTTACAGTTATTTTTACTAGGTCTGTTAAGAAACAAAACTCTATGCAAAATGGAGCCTGAGACATTTCTTTATTTTAAAAATCTTGTGTGTCTGTCCTTTTGGATACGGGTATCTCCATAGACAGACTAGGGAGAAATGAATCCCTCCGTATGTCGATTACCTCAAAAAAAATGTGCACTTCGATGTCCCCAGGATCCCCCAATTCCTGCTCTTCAGAAAGGAACCAAAAGGCTGTGCTGGGACAGTCACTGTAGCACTGCCGGAGCCCCCCGGTCAGCTGCGGGCAAGACCTTCTGTGCCCCCCCACCCAGAGAGCATGGCTCTTCTGGGGTCCCAGCCCTTCATTACTAGGAGAACCCCACCGTCAGACCCAAGCTGACCAAAACATGGGTGCTACCTCACGTCACATTGGGTAGGGGTACAGCACAGGGCAAACCAAAACAAAGCAGAGACAGAGCACACATTTGAGCGGTCTCTGCCTTCAGGTCCTGCAATTTTCATCTCATTACTATTCAGATAATGAGTATAAGGTCAGATCAGAATATGAAGGTACCTAAGGACCTATAACAGCCTCACAGCTGCCAGTCATCCAACAAAGCACCCAAAATAACACCTATCTATCCAATTTTCTGGTCAATGAATGATTTAAAACAGCGGTCCCCAACCTTTTTGGTACCAGGGACCAGTTTTGTGGAAGACAATTTTTCCACGGACAGGGGGGAGGGATGGTTCAGGCAGTAATGTGAGCCATGGGGAGCGCCAGATGAAGCTTCCCTCGCTCACCCACCGCTCACCTCCTGCTGCATGGTCCAGTTCCTAACAGCCCGAGGCCCGGGGATTGGGGACCCCTGATTTAAAAGATTTCGATTTAAAGTACAAATGAATACACATTCTCTGAAATGGCATACCATATAAAAGAAGAAAAGATTATTTGCCAGGTTGAGTATAAGACTTGTTGTCAGAGAAGGATATCCATAGAGGAAAGCCAAGCAAAGGACACTCTTTACCATCAAATCTTGTCTTCCCAGCCCTAGCGGGAACCGAATGAACTAACCGGTCAGTGGACAGAACTTTCCTCTAGCCTCACGATCTGACGCTTAGAACCAAAGCAGCTACGTGGCTCGACTCCTTCCAAACCTGCAGCCAGATCCTGGCACTTATCCGTGTGGGGACCAAGGCCTGTCTGGGAAGGTCACTCTGAACAGTGAATGTCCACATTCTTAGGGCACAGCCAGGTGAAGATCCCTGCCCCAGACCAGAGAGAGAGAGCACAGTCTCCCCTCCCCCCCCACGGAGAAGCAACTCAGACCCTCCTGTCAAAGAAGGGGAGTAGGAGGTTCATCAGAGGGCAGGGTTTCTGGGTCTCCTCACCCAAGGGGAACCCCTCCATCCTCCTCAACTAACCACTGTGGAGGGAAGAGAGCGCAGGAGGCAGAGGAAACGCTGAGGAAGAAGGGGGAGAGGTCCTTCAAGGAGGTGGGTCCCCAGATGCCCTCCCTCCCCCTGCAAGGTCTTGCCCTTTCCCCAAATCCCCCAGACAGACCTCCCCCTGCATTCCTTCCTCAAGCTGTAGGTGCTTCTACTCCAACGTACACTCCTGTGGGAATCTCTTTGCCTTTCTCTGCGACTAGACCGTTGGCTTCTGGAGGGCATGAATCTGCCCTTACACCGGCATCACCAGGATGTGGTACAGTGGTGGGAAATGGAAGGACGCACGGCTTGATAAGCACAGTGACCTCTACAGACCTCGGTGTCCTGAAGTGCCCCCTTTTCAGGATGCCCTGAGTCAGAGGCAGGAACCTCCCTGGATCCAGAAGCACCAGGTCCCTCAGCAAGACTCCTGGCCCACAGGGCCTGATTGCAGACTCCAAGGCCCTGCACATCCGGCCACAGGAGTTCAGAGAAAAAGGGCCAGGAGAATCCTGCCACAGAACCCAGTGCACGGCCCGACTGGGAGGAAGGGCAGACAGACAGGTGTAGATTGGATGTGTCTGTGGTGGGCAGGTGAAACAGAAACAGACGTGGAAAGCCCCAGCCAAAAATGAAGCAGGGAAGTGAAGCCGGTCACGGCCGGGAAGGAGGGCTGGGTCCCCACCAGGCACAGCCCAGCAGCCCCATCATCACATCCATGTGGGCTGCTCAGATGGACCACGAACATGCCACACGTGCTATAAAGTATGAGGGGGACGGTATGTGACTTTAGTCCTATTGGCAGGAGAAGACACTGCTAGTTTCTCAAGCAGGGGTAGAGGCTGGAGCTGAGCTGGGCTTCAGACATGGTTAAAAAGTATCAGGAGCTTTAGATCCCCTTGGTTTATTTTAAGTGCAGGAAATGTGCTGACCGCTGACGGGCGGACCAGACCACGCGGCATCCCAGGGGCCTTGCTGGAGTTGGAGCCCACCGCCCAGGGCTCGGCTCGGCGCTCAGACATCGCCATCTAGTGGTGAGCATGTGCAAATAGCACCCGCTCCCCCAATGCATAAATGAGAATGAGAATTCTTTACAGAAATATTTTTCGAATAACACAAATTTAAAAATACTTCTTTTTCCTCGTAAACAAAACATAATGAAGACTGCATTTTGTTTCGGCCCTTTAGCCTCTTAAATAAAAGCAAATAATGAGGGAAAAAATCACATCAAGGATTTAACCAGCCAGAAGTCAAGGAGTTAGCTCGGTGCCTTGTTTCAGATGCCATCTTCCCCCACAAACGGAGTAATTCTTCTTTAATGAAGCACAAGACAAGGGACGAAGGAGTGACATTTAAAATTGCGCTGAGTGTGCAGATTCCTTCTTGGTCATTTTCCAGGTAGGGGACACAAATTCTCTGAGGCTCATATTCTTCACTCGCAAAGTGGAAATAGCATCATTCGTTTCACAGGCTTGAACGACCAGAAAGGGGGCGTGAAAGGCATCGCTGTGTGGAGTCACCACCGAGGATTTCGTGCTCTGTGACTGGCGCTTCAGCTCACGAAGGGCACAGGTGTCTTTCAGAATCTGATTCTTGTCTCTTCCGTTAGTCCTTCAAGGTTGAGCATGGCCACCTGCCTCTCTTGTGACATACCTGGTGCCTGTGCTCTGTCTGGTCACATTGTTATTCAAACAGTGTGTTCTTTCTAGTAGATAAAAGCGTGTCCTCGCCGTCTATCAGCTGAAAGTTGAGAATAGGTGCTTTCCGGAAAGAACGATTTCCATCCATGTCTCATTAATTTCTAGGGCTGGTGTGGAACGAGACAGTAAAATAAAGACAGCAGCTCCAAAATGTGAGGGGACCCTGGCCAAGAAATGCTGGGGCATTTAAGCTTTACAGTGAGAATGTTTAAGAGAGGCTCGGAAGGGAATCGACAATTCGTTTTATTTGAAAATTATTAGAAATATAAGTTCATTAAATATTTGATGATAAATTGAAAGGTGACACATGTTTAACGGTAAGCGCTGAGATTTGCTCTTGAATAATTATTCCTGCTTAATATATCTTCTCCCTCCTCATGGCGCTGTTGCATTTTGCTATGGACAAGTTCTTTGTACATGCCTTGTACCTTCAACTCCCACAATATTTCTAAAAATGACTACGGCAGGCCCCAGGAAACCCTTATTACAAAGCAGTAGCTGAGACTGGCAAAGCTGAGGGACTCGCTCCCAGTTTCTCCCCCGGAAGTGGTCCTGCGATAAGGCTTTCCATCTGGCCATCATTCAGTGACACGCAGGGTATCTTCCCTCTGCTTCATTTTTTTGTTGTTTTGTTTTGGTTTTTTTGTGTTTTTTTGACTTTTTATTTTATATTGGACTACAGTTGATTAACAATGTTGTGTTAGTTTCAGGTGCACAATAAAGTGATTCAGTTATACATATACATGTATCTATTCTTTTTCAAATTCTTTTCCCAATTAGGTTGTTACAGAATATTGAGCAGAGTTCCCTGTGCTATACAGTAGGTCCTTGTCAAATCTTTACTGTCCTCTCTCCCCAGAGGATCCACTGCCCTATTATTCTAGCCATGTTTTATTGTATACACATGCCAGGAAGCTCCTTGGAAAGATAGATGGTTTAAATTGGAACATCTGAGGAAAATTGCCATATGAGGATTAGTTCTAAAAGTGCCGAGCTGACAGAAATCACAAAGCACATGCAGTTGAAAACTCATCAAGGTGGCCATGGGAAGCCTGGGGTCAGCCTGACTTTTGAGAATGAGTGCATGTGTGAATGTGTGTGTGAAGATATGTGTATGAGTGAGTGTATGCCTGAGTGTGTGTGTGTATGTTTGAGTTTGCATGAGAATATGTGAGTGTATCCGTGTGTATACATATGTGTGTATGAAAGTGTATGTGAAGTATTTGTGTGTGTTCTGATATGTGTGTGAATGTGTGACCTTGTGTGTGTGTGAGAATGTGTGTGTGAGTATGTGAAGGAGTGTACCTGTGGCCGTGAGTGTACACATGTGAGGATATTGTGTGGGCGTGTCTATAAGTGTGTGAGTGTATATATATATATGTGTATGTGTGAGCATGTGTGTAAGTGTTGTGTGTGTCTCTGTGTGTGAGTTTAGAGTAGGGTATCGTGTGGGTGTGGGAGTGTGTGGGAGAATATGTGTGAGAGTGTATATATGTGCGTATGTGTGAGTGTAAGTGAAGTATATGTGTGAGTGTGAGCACACGGGTATATTGTGTGTGGGTGCATGTAAGTAGGAGAGTGAGTGTGTATATGTGTGACTGTGAGGGCATATGTTGTGTGTGTGAGTGTGTATGTGAGAAAGCATGTATGTTTGTGTGCACGTCTCTGCATGTTTCTGAGTTGTGTGTGAATATTTGCACACCTGCATTGCTCCTAATATGTGACAGCCATGACTTACCATCAGGGATCTTCCTGTCGTTTATCAGATGTGTCCATTTCAGAGACAACTAACATTTCTTGAGCACTTTTCTATAGATTGTGTCATGCATCCCCTATCGTCTAAAGCTACAAAATGAAATGTCATTCTGCCTGGTCACCCTGAGGCACCAAAAAGTATCAAACCCCAAAGAAAGACAAAAATATACTCAGACCTGTGTGAAAATTACCTGGACAGTTCCAGTTCAAAGCGTCACTGATTAGCTAATTAGTAACTAACTAACCGCGTTAGCAACAGTCATTTCTCTTCCGGGGCTTCAGAGTCTTTCATCCGCACACCCTACCACACACGCGTGCACACGACTGGTCATCAGATCCTGCACCCTAAGCATGAATAGCCACTTCCTAATTTGAACAATCTCAACTCCCCCATCCTCTGGTGCCTGCCTCCTGTTCTTACCTTGGTAACCTAGTGGACTCCATTTCTCAAAGAGAAAACCACGTCTCCTTTTTAAACAGTCACAGATCTGCTCTTTTAACTCAAGAGACCCCAAAGGATAACCACGGGGTTTCAGAACCCTGACAAGGTCTGGGACAATGGTGAGAGGGTTTATAAGGCACAAACATTGACAAGGGGACCCAGGTCCCTCCCTCACCTGCACGAGGTCACCCAGCCCTCACCTGTCCTCGCTGGCAGGAATAATGGGAAACTACTGATTACCCACGGGAAAGAATTCAGGACAAAATGTTGGGTCTTAGTGGAGCAAATTGCCTCATAGAATATCAGGATGTGGGTGACATTTCATTTCTAAGCCCTCAAATCCAGTCTAGGGCTAAATGGGACTGAGGAAAGCACTAGACCAGGGTCAGAAAATCTGGAGTTAAGACACTCTCTCACCTACTAGAAATGTGGTGACCTAGCCTGGGAAGGTCACAATTTCTCCGGGCCCTGGTCTCTTCATCTGTGAGATAAAAGGATCAATAATACGTGAGGTTATGTAGGCCTATAATATTCGGGATTACGCAAGTAAATGTGGACCCCAATTATCAGTTTTTGGGTATAATAAGTTAGAAGGAGGAAACATTCTGTAAATGAGAATTAAGACAACTACGAACAGAAGTTGAAATTTCCACAATATTTGTGCATTTATATCATTGGTCAGAGAAAAGACAAAAAGACAGCTAAGCAATTATGAAGGGGAGCCCAGAGCCCTTCCGGGTGATGGAGACCACTTGGCAGAATGAGAGGTATGGAGCTCGAACGCATGGTTTCTGCAGGTACAGGACAAAGGGGGGCCTTTGCAGTGAGCTGCTCTGAGGCCCCTAAAAGAAGCAGATTTCTGGAAGAGTCTCTGGAGTTTGAGAATCATTTCTGGCATTCTGGCAAAATGCTAACTTTCACCAGAAAGTGTGTATGCGTCCCAGGACTTTAAGAAAGCAGATGCTGGAGGGCTTGGTGTTTGCAGAGCTGGCTCTTGGTGAGGATATGGAACTTAACAGCTAAATAAAGATGCCAGTTGTTTAAAATTGGCAAGATCCTCACCACTGGGCTCCCATGTTACCCACACACACACACACACACCTCTCCGAGGACTCAAAAGAGGGGATTTCAGTGAGTCTAAATTAACTTCTTGTTACAGGAAGCACTTCAGAATAGACGACTTCACCTAATTTTTTGCTTAAGACCAACACTGCTTCATTTTTCCTCACCTGAGAGCTCTTGTGAGTGGACATGCATGCACAAAGCTGAATACATTAGCTCTTCCAATGCCAGAGCCTTAGAGCCTCAGATTTGCATTTTGCACCCAGTTGACCAAATTGTTCCAGCCTCTCCAACACCCAGGGAAGTGATCTCTGCACCCTTAGGGCAACATGTTCAAACAGTTCCAGCTTCTAACTGGGGCTGTGAATGGGCTGAGAACAAGTCACTGTGAGTCAGAAGCAGATCCAATTCTGTTTTTTATTTTTATTTTTTACTGAAGTACGGTTGATGTATAATATTTCAGGTGTTCCGAAAAGTGATTCATATATATATATAGAGAGAGAGAGAGAGAGAGAGAGAGATTATCCAATTCTGCCATTGGTTCAGACACTTTGGGATAGGAATATTCCTAAATTGTTAAAACATTCTAAGTTTAAAACATTTTACATTTGGATTTTTTTTTTTCCTGGACATCTGCTATTCACTTGTCTCCCACCAAAATGGACACCATTTTCCCTTTTTCTGTGGTTATGAAAACGTAAAAATTTGAACAAAGAAAGTGAGACAAGAAAAGAGAACAACCCAAGAAAACAGGGATGGTGTGACCCCCTCTATGGTCTCACAGGTCAAGAGCGACTCTAGTTTCTTGGGTTTCAAGATGCCGCACACAGGCATCTGGATTGGGGCGTCTTCCGTGTCTAGGAAGTAGCCGTCCAAGTGGCCTCCTTGCTTGTCTCTTCCCTTAAACACTGAGTCATTAATCTCTTAACCTTCCACCTCATGATGTATGGAACGAAGATCTATGGAATCTGCGGAATAGGACAGTTCGTGTGAAATCAGTCCTCTAATTAAGGTCAAGGGCCTCACACACCCTGTTGAGGTGTGCAACCAATAGAGACGCAGGGCCTGCCCCCCAGCGGGCTCTGAGCTGAGGGGGTACAGGTGCTTCCAGTGCCCCTGCCCCCTGGGGTGGAGGCTGGGGGCACATCTATCCCTGTAGCCTGACATCCCCCTGAATCCACGACTCCCAAACACTTCTTTCCAGTCCAAACCTTCCCCCCAGGAGCTTGTCTCCTCTACCCCTGAGATTAGCCAACATTTCCTCCTCATGTTCTCGTAGGCAGCCCTCTGTCTCACTTAACTACACTGTTCTTTATCCAGGGGTCCCCACCTCCATTCCCCACCCTCCCCACTTCCCTCCCCCTTTATGGAGTTCCTCGCCGTGCCCGACAATGGACCCTTCCAAGTTTCTATCACCACCAGCCTCACTCACTGATTCCTGCTGGTACTCCTCCTGCTTCCGGCCTCTCCTTGCTTTAGCTCCTCTGCAGGCTGATTTTCAGAAGGAGGCTTCTAGAATACACACCAAAAATACTGCCCACAGGATCCAGATCTCTAACGGCTCCCTATGGTCAGGTACTGGTCCTCCAGCTTGGATGCAAGTTAGAATCACTTGGGGAATTTTTTAAAGTACTAATGCCTCCATCCCATAGAGACTCTGAATGGATTAGTGCAAAGGGTGGCCTGAGAACCAAGGGTATAAAAGCCACCCAGGGACATTCTAGCGTGCAGCAAAGCGTGAAGCCCCCTGGTCTCCATCACTCCAAGGGCTCCACAATCTACCTGCTACTCAGTCTCACATTCCAGAACACCAGCCTTCAGAGTGGTCAGAACATTCCCTCTTTTCCAGGCCTCTATTTTGCCCATATAATTCCCTTCTCAATATAGACATAGATGTGGATACAGATGTGGAGGCGAAGGTGGAGATAGATAAGTAGATGGAGATGTAGAAATAGATTTCAATATAGATATACACATATATTTATTATGACATCGTTTACAGTAACAGAAAAACTACATAGAACCTAAACCAAAAAGAAAGTCAGCCTGTTTTAGTATCTCCAGCTTGTTGGCATTTCTATACATTATTTGCGATTCAGCTCAAATGCAAATGCTTCAGGGATGGGGGATCTAAAACACTTGAGGCAGAATTGCATGCTTTTTCTCCAACACTCCTAGACCATATTTGTGCATTTCTTACTGAACTTACCAGGTTCTGCCAAAATAATGTTTGGCTTTTCCCCTTATAGAATCATGAGCTTTTGGGGACAGAAAGCAAGTCAATTTACTAAATTATGTGCCTGAACACACTATCAGAATTCCTTCTACAAAGCAGAAGCTCAGTAATTGCTTGAGAAAAACACAAACGATTTCAAGTGATCTATTTTTACACATTTTCAAGGAAATCTGCAAAACTTGTAAAGAAATTCCAAAGACCTCAGTAATTGCAAGAGTAAAGTAATTATGGAAAAGCAGAGGCGAAAGGTCATTAAAGGTCATATGATATAATCCCCACACTTTACAAACATAGAAACCCAGAAAGTAAAGGTCTGAAAGGGGGAGTGACTCACTCAATGTCACTTAAAATCAACAAACAGCCGGACTGAGAGCACGGTCTTCTGAGCCACGCACAGCCCCTTCCAAATGTTCCAGCTTTCCCCCCATTCCCGGGGAGACAGGCACCACTTGGGAGCCAAGCAGGAGGCACTGGTGACAGAGCAGCGGGCATGCCATCCACACAGCTTGAGCCCACGGGGCGTGAGGGAGAGCGACCCTGCCAGGGTCACGGTGAAAGTCACCCCAAATCTTCGTGCTCATCCAAGAAGACCAGCTGTGTTCAGGAAGGTAGAATATATGAAAAGAAAATCCTTAGATTAAGAAGGACTGCTCCATTTTCAAAGTGTACTGATCATTTCCAAAAGTAGGTATAATGAGGCATTGTTCCTAAAACACAGCCGCGTTAAGTGCAACAAACCACTGTCAATTGCAACTGGGTCTGAGTACCCCAGATTTCTCTCAAAAGAAGTTCTTTGAGAAAAAATAAATTTTGAAGCAAATGTGGTAATGTTTGGAGGACTTTTCCCAGAACTCTATTTTTGCACCTTGCTTCTTTTGTTCTAGCTGTAGCATTTCTGATGTGGGTATTTATGTATGTGCTGGATGTAAGGACTAAGCATTTCAAAGAACTCTTAAATCAGTTCCAGAAACCCCATACTGTTGTGTTTAAAATGAGATCCAGTTTTCGATATTATTTCAAGCTGTTTGGGGGAATTTCATTGTTCCTCTCACTTCCATGTTCCATGTTTCCATTTATATTTTAGGCTGAAGTTGTTTTTCCTAAAACCTCACAAGCAAATCACAATTTTTTAAAATGTGTTTTGTGTAAAATATGTTGACAGCCACTGCATAATTTGATGTAATAATTAAAGGCATGACATAAAAATAACATCTCAAGATTATTTATGGAGGTACATAATGGGTCCCTTTGATAAGTGGCCAAATAATTGGATTTGAAAACTTTTCTTTCATGCAAGCTATTTTTTTGAATTTAGTAATTAGCAATTTATACTTAGATCACTGACTAAATTAGCAAAACATTTTAAAAATGGAATATCCACGGCTGACGAGGATTAGTAGAAAGGGAACTTCTATAAACTACTGAGTGGCTGCAGAGCAAATTGGCACAATAAGTACCAAGGATGACACCATTTACGCAGGCGTTACAACTCCTGGAACTCTATCTGGAGGGATGTGAAATACGGAAAAGGCATATCTACGTGCACAAAGATTTTATGCACAACATCATGGCTGATGAAGAAAAACTGCAAGCAACCTAAAGGGCCAACAAGTTGCTTAGGGTGAAAGCAACTTGAGAACAAAATACAAAGTCATTTGAAGTGATGGTTCTAAAGACTATATAACTGTAGTAACAGTTATTCAACGTGAGCTTCAGCCTTCAGTCAAGGAACGGCTGCTGGGTCGTGCTGCAGTTCAGTGTACTGTGTCTTTCAAGGTCTCTTCACTTCCGAGCCCCCCTGGGTGGTGTCCTGTCCCCATGCTGCGGTGAAGACTGGATCCTCTTGTAGGAAGCCCGCAGTGTTGGAGATCGGGATGGGTCAGGACCAGCAGGACGGGAGTGCCTTGGCTCGTCTAGTCCAAGGAGAGAGAGGAGACAGGGCTGGTGTGGCCTGGGTGGACGACAGAAGTCCCTACAGGGAAGGGGTGTGGAACACACTGGCCGTACCTCAAGTCCCTCGGAAGAATGCTGGGGGGCCGGCCAGGATGCTCACAGAACCAGAGCAGGGCTGCCAACACACAGGTGCCAGTAAGAGAACTAAAACTGGCCACCGTGAAACCCGTCAGCCAGATCAGCTCAGCCGACAACCCCCCAGAGGACAGGAAGTGCCCAGTGAAACTGTCCCCCAGCTCCAGGCACAGTCCGTGGGCAGCGGATCCTTCCCAGAGCCCACGGTGGGGTAGGGTAGTGAAGAGGCAGCTCGATCAGGTTCTCCCTTCCAGGCTGACACTGACACAGACGCAGGCCAGGTGCAGGTGCAGGTGCAGGTGCAGGTGCAGGTGCAGGTGCAGGTGCAGTGGAGCCCACCCAGCAGGTGACAAGCCGGCCGCAGGGTGGAGGCGTGGCTCTCGGGGTGGGGGACTGCCACCAGGCCTCCCGATGTGTGTGTAAGTTAATATGACTATGTAAGGCGACGGCACCCAGAAGCAGACGTGCCAGTGTCCCCGGGGCTTGTCCTTACAAACAGCCTCCTGCAGGGAGATTTTCAAAGCCATCCGTCCTCCTCTGAAGTGTTCTTCACAGAAGGACGGTGGCAGGAACGGCACCGGCCTTGGTGCCGGAAAGAATCTGAGTTGCAAGTTGCAAGAAACTTCAGGATGTTCACACTCTCTCCACCTTTATCAATTCACATTCTACCTACTTACTGTATATAGCATAGTGATTCAGTATTTTTACAGATTACACTCCATTAAAAGTTATTACAAGATAATGGCGTACAGCAGAAATTAACACAACGTTGTAAATCAACTATACTTCAATAAAAAAGAAGAAAAAAACCAAGATGACAGCTATAATTCCCTGTGCTATTCCATTGATCTATGTGTCTGTTATTGTGCCAGTACCATGCCAAGTTGGAAGCAAAGAGGTCAAACTCTCACTATTTGCAGATGACATGATACTTTATATAGAAAACCCTAAAGTCTCCACCCAAAAACTATTAGAACTAATAAATGAGTTCAGGATACAAGATTAATATACAAAAATCTGTTGCTTTTCTATACACTATCAGAAAGAGAAATCAAGAAAACAATCCTGTTTAAAATCGCAGCAAAAACTTAACCAAGGAGGTGAAAGAAGGCTATAAAACATTGATGAAGGAAATTGAATATGATATAAAGAAATAGAAAGATATCCTGTGCTTTTGATTAGAAGAATTAATATTGTTAAAATGGCCACACTACCCAAAGCAATCTATAGGTTTAATGCAATCCCTATCAAAATACCCATGGCATTTTTCACAGAACTAGAACAAATAACCCTAAAATTTATGTGGAACCACAAAAGACCCCAAATTGCCAAAGCAATCTTGAGAAAAAAAAAAAAAAAACAAAGCTGGAGGAATCACCCTCCCAGACTTCAAAGCTATGGTCAATCAAAAGTGGATATTTTTTTAATACCAAGACCTGGTCTCTTGGATAGATAGCTCCTGAGATAGCTTTGCTTCTTGACACTTTCACCAAACAAAACTAGTGTGTATGTGTGTGTGTGTGTGTGTGTGTGTGTGTGTGTGTGTGTGTATGGATAAATATATATACACACACATTCCAATACCTCCATTACTATGCCTTTTTTCTTTGCCTTCTCCCTATTCAAATGAAAACTCTGAATCCCATCAAGATTACCACTTTTCATTGTTTGCCCCATCTTACATTAAAATAGTTTCCAAATTGCTACACACATAACACTACAAAACACAGACTTACTAATGAGAGTGTACAATTAATTGCAGTTCTTTGTTCTGAAGACTGCAGTTTTACAATCAAATTACCACGTTCAAGTTACTTGCATTTGATTTTTTTTTCCTTCACTGTGGGTATGAAGTAGACTTATATTAACTTGTTTCTAATTGTATTCATTATTAGATTTTTCCCCCATAATTGTTTATTTAATGTTATTTTTGATTATGTGGAATGCTAACATGTTTCTAAAGGTCAAAATCCTTCAAGACATAACCAGAAAATTAACTCCTTCCTCTGGCCCTTCAACGGCATTCGTCCCACCCATTTTAGAACCAATTTTCTTGTTTTCTTGTTTATCCTTTCAGTGCTTTTCTGTTTTGTTTTTGCCAAAATTGTCAAATATGTGTATATTTTATTATTTCCCCTTTTTTCTTCATAATAGGTAGCATACTATATGAACTCTTTGACAGTCTGCCTATTTTAGCAAACAGTGACTCTCAGAAATTACTCCAAACTCTTCATATAGATTTTTCTTATTCTTTTATATAACTGCATATTTCTCTTTCGTGTAAGTACCAAATTTTTTAACTCATTCTCCTATTCTTGGACATTCCAGTAATTTCCAATATTTTGCGATTACAAACAATGCTAATGCATAATATTGTGCTTATGTGTTTTTGTATTTTAGAGGCGTGTCTTTAGGGAAATTTTCTAGAAATGAGATTGCTGAGTCAAAGGATAAATACACATGTATTTTGGAAATTCACCTCCCTGGGGGTTGTACCACTTAGCGTTCCCAACAGAGAAATATAGCAATACCCATTTCACCAGAGACTCACCAACACGTGTATCATCAACATTCTGAAGTCTTTAAGTCTACTTTAGCCATTTTTATAGGACTTTTAGATAAAAGATAATAATTCTAAATTATTCTGAATGTCTTGTCCAAATGTATGTCCCAAAGACAAAAGTAGATGAATTTGTGATTGACGATCTGTCTTTTGACCAAATTAGTGAAGCCTTTGAACTGATGCATTTGGGAAAGAGCATTCAAACTATTTAAAGAAAGAGCATTTTTTAAAAGAAATTTAAAGGAAAAGCATTCAAAGAAAGAGCATTCAAACTATTTAAAGAAAGAGCATTCAAACTATTTAAATTCAAAGTCTTAAAATATGTCCACCTTTACACCTGTCTTGTGGTCTGATGGAGGCAGATAGACGGGCAGGAGTAAGCTCTGGCAAGTTCACATTCTGTTTGACCTTCAGTAATGTATTCTAAGGAATAATGTTTTGTATATAATTCATAAGTCTCTAATCAAGGACAAGGCTAGTACAGTCATAAATCTGTGTTCTGGACTCTGCTTCATGTAAATAATTGCCGGATCATTAAGGAATATTTTAATGGGATAAAAGTAGTTCCTGCAAAAAAAAAAAAAAAAAAGCTCAGATTCTTTTAAAATACTCTTTATAAATTAGGAATATTAGTTCCCTTATCTGTGACATATGTTGCAAATATTGACTCAAGACGATTCTTGATGTTTTCTGCCATGAACACATTTTTCTTTTTAAGTAATCAAATTACTCAATCCTTCATTCTTGCCTCTAGACTAAGATATTGTAAGTCTTTCTATACACTGAGGTTTTGAAGGTATTCACACATACTTTATTGTATATTTTCAATTTTATATTACTATCTCTGAACCATTTGGGTTTTTCTTGTATGCATAGAGTGAAGAACAGACAGAATTTTATCTTTGTCCTAATGGCTATCCTGCTGTCCCAGGACCATTTATTAAGCAGTCTATCTTTGCTCAGTGATTGGATATGCAGCCCTTATCATGCTCTGGGTGTCCGTATGGACTTGCATCAATTTCCACAGTTCCTCTTCTTGTGCACTGGTCTGTCACTCTGCATGTGCCGGAACCCAGATGTTTTCACTCACTGGCTTTGTAATGGTGTTGGTAGAGTCTTAAACCCTCACCATTCTTCTTCTTGTCTTCTTTTTCTTCTTTCATTTTTATTTTCGCTATTCTACTGTGTACATTTTTCCATTTGAACTTTAGTATCAACTTGCCTAGGTCTGGGGAAAAGAAACCTAGTTGGTATTTTTATTGGGAATATACTAAATTTATGAAGTAACAGGAGAATTGTCATTTTTATCATGTTAGGCATCACAGAAAGTACAATGTTATCTACAGTTTTCAAGTGTCTACTTTTGTGCCTTTCAGGAGTGTTTTCCAATTTTCTTCACATAGGTTTTGAGCATTTCTTCTTAACTTTATTCTCAAGTATTCTTATCTATGTTTTAATAGAAATTACCTTTTTCAATAGTTTTTATTAGAAAATGGTGCTGACCTATGGAGAACAGTATGGAGGTTCCTTAAAAAACTAAAAATAGAACTACCATATGACCCAGAAATCCCACTACTGGACATATACCCTGAGAAAACCATAATTCAAAAAGACTCATGTACCACAATGCCCATTGCAGCTCTATTTACAATAGCTAGGACATGGAAGCAACCTAAATGTCCATCATCGGATGAATGGATAAAGAAGATGTGGCACATATCTACAATGGAATATTACTCAGCCATAAAAAGAAACGAAACTGAGTTATTTGTAGTGAGGTGGATGGACCTAGAGTCTGTCATACAGAGTGAAGTAAGTCAGGAAGAGAAAAACAAATGCCGTATGCTAACACATATATATGGAATCTAAAAAAAAAAAAAAAGGTTCTGAAGAACCTAGGGGCAGGACAGGAACAAAGATGCAGACATAGAGAATGGACCTGAGGACACAGGGAGTGGGAAGGGTAAGCTGGGACAAAGAGAGTGGTATGGACATATACACACTACTAAATGTAAAATAGATAGCTAGTGGGAAGCAGCTGCATAGCACAGGGAGATCAGCTCCGTGCTTTGTGACCACCTAGAGGGGTGGGATAGGGAGGGTGGGAGGGAGACGCAAGAGGGAGGAGATATGGGGATATATGTATACATATAGCTGATTCACTTCGTTATACAGCAGAAACTAACACACCATTGTAAAGCAATTATACTCCAATAAAGATGTTAATAAAGAAAGAAAGAAAGAAAAGAAAATGGTGTTAACTGTCAGAGGTTTTCATCAATCAAGCAGATAATCGTATGTTCTTTCCCGTGGAAATATTAATAAAGTGAATAATATTAATAGATTCCCTAATATTGAATCATCCTTTAGTGAAAGTCTAAAACCACTTGGTCTTGGAGAATTCTTAATTATTTCTTAATGTGGTGCTGGAATCCACTTGCTAATATTTTAATCTAGGTTTTTTGCATTGTTATTTAAAATTAATATTTGTAAATTTCATTTTTATGTTATTTATATCAGGTTTAAGTATCATTACTATATATCATTACTATATTTGCTTCATAAAAAGAACTTAGAAGTTTTGATACGGTCTCTAAAATTTTGACTGAATTCCCCTGGATCTCTCTGGGCCTGATGGTTTTACATGAAATATTCCTTGATAATTTTCTCTAGTTTTTCTGTGGAAATGGGTGTGTTAAATAATTCTGTTACCACTGGAATGGATTTTGGTAAACTGTATTTTCCAAAAATTATCCATTTCATCAAGGTTTCCAGTTGTATTTGCATAGACACAAGCAAAATAGTCGCTTGTGATTTTTAAACTTCTTCTAGGCCTTCTCTCCCTGCCTCTCTCTGTGTCTCTACCTCTCTCTTCTCATTGGCCCACTAATGACATGTTAGATCTTTTTCACATGTCCCATACACCTCATATGTTCTTTTCTTTATTTGTTTATCCTTTTTTGGTTCTGTGTCCAATTTTCTGCTAAACGCATTCTTTGAGTTCTTATTTTCTTTTATGGATTTGTTAAATTATGGAATGTCCACTTGGAACTTCCCTTAACTATTCTCATCTCAGTTTTGTTTTTTGTTTTCTTGGACATAGTAACATAGTCATTTCTAAGTCAATGCCCTGTTTGACCTTTTCTCTTTTAGGTTGTGTCTTTTGCTCTTAGATCACATTATTTTCTGCTTACACACACCTCGTTATTTTTGATTGAATGATTGACATCATATATGAAAAATTATATAATAATTTTCTTTTTCCAGACACTCTTTGCCTTTACTTCTGTCAGGTAGCCCATGTACTGACAATCTACAGACTCTTCTATTTCAGTGAGGGATTGATTCAAAGATGGGTTCTGTCTCGGGCAGGATTGGACTATCTCAGGTTTGCCCTCACCCATGCAGCCCAGACTTTAAGGGTGTCCAGCTGTAGTTCAGGCTCCTGGACCCCCTCCGTAGCCTTTCTGGACTTGATAGACACCTATGAGGAAAATCATTCCTAATTCTGGCTTGCCTTTCTGATCTCCTTTCTCCTTTGCTGTTGGCCTTGTACTCGTCACTGTGTTATAAACCCTCCAACACTTTTGAGAAAACGTTTCATATATTTTGCCCAGGAGAACCTGTCTGAATTAGTCTGCCATTACTGCAAGTGGAACTTAACTTACATTTTTAATCAAACATGCATACATTGTGGAATAACACTGAATTTTAAAAATAAATCCCTGAGTTTCTGTTTAAGGCCCACCACTTTAGATTACACACCCAACCTGCATGTTGTCTACCTGCCCATACACTTCTTTGGGGGAAACCACAGTAGAAACGTGTTAGTACTACAGGAGTTTTTTTAGAAGCTGAGGATTTCCAGCTGGCTCCAGGACTTTTGTCCAGAGTAGTTGAAAAGCAGGTGTTTCTGTTTGCAGAGACCGTGAAGGTGTCACCACCTGTGTATGAGGAATGGTCTAGGGGCTGGAGAGGTCAGGGTAGTTCTTATCCAGAGGAGTCCAGAGGAGATAAGTGGCTGGACCCCTGGACATAGGATTTCCAGGAGGTAATTCAGGAAGCTCAAGTTAAGACAGTCTCCAAAAGAGGTCAGTTTAGGAAATGTTGAGTTTGGGTACATGGAAAATGTATAGATGAGAGATCACTCCTACAATAGTCAACTGTGGAAATGGATTTTGAGACCGGAAAAAGGAGGTCCCTCACCCTTCAGGCTCTCCTGTTAGAAGCTTGAGATAAAGCCAGGAATGTGACACTTTCTAACATGTTTTATCTGACCCCAAATGCCAGCTGTGACACTGGAGAAAGAATCAGGTCATGGCAGGCTGTGGCCTGGCTCTCACCACACCTATGGTGATGTTGGCAGGAACTGAAGGGACTGAAGCTTAGTTAAGTGCTGAGGAAGTTACCCAACATTACTTATGGGACAAAGTCTTGGCAATTCCCATTTCTGGTTGAGCTATTTTCCATGAATATTGCAAGCAACCCTCTCGCTCGCCTAATTTTGTAACAATAAGTACAGTATCACAGCCATTCTTTTCCTGGAAATTATCTACTCGGTGTTTAGAAAATATATATTCAATTTAAAGGAGCCAAATTGTATTATATTCCCAAGCCTGCTCCCTAAGTTTTTATTAAATGACTTTAAAGTGTGGTAAAGAAAGAGCAGATTGCCATGTGATTGACTCTTACACGGCCTTGGAAAATCCCTAAAAGTCCCTAAGCAAAACAAATTACATTTTTAACCCAAATCCAAAGGAACAAAACATCTGTAGCAATTATACACACTGTAACTCCCTGCTCAGGCCAATTAAACTGCTGCTCGCTAGTAAATCTGTTCATTTTTCTTTTTGCATATGAGTAGAATGTGAACTGTGAAATATCTTGGCTTTTCCATCTGCATGAAGAAAAGTCCTTTGAAGCTCCTGGCATCTGGTTGTTCGCCCTCTACCCATCCTCACCCCACATAGCTATCCTAACGCCCCTCGCATGCTAAGTGAAGACTGGGGATCATCTCCCCAACTCCTACACACATCCTAGGGGACCTCAGTATCCATGAGGGTGACACAGCCAGCACCTCAGGCCAAGTGCATGGATTTTTTTCACCTATGATGATCTTCCCTGCCCTCCTTTCAGACATTTGCACATCCCACACCTGGGGGGCAAGAATCACAATTTCAAATGTCCCAGGCCCAGGTTGGTTGACAAGCACCTCCAGTCTGGTGAGTTGGTGCCCTGCAGGTTGAGCAAGGCCCAGGAGAGGGAACTTGTGCCCTCGGAGAACGGCCACAAGCATGCCAACCCACTGCGGTCCATGGCCAGCATGATCGATCTTCCGACTTACTGAGAAAACAAAAGAAAAAAAAAATTCCAGACTTCCATTTGAAATCTGTTGGTTATTCAGTTGGCTCAATTAAAAGGCAAAATAAAACGAAAACAATAGCAGAAGCATGGTGTGAGCCAAACTAAAATCATGGACCCCAATTCCTAATCTTTACCCTCTGCTTTAAGCCTCTTTCCATCTCAGGGCTGTTCTATCCATAAAAACCAGGGCTCTGCTCTCCTTCTCCAAAGGCCACTGCCCCTCCTTCTTGCTCCGCTGCTCTGTCCAGCCCATGCCTCATCCCTAACACAAGACTTAGGTTCTGTCCTTCCCTCCCAGGTTCTCCAGCACGTGGTCTTCATCTGGCCACCCGAGGCCTTACACCTAGACACGCTACTGCAGTGGCTCCCACACCCTGCCTCTCCCCTGGGTCAGTCCTCCCTCTGCACCTGCCCAGCCTGGAGCGGCCTTCTCGGGGCCCTATCCTGAAGTGCTCTATCAAAGAGGGCATGTTTGCCTTGGTGTTGGCCGGGCCCATGGCCATTCCCTAAGGAATATAGGAAGGAGGGAAGGAAGGAGGGAAGGAAGGAAGGAAGGAAGGAAGGAAGGAAGGAAGGAAAGGGGAAGGAAGGAAAGAAGGGAGGGAGGGAGGGAGGAAGGAAGGAGGGAAGGAAGGAAGGAAGGAAAGGGGAAGGAAGGAAAGAAGGGAGGGAGGGAGGAAGGAAGGAAGGAGGGAAAGAAGGAAGGAAGGAAGGGGGAAGGAAGGAAAGAAGAGAGGGAGGGAGGAAGGAAGAGAGGAAGGAAGGAAGGAAGGAAGGAAAGAAGGGAGGGAGGGAGGAAGGGAGGAAGGAAGGAAGGAAGAAGGAAGGAAGGAAGGAAGGAAGGAAGGGAGGGAGGGAGGGAGGGAGGAAGGAAGGAAAGAATGGGACATAGCAAGGAAGGAAGAAGGAAGGAAGGAAGGAAGGAGGAAAGGAGGGAGGGAGGGAGAAAGGGAGGGAGGGAGGCATTTTCAAATTATGTTAAAAGCATGAGCTTTAATATCAGGTCAATCACACACAAACTTTTTAACCTATGGCAAGTTACTTAATTTCTGAGCCCTAATTTTCTCATATATAAAATTTTCTCCTATATAATACAGCCCAGGGCAACAGGGAAGAGCAAAGGATTACTGGAGGCCACAGGCACAGTACCTAATGCCCAGAAGGCAGGTAGTCATTTCTTGCTATTGCTGTTGTTATCACTCTACATAAGCAGTCAAGACATCCAGCCCCCCACCCTGCAGCCCCTCACTGAGAACTTCAGTTGTTACACCCTCTTCTCTTTGGGAACGGGCCCTGGATCTGGCAGCAGTGATACCAGCGGAGAGCAGCACAATTCAGCCTCAGTCGTAGAGTTGGCACCAGGATGTAGCCCACATGGCACTCTGGCTCCTGATGCGATCAATAGTCACACATCTGCTCAGAAAGATGCATGAGGGGCTTGCTGGCCTATCTTTTCCTTGACCCTGCAAATGAGGAGATCGGAGAAACCACCCACATGATGGGATGGGAGGAAAGTCCTCAATGCCTGGACGTCCATCCAAGGGCACGGAGGGAGATGTTTCTCTCAGCTACATGGCTCTCTGTGCTGCTCACTTTGGGGAAAGGTGGGGGAATGCATCCACAGATGTAGATGACCGTAGTCTTTATGAGAGAGGCAAGGGGTAAGTCCCCACCGCGCCCTTGGGGAACTCAAGTTCCTGCAGAGTTGGCAAGTCAGTGGTCAGGCGTTTCATCTCTAGGGTCAGATGACTTGGGTTCGAATTTGGGCCCTGACCTTTCCTATATGTGACCTTGGGCAAGTTTGCACCTGAGTGCCCATTCCTCCTCTGTAAAAGGGTGATATGAGGATAGCACCAGCTGAAAGGATTGCTGCAAGACGCAAGTAAAATGATACGTGCAAATTGCTCAGCACTGTGGTTGGCACATAGCAAGATCTGGATAAATGCTACCTATTTTTTATTACAGAAGATACATAAATGCAGAATTATTTAGAGAACCAAGTGATAATGACCTTAGAGCTGTATTAAATGGTATAGGATACAAACTAGGGGGCAACTGGGTTGGGGAACCCTTTATAAGGATGTTGGTGTGTGAGAACAAGAATTTGCCCAGTGAGAAATAGACAGAACCTTCCAGTGAGAGCAGATGACTTGTGCAAAGGTACAGAAATATGAAAGGGGTGCACAACTCCACTTGGGTCTGTGGGTTCTAGCAGAGCAAACAAGTGCCCTGGCAGCTTGGCAGATGGAAAGTCATGGGTGTCAGCCTAGAAAGCCAGGATTGGGCTTTAAGGCAAATGTAAGGCTTTATGAGAAGGATCTAGGCCATGGCATTTCTCAAAAAAAAAAGTGTGCAGTCATGATGTTTAGAAAAGATCTCCCTTCACAATGACTTACTGTGATGAGGTTGCTTGAGTTTTTCACCAGCTGAGTTAATGTTCTGCCCCTGGGTCTCAGGCCCTGTTCTCACCCAACCCTCACTCAGTCACCTGCATGCAGGGGCCCCTGACTGGCTAAGGATACAGTTCCTGACACACCAGCCTCTCTCCAAGTTGTTACACCTCAGTTCCACCCCAGCGGCTGCCAGTTGGTTCTGTGAGAGCCCATTCCGCTTGCCAAAAATGCTAGAATGCTGGCCAACACTCTGCAAAAACAAATAACCTTTTAATGACCTTGTTTTCATTCTACCTGCATTCAAACCCAGCACCCGAATCTGATTTATGACTTTGTTCCTCGCTATTATGGTTCCATGACCCATACTTATTCAGCCACCTTATCAATCTCATCCGACTGGACACATTTCATTTCCCCAAAATTTTGCAATGAGATCCTGGAAGGGAGAGCTTTTGCAGGTGCCTTAGAAGGTAGGGCACGGATGTGCTCAGCCATGGACCCAGCGGCCTGCCCTGGGGGACATCAGGCCCCAGCACTCCTCTCCCGGGAGTCCTGGGCACAGGGAGGGGGGAGAATTCTCCCATCCAGTGGGACTGCTGCATGGTCCACTCAGCCCGTGCCCAGACAGGGGCCAAGGAGGGCAGGTTTAGGGGCCAAGGAGGGCAGGTTTAGGGGCCAGAAAAATGTTTTCTTTGGCAGTGCCTCCACCTTCCAAATTCCTTCCAGCAGGTTTCCATCAAGGAAAGATCCATTAAGGGCAAACAGGCAGGCCAGATGGACTGCAGTTCCATGTGACTGTATCGTAACTGCTCAGTTCTAAAACTGCCCCTTCTCGGGCTACACTGCCACTCCTGTCCAGGCCACCAGCAGGTGTCTCTGACCTTGGATGAGAAAGTGCCAGAACCGGGCGTCATTCAGCACTAGATTTGAATCTAGGATCAGCCAGTTCCTAGCTATCTTAGTCTGTTTGGGTGGCTTTAACAGAATTATCACAGACCAGGTGGCTTATGAACAAGAGATTTATTTCTCACAGTTCTGGAGGCTGGAAGTCAGAGATCAAGGAGCCAGCAGATTCGGTGTCTGGTGAGGCCTACTTCCTGTTTTCATAGCCGACAGCTTCTGTGTCCTCAGGTGGCAGAAGGGGTGAGGGAGTTCTCTGGGGCCACTTTTCTAAGGGCACTAACCCCATCACAAGGGCTCCGCCCTCATGACCTAATCACCTCCCAAAGGCCCCAATTCCTAGTACCAACACCTTGGGCATTAGGTTTCAACATAGGAATTTGGGGGGACATAAACATTCAGACCATAGCAGACCGTGTGGAAAGCAATTCATCTCTCTGTGGTTGAAGTCCATTCAGAACACATTATGACTGTGAGTTTCCTCAGTGCACTGATCTTCACAAGTCAGCTTAGCCCTCATGAAGTGTAAACTGGGTGCCTGGGCTCTTTGGGGCCCCGTGATAGGCACAGAGTGGGTGACTGTGGAGGCTCCAGGGAGGAGGGGGGGCAGGCACCCTGGGAAGGAAGGCAGGTGATGGCAGTACTGACAGTTATCAGGCTCTCCCACAGCCCGGGGTGGGGACATGGTTCCCTGTCAGGAACAAGGACACAGAGGACCAAACCGTGGCTGGAGAGGCCCCCACCAGTGGAAGGAGACAAATCTGGACTCCCTGACACCAAAACACTGCTCCTCAAATCACCCCCCGCCGCTCCTGAGTTCTGTTGTTACACGTGCTGCTCAGTCTTCATTTGGCTTGTAAAATACCTTTCTGAGCTTTAGCAGGAAAATGAATCATTCTCACACTAGATCTAATGAAAACAAATTATAAACACATTTAATTTTTTAATGTAATAAAACCCCTCTGACTCTTGGAACTTTGGAAAGTCATTCCTGGGAACTATAATGTTTTCAGAGTAGGTGGTAACTCGCCACTTGTTGTTTATTTCATCTGCCAACAAATGACCTCTTTGACTCACAGACCACTGTGAGCCTCTGATTACGGGACGTGTGTTACTTTGCCATATGGGGACCCACGGACCTTTTCTCATGGACCCGCTGGAATCTGCTCGCTGAGGGGAGCGTTGCGAATGACTTGGAGGGATTGCATTGAGAAATTGAATAGAAGAAAGTTAAACCTGACTAGGTCTCACTCCATTTAGTGTACACTAGTTGTTTTGTAGCAAGTAAGATTGCAGAGCTGACATTTATTTATTTATTTACTGAATTATAGTTGATTTATAATACTGTGTTAATTTCAAGTGTACGGCAAAATGATTCAGTTTTTTTTTCAGACTATTCTCCTTTATAGGTTATGACAAGATATGGAATGTAATTCCCTGTGCTATACAGTAAATCCTTATTGCTTATTTATTCTATGTATAGTAGTTTGTATACGTTAATCTCATACTTCTAATTTGTTCCTCCCTCCTTCCCTTTCCCCTTTGTTAACCATAGTTTGCTTTTTATGTCTGTGAGTCTATTTCTGTTTTGTATATAGATTCATTTGTATTATTTTTAGATACCACATGTAAGTGATATCATAATATTTGTCTTTGTCTGACTTACTTCACTTAGTATGATATTCTCTAGGTCCACCCATGTTGCTGCAAATGGCATTATTTCATTACTTTTTATGGCTGAGTAATAGTCTATTGTATATATAATATACCATGTCTTCTTAAGTCAATCGTCTGTTGATGGGCACTTGGGTTGTTTCCATGTCTTGGCTATTATAAACAGCGAACACTGGGGTGCCTATATTTATTTATTTGAGAAACGTGAGCGTTTTTTCAAATAAGCCATCAAACCATAGGACCCTATGCACCAATAGCTACCTTCACCCTGCTACAGTTGAAAGATTGTAAATAATACTGGGAAAAAACACCTTTTTTGGAGATTATTTGGGGGTATGCTTATGATTGAGTAAGCCCCTAAGGATGCAGTAATTAAGTGTGGCTCTTTCTTGTGTTGTCTCTCATTCTCATTGTGGCCTGAGTCAATGTCAAAAATTATGGGTGAGCATAACGCGTGACACATAACGATGTAGGAACTGTGGGGTGTGATTGCAAACCACGGGGGTCCGAGTCCTGGATTTTCAGACTAGCTCGCCCTGGATTGGCTGATCAGGTACGCCTAGGGGAACAACGTCACTGCTTGAGTCCCACTTACTCAGGTGTACAAGGGACTTTGCACCTGGTTAGACCACCTTCCAGTGTACCAATGCGCTGGCACTATGATATTCCTTTTAAACGTATCTTCTTGCTTCTTCAGATAAAGTTGACTCTCAGTGGAAGTGGAGATGGAGATAAAAGAAGCAGGGACAGAGCTGGAGCAGTTGACTCATTGTCCAATGGCGACACATGTTCAAGGGTAACATTCGGCCCTAAACTTTGACTAGCAGCAACTTCCCCTGGAGAGACAGGTACCAACTAGAAACAGCAGCTGGTTAGCTGAGACTGGCCAGAACCACCCACCCTTGCACACTCGCACACACTCCTGCTGGGGAAGTTGAAATGTCTCCACTCTCTTCATACTGCTTTGTGTTCTGGCCACGCCTGCTCAAGTAGTCTTTCTAAAACCCAGAATGGATCACACCTCCCCCTAATTGTACTTATTCAGTGAATCCTATGTCTTTCAGGTTAAGCCCGAGGTTCTTAAATGTACAATCAAGGCCTGTCTAATCCTACTCCTCCTACTTCAGGAAATTACCCCTCAAACACCTCACTCCCTTTCACCTCCGCACCTTGGGCAGGGGGCATTGCTCCTCTTCTTGTCTATCAAAACCCCATCTGAAACCTTGCTGCTCTGACTTTTCCCTCTCTTGCACCCCCATATTACACAGTTTCTACTGCCCTTTATGGGGAAGATGGCACTGCTTTGTAGAGAGAGTTGGGGAAGTCTTGAGGGGAGACTGCCAATACCCATCTCTGTCCTAGAACCAAGCGGGATGCTGGGCTCCTGGAAGGGAATCACTGACATAAGGCATTGAGTGAAATTTGCTGCAGGCCATGCTTGTACTTCCATTGCCTGGCGATAATTATGAGGTGAATGAAAGCCCTGGCATGGCCTGCCCAGGGGTATTCTGCTCCCTCTCGTGGAGAAAATAAAATATCCATTCCCTGTCTTCCCACCTTCCTCTCTGCAAGATTTTAAAGGGAAGACAGAGGTATTAAGAATAGAGATGTTTTTAAAATCCTAGCTTTGAACAAGACACAGAAAAGGGGAATCTTTGTAAGTCAGAAGCTTATTAATACTGGCCAGGAGTTCTCAGTATTGAGTTCTGGATTTCATTCATTCATTCACTCAGCAAAGGTTTCTTAAGCACAATCTGGGACAAGTTTTATATCAGGCATTGGGGTGGATACCTCCCACGCCCCAACACACCTACCTAAGAGAAGACAGAAAAATGAGACAAACATGTTACAGGGATGTGAGCGTGGTCAGAGTATGGAAAGGGGCAGTCAGTGCTGTTGAGCAGGGCTGCAAAGTGGAAAATGGGAAATGAAGACATCTTACAGGTTTTATTTTTGAACTGTATGAATAGATTATCTATGCTAATATTACTAAGTCTACATACTACTATTATCTAACATTAAGCAAATTGTCAACAACTAAAGCAAAAAAGAAAACATGGCCCCGTGACACCAGCGGTCAGCATTGAGCCACACACAGCATTACACACCAGAGAAAGCTTTTTCCCCACACATGGGACTTCTTCAAAAGCTTCACTTGGCCACCTCAGATGCTGATTTCCAGGCCAGCTGAGACTTCTGAGCCTGTAGGGTGCTGGGCCATCTGGCCTGGAAGTGTTTTGTCTACAGAGCCTCTCGGCCCTCTTCTCGGGGGAACAGGCTCTGATGACGACACCCTCCTCCAGCTGGCCCACTGTCTCGTGGTGGCCATGTCCAGAGGAGAAACTACCTGAGGACTTAGAGGTCTCAAGGTGTCACTGACAAACACCAGAGGGGAGGTGGGTGGTTAGAGCAGGTGGGGAAAGACAGGTGTTGACCTACTGCAGGTGGGGACCAAGCAGGTAAACAAATCGCTGACTCCAGAACTAGAGTAAGCCAGAGAGAAGAAACACGTGGATGACAACAAAAAAAGCATGGGAGAAGCGATGCTCACCTTGTAAGAAACAAATAAGAATCCCAAGGTGCTTCTGTGAGCAGCAGAGTTCATGCCTGAGGTTCGGGATGGGACCTGAGTCCTAGGGGAGACCATTGTCACAACAAGGCAACACTAGATTCATAGGGGTAAAGGAGGAACCAGAACCTGGTCTGGGGAGCAGGAACCAAGGCCAGACACAAAAGCAGGTGATGGTGAGTGGGCAGAAGTTGAAGGAGGAGAGATGAGATTATGAAAATTAGTCCTTTCTTCTCCTTCTCAGCAGGTGACACTGTCATCTTCTTTATAGAGGAAATAGAAACAATCAGAGAAGGATGTCTTGCATTCCTTGTCCTCATCCTCTTAGTATTCCTCATGTATACATTTTCTGTACAAATTCTAGAATCATCAATTTAAATAAAGAACACTAATACTGACAAACTTCTAATCTATAAATAAATTTCAGAAGAGGTTAACATATTGGTAAACGTCTTGCACATCTTTTGCTAGATCTTTTTCCTACATATTTGATATTTTATGAAACTATTGTAAATAATGACTTTTCACATTTTCTAATTGTTTACTCCAAATATAAAAATGCAAATGACTTGTGTTTATCTTACATGCAGCCAATTTGCTGAACACTCTGTCTTGGAGGGATCTCTCCTTCTCCTGCTCCTCTCTTCTGGTCAACCAGCTCCACCTTTTCCACAACGCCCATTTGGGAGTTTTCCTCTACCAAATCATTCTTCAGAAACAGCTGTCTCGGGGTGGGGGGGGGGGGAGGCAGAGTCAAGATGGCAGACTAGGAGAACACGGAGTTCAAGTCTCTGCACAATTAGGGCACTTACTGGGCACTGGTGGGGGGACCACAGACACCTAAGGGGACGGGAGCAACTCCCAAGCGACCAGGTAGGATGTGGCGGGGAGGGAGGGGGGAGAAGTGGTGGAGGCGGGATGAGACGGGAGCCCCTGAGGGGCAGCTGGAGGAAGGGAGGGCTTCCCAGGCCCGGAGGGACCCACCCATGCTTAGGGTATCAACAGGGATGGGGGAGACCCTCAGGAGAGCAGAGGATCAGAAGGGAACACGGCCAGCATTTCCCTTGTCCTCTTGGGCCCTGGGGAGCCTGCTGAGGTCCTGGGCCTAATCCTCTGCCCTTCAAGGTTCCCTCCAGCTGTGCTGAGCCTAAGCCCTGCACCCCACACTCCCACCCAGGGCCTTACCTCTACACTTAGCACTCCGAGGCGCCTCTCGCCAGACTGCCTCTCCTGGCCTGGCGGGTCCTGAGCATAGGCCCCGCCCCTCACCTAAGTCCCGCCCCTGCCTAAGCCCTGCCCCCCACAGCCAAGGCCTTTTGTGGCCTTTTTTTTTTTCTTTTTTTTCTTTTTTTCTTTTTTTAGGTTGTGATTCTCTTTTACCTTGTTGTTGTTGTTTCATTTATATTTTTATTTTTTCTAATAAATTTTTTATTTTTCTCATTTTATTTTATTCTTTATACTTTATACTTTATTATTGTTATTGGATTGTTCCCCTTCTTTTGTTTGTTTTTTCCCTTTTTTCTATTGTGGTTCTGTTTTACCCTGTTGTAGTTGTTTCACTTATATTTTTATTATATTTTTCCTAATATATTTTTTTATTTTTCTAACTTTATTTTATTTTTTATTCTTTGTTATTGCACTACTCCTTTTTTTTTTTTTTTTGTCTTCTCTTTTGCCATGTTGCAAGATGTGCAGGATCTTGGTTCCCAGGCCAGGGGTTGGACCTGTGCTCCTGTGGTGGGAGCATCAAGTCCAAACGGCTGCACTAACAGACAACCTCAGACCCCAGGGAATATTCATCAGTGAGGTCTCACAGAGGTCCTCATCTCGGCACCAAGACTGGCTCTACCCAACTGCCTGCAAAATCCAGTGCTGGACACCCCAGGCCAAACAACCAGTGAGACAGGAATACAGCTCCACCCATCAAAAAAATGAGGTGACAAAAAAAATATGTTACAGACAAAGGAACAAGGTAAAAACCTACAAGACCAAATAAATGAAGAGGAAATAGGTAACCAACCTGAAAAAAGGATTCAGGGTAATGATAGTAAAGATAATCCAAAATCTCAGAAATAGAATGGAGGCACAGATCGAGAAAATACAAGAAATGTTAACAAAGACCTAAAAAAGAACTAAAGAACAAACAAACAGTGATGAACAACACAATAACTGAAATGAACGATACACTAGAAAGAATCAATAATAGAATAACTGAGGCACATGGAAAGCCGCTCAACATCACTAATCATTAGAGAAGTGCAAATCAAAACTACAATGAGGTACCACCTCACACCCGTCAGAATGGCCATTATCAAAAAATCTACAAACAATAAATGCTGGAGAGGGTGAGGAGAAAAGGGAACCCTCTTACACTGTTGGTGGGAATGTAAACTGATACAGGCACTGTGGAGAACAGTATGGAGGTTCCTTAAAAAACAAAAATAGAACTACCATATGACCCAGCAATCCCACTACTGGGCATATACCCTGAGAAAACCATAATTCAAAAAGACACATGTACCCCAATGTTCATTGCAGCACTATTTACAATAGCCAAGACATGGAAACAACCTAAATATCCATTGAGAGATGAATGGATAAAGAGGATGTGGTAAATATATATAATGGAATATTACTCAGCCATAAAAAATGAAATTGGGTCATTTGTAGAGACGTGAATGGACCTAGAGTCTGTCATACAGAGTGATGTAAGTCAGAAAGAGAAAAGCAAATATCGTATATTAACCCATGTATGTGGAATCTAGAAAAATGGTACAAATAAAACTATTTGAAGGGCAGGAATAGAAACACAGATGTAGAGAACAGATGTGTGGACACGGGGCAGGGGAAGGGGAAGATGGGATGAATTGGAAGATTAAGTTTGACATAAATACACTACCATGTGTAAAATATATTGCTAGTGGGAACCTGCTGTATAGCACAGGGAGCTCAGCTCTGTGCTCTTTGATGACCTGGATGGGTGGGATCAGGCCAGGGTGTGTGTGAGGGGGTGAGGTCCAAGAGGGAGGGGATATATGTATACATATAGCTGATTCACTTCATTGTACAGCAGAAACTAACATTGTAAAGCAATTATACTCCAATGAAAAATAAATAAATAAAATACAGGCAGAGTACAAATCCAAAAAAAAAAGTCATTCATGGATTTAAAAAAAAAAAAAAGAATAAAAACAGCTGCCTCTACAAGCCCCAAGGGTATCCTCGTTGTCAAGTTCAGTTGCCCCATCTCAGCCATGCCTTTCTCACTTTCTCTGATTTATCTGATAGTCCTGACTGGTCCCTTTCCCTTGTCTTCTGGGAATCTGTTCTCTAGCTTTTTGCTTCTTATCTCTCTGACGGCTTCTCACCATCTTTATCCTGCATTCCTTAAACATGATTCTATCCAGAAGCTCACCCTCCCTCCTGTTTTCCTGCTTAATGCAGAGTGTCCATCTTACTAAATGATTTGGAGGGAGAGGGAGACTTCAATGACTTTAACTGTTGGTTCTGTTATAGCAATATTTTTACCCTCAATCAAGCATACACATTATAGAGTGCAAAAGGGGAATTTCAAAATAAATCAAAGTGCTCAAGGTAAATTTGTGCTTGGACTGCACATTTATACACAGTGTACAAATGTACTCTTCAATTCTGCTTGTGTATGTTTTGAGAAGCACTTCACTAGAGAATCAAATCCCCACTTCTCAAACAGTAATAGAATATCTAGGCTCAACACCTTTCCTCCGCCTTTCTGTTCCCTCTGTATTCAATCAGATTGAACTTGGATATATCCAACTTGAGCCTGGCTGTAGTCACAAATCTTGAGGGGGAGCCGTACCTTAGTCTAAACTGGGTTGCCTGGACCCTGGCATTCACCTGTATGAATAAATAGATCTGATTGACTTTTAAGCCAATTTTTGAAACCAAAAGAAATGTCAAACAGCAGGGCCTTTCTGTGAACTCCCCCGGGCTGAAATAAGCACGAGAGAATCAACCTGGAACAGAATTGGAGAGACACATTTCAGTTAAGTTTTAAACGACAGTTTCATTCACCTGCTATCCTTATAAATAACATATTTAAATTTTGATGACAACCTGCCTTCTAATTAATAACTCCCATTTGAGTAACATTCACCATTGGAATTAAAATTTTCTCTCCTGGACTATTACAAAACATAAGAAATTTCAGGCCAAGAAATAATTTTTGTATAATGATTTCTTTCCAAAGAAATAATATAATGCTCATATATCTCTTCCAGATGCAATATGGCAGCACCAGCACCATTATTTCAGAGTGACACTGTCACATGTCCACTCAAACAAAATAAAATTCCCATCTGGGCTGATTTTTTGGTTAAAATAACAAGCTTACTGACAAGTGCTTGTTTTATGTATGTAACCTCTTCCCAGAAATCCACAAAGGATAATATTATGTTTCAGTGCTTTTCATAAGCAGGGAGAAACCATCGTCATTGGCTTTTTGTTTGTCTTGTTGCTGTTATTGGTTTGAAATGGCATGTTTTACTGGACCACTCCTAGGATCCTGTACAATGCCGGTGCGAGCAATCTCAAATCCATCGCTCAGGGATAGAGAGAGTGTGTGAGAGACATGGGAACTTTTTAATTTAACTCCAACGCAATCTTTATTCTAATGCTATTGCAATTTTAATTTAACTTTTCTTCACCCAACCATATATTCAGGTTATAATTTTATTCTGGCCAGGCATTTGTTTTCATTTTGTCTCTGATGAGGTCACAGAGGTTGACTAGCTCTAACCTCATTTTCAACTATGAATTAAATGACATTTATTTTAAAACTTTGAATTATTAATGATTGAAATATAACCTGAATAATCATTTTGAACTTTGTTTAATCCTCCATCCACCTTCCATTGGGATAACCATCACCCCAAGTCCCATGTTCATTATTTTTTGTCCTTTTTATAGTATTTTATTTAATTTACATATATATTTTCATATCCATATGGTATATACTCCTAAAGTATATTCTATTTTAATTTTTAACTTTATAGAAAGAGTATTATTCCATATTTAATATTTTAGCTCTTTAAACTTGCTATAATTCACTCATATTGTTATACCTTAGCTTTTTCATCTTCCTCTTATATAATATTCCACTGTGTGAATGTACCAATTTATCCATCCATTGTCAAGTAGACCAGCATTTGAGTTATTTCCAGCATTTTTCCATTATTATCAGTGCTGTTGTGAATATTCTCATACATTGGATTGTGTACAAGACTTTCTCTTGGGTAGAATATGTGTACGCCCAGCCCAAGGAAGAAATGCCAAATGGTTTTCCAGAATGTTCCCACAATCAACAAACCTAACAACAATGAATAATAGATTCTCCCGATCCTGATAAGGGTACACATTCCAACTTTTGCCCGTGAAATGGGATCATACTGTGCTTTGATCCGTATTTTCTTTGTCACCAATTATGTTGATTTCCTCATACGTTTCTCTGGAAATTGGCACATATTCTTCTGTGTATTGACTTCTCACGTCTTTTCCTACTTTTCCATTGTGTGGTTTGTGCTTTCCTTAGTCATGTTCAGAATTTTTAAAATATATTCTCAATACTAATCCTTCATTGGCTGTACCTAATGAAAATGTCTTATCCCATTTTGTAACTTGTCTTTTCACTTTTTGTTTGGTGGTGTATAAAAGTTCTCATTCTTTTTTTTTTTTAACATCTTTATTGGGGTATAATTGCTTTACAATGGTGTGTTAGTTTCTGCTTCTCATTCTTAATAGTCAAATGTATTAATTATTTATTATATAGCATACATATAAGTGTTTTGTTTAAGAAGACTTTTGCTACACTAATGACCTGCAGGGTGTTAAGAAGCTCCATTACAGCTCCAGAGCGTAGAAGTTTAAGCTCTCCATAAGACCCCATTGGGGAAGGGCAGGTCCCACAGTTTTTTCTATGGTGTTTGGCTGCAGTCAAAAGTCATTGTCTAAAAGTCTCTGTCTTGCTATGCAGCTCCTTTGCTGGTCCTTTGGCTAAAAGGAACAGGCTTTTCTTGAGGCATTTATCTCTACCTGTTCAGCATTTCTGGGCTTCTGGCTTCTCTAGTAACTAACCTGGGACAGATGAGAGGCAAAAAAGGAATCCATGGAATTTACTACATACTGTTCTCCTCCTTGGATCTCACTGTGGTCCCTAATGTTTGTTTCACATATAATGCCCAGGATTTTTAACCAGACTTGATAGAAAGAATAGAGAAAATGGTGTCTACTCTATCTTTCCAGAAGCAAAAGTCCATAGTTTTAGTTTCAATATTGAGTCCTTATTCCACACAATAAGATATGAGGTAGAGGTCTAATTTTAATTTTCATGTGAATAACATATTTTCCAGGTTTATTTCTCAAACTCATTCTTTTCTCCACTAGTATTTCCCACCTCTGTCATATATTTGGGGGCTATCTTTTCCATCATCAATTTGACTATTCATACACTTTTACCAAACTATCTGAATTACTAGAAAATACAGGATAAGTCTTGATTTATGGAAGTCCAGGATCCTTCACAATTGATCTTTGGTTTGTTGGCCCTTTACTCTTCCATATAAATTTTAGAAGCATCTTAATTTTAATGAAGAACTCTGATACTAACAGGTTGTTAATCTATAAGTAAAGTTGGGAAGAGTTTAATTTATCAGGAACTATCTTGTGCATCTTTTCTTAGATTCTTTCCTGAGTATTTACTATTTTATGAAACTATTATAAATGATTACTTCTCTTCATCATTTCTAATTGTTTGCTGCAAATAAAAATGCAACTGACATTTATATGTATCCCATAGGTAGCCAATTTTCTAAACACGACTATTTTTTTGATAATTTGGGGTAATTTGATTACTGGGCATTTTCTATACAAACATATATCATATGCAAATTGTAACATTCTTAGTTCCTCCTTTCCAAGCTCTAAAGTATTTTGCTTCTATGATTGCACTGGCTAGAAGTTTCAACACAATGTTGAAAAAGTCATGATAGTGGGCATACTTGTCTCATTCTGAAATATAAAGGAAATCTTTCAAACTTTCTCCATTCAGGATTATGTGTGCTGTACTTTTTTAGATCCTCTCTCTGATTAAGGAAATTTCCTTATATTTGTAAATTACTAAGATTTTCTTTTGATAAAATGCCTACATTTGGTCATTAACTCATGTTAAGTCATATAAAAATCTTTCTCTGCATATATTGAGATGATCACATTATCTATATTCTTAAATCAGTAAGTAGATCAAACTACATTTATGAATGAAATTGTTCAGTGAATGCCATTGCATATTGGACAAAACAATTTGACTATGTGTATTATCTCTTTTCATACATTGGTATAAATATGCCCATGTGCATGTATAGGTATACACAATCACATACACATAAAGTTGTCAGTCTTCAGAGGAGAATGATCCTGTGTGACCGTTTCTCCTAATATTTTTGTCTGGTGTTGATACTACAGTTCACGAGTTTCATAGGGTTGAGCTGGGGGATGCTTCATCTTTTCCAGTTATCTGCAAAATTCTGTCTAAAATTGATCTATTCCTCGAAAGATGTGTCGGCCCTCTGGGCCTGATTTGTGAGAAGACTATTACTTCATTATTAAATCGTTAGAGGAATATTCAAGTTTTTAATACTTTTTGAATCAATTCTGTTAATGTATATTATTTTAGGGTTTTCTTCATTGCCTTTAAGTTTTCAACACTGTTGGCTCATATTTGTTGTTAATTTTTTCTTACATTACCTTTATTTTTTTTATTTATTTATTTTTGGCTGTTTTGGGTCTTCATTGCTGTGCACGGGCTTTCTCTAGTTGCAGTGAGCCGGGACTACTCTTCTTTGCAATGTGTGGCTTCTCATTGTGGTGGCTTCTCTTGTTGTAGAGCACAGGCTCTAGGCACATGGGCTTCAGTAGTTGTGGCATGCAGGATCAGTGGTTGTGGCACATGGGCTTAGTTGCTCCGTAGCATGTGAGATCTTCCCAGACCGGGGATTGAACCCATGTCCCCTGAATTGGCAGGCAGATTCTTAACCACTGTACCACCAGGGAAGTCCCTACGTTATCTTTAAAATCACTACTTTATATGTAGTTCTAGGCTCCTTTTCATTCATCTTTCCCTTCCTTCTCATCAACCTTGTCATAGGTTTTCTAACTTACAGATTTTTTTCCAAATAATTAACTTCTGGTGTTTTTATTTTCTCTATTATAATCTTAGTTTATATTTTAATGATTTTACTCCTTTATTCTTGTTCTGTTCCTTCAAAATATCATGTTTTTTTTCCTTTTTTTTCTTAAGTTGATAAATTTGCTTATTATTTTTTAGGTTTTATACTTTTCTGATATAAGGATTTATGGATATAAATTACTTTGAAATGCCACTTTTGCTTTTCCTGAAAAATCTGATATGCCGTGACTTTATTATTCTGTTGTTGGTATTTTTTTAAATTTCTAATGTGATTTATTTTTTAATCCATAAATTTTTAGAACTGTTTATATTTTTATTGAAATATTGTAAATGTGTAAGTTTATCTGTATTTTTCATTAATATTTTGAGTTAAATTCTCATTTAATTGTGATTTTATGAGAGAATTCAGGCAGTATAATACTGTGTATTTTTTAACCAAGGCTTTCTTATGGTTAAAGCTCATCAACTTTCTAAATGATGCATCTGCCCTAGAGAAAAATGAAACTTTCTGTAATTTTTGGATTTGTAACATTACCTAAAAAGCTATATTAGTTCTTGTAGCTTTTCAGTACATTCCATTGAATTTTCCACATTTAATGAACTTATCATCTTTGAATCAAAAACACTTTTATTTCTTTCTTTCCTGTATTAATGCCTTTTAGTTATTTTTCTTGCCCATTGCATGGGCTACAACTTTCAATACAATGTTGAGGTGGGAAGAAGGGTATTTTACCTTGTTCTTGATCTTATGATCTCCAACCTACATTCTACAATGTTAGCAGTAGGTTGTAGATTCCCTTTATCATCAGGTTGAGGAAGATTCCTTCTGTTCCTACGTTGATGAGAACTACTATCAGATGTTGGGTTTCATAAAAGCCCTTTCTGTGACTACTGAGATGATCATATGGTTTTTCATTTTTAGTGTAATAATATGGTGGATTACATTGATTTTCCAAAATTAATCCAATCTTCCATTCCTGAGATAAGTCCCACGTGGTTTATACATTATATATTGTTGCATTTAATTTTCTAAAAATTTTATTTAAATTTTTACATTTATACTTATGAGAGATATTGGTCTGTAGTTTCTTTTCTTGTAATGTTTTTGTCTGGTTTTCACATCAAGGTAATGCTAGCCTCATAGAATGAGTTGAGGAGTAGTCCTTTCTCTTCAATTTTCTGGAAGAGTCTATGCAAAATTGGGTTTTTTTCCTTCCTTAAATTTTTGGCAGAACCCACTAATAAAGCCATATGAACTTGTGGGGTTTTTTATAGGAAGGTTTTTAGCTATAATTTAATGTCTTTAGACATGTGGATATTTGGATTATTTATTTCTCCCTAAGTAAGCTTTTGTAGTTTGTGTCTTTGAAGAAATTGGCTCATTTCATCTAAGTTGTTGAATATACTGATATGAAACCATTTATAATATTCTTTTATTATACTTTTTTTTTTTTTTTTTTTTTTATTTATTTTTGGCTGTGTTGGGTCTTCGGTTCGTGCGAGGGCTTTCTCTGGTTACGGCAAGTGGGGGCCACTCTTCATCGCGGTGCGGGGACCGCTCTTCATCGCGGTGCGCGGGCCTTTCACTATCGCGGCCCCTCCCGTTGCGGGGCACAGGCTCCAGACGCGCAGGCTCAGTAGCTGTGGCTCACGGGCCCAGTTGCTCCGTGGCATGTGGGATCTTCCCAGACCAGGGCTCGAACCCGTGTCCCCTGCATTAGCAGGCAGATTCTCAACCACTGCGCCACCAGGGAAGCCCTACTTTTAATATATGTAGATTCTGTGTGATGTTGCTGCTCTAACTACTGATGTTTATATTTTTGCATCTTCATTATTTTCCTCATTAGTGTGGCTACATGTTTATAAATGTATTAAATTTCTAATAAGAACAAGATTTTGTTGCATTGATTGTCGTTATTGTTTTTCTGTTTTCTATTTTATTGATATCTATCTTTATTCTTCTTTTTTCTTTTTTTTTTTTTCTATTTACTGTTAATGCCATTTGTTCTTCTTTTTCCAGTTTCCTAAGATGGGAGTTGAGGTCATGGATTTGAGAACTTTCTTCCTTGCTAATAGAAGCATTTAGTGTTATCAATTTTCTATTGAGTACTGTTTTTTTGTTTTTTTTTTTTTGGCTGTGTTGGGTCTTCGTTGCTGCGCACAGGCTTTCTCTGGTTGTGGCGAGCGGAGGCTACTCTTCACTGAGGTGCACAGGCTTCTCATTGCGGTGGCTTCTCTTGTTGCGGAGCATGGGCACTAGGCACGTGGGCTTCAGTAGTTGTGGTGCGTGGGCTCAGTGGTTGTGGTGCATGGGCTTAGTTGCTCCACGACATGTGGGATCTTCCTGGACCAGGGCTCAAACCCGTGTCCCCTCCATTGGCAGATGGATTCTTAACGACCACACCACCAGGGAAGCCCTCTATTGAGTACTGTTTTAACAGCGTTCCACAAACTTTCATATATTGATTTTTCATTTTTATTCAGGTAAAAATACATTCTGCTTTCCACTTTAATTTCTTCTTTTACCCACAAATTATTTAGAAATATGTTTTTAGTTTCAAATACTTGGAGATTTTCCAGAAATCTTTTCTTTTTACATTTCTAATTAATTACATTTTGGTCATGAAATATACTTTGAGAATGATAAGAATCCTTTCAAATTTATCCAAACTTATACCATAGCCCAGAATGTGATCTATCTTTGAAATCATTCCTTGTACCCTTAAAAAGAATGTGTATTATGCTGTTTTAGGATGAACTGTTCTATAAATGTCAACTACTTTAAGTTGATTGATAATGTTCATAAATTCTCCCTACCCTTATTTATTTTTCTATTTACTCTATGAATTAATGAGAGGGGGTATTAAAATATTCTTCTATAAATATAGATATATCTATTTCTCTTTAAATAATTTTTGCCTAAAGTGTTTTGAAGCATCTGTATTAGGTGTATGCATTTAAAATTGTTATGTCCTCTCAATGAGTTGATTCATTATTTAAAAACAACTTTTTTATTTCTAGAAATATTCTTTGCTCTGAAATCTACTTAACCATTCCAGTTTTCTCTTGATTAGTGTTACTTTAGCTTTTGTGTATCTTTATATTTCATTTGTGTTTCTTCTATACAACATATGGTTGAGTCTAGCTTTTTTAAATCTAATCCAAAAATTTCTATGTTCTACTGATGTTTAGACCATTTACATTTAAGATGATATTTGTAAAGCTAGGCTGAAGTCTACTGTCTTGTTATTGTCATTTCTCATCCATCCCCCCTCTTTTTCTGCCTTTTTTGGATTAGTTGAATGCTTTTAAGATCTTATTTTTTCTCCTTGATTGTATTATTCACTATAGGTCTTCCTTTTGTTATTTTAGTGGTTTCTCTAAGGTTTATAGTATACATCTTTAAGTTACTGCCAGCTACCTTCAAGTGATACTATACCACTTCATGTATAGTATATAAACCCTCCAATAACATACTTCTTCTCTGCTCTCCCGACCTTTCTGCTTTCAATTTCTCCACATCCTCACCAGCACTAGTTATTTGTTGTCTTTTTAATAATAGCTGTTCCAATTGGTGTGAGATGATATCTCATTGTGGTTTTGGTTTGCATTTCTCTAATGATTAGTGATGTTGGGCATCTTTTCATGGTCCTGTTAGCTATTTGTATGTCTTCCTTGGAAGAATTATCTATTCCAATCCTCTGCCCATTTTTTAATCAGTTTGTTTGTTTTTTTGAAGTTAAGTTGTATGAGCTCTCTGTATAGTATGGACATTAACCCTTTATCATATATATCATTTGCAAATATCTTCTCCCATTCAGTAGGTGGCCTTTTTGTTTTGTTGATAGCTTCCTTCACTGTGCAAAATCCCCACACTAAATCTATATTATTTTTGCTTAGTCAATTATAGTTTAAGGAGATTTAATTAATAAATGGAAATTTGTATGTATTTATTCACACAGTTATTTCAAGAGCTCTTCATTCCTTTGTGTAAATCCACATTTCTATTCAGGAGAATTTTCCTTCTGCCTGAAGGATTTCCATTAACATTTCTTGTAGTATGTGTCTGCTGGTAATCAATACATTCTGCTTTAGTATGACTTTAAAAGTCTGTATTTAGTTTCATTTTTGAGATATTTTTTACCAAGTCTAGAATTCTAGGTTTACAGGGTAATTTTTTTTTGTACTTTAAAGATAATGCTATGTTGCCTTCTTATTTACATCATTTCCAATAAGAAATCTGCTGTCATTCTTATCATTGCTGATCTGAATATAATATGCCTTTTTTTATTAGCCGCTCTTAAGAATTTTCCTTCATCACTGGCTTTGAGCAATTTTATTTAGTTTTCCTCATGTTTCTTGTGCTTGCAGTTCATTGGGCTACTTTGATCTGTGGTTTTATAGTTTCCATCAAATTTGAAAAGTGTGTGGCTACTAATGTTCAATATTTTGTAGCTCCACCCCATCTTTCCCTTTCGGAAACTCCAGGTCCACAGCCCCTCATGCTCTCTTATTTCCTCATTATGGGTCATAGTTTCTTGCTTATTTCCATTGTTGGTGATTATTGTTGGATTTGACACATTGTGAATTGTACTTTGTTGGGTGCTGGATATTTCTGTATTCCTATAAATATTCTTAAGCTTTTTTTTTTTTTTTTTTAATTTATGGCTGTGTTGGGTCTTCGTTTCTGTGCGAGGGCCTTCTCCAGTTGCGGAGACCGGGTGCCACTCTTCATCGCGGTGCGCGGGCCTCTCACCACCGCGGCCTCTCTTGTTGCGGAGCACAGGCTCCGGACGTGCAGGCTCAGTAATTGTGGCTCGCGGGCCTAGTTGCTCCGCGGCATGTGGGATCTTCCCAGACCAGGGCTCGAACCCGTGTGCCCCGCATTGGCGGGCAGATTCTCAACCACTGCGCCACCAGGGAAGCCCTATTCTTAAGCTTTGATTAGTTAAATTACTTGGACACAATTTGAATCTTTTGGTTTTAATATTTGCTTGTCATGATCAGTCCAGGGCTCAGTCTAGGGCTGTATGTTCCCTTCTCCTGAGGCAAGTCCTCTGCCCAATTCCTCATGTCTTTCCAGGCTGCCTGATGGGACAGGTGTTCTTCTCAGCCAAGTGTGAGAACTGGTCTCTGGTACTTCTAACCCTCCCAGATGCTTCTTTCCTTGGCCCTGGGTAGTTTCTTCACAACTGTGTATTCAGGTGAACACCCTCTGCAGCCCTCCAGAGTTCTCTCAGGTGCTATTCTCTCCTTCTACAGATTTGAGCTACCTTGTCTCCCTGGATTCTCAGCTTTGTCTCCTCCACCCCCCAAACCCTGAGGCTTTGCCTGGGTCCCCTTCCTGCACTTCATCCTGTAACTTCTCCCAGGCAATCAGCTGGGGCCATCCCAGGGCTCATTTTGTTTCATTCCAGCCTCTCAGGGAGCACTCTCCTCTATTGCCTGATATTCACTGTCTTGAAAAACATTGTTTTATATATTTTGTCAGCTTGTTTTATTTTAGGCAAGAAGTAAACCCAATTCTATTACTTTGCTTTGTCCAAAACCAGAATTCTACATGTCCTCATTACCTTTTTAATAAGATTTTCTAAAATATATTTAATGTACTTTGTTTAGTTGTTCCTTGTGAGAGAGTTATTTCCAAAAACTGTGACCAGTTTCGACCATATGTCAAACAATTGCTTTAAATTCTATGTATAAAAGAGTAAAAAAATCACAATTGGATTAAAACAAATCCCACTGTTTTATATATTTATATATATAAAGTTAAGGTAAATAGGACAAAAATGAAGTGACATGAAAACATAAACATAAAATATAGCAAAGATACAGAAGAACAAAATAAAGGTGATAGTAAACATGGTAATCATTATGAGATAAGCAGAAATCTAAGGCAATATTAATTAAGAGTATGAAGAATAGCATCTTGTTTTGATGAAAATAATAACACAGTTATAAAAGCCATGAACCTTATGCTCCAAGCATTATGTTATCAATAGGTGTAAAGTCCACCTGTGTAGAAACTGGACAGAAACACAGTTGTTTTCAGAGATGTTAGCCTACAATTACCAACCTAACCTATTACTTTCATCAAGTGGTCAAAAAAATGATAGAGGATATTTAATACGCTGATGAAATTAGAGTTTCCCCTCATGTCTCTAACCTATGGAGTCATCCACAAATGGACCACTCACACCAAACATAGTAACTGTACACATGCCACCTCACAGCCTCTCATAAAGCTGCCTGCATCTGGCCGGGCAACCTCAGGTCTTGCAACCATGGCCCCAAGGACACCACAGCCCCACTCTGTACTGCTTCCTTGGGATGCTGCCCTAAGTCCACCAGCCACTCCATCAATGCAGTTGTTGGATGGCATTGCTTTTCATTGCAGTAGTAGAAAATGCCAGTTACAAGAACTTAAATGGGGGGGCGTATTTTTTCTAAATATGTGGGAAAGTGGTGGAACTGGTCATCTGTTCAGTGATGTTAACAAAGACCCAGGCTCTTCTTATCAACTACAACCCTTATCATCTTGGCTTCTTCTCCTAACACTTGTCAGGATGGTTTCAACACCTCCAGGCATCATGATCACTTCAATCAGAAAGAAAAAAGAAGGGGGGACACCAGCCAATTATGTCCTGGTATCAATTAAGATAGATAAGGAAATGCTGTGATAGCACACAGTCCTAGGGCTTTAGTGGCTTAGAACCACAAAGGTCCATTTCTCCTTCCTGTTATATGTCCCTCTGAGTTCAGCAGGACCTCTATTCTATAGCCTCCTCCCTCAGGGACCCTAGGTGTAGAGTCCTCTACTGCCTGGAACCATATCAGCTGCCACAGCAAAAGGAAAGAAGACATGAGCCTCTCACTTCAGCCACTAGAAGCTTCCACCCAGCACTGGCATGCATCACTTCTGCTCACACATCATTGGCTGAAGCAAATTGCACACCACACACACGTTCGAGGTGAGATAGACTTGCAGCTGAACCAGGTGCTGGAATGAGAAGAACTGGAAATATTGTGGAACATCACTAATGCCTGTCAGGAAAGTTGTAAAATCAAGAATCTGGCCAAGAGGAACAGGATTGCCATCACTGGTCATAATTAGTTTAAACCGACCATGATCCATTGCCTGGGGGTGAACACAGTGGTGGGTGGTGACAAAGGGACCCCTGCCCTCTCTGAAACACCATCTGCATTTAAAGGTGTTATATAAGTGAGCTGCTTGCTTCAAATGCATTACAAATTTTTTAGTTAAATAGTTCTTATACATGTTTTCTCATGTTGCACCCACCCTGCACTTCATAGAACTCAGATCTGAGCGTCATATGGCTGATGCAGGAGGTAATGTCATTTGATAGTCTTGAGCTCACAACCATTCCCTCCCTTAAAGACCAGTGTGATTTTCTGCAGAGTTGAGCTCATTTTGAAGGTGTTTTCTTCCTTCTGGAAGCCCCTAAGTCCCATGCATAGTGGTATCTAAGCCAGAAACTGGGTTTGAAGCTTGACGTACCAACTTTAGATTTGGCAAACTGGGTTCCAACCTTGCTTTCATTACCTTTCAGCTGGTGAACTGATGCAAATAACCTAACCTGTTGGATCTTTGGTTTCCTCACTTAAACTTGAAATATAATGTCTGCCCTTCAGAATTGCCTGGTGCATAAGAGAAAATGCATAAAACGTGGCCATGATTGTCAAAAAAGAAGAATGTCTGCCTGACTCCAGTCCCCAGATTCTATCCAGAGCACAATGTGGTCTCTCGTGCTTCCTAATTTTTATGATTCATTTCAGAACATATAGAAACTAGACGTTTCTTTTCAGTATATGTATTTTGGGCATGAATGGGGGGAAAAAAGGTTAATAAACTTTGGAATGATATCAACAGAAAAATTTGTCACGATGCATTTCAAAAATGGAATCTTCATTTTTAATATCTTTAATACTTTCATGAAAATACCAGTGCTCAAAAAAATTATGATAAAAATTAGTGTTCAAAACCACCTAATGATTGCACGTGGGAGAGTAAATACTTTCTTATGGAAACAATGCACAGCTGCATGAAATAAATGAATGCAAGTTATCACACTCACGGGGTTTTTTTTAATCCTCTTTTTTTTCCAAATCGAATCTTGTTTGTTTCCTTAAGAATGAGTCAAACACACAATGCTGTGACAAGTAAAAAGAATTTAGTGCTTTTCCCACTAGTATTTGTTGAGTCATTACCAGTGGTAAATTTTTTATTGCACAAAATTTCCATAAAATAGAAAAATTGTGTTCTGATAAGGTTTCAATCAATAATTAAATGAAGAAAATTTTTTCTCTTCCACTTCTTTTTCATTAGCTATCATACCTGAATATTCTCAGTTTTATGCCTCCAAGGTAACAAATAAGGGTTACTCTGTGCTTCCTGATGGGGAAGTACAATGTTATGTCCTTTTTTTTTTTTTTTTTTTTTTTATTTATTTTTGGCTGCATTGGGTCTTCCTTGCTGCGCATGGGCTTTCTCTACTTGCGGCAAGAAAGGAGTTCTCTTCATTGCAGTACATGGGCTTCTCACTGTGGGGGCTTCTCTTGTTGCGGAGCATGGGCTCTAGGCGTGCGGGCTTCAGTAGTTGTGGCACGTGGGCTTCAGTAGTTGTGGCACGCGGGCTTCAGTAATTGTGGCTCGCAGGCTCTAGAGCGCAGGCTCAGTAGTTGTGGCGCATGGGCTTAGTTGATCCACGGCATGTGGGATCTTCCCGGACCAGGGATCAAACCCACGTCCCCTGCATTGGGAGACGGATTCTTAACCACTGCGCCACCAGGGAAGCCCCTCAAAGTTATGTTCTATGTAAGCATATTATTCCTGGTGTTATCTCAGAAGTTGAATTTAAAATTCGTAACTGTCTGATGTAGGATCATTACTCATATTTTACCGATGAATAAACTAAAGGTCTCCAATCTCAGCAGCGGCATCACATAACACACAGCTAATATGTGGAGAGCTGGGGTCTGTATCCAGGTGTGTTTGATTATTCCACCTCACTGTTTGCTAGGTAGTGACTCCTTTTATTATGAACTCCCTTTATTTGTTGTTTCTTTGAATACTGGATGCTATGGGTTGAATTGTGTTTCCCCCCCAAATTCATATGTTGAATTCCTAACCCCCAGTACCTCAGAAGGTGACCTCCTCTGGAGATAGGGTCTTTAAAGAGGTAATCAAGTTAAAATGAGGTTATATGGATGGGTCTTATCCACTAGGACTGGTATCCTTATAAGAAGAGGAGATTAGGATTGGGACTCACACAGAGTGAAAACCATGTGAGGACACAGGCAGAAGATGGCTGTCTACATGCCAAGGAGAGAGGTCTCAGAAGAAAGCAGTCCTGCCAACACCTTGGTCTTGGACTTCTAGCCTCCAAGACTGTGAGAAAGTAAAGTTTTGTTGTTTAAGCCCCCCAGGTTTTGGTACTTTGTTACAGCAGCCCTAGTAGACTAATACACTGGGCAGTGTCTTCCATCATATTTACTGGACCTCCAACATCCAGCCAATGTTATGCCTTTATTAAAAAGTCATTGATTAAAAAAAAAAATGCTACATGTAACAGGGCCCAAGAGAGAGAACCTGAGTCTCAGTCACTAGATCTACAAGTAGATGTCCCCTGAAAATTGTTCCTTGGTCACCCATGCTTGCACATCTTAGCTGACTCCTTTCCTGGTTTGTGTGTCCTATATATGGTCAACCACAATCTACTTCTATTAGAGGATAGAAATTGTAAGTACCATTCTCCCTCACTAGGGTGCAATTGCCTGAAGCAAATGACCATGAATTATTTAGCCCTAAATCTCAGACAGAAACTAGTACAGCACTTAGGAGAGCAACAACTGCATTGAAGTAAGTTAATACTCATGGTGTATTAGATCTGGAAGAATCCCTAAATATCATTTTCAGGTAGCAATTGGGACCCAGTGGGATCAAATGATGTATTTCTTTAGCTATTAGCAGAGATCAGTCTTGCTCTCAGAATATGAACTCTAGTTTCCACCTGTTCTCCACACACATCTCTCTCCAACTTAGCATCTTACTTTGCAATTCTGTTAACTTGTTCTTATGAACATGTCGGTTTTTACATTTGTCTAGAAATGATAAGCTTCTCCTTTATTCCCCTTTGCCTGATTCTGTGTGTTATTTTTAAACCTGGATGGAGTCATGGAAATTCCTTGAGAAATAACTCTTAGGAAAACTGGCTCTAATTATTTCCATTTAGAAATCTATTGACAGCAACAATCCCCACGATTGTGCTTAAAAATGAACTGTACAACAAAAGCTATTCCACTTACACAGTCATGTTAAGGAACATTGGCAGCTTGGAGAGTTTTGTCATTCTCTGTAATTTCCCTTCAGTTTTTACATTATTCAGTGGAGCTCCCTGCTCTCCCTTGCAAGAGCAGCTGAAAACCATCATGAGATAGTTTTACTTAAGAAAGTTGTTTTGCAATTGCAGGAATCCCCAAATGTCATAAATCAGCATATGAAATGGTCTCAGGACACAGTCCCTGAGTCCCAGTATTTCTTTGGTCCTTAGTTGACTATGTTAGGTCAGGAAGGGTGACTTGGCTTGGAACAAACAGGAACAGGAGAAAAAGGACATATTTCCAGTAGAGGGAGGAACGTGGGCAGTGGGATGGAGAGGCAAAGCCGCCCATGAGTTACATAACACCGCAGAGGAGGGTTGGTTGGATACTCTTGGGAGCAGCCTTGAAGAAGTGCCTGGCTAGAGTTTGTACCATATATTACAGGCAACAGGGATCCAGCAAAGTGTCTGAGAAGAGGGATGTGATCAGGGCTTGTTTGTGAAAGATATTATGGCAGCTGAACCACTCATCTGCGGAGGGAACATCTACTAGGCTAAAAACAAAACCAAAGGCTTTAGGAGCGCTCCAGATGAAGAGAGGGCAGTGGTAATGAGCAAAGAAGTAGGTAAAACAGGACACATGTCAGAAGTAAAGTGAGCCAAAGTCAGTGAGAAGGTGGGAGGTGAGCGTGAAGGCTGTGTTGAGTGGAAGGGATGTTTTCAGTAGGATGGGCCCTTGGGACCAGATGCTGCTGACTGAGATGCAATCACAGGAAAGACGGCATGTTTGTAGGGAGGGCAATGGGTCCATCTGGAGCTGTTGTGCAATGTCCCTGTGGAAATGTCCTGCAGGCACATGAAAGTTTCTAACTGGTGCTTGCAAGACACTCTGGGGGACAGAGGGATATCTTTCAGTTATGAGTTGAAGGTGGCTGTTGAAGTCAAGAGAGGTTGAGATGACTTAGTCCATTCAGGCTGGTGCAGCAGAAAGACCACAGACTGGGCAGCTCAGAAAAAACAGACAGTGATTTATCACAATTCTAGAGGCTGAGAGTCCAAGATGAGGGTGCCTGCAGATATGGCGTGTGGTAAGAACCCTCTTGCTCATAGACAGCGCCTTCTTGCTGTGTCCTCACATGGTGGAAGGGGCCGGGAGCTCCCTGGGGTCTCTCTATAAGGGCACTAATCCCACTCATGAGGGCTCTGCCCTCATGCCTTAAGCACCTCCCAAAGACCTTACCTCCTAATCCCATCACCTTGAGAGTCAGGAGTCCAACATGTGGACCTGGGGGACATAAGCATTCAGTCCACAGCAATAAGCTAGAGAGAATATACAGCGTGGGAAAGGAAGAAGTCCAAAGCTGGAAATCTGAGGACAGTGAGATTTAAGGGGTAGGTGGAGGGGATGGAGAAAAACAGATATAAACCAGAACCAGAGTTTCATGTACCAAAATACAAGACCTTCATGAAGGAAGGTATGGTCAGAACTGTAAAATGCTACAGGGAAGCTGAATGTGATCAAGGATGAAAAGAAATGGAATAACCAGGGGATATGGGGATATATGTATATGTATAGCTGATTCACTTTGTTATACAGCAGAAACTAACACAACATTGTAAAGCACTTATACTCCAATAAAGATGTTTAAAAAAAATAAAGTGAATTGCAATTTTTACTTGTTAAAAGAAAAAAAAGAAATGGAATAACTGGAAAGTCCTCAATCACCTTTGCTGGAACCTGTCCAGTCATACGGCTCTGCGGCCGGGTGAAGAGATCAGACCTAGTTTAGCTGAGGATTCAGAAAGAAGTCAGTCAGTGGAGGCAGCACGTGGTGGTTCTCGCAGGAAATTTGGTGTAAGTTGAGGTAGAAGCAGGTTGGAATGAAGTGCAGTCAGAGTAGGGAGACTGCAGCCAATGGCTTGTCCCTTCACCATTGCCAAAAATATCATAGGAAGAGTCACTTTTTGCCTAATTGGAACCTCTGATAGATTTCAGAGATTTCCTTACTAAAATGCTTTTGTGTCTTGAGACCCTCCAACCAGATCTGACTTTTCCTCACTCTGGCCCAGGTCTAAATAGGATCACCAACCCCTGTGTGTGTGTAAGAGGGCCCCGCGTGGTGAGTGAGAGCCAGTCTGGCTCAAATTTAGTTCCTAGGAGAAGTTCCCCCCAACTAATGACTAGGTGTTTTAGAGCTGCAGTCAAGCTTTTTATAAACTAGAGCTGAGACCACAATCTATTAAGTGCAACATGTCTGTTAATAATTACTTAATGTCCAGGGCCAAGAAAGTATTTCTCACAAAAAGTGTCCTTGAAAAGAGGACCATGATAGTGACAATGCCAAAATCTAAAGGGGTTTCTTGACTAAGCTATGTGCTGAGTACGTATGTACAGCTTAGGCTAAGCCAAGGTCATCTCAGTTTAGAATGAAGGCTTTGTCTTTCTTTACTTCTACTACATAGAACAAATAGTTTTTCTTTTATTTAGCAAGTAAGGGGGGTGGTGGTTACAGAATAGATTAATGCTTTTTTGTGACTTTTCTTAATTAACAGCTATTAAGAATAAGTATTTCCATATGTTTAGTGGTCTTTCTAGTTTTATATTACACAGATTTTTTTTAAATTTTGAAATTACATAATACATTATCTGTAATGTAAGAAGTACATAAAAATTACTCAAAATCCCAACACCAGGGAAACACACTTTTAACATTGTATGTATTATTTTCTGGATATTGATACAAAAGAAAAACAAGTGAAGACATAAAGCAAAGAGATTTCTACAAAAAATTATTTAATAGCTGCATAGTATTTTATTGTTTGGATATTCCATATAGTATTTTAATAATCTTCTATTGCTGAATATTTAGGGTGAATCCAGTTTGTTACTAGTTTCAGCAATACTGAGAACAATTTTACACATAGTTATTCATATATTTGCATAATATTTCTTTGGCATACCGCTTACGAGATTGCTCAGAGAAATAATAAATGGTGTTTGTAAGGACTTACTGATAAGACGCGATTCCTAAATTGTATTTTCAATTTCTAAATAGAGACATCTTCAGTACCCTCCGTCTATAAAACAAAACAGAAGAGTAGGAAATCATTACCGTCAGCAGTGTGGAGTCCGCTGGGGAGGCCTTTGACATATATTCCTCTTCTTCAGTGGAGTAACTGTTTCCCTTCCTAAACTGCAAGCTGTTTGCAAATCCTGATGATGGAGCAAAGATTTTTGTGGAAGAAATCATCTACTCACCCACTGTGGCTGATCTTGGGTCCATTTCCTAACATGAGGGTCAGTTATCAAAGATTTCTATCCTTTACAAAGAATCTCATCTCCACATTAATCTACTCCCATGGAAGTTTGGTGGGGAAAGATAAAGAAAATATCCACATCCAATGAATCCATGAAGTACATGAAATATGTGCGTGTTTTCCTTCTTTATTTGGAGTCAGCATCTGGGGTTCAATCATGCTCGTGTCCTACAGAGTTCCTGGTACGCAATATGAACTCCATTTGACCTAATCACTTCATCTGATCATTGTAATAACTTTGTAATATTAAGAAAGGCAGATACTACTTTTCCCATTTCACCAATGAAGATGAAAGTTAGGCAGGGTAGGAATGCAATGAGAGTAATGCAGTGAGTCTAGGAAGAAAGGAGACTCATTCTTCTGTAAGGAAGGAACAGAGAATTCGATCTGATTGGAAAAGAAAAGATACATAGATGAGAGCCAGCAGACAGTTGCTGATAAGATGCCAGAAAGCCCAGAAAATTAAATCCAGGCCGAAGCTACGGTTGCAGGTCAGACCACAGGTAAAAGCTTTAAGAGGGAAAAGACCCTGAGGTCCTGCCCCGGCTTTGTGTGTTATCCATGCAGAGATGCGTGCGAGTACACACTGTTACATGGCGGTGGACGGATGAGCAAACCTCCCGTCCAACCCGAGCCGTCATGAAGCATTCCCTCTGATGGCGTGAGTTTCGAGTCAGGTGTAAGGAGGCTCAGAAGATCTGTACCGTGTGCTCAGACACCTGGTGTGGGGCGTGGCTGTAGGGGTGAGAGGTAGACAGAGGCCAAACCACAGGAGAAAACGATGTTTATTTCAGATTAGGCAGCCTTTGCAAGCCTCCTCCTCCGCCTCCTCGTTGTCTCACACTCACTCCTTCTCATGCTCACTCAGAGGGAACGTGAAGGGGCAAACAGCCTACAGATGGTGGCCCATCCGCAAATATAGCACTATTAGAGTTCCACGTACACTTATTCATCCCCTCCCCCAATGCCTCCCACCCAACACTCAGACACTAAAGAGGAGCTATTAGGCGCCCGGCAATTGGATACCCTATCACCTGAAAACACTCTTCCACAGACACGCACATGCGCCCACACAGGCTTTCCAGCAGAGGACCTGGGACCCTCCACCTGGGTCTATACCCACCACCATCTGCACTAAAGGGCAGGTGGTACCAGGGAGAGGCTGATGACTTGCCTGAAGTCACACAGGGTAACGGCTAATCATCACACGCGATGGATGTATAGTAAGTGACTTAAGTAGTCCAGTGGCACAGGACAACCAGCGTTTAATTTGCCTCGCATCTGTGGGTCAGCTGGGCAGGTCTGGTCTGAGCCAGGTTTGTGAGCCTCAGTCACATGTCAGCTGTGACTGAAGGTCATCTGTGTGGTTTCCTGATCTTGGCTGGGCTCTCCCACATGTCTGGGGGTCCAGCGAGGACAGGTGGTAAAAGCGGAGAAGAAGGAGAGAACACAGAAGTGAGTACAGCCTCTTGACGCTGACCGCCCAGAGGCCACGCACCGTCAATTCCTTGAATTCTACTTGTTGTCCATATTTAAGAAGTGGGGACGTTCACTTGATCTCTGGATGAAAAGGGCTCCACAGTCACGTTGCAAACAATATGCATACAGGAAAGTGTGGAGAACAGAAACCATTTTTGCAATCAATCTACCACACCATGAAGCATACCTGGGCTGGTCTACTGGAAGAAGAGCCAGTTGTCCACATTGGGGCCATAATAGATGAGCCCACACCCGACAATCACCAAGCATGCGAGAGATCCAATGCACCAAATGTGAGGGATCCACAAAGCAGAACTTCCCTGCCAAGCCCAGCCCAGAACCGCACAACCAACAGACTTGTAACACGTAAATCACGAATACACACAGAAAGTGATTAGATTTACGCCACATATCTAAGTCTTTTGCTTCCCAAACAAATGTTCTTACTCTAAACTATGCTATCCTTAGTAATATATTTTTTGTTTTGGCTGCACCGCGTGGCAAGCGGGATCTTAGTTCCCTGACCAGGTATCAAACCCATGCCCTCTACAGTGGGAGCACGGAGTCTTAACCACTGGACCGCCAGGGAAGTCCCCTTAGTGATATTTCCTGAATGAGTTAACAAATGAAGAAACATGAATCAACGTGAATAATCTAAAGTCAAATTCTAAAACAGTAGTTTATTATTCTAGTTTGCCATAATCTCCTCTGGGATGTTAGCTCTATATGGTCAGTGATTTTCTGTCCTCAGTACCTAAATCAGTGACAGCCACGCAATAAATATTTGTGTTTCTGTTACAGGTTTACATGAGTGAAATTCCCCCGAAACACATTTGCCTTCATTCTTTTTATTCCAAATAGATTCACATTAAATTTCTCCCTTTAGGAATGAAGAAGCATGATAACACATGTAAGGACCACACTCCGAGGACCTCCTGGGTTCCCAGACCCACTAGCACTGTTGTCTCGTGCAAGGTCTCGCCCAGGGGGCACAGAATGAAGAGTGGAAACTGACAAAAGCCAGGCTGAGTGAACAATGCTCACCTCTTGGTTGTGTGATTGATCCCTAAAAAACTCTTAGTGGGAATAGCATGAATTTAGGGGCTCAACCACAAATGCCAACTGAGGAGGTAAAAAGATGCAGCAGCTACTACCTCAATACAACAGATGATGAACTTATTTATTTCAATTTTTATTTACTAAGAAGTGCCCCTTGAATTCATTTATTAAAAGAGTGGGGGGGAATCCAGAAAGATGTTCCCGGTACTTACTACTTCTATACTTGGTGTTTATTTAAGGCTTATAAATCTTGGTTAAAGGACAACACTGTTATGACATATGAATGATCACAAGCACCGGCATTCTCTTATGTTACCTTTACTTATCCCCAGAGTGTAATAACTGTCCATCAGCTGTACTTATCGGTAAATTAGAAAAAATTAAAGATTTATGTTTAGACGCCAAGAGTTTTCATAGCTTCTTCTTTTATGTATAGCAATAAAAATTGTTTTTGACCGCAAAGATGTCCAAATTTCTTTTATTGCCAAACACACAAACACACACACACACACACACACACACTTAAGAAATGAAAACATAGAGTAAAGTTAGTACAATTATATGAACTCAGGAATGAACTACAAAAAGGAATAGTATTATTCCTGTGTAAGAGACTCACATAATTTATCTAGAATATAAAAATGAACATGAATCTACAGAAATACAGTTTTAGGATAAAGTCCATATCTTTGAAAAAGTGATGGAATGCCTATAGTAGAATGAACTAGTTTGACAGTTTCAGTGTTTACAGGGCACCTGAAGCCCCCTGGGTCCCCACTCACTCTCTCCACCTTCTTGTTAATGAACTTTTGAGTCCCAGACAAGTAAAAATGTGCAAAAGTTACACAGCCCCACGATGACAGACCAGTTCTCAAAACCAGGAAATAACAGTGTGACATCAACTTTGCTGCCCCCAGATCCCATCCTTTATTTTTGTATATCTATTAACAAATGCACATGGCATTTGGGTATAGGAACTACATAGCAGCCATAAAAAGCACTTGGAAAATCTTCCAAATGCTACATACCCCAACTCTCATTAGAGTAGCAGTAAAGTTCTTGGAGGTCTGTGTTTTTTGACCTACCATATAGTTGTTAAAAGACTGACATCCACTGAAATTATATCATGGATGGAAAGAATTTTTCCTTCAGGAATTTAGAAGTCCTTACTCAGGTTCTGTAACAAGACTAATTAAAAATAAAATTCACAAGATCAAAGAGTAAAAACAGTAGCCAGATTTGCTCTCCACTAGAGAACAAATGTTTATGTTTTACTCAGTCCCTGTCCTGACTAAACATGGTTCTATAGTCCCTGCTGCTTGAAATCCCAGACACGCTCTTTGAAAAGATGTGAAGAACCCCTCCCCTCATCTGAGTGCACAGACACTCCATGGGAGCTGGTGTCCTCCAGAGCCCTGTGCCACACAGGAGAGCCCATCTGCATCCCCGACGACAACCAGAAATGCCGCTCTCAGGAGAGGGAGGAAGGTGGGCCCGGGAATCAGGAAGACCTGGGCTGAAGCCAGCTCTGCCTTGCTCTGTGACGTCTGGCCATTTGTGTCACCTCTCTCAGGTTGTGAAGAATAAATAAATAAACCCCTGTGAAGCATTCAGCCAAGTGCTGGTGCACAGTAAAGTGTTTAGTTTTATCACCTTTAAGTGAACAGCCTGGCAGCGCCCCTGGGGCCCCGCGGTCCCATAGGAATGGAATCCATTCTCAGTTGAACCATGGTTCTGCCTGTTGCTAGCCCATTCTACTTCACAACCCAGAGTGAGCCATTTCTCCTTTGTCCAAACTTTCACCACATCATTTTTGTGGAGGTTTAAACATTTCTCAGACCTTTCTGTTGTTCTCTACTTATAACAGCTTTCCACACATATCTCAACAAGAGGAATAATGAATCATAAAAGGAAATTCAAAAACATCCTTGCAATCTAAATTGTTTTCCTTGTGGCTGACTGCTCTGGACCTCCAGGGCTCTCTGTTGCAGTCATTGAATGGCAACTGGGCCTTTGGATGTTCTTATGATCTGTAGAGCAAAACAACAGCCCCTCTTTCAGAGGTGTAGCAATCTGCATTACAAATATGGTGGAATGTTTTGCTATATTCACAGAAGCATATTTTATTCCTGATGTTTCCTTCTTTCCCCTTTTGACATTCGACTTAGAAGATGATATATTTTTGTGCCCAAGAAGCGTTTTCATAGCAGAGCACAGAACACAAAAGAGACAATTCTCAAAAGTCAACAAATAGGGGTCGACTCTCCCTGCCCTCCAGAATAGGAAAAATATTCCCCAAGTTGTGGGAGGGAGAAAGAGATGAGGAAGAAAAAGTACAGGAGGCTCGAATATTTTGTCATAATTGACTTGGGGGCTGAGCCCGAGTCCACATCAAGGCAGGACTAGGATGAGACAAGAAGGATCTGGAAAGGTCTGGGAAGCCCGAGGGCAGAACCTTGACAATTCACCCCACACTCCAGCCTAGCAAGGGAACAGCAGCTTAGAATAGTCTGGCACTACTTCTAGCCACCAATTATTGCAGAAACGTAAATGGTTTCCTGTCTGCCCCCAAAATAGCATGGAAATACAGGAAAGTTTAGCCAAATCCAGAAGACATTCAGAACCGGAAATGAGAAAAGGGTCATGAACTCTAAAGAACACTGTCGTGACAATGTGCATCCACAGTCAAAGAATAGGCAGAATTAAGAATCCCTCCCTGGCTACTAGCCCAGATAATCTCTACTAAAAATCTTACCTTGAGCCCGGGGCATCCGCTGGGAAGTAAAAGGGAGGGGTGAGGAGACCCTGTGTGGTCAAACATTAAGGACTCAGAATAGAAATTGTGTTCAAGGATGCAAAACTACGTTACATTCGTCGCACACCAGAATTTGTGGATTGAAACTCATATGCAACATAAGCAGATACATTTCTTTAAACATTGGGATATCAGATAGGTGGTTCTCTCCAAGCACAATGAAGTTGTCCTTTGAGTTCATAAGCATGTGTCTTTGAAAAACCAAGGAGCAGAGGACAGAGCTCTGCTGGGATTGGGCAAACTTTGGCTCCCGATTCTCTGCCCTGACACTCTTGTGGTGTTCCTTCCCTTTTCCACTTGATGTCATGCAGAGCTGGAGTGATCTCTTTCTTATCACCAGTTGTCAGGATTTTGTCTGATATGAAATGCTAGGGGCACAGTAACAGGTCTCCAACAAAGTCACAGTGGATTACATTCTACTTACCTCATTTCTGATTAGCCAATACGTCATGTTTGCTTTCCAACAAGACAAATACAAAGCATGAAAAAGGCAAGGAAAAACACATCCTGAAGTGACAAAGTAAGCTTTAGAATCAGACTCAGGTAAGACACAGATTTGGGAATTACCACACAGAGAACTTAAGTTAACTATGGTCAATATATTAAGTGCTCTCATAGAAAAAGTGGACAACACATAACAAATGAGTAATGGCAGCAGAGAGATAGAAATTCTAAAGAAGAATTAAAAGAAGATTTCTAGAAATTAAAAAGACCATAACAAATTAAGAATGTTTTGATAGGGCTCATAAATTCACTGGGCATGGCCAAAAAGCAGTGCTCTTAAAGACAGTTCAATAGAAACTTCCTAAATTAAAATGCAAAGAGAAAAAAAAAAAAGGAAAAAATACAGAACATCCAGGAACTTTGGGGCAATTTCAAAAAGTATGACATAGGCATAATTCGAATACCAGAAGGAAAAAGAAGAGAAAACGGATCAGAAGAAAATTTGAAGCAGTAATGACTGAGAATCTTCCAAAATTAATGACTGACTCCAAACCACATGTCCAGGAAGCTCAGAGAACAATGAGTAGAATAAATATTTAAAAACTGACATCTAAGCATTTCATATTGGAACTGCAGAAAACCAAAGACAGAGAAAATCTTGAAAGGAAACATGATACTAATAGAGGAATAAGGATAAGAATTTCAGTGAACTTTTCAGAAATCATGTAAGCAAGCAGAGAATGGAGTAGATTATTTAAAATATTGAAAGGAGAAAACACCAACCTTTAGAATTCTAGGTTGGTGAAATTATTCTTCCAAAACAAAGGATAAATAAAGACTTTCTCAGACAAACCAAAATTCACTGCCAACAGACCTGCCCTGTAAGAAGCGCTCAAGGCAGTTCTTCAGGCAGAAGGATAGCGCTCCAGGTCAGAAACTCTGATTTACATCAAGAAAGTGCATCAAAGAAGGAAAACATGGAGGTAAACAAAGCGTTTAATTTCTCCTGCTCTTAACTGAGTTAAGAAATAAATGTTTAAAGTAATAATAGTGACAATGTATCAGGTGATTATAGGCAATTGGATAAATGAAATGCGTGACAGCCATGGCGTAAAGGGCAGGAGGGAGGAACTGGGAATATTCTGTTATGAGGTACCTGCACTACGTAAGAAATGGGATACTGTTATTTCAAGAGGGGAATTAGATTAATTTAAAATGTATATTGCAAGCTCTAAGAAAATAATTTAAAAGTTTATAAAGAAGTATAATTGATACACTAGTACAGTAAATAAAATGGATTTATAGAAAATGCTCAGTTAAAACCAGAGAAAGAGGAGATTTAAAAAAAAGAACAAGTGCAATGAAAACAGCAAACAAATATGATCTATATTAATCCAACTATATCAATAATGTAAGAAAAATTTTAATATACCAATTAAAAGACAGATTGTTAGAATAGATGAAAAAAACCAAGACCTAACTCGATATGTCTACAAGAAATCCATGTTAATATAAAGACTCAGAAAGGTTAAAAGGAAAATGACAGAGGAAAAATAAAGCATGCTAACCCTAAACAAAAGGAATCTGGAGCAGCTATATTAATTTCAGACAAAGCAGACTTCAAAACAAACAAACAAAAATTATCATGGATAAAGGAGGCTTTTACCTAAATGATAAAAGGGGTCAATTCTCCAAGAAGACATAAAAATCCTAAACATCAAAGTGCCTAACAACACAGCATCAGAATACATGAGCTAAAACTGATAGAACTGAAAAGAGAAATAGATTAATATACCATTATGTTTGTAGATTTTAACAACTTCTTTCAGCAACTGGTAGATCAAACAGGCAGACTATCACTAAGGATGTAGTTTACCCAAACAGCACTATCAATCAACTGATTTAACCGACATTTATAGACCAGTCCAGCCAGCAGCAGAAAACACAGTCTTCTCAAGCTGATGGGGAACGTTAACCAAGAAGAACCAACACTGGATCATAAAACACACTTTAACAAATTTAAAAGAATAAAAATTATACCAAATATACCAAATTAAACCACAATTGAATTAAACTAGAAATCTATAAGAGAAAGATAGCTGTAAAATACTCAAATATTTCAATATAAAACATACGTCTAAATAACACATGGATCAAAGAATGTCTCAAGAGAAATTAAAAATATTTTGAACTAAATAACAATTTTTTTAATTATCGAAATTTGTGGGAGGCAGCAGAGCAGTGCTTAGAGGGAAATGTAGAGCAATGCATGCATATATTAGAAAAGAAAAAAAGATCTGCAATCAATAATCTAAGCTTTCACATTAGGAAATTAAAGCAAGAAGAGCAATTTAAGCCTAAAGCAAGTAGAAGAAAACAATAAAATTTCCGAAGGTATAAATGAAAATGAAAACAGGAAAATAATAGGGAAAAAACAATGAAATCAAAAGCTGGTTCTTTGATCACTGAAAGAGATCAATTTCCTTCCGGCTTAACCAAAAAGAAAAGAGAGAGCGAGATAACATACAAATTATCAATATCAGAAATCAATTAGGGATCATTGCTATTGATCCTGTGAGCAACCAAAAGATAACAAAGGAATACTATAAACAACTTTGTTACTTGATAACTTAGATGAAATAGGCCAATTCCTTGAAAGACACAACAAGAAAAACTTACACAATGATATTCTGAATAGGCCTATATCTACTAAAGAAACTGAGTCAATCAATAATTAATAACCTTCCAAAACAAAATGAACACCAGGCCCAGGTAACTGCACAGGTAAATTCTACCAAACATGTAAGGATGAAATCACACCAATTCTCCACAATCACATCTAGAAAATAGAAGCAAAGGGAGTACTTCGTAACTTGCCCTATGATGGCAGCATTATCCTAATACCAAAACCAAATGAAGACATATCAAGAATGGGAAACTATAGATCAAATATCTCTCATATGCATAGATGCAAAAATCCTCATCAAAATATTAGCAAGTTGAATCCAACAATGTGTAAAAAATAGTTATACACCACAACCAAGTGGATTTATTTTAGATATAGAAGGCTAGTTCAATATAAAATCAGTCTGTGTAAACCATCCCATAAACAGGCTAAAGATGAAAAATGATATAATCTTATCATTTCTTGCAGAAAAAGCACTTGACAAAATTCAACTCTCATTCATGATAAAGACTCTGCAAGGAATAGAAGGGAACTTTCTCAACTTGATACAGAACATGTAAAAATGCCCTGCAGCCAACATCATACCTCATGGTGAAAAACTAAATGATTTCCCCCTAAGATAGAAACAATCTTATCATTTCATGCAGAAAAAGCACTTGACAAAATTCAACTCTCATTCATAATAAAGACTCTCTGCAAGGAATAGAAGGGAACTTTCTCAACTTGATACAGAACATGTAAAAATACCCTACAGCCAACATCATACCTCGTGGTGAAAAACTAAATGATTTCCCCCTAAGATAAGAAACAAGGCAAGCGTGTTCCCTCTCCCCATTCTTATTCAACGTCATACTGGAAGTCCTAGCTAATGCAAATGAGAAAAGGAAATGAAAGCTATAAGATCAGGAAGGAAAAATTTAAACTGTCTTTGTTCATAGATGATACAATTGTCTATATAGAAAATCCCAAAGGATTGACAAAAGAACTCCAGTAACTAATAATAACAAGTCAATACAAGTTTAATATACAAAAGTTAATTGATTTCCTATGTGCCAAAAATGAATAATTAAAATTTGAAAATCACAAAACAGTACCATTTACAACAGCAACAACAAAAAAGGAATATGTTGGTATAAACCTAACAAAATATGAACAGGATTTATATGTGGAACACTACAAAATTCTGGTGAAAGAAACCAAAGAAGATCCAAGATAAATACAGAAAAATCCACATTCACAGATTACAAGACAACATTGTTAAGACGTCAATTCTTTCCCACTTGGTCCATAGATTCAGGGCAATCTCAATCTAAATTCCAGCAAGCTGTTTTGTAGATATCAGTAAAATGGTTATGATGTTTATATAGAGAGGCAAAAGACCAAGAATAGTCAGCACAACACTGAAAAAGAGCAAAATTGAAAGACTCACTATCTTATTTCAGGATGTACTATAAAGCTACAAAAATCAAGGCAGTGTGGTATTCATGAAAGAATAGACACATAGAGTAATAGAACATAATACAGAGCCCAGAAATAGACCCACACAAGTATATTCAACTGGTCTTTGATAAAGGAGAAAAGGCATTTCAAGGGAGAAAGGATAGGATAGTCTTCTTAACAGATGGTGATGGAAGTGCTGGACAATTGGTGATCAAGGTCAACAGCAACACTGATAAGCATTTGGATAGCACGCGCCCTTGATATGATGTGTTGAAAATGATATTTTACCTGTGTAATGTTCTTTAACGGCAGATAAATTCCAGTTGTGGGACATTCCACGGAATGCCTGACCAGTACTCCTCAAAACTGTCAAAGTCACCAAAAACCGGGAAAGTCCAAGAAACTGTCACAGCCAAGAGGAGCCGAAGAAGACACCACAACTGAATGCAGTGTCTGTAATGTAATGTCCGGGATGGGGTCCTAGAATGGAAACACTAAGGACATCTGAATAAAGTATATACCGCAGTTAATAATAATGTAACAGTATTGGTTCATTAATTTGACAGAGGTACCATACAAATGTAAGATATTCATCATGAGGAAGGCTTGATACGGGGTATATAGCACTCCATCTTTTGTAATTTTTATATAAATCTAAAACAGTTCTAAAAAATATTGTTTAAAAAGCACTGGAGGAAAAGTTCAGAAAGGTTAGAATAGAAGGGACTATTCCTGGATACACCATTTCCCTGAAAGAAAGCTGAGCCCCAACTATGGGAAGGTGCTTTATCAGTCATGGTATAACCTTACCAAAACAAAGGTCTTTCAGTCTCCATCCAGTTCCTTTCCCAGATGATGCTATATCTCTTTTGACATATTTTTTTTTTACTTTTCTCCTTTTTACACTCCTCTTTCCGACTGCTGGGTTTATGCTGACACATATTTGTTAGAAGACTTACATCTTCAACTTAGGAGGATTTCTTCACACTGTGTCTGAACCAGGTCTCAAAATGCCATTGCCCACTGAAAACAGTCACGTCTCCTAGAGAATAACCAAGTCTGGGTCTGAGGCAGGAAAATGCACAAGATGAGCCTACAACACATTGTTCTACCAAATAGCAGGAAAGCTATCAGAGGTCCTGGGGTATGTCAAAAGTAGCCAACTGGCCAAGGATGGAACACTTTGAGAATCAAAAGAAATGATAACTGCAATGGTTACAGCAAATATACGAAAATCCTTGAGTTCATAAACATGCATACACACACAGCTCTCATTGTCACTCCATGAAAACAGAGAATGGAAGAAAGCAGAACTCATGATCCTGAAAACTGTTTAAAAAAAAGAAAAACATTTATCTTGCTTTCTTAAGAACTGTACCTCTGTTGACAAATTTAAGCCAAAATGCGCAGAAAGAATAGAATTAGACTATAACTGCCTTGAAATTCCTAGTGAAATAGATATGACAATAATTACTAGTGGCTGTTCAAACCCTTAGGTAAACAGTTGGTGGGTCATTTTATAAAGGATGGATCAGGTGACCTCATCTGTCCCTGTGATCACACTCAACATTAGGAAGCAATTCTGCTCCTCCCCACGGTGCCAGGGGGAGTACACAGTGACACAGTTGGCAAGAATTCCTGACAGCGAGGAACCTGACCTGACCACACCAGGTGGGAACAGACAGGAGGCAGGAGTGTGGCCAACTTGACCACAAGGATGAAAGCAGCAACGTCCAATACTCAGGAAAGACCACAGGACAAAAGATCCAGCTTCTTCAACAAATAAATTGTGAAGAAAAAGAAAAAGAAAAGAGGGAAGGTGAACACAAAAATTAGAATGATGAGAGAAACATGGGTCGGCACAATGTGTGGACCTTACAAGCCCCCTGAACAGAATGTTGATGAGACATCTAGGAAGATTTAAACATTGGCCAGACACGTGTTAAGGGCAGGAATTGCTGATAATTAGTTTAAGCATCATAAAGCATTATTTATTCTGTTTAAAAAGACACTTTATCTGTTCGATAAGATTGAAAATGGGGGGAATTCTCTGGCGGTCCAGTGGTTAGGACTCCGTGCTCTCACTGCCGAGGGCCTGGGTTCAATCCCTGGTAGAGGAACTAAGATTCCACAAGATACGCGGCCAAATGAAAAAAGGACTGAAAATGGATGAAATGATATGAGGCCTGGGATTCGTTTCATAATAAATGCAGTGGGTGGGAAGGTGTGGGACATAGATGGGACAAGGCTGGTCCTGCAGATAATTGCTAAGTTAGGTAAAAGAAACCAAATTTAGTTAATTTGTTGGAATTCTACAACAATCTCAAAACTTGGAAAGTACCGTGACTATTTAAATGCATGTTAAAAATATTTTACTGAACAAATAATCTATGCTTGTGATAAAATGCAATAGTACAAATAGATATACAGTGAACAGTACACCCATCTCTCTCGAGTGACCTATGAACACTCTCTTGTGCATTCTTCCAGAAATATTTTGTACATATACAGGCATGTATATGTATAGGTAGCTCCATTTTACACAGATATTTTTTTAACATTATCCACTGTTCTGTACCTTGTGTTATTTTTTACTTAATATATTTGGAGACTATGCTATTTCTTTTCTTTTCTTTCCTTTCTATTCTTTGGTTCCTAGCATACAGATGATCCATAAATTATTTACCTTCTCTGCTAGCTATGCAATTCCAAGAGTTCTCTAGTCTTCTGCTATTACCGAAATGTGGTCAACATTTTTGCAATTAAGTATTTGCACATATGTATATCTGTAGGAAGATTTTCTAGAAACAAAAATATATACATTTTAATTTAGATAAGTACTGTCTAATCGCTATCCAATGATTCTGTAATAACTTATTATCTCACCAACACATGACTCAGATTGCTTCGTGTGGGCAAAGTGAATGCTGACATGGCCTAGAAAACAGTAGCACACAGAACAGCTGACTCAACTCTGGATGTATGTGTTAAAAGTCACTTTCTAGTAGTTAAACTTCTTTATATGTTTTGTGTGTATGGGAGTGCTTGTCTAATGTTTCAGCCATTCTCATCAGTGCTAGGAAGGAGGTTATGCTATCCAGAGATCTTCCATGAAAATAATCACAGGAAACATTTCATAAAATATTGCAAAGATGAAGATGTGAATGAAAGGACAATCCAAATTTTCAAGTTGGCAAAGGATCCGAATAGAATTTTTCCAAAGAAGAAGAAGGTATGTATATGGCCAACGAGCACATGAAAAGATGTTCAACAACATTAGCCACCGAGGAGATGACAAAACCACAATGAGATACCACTTCACACTCTCCAGGGTGGACAGCATCAAAAAGTCAGATAATATCAGGTTGGCAAGAATGTGGAGAAAGTGGAACCCTCATACACTGCTGGTGGGAATATAAAATTGTGCAGCCACTTTGGAGAATAGTCTGGCAGTTCCTCAAAAGGTTAAGTATGGAGATACCATGTGAAGCAGCATTTCTGCTCCTTGGTATATAGACCCAAGAGAAATGAAAACATGTGTCCACCCAAAAATTTGTACATGAATATCATAGCATCATTATTCATAACAGACAAAAATTGGGAACAACCCAAATGTCCATTAAAGGATGAACAGATGGACAAAAAAGTGATATATCCATAAAATAGAATATTACTTGACAGTAAAAAAGAAACACACTTCTGACACACGCTACAACATGGTTGAACCTTGAAAACATGCCAAGTGAAAGCAACCAGTCACAGACAACACACATGGTATGATTCCATTTACATGAAGTGTGCAGAATTGGCAACAGAGACAGAAGGTAGATGAGTGGTGCCGAAGGCTGAGGGTTGGTGAGTTGGAGGGTGATGTTGGGGGGAAAGTGGAGGAACTGCTAAGGGGTACAGGTTTCTTTTGGGGGTGAAAAGAATGTTGTTAAAAAGATCTCAGTGGATGCACTACTCTGTGAATATGCTAAAAACCATCAAATTGCACACTTTAAAAGGGTGAGTGGGTACGGTGTGCCAATTGTATCTGAAGAAGCTGTCTACAAAAAAGATTAACAAGTGACAACTAAAAAGGTAACGTTTTGCTTTCTTTCTTCTAACCTTGTGAAGATAAATTGGCTAAAAGTTTTCCCCAACTTTAATTTTTGTAATAAATAAGAAAAGGAATACTATTTTCTAGAGGAAACGATGTAACTATCCATTCTATGCCAAGTCCCCAGGGTAGAATCTGAAATGCAAGTGTTTCTCTCTGACAATCAGAAGCTGTAAATACATGTCACAAAAAAATTGAACGTAGCATCGTGTGCCCAAGGCTGTGGTCCTTGCCATGGTCTGCTCGCATCAACCACGGTGCCCTGTGCATGACACCAAAAGCGGCTTGTGTCTGTCTCCCAGCAGCAATGTTTTGCAGCACTGACCATCATGGCTCAAGTGCTAACCAGACAAGAGGGACCTGCCTAGGTGGTGTTTCAATAAATAATCCACTTATTGAGGGCCACTGCAGCAGAAACGCCAAGTCCAGCCAAGCAGCTGTCAGGGGCCGCTGTGGCCATAAGAATGGCGCCCACTCCAGCAGAGCAGGTGGCCCTGTGTCCAGTATCTGAGACAACAGACCTCACGTCAGTGATTGGCCTCACAGGGCAAGTTCCCTTCTGAGTAGGTGGGTCTTTATTAGAATCAGGGCAGTGCGGCAATGTGATTTCCCTTCTGCCTGGCTCAGAACTTTCCATCTTTCACAGCTGAAAATCCAAAGGGCTTTGCTTCACTCCAGCTATATGGACAGTTTTCAGTGCCAGCGATGGACAGTTATGCTACTAGCCTTTACAAGGCATTCTCGTGTCCATTTCCCTCTTCCTGGCGGCAATGGACCGCATGGACTTGCCCCAGACACACACCCCTGGTAGATCGTGACTCTCCTGAACCTGCCTCTGCTCGTCTCTCCCCCTTAGGAGTGATGACCTCAACGGTACAAAGTAAGTTAAATGTATTTTGACATTTAAGGTTATACTGGAACTAATTTATTCTAAAACACAAACACAAATATGCACGAAAATTTAGGCATCATAATGCCTATACCTAAGGTCTTTGTACTCTAAAAAAAAAAAAAAGAAGATGAGAATACTTAAGTGCCCAAGAAAACAGACTGCTTAAGATAGAACTGTGATGTAATGAAACTGGATTTGTGTAGCCATTTGAAGCTATCCTGTAAAGGAACATTTAGTAACCTGGGGACCTCGTATCCCACGATGACACGCAAGGGGCATCAACCCCTTCCATGTCTCCAGGCACTTGAGGGGATGCTCTTCCAGTGCCTTTGATCACGTTCTGTGTCACAGCTCTCTCTTAGCCATCCTTGAGAATTTCACTCAAGGTCTGAAGTCTTCCTATTCCTTCCAAGAGCCCCTCTGCCCCATATCCCCAAATCTCCTTCCTAGGAGGTATCTTTCCAGCACTTACTGCCTAGAGCTTTGATTATATCTTATGTACCTGAATCCTTCATACACTGTGAGCTCACAGTCAAGGCCATTCAGGAATAACACAGCACATCGGTTTGCTGGAGCTGCCGTAATAAAAGACCACAGACCGGGGGGCTTACACAACAGACATTTATTGTCTCCTGGTTCCAGAGGCCAGAAGTCTGAAATCAGGAAAGGCCACGCTCCCTCATACACCAGGAAAGGATCAGCTGCAAGCTTCTCTCCTGGGCTTGTAGAAGGCCAAGTTCTCCCTGTGTCCCTATGTCATCTCCTTTTTATAAGGACACAGTCATATTGCATTAGGACCCACCCTAATGACCTCACCTTAACTTGATCCAGACCCAATGCTTTTGCATCTGTTTGCTGCTTTGAACAGGAATAGTTGGGGCCACATTTAACTTTACACACACAAACCTACTCAGCCAAGTACACACAACTGAGATGTGTAATTTTAGATATACCCTCAAGTCAAAACTTGTGGAGCCCCGAGTTTCCCACGATTTCCGTTTCATCGTAAGTACACTGTGGGAAGTCGCATCCTCTTCAGCGCCTCCTGGTCGGCCTGACAGTGGGTGACAAGTTCCATCTGGCTGCGCTGCAAAAATTTAAGGAGGGAAGTTGCGTGAGGTGTTGACGTGCCTGTCTGTTGCAGACTCAGACACGCTGCTCTGATCCACGCACGGCTTTGCAAAATATGCATGATTCTGCCCATTTTACCCGTGAAGCCTGAGGTTCCCCGGGGAAGCAGCTTTCCCCCAGGGCAGCCCAGCCACCCAGGGCCACTCCACCGGCCGCCGTGCAGACTTCCAGGTCCTGGAATGAAGGACCACACACAGCAGGGTCGGGGCAACCAGGACTCCGTGAGGATGCAGCCAGACTCTTGTCCAGAGCTCGGTCCGGGACCCGAGTGAGCGCCCCTCATAAACACAGAGCATGGGGGAGGGCAAAGCGGAAGCAGCTTCCCTCTCGTTCCCTATTCCCACTCGACTTCTCCCCGTGGGCTTTGTTTTCAGGGAGTGAGGCCTGCGGTTTTTGCCCTTTTAGGCTCACTGACTATTGATAGGGACCTCGCGTGGAACAGAGCCCGAGGTCCCCTCCCATCCAGGACAGCCCAGGCTTAACCAGAGACACCGCAGTTGGGGTCCCAGGGGTAAAGGTATCCCTGCCCTGAGGAAGGGTTAATCCAGGGAGAGAAACCAGTGCAACAGTCCAAAACAAAACACACACACAAGAGAGACCAAGAAGACAAGACAAGTGTGCATAATACGATAGCAGCTGAGAGGAACGAAGACTCAATGACGAAAGAGAGAGAACGGGCTGGAATGGCCCTGGCTGTCGCATCCTTGCATAAGAAGCAGGATGCGTGTCGTGAAGATGGAACGGAGACACCGGGGTCCCGCGGGTGGGGAAGGCCACTAGTCGCGTTTCTCACGCAGGAAACATTCAAAGACCAGCGACTGGACAAAGAGAGCGGAGTGGGTGCTGAGTGCATTGCTTGGATTCACACCATTTTAGTTAAGAGGCTAGAGCTGGCACGAGGGGCTGGGACCCAAGACGGAGGGCGTCTTACTGTCTATAGAAAACTTGACCTATTTCTTTGGGGGTGGGGGTAGAGCGCCTGTGGGGCTTCTGAGGCTCTTTCTGGGATTTGGGGACCACCCCCCTACCCAACAGTACTTCACACATCTCCCAGCGTGGAGGCAGGACAGGCCGGTCACTGCTTCCCCAGCCCATGCGGCTCGGGTGAAATAAGCAGGCTGTTTACTTGCCTTTAAACAGGCGTTGCCAGGGCCGGCGCCGCTGCACGCAGTTTTCCAGGAGGGGTGCCTCTCACTCAGCACAGACACCAGAACACGTACTCTCCAACCGTGGGGAGAACGGTCGATGTGAACCAGAGTCCTCACCGAGGGACCTCCGCGTGGAAATGGTCCTTCCCTGCTGCTACTACAGAGTTACAGAGCCTGCCTGCACAGCGGGTGCCCGGGCTGCCACTGCAACCTCACAGAAGAGTACAAATAGACCATGCGTGAGTAGAGAGAGAGAAGGGGAGAAGGGGATAGGAGGGGAGGGGGGCAGGACAGAAGGGGTGAGGAGAGAAGCCCTATGATCCATGGAAGAGCCCGGTGGGTTGAGAAAGAAGCCCCCTTCTCCTGTGACAAAGTGAGAGAGTGGCATGGACATATAGACACTACCAAACGTAAAATAGATAGCTAGTGGGAAGCAGCCGCATAGCACAGGGAGATCAGCTCGGTGCTTTGTGACCACCTAGAGGGGTGGGATAGGGAGGGTGGGAGGGAGGGAGACGCAAGAGGGAAGAGATATGAGAACATATGTATATGTATAACTGATTCACTTTGTTATAAAGCAGAAACTAACACACCATTGTAAAGCAATTATACTCCAATAAAGATGTTTAAAAAAAAAAGAAGCCCCCTTCTCTCCGCTTGTCCTCCTCCCGGGGAAGGAAACCAGCAAAAGCCACCTGCCCCCCAAAACCCCCTCAACCCCACCCCCTCCCAGTCCCTCCTCCACCTCCACCCTCCACTGCCACCAAGATTCCTCAACAGCTGAGAGCGTATTCACCAGAGGTCTTTGTTTTCTCTCTGGAAAGTAACCGGACCCACTCCGCATCTGGAGGACCCAGGCAGGGCTGTGTCAGTAACCAAAAACACAGTGCCTTTTCAAAATTTTCTTAGAAAATGACAAGATAAACATCAGGATGAATCAGGAATAGCCAGGCCTTAGATAACCTTATCACTTAGGTAACTTTGGATACAATGTTCCTGAGATGATCTTCTTGAGACTGCAAGGCAGTGATGAATCGGTGAGGAATTTGACATCAAAGGGCATCGTGTTCATTTGGCAGAAACCGAAGAGAAATAGTCACATTCAGTCGTGTGAGAGAAAGCATTTCCTCTTCATTAGACAAGTCGTCCTTCGGGGATAATATATAACATTGCCTAATTTGGGTTTTCTCGAACATCCCCAGGAAAACTGCTGTTTATAGGAAGCGGTTTCCCATGGTGGCTGGTCCACAAGATTCCTGGTCAGAGACCGCCATCTGCTGGACAGAGGATGGGCCAGAGGCTGATGGTTTCTGTTGTTTGGGGCTCTGAGAAGGCAGTGTTGGGAAACGACTACAAATGAGTTACTTTGGAGAAGAGTTTAGACAGATAAATGAGGCTCAGTCACCATCTGATGCCCAGCCGAGAGTTCCAGAATCACCTGAGCTTTCCGCAGGGCAGTGTCGTGGAGAACAAGCCTTCACAACTTTCCCAACCGTGATCAGCTTGTTAAAATGAAGATTCCCAAGGCCCCTCCCTGGACAGTCCATTTCAGGAGGGTTGGTGGGGTCCTGAGACTCAGAGTTTTGAACGCACTCCCCAGGCAATTCCATCATCGCCCTGGAAAGGAAGAGGGGTCATGAAAGGGACGAGGGCTGTGGGGTGGGACCCAGCTGGATTCCTGCCACCGCTCTGGGACCTCGGACTAGCTGACCTCCACAGGACAAAGGACAGAGATCCAATCCCATCACCCCTCTGCTTTCCCGTCCACGGCAGGAGAAGGTCCGAGTTCTTCAGTGGGACATAGAGGCTCATCGGGTCTCTTCTGCCCACTCTTTCGACTCCCCTCTCCAGCCAGCCCCTGTTCCTCCCCCACGTGTCCACTGGGAAGACCAAGCCAGGGTGATGACCTGTCCTGCACACTGCCCCTCAGCAGCCCACCTCGATACAAGACGTGGACATGCCTGGGAGTCCACAGACTTTGGAGAAAAGAACAAGAAAAGGTCCCTGGGCCCCAGAGTCGCAGCCCATGCGGCAGACATCAACTTTCCCATGGTACCTCTAAGAAAGCCTCCCCGGTGATGGCAGATAGGCCAGGCGGAGGCTCATGGGTGCACCGACCATCACATGTTGTACAGGACAGCGGTTCACTGTACACGCGTCCCGTGCAATTACTATTAAGGTCCCCCTTTGTTCTCAAACCCAGGGACGGTGAACGTTTTCTGAAAATGGTAAGCATTCAGGCTTTGGTCTACTCCGCTGCCATCGCATCAGTATTGGGGGAGGGGGAGGGGGGCAGCCTAGGCTGTGTGCAGCCGACTTGGTTGCATGGCTCTTCTCACAAAACTCTAATTAGGAAAGCAGGGGGGGACCGGATGCAGCCCGGGGACGCGATGTGCTGGCCCTGATGTAGAGGAGACCTAAGCACACACTGTCTCCTCCCCTACCCTTCTGTCTGTCTCCTGTCACACCTGCTAGTTTTGTGTCTGACTGTCCTTCCTTCTGAGGTGCAGCGTGAATGCAGCACTGTGGCCAGATGGCCCTGCTGCAGGGCGGGCGGTAGGCAGGAGGGTTCTGGTCACTGCAGAAGGGGATGGTCTTGGCTTTGACGGACAAGGACATTGGCGTTACTGACACGACCATGAGGGATCGGCCTTGGGGTTATTGCCATCACCTGTGCTACTCTCCCTCAGGTTAAGTCAGACGTACTGAACAGATTAGGAAATTAAGGCTCAGAGAGGCTAAACCACAAGTGACCTGCGTGTCTGACCTGACAGTGTGTGTTCACCTGAGCCTGAGTCTGAATTCTTCCTGAAGGGAGGATACCTGCCCTAGGAAGAGCATTCTGTCCACTTTCCCTCCATGATTCCTGTGGGCCTGTCCACCTGGACCTTATTTATAGCTTCCAAATATCAGCCCCCCAGCTACCTCCAGGCTTACCAGGTACTTTCTGAGGGAGAACACAGCTCAGTGTGCTCTCTCCCTCCCTCTCTCTCTCTCCTTCTCCCTCTCTGCCTCTCTGTCTCTCTCTCTTTCTTTCCCCAAAGGCTGTTTCTGTGTCACCAGCCCTTCGCCAAGGGGGAGCTGGGAACACCAAGACCAACGCCAGCAACGTCTTCAAGCCTTAGCCATTCTGAATCCAAGGGCGCCACCTTCCATGGAGGGTATGGGATGGTTTGGAAAATTCAACATCTTTAAAAATCTTGCATGCAAGGACTGGTCCTCACTGACCACACATTCAGGGAGAGCACTCAGTGCCCCTCATGCCAGTGCTAGGATACCACCCAAGGATGGACAGAGAGTCCTTCCTTGTCTCTCCACTGGGGCATGAACGGCCCTGGTGTCACACAGGATTCACAGAGCCTCGCCCGGGCGTGGACCATAGCCTGGGAGCTGCTGGCACTGGCAGATGGGAGAGGTGGACCCCTTATCTCCCTACACCGGTGCCTGGCATGGTGAGAGACACTGCATCCTCCAGGGTCCCCAGAGCCATCTGAGATCCACTGAGGAGATGCAAGCAGGACACGGGACAGGAGCGGAAGTGTGCAGCGGCCGGCCGAGGCTGCCTGTGAGGTCCTGCCCAGGCTGGGAGGAAGGAATTCTTCCACATCTCCAGCTTCTACTGTATTAGTGGATCTGGGGTGAGAGGCCCAGAGACCCCATCAGAGCGAGCTGATGTTAAGACAAAAACAGAGCATTTCCTCCTCTGTGCTGTGGCTCACAGCTGGGAACAGACCAAGGGCCCCTGCTGAGCTCCAGCTTCTGGCTTCTCCCGCTCTCCTGGTCCCCGGCACCTGGAGGCACGGCGCCCCTTCCCCACACCTGTTCATCGCGGGCTGCTCCTTCACATTCCGCCCCCTTAAAGAGTCACTCGCTGCCTTTGTCCTGTCACTTCACCTGGCTTTATTTTCCTTGTTGAGCTGGCCACTATCTGAAATGATCTTATTTGTTTCGGTGTTTAATTGTTTACTGTCTGATTGAAACCAGAAGACCCGATTTGTGGTTCAGCTGCCCACACTCAGTGCTTGACCTTGGGTGAGCGGTTTCCCTCTCTGCCCCATCAGCTAGTGTGCCTGGCATGACCCAGCACAGTCCTCCGTGACCCGCCAGGTCTTCCCTCCATTTCCATCACTTCCCTTCCTTCCTTTACTGCATCCCCGAGGAAAGGATGCCCTGAGCAGGCGAGCATCGGCAGGGACCAAGTTCATCACTTGGGGAGGCATCTGCCATCTATTTCTCGGCAGACTCCAGAGGAGAAGAGGAATCATAAAAATTCATAAAGGAACTGGCAGAGCTAGTAGAAAATTTAAACCAAAACATCTGTGGGTGTGCTGTATAGTCCAGGACTTTAAATCCCAGAAGCCTTCCTTCCAGAAGCAAGAGGGGTATCTAGCTGAAGACTGGGGTACAGTCCATGAGGGACATGGGCCAGAGAAGAATCCCATAGATACAGAGAGAGAGACAGAGACAGAGACAGAGACAGAGAGAGAGAGAGAAAGGGGGAAGGGACAGAGAGATGGACAGACAGAGAGAGGGAGAGACAGGTTAAGATGGGAACAGAGATGGGGAGATAGAGCCTGGGGGTGGCAGGGCAAAGGGGTCATGTTACAGAACTGAAGTCTGTACAGACTCACCTTTTCACTCACTCACATTCCACTCCTGATTTGTGGCTGGAGTGGAAATCACAGGGGTGAGAGGGCTGCCACTCTGGGTGAACTGTGTAACTCTCCACTTTTCCTCCCTCCACCCAGGAACTGGCCTAAAGGACATGGTCCCACTGGGCCTGGTTTCCTGCCCCCACACCCAGCACTGTGAATTCTCCCCCGGGGCAGTGGTTCAGTTTCAATCATCAAGTGGGATCTTAGCTCATTCTTAAATCCAGGGCCTCATCCATCCCTCCCTACCTATGTGTGTTCCAGGGCCGCAGCCCATCTCTGGATCCCCTGGAGGGGCCTGTGTGATGACTGGACTCCAATCTGGCCCCAGGGCAGACCCCGTGGCCAGCATCTCTGGAAAAGCACAGCCCACCCTGTGTACAGAGGACCTGCCACTTCTCTCAGGCCATCTCCCAATCTTTGCCCTCAGCAGTAGGGATGTCGCCTAAATTCTAGTGTCTTACGCCTAAACTGTATCCTCTACATTCTGTCTTGACCTCAGAAGCAGCACATAGGTTGTCTTCCACATCGTATGTAAGGAGAAATTTAGTACTGCTACATTAAACTTAGCCCCTAATTAATAGTTTACTACTACTACTACTACTATTAAATTTGGAAAGCAGGTTTCACGTTGATCTCACACAAAAGCTTTTTTGGAAATTGATGCATGGCATATTGCTTTAAGAGTTTGCTTTCAAAGGTCAACCAGATGAATCATGCGGTCAACCCCATGTGCTGAGACCTTGACCAAATAGCGAGCCTGCCTGAATGTTGGCTAGGCCTCTTACTTATGTTATTGCTATGGTTACTCTTGTCTTGCCTTTATCAGAGAGTCCCACTGGATTGTGACACCTTGCATAGAACTCATCAGCACGTTTCTAAATGGTTCTCCTTTCTGTAGTTTTGATTTCTCTCAGTTTCCTATGGAGTTGTTTGGGTTTCCTTGCAGAGACCCTTCATGCAAATCCACTGACTCACCAGATTTGAAACAGGTGCCCTACCCACCCGTCCATCCCCCCCACTTCCACCCCACCCCGCCTGTTGGTTTGGCTTTGCTTCCCAGAGCAGTAAGCCCTGCAGCTGTCCCGTGGCTTGGAGCAGAGCTTCCACCCAGGTGCACACATCTGTTTCTGGCCCCTGAATCACTCACACTCAGCCCAAATAATTGACCATGGAGCATGGCGTTAGCTGTAAAAGCTATGGAGCAAAGGGATTAGTGGCTTCCTAGCAGGTGCGAGCTGCCAACCCCACCAGAGCGTGTGGCACAGACGCCCTGAACGCCCTCCCTCACAGCGGCGGGGGCGAGAAGAGAGAGACGCAGGGTGTCCTGCGGACAGGAGCCCTGTGCCCAGCCCTGGTCCCCAGTGCTCTCAGCTCCACTCACGCTGCCCTGATGATGGAATTGCACGACGTCCCTCCAGCTCCCAGCAGGTTTGCGCAAATGCGTCCTTTCTCCTACAGTGGGTCCCGTTAACCCGGTTATGTGGGTGCCCCCTGCACCCAGAGCTGCCCTTGGGGGCCCAGGTTCCAGGTGGGGCTTGATTTTCTACATGTCAGACACCTGGGATCACCTCCCTCCACACACTGCCTCCCCTCCCCTAACAGTCCTTTATTCGAGACCCCCTCGCCACCCAGGCTTTCTAGACCGTCAGTCCCCAGCCATCCAACATCCGTATCAGCAGTCCTCCCTTTCCAGACCAGGCTCTGGGTGTGCGAGGTGACACAGTTAGGTGGCAGAGGGAATGTAAGCTGCGCACTGTCTGGGGACATGTCACGGGGGAGGCGCCACTTCAAAGTCTCCTGGTAAATGGATGGAGGTAAAGTCTTGGCCCCAAGGCATTTGGTCAGCTATGGCCAACAGCGTCCTTCCCTGGGCAGCTGATCACGACAGAGAGAGGGCCAAGCCAAGAGCCCAGCGCCCTGCAGTCTGCAACGGGCTGTGACGTTGAACAAAGCACTGGCCTCTTCTATATAAAGGGAGGCTGGCCTAGAGGTCGGACATGGGGGCCAATCCCACTTCCGGGCCAACTCGCATGGTCGGTCCTGTATCCCTCAAGGGCCGTGAGCCTAAGAATTCTGTGACCAGATGTGTGCACAGATTCCCAAAGTGTTCAACATCCAAAAACACTGTCCCCGGGCGGGGGGAAGACGTGAACATATATGCAGCAGAGGCTGGAGATCAGTAGCTGCTTGGTCCTTTCTCTCCCTGGCTGCCATCCTGCCTTCTCTCAAGTTGGAAACCTTCAGAGAATTCGTTTTCTTATTCCAAAAGGCAACATGGTAGAGTAGAAAAACAGAGTCAATAGGGATCAGCTCTGCCACTTTGTGGCCATGTGACGTCAGCCAAGCCTAAGTGAATTCACGGACTTTAGGAAATAAATTATGAAATTGACTCTCAAGGCCTTTTACATTCAGGGTGGCTGAAGAGCCCCTAAGACTCTGCAGGTCCCCGCTAAGCCAGAGAGTGGGCATTGTGTTCTTACATAAGCTATTATCCGTGAAATCTACATTGCAGTTCCTTTTACCCACATATGCCGAAAGAGAGGGAACAGCCCTGGCAACCAACCTTTCAGCTGTCTGGGTGAACAGATGTGGCCAGGCCCTTAGTCCTCATTTTGACCATATCGGATGGCCCGGAAGCTCCCTAGGAAAGATGGGAGCAAGCAGGTGTCCCGCCTTGTCTGATGGATGCAGGCGCTCCCCAAACAGCCCGAGGGCAGGGGCCATGCCTTCCAAACACCTCATAACTGATTCTGAGTCACAGGCCCAACGACCCTGTCCTCAGGCCTCCCTCTGTCCGTGATGGTCCAGGTTCCAGACAATCCTGCTAATTTCAACAGTGGGAATTAGATTAGCTTTCTCCCTGCAGCGTGAAGGGTTTCCCCTGAGCTGAAGGCAGGCAGGAAGGAAGGAAGCAATTTTAAATGGTCCCCCAGGTTCCCCTCATGTTGGCAGTGAAGGCATCCCTCAAGCACATTTCTGATGATGGGGCAGGAAGGAGATCTCAGCAAGTGAAATGCCATGCCACACACTCACTGGAAAACACCCCCACTGAGCCACCAATGTCTACGTTCGCCACCTCTTCTTTCTGAAAACAAGTGAAATCCTGCACGTCTGGAAATGACCGATACTGATGCCCAGTCACCTCCAAATTTCTTTTTCATTTCTCCAATCTGGAACCTTCCACCATAAGCATGCCAAAGGTGAAAGAACGGAAATGCCCCCGAATTCTAACTTGTATTTTCCTGATGTCCCAGGGGTTTATTACTCCTCTTCCACTACTGAGCACCTGCCATGTGTCACACCTGGGGCTGGACATGTCACATGTGTTACTTGCAATAGTCACAAAGATTTTGGGAGGGCGTGTTTATCATCCTTGTTTCAGAGATGAGAGCTACGAGACCCTAGGGTTAAGGAAGATATCTGAGGAGTGGGGTGTGGGAAGGAGAAGTGGAGGGAGGATGGAGAGAGGAGGCTCCTGGGCAACAGAGAACCAGGAACTCCACGCCTCTTGTTGCCACAAAGACCACAGGACAGGGACCACCCTCTCACTCCACCCATTGACTTATCCATTAACTCATCTGTTTATCGTACAAATTGTTACTGTCTCTTCCAGAGATGGAGGGACAAATGAACCGCCGTCCCTGCTCTTGACAGCAGAGCTCAGAGTCTAGAAGCCGAGGATGCACGGGACACCAGGAGCACACACTCTGTGGGGCACCAGCTCCGGGACTGGGGACCACATTTCAAGAGAACTTTATGTAATCAGTTCCACAGAGAAGGAGCTATGATTATCAATCATCCACATCATTGATTGGTTCTTCATTGGCTTGTTTTTTAAATCCTGATGAAAGAAAAGCATTTGGGCAATTGTTAATAATAAAGAACTAAAAAAAAGCTGGATCCCAATTTATCATTTATACTTACTGATTTATACACATAGTGGGCACAGTGAGCGTGGAGAAACTTCCAGAGCCTGAGGGCGTGCGATTCCATTTGTGCTAAGGCCCAGATGCCAGAGAACACCTGATTTCAAAGCTCAGCCTTACAAAGTATGCGGGCTTGAAGACACAGCTAAAAGGCAGCAGCCGCCCTCGCTTACCCCATGCTTTCTGCTCTGTGTTTAGGGCACTCAGTCCACACCTTCCACCCTGCAGCTGTGGCCTTTTGGGGGTCTTGGAGGACTTAAAAAAGGGACCATTTAGCTTTATGGTCTATAAAATTTTTCACCAGCAGATGAAAGACAAAAGCCTATGAGAGTCAAACAAGATCCCTGAAATAAGTCTAATTTAAAACAAACAGCTTTCCCAGAGTCCTTATAAGCTGCGTCACTCCAGCTTACACACGAAAATGGACTTCTGATGAATCTCTCCAGGGCTTTGCCTCTTTGACTGAGAACAGGCTATGACTCCCCATGTCAAATATCAAAATTCCACACCACTGAGATTCCCTGCAGCAGATGGGGAGAAGTACCACCGTCAGCAATCCTGCTTCACTGATTTGAAGAAGCGATGAAGAAGCTGTAAGACAGTAACAACAGACAGTAGACAGACGTATGCCCCAACCAGAGAGGAGATCTTCTAACCTTCCAAAGGGGGTTAGGGGGAAAAGGTCCTGTCCATGCAGACCCGTTAAACTTTATCACAATGTCAGACGGCAGGAAGGAAGCAGCCCTGAAAGCTTTCCTCCTGTTTGGACTTTTAGATCACATATCATTAGTTTTAGAGCTCAAACAATTCTTCATATGATTTCTCAAAGCACATCTGTACTACAGAGCTTACCTCCTCACACGGTGATTTATTTTGCATGTCTGAGCCCCTTTCCCACTGGGTCGGAGACACACGCATCACTTCCCAGTTCCAATCAGGGAACTTGGCGTAAAATAGACCTTCAAGGAGATAAATGATCTGAGGGGATGGATGAGTGAATACAGAGCTAGGGAGAATGCGAACTTCTTGTGTAGGCAATTCATTGGTAAAAAGGCTTTCAAAAAGAGGAAGTCATTTGCAAAGTTGACACAGACGAGGGCCATCCACATGAGATCCCCTCCTGCCTCGTCTGACCTCTCTGGTCGGGGGTCCTGTTGTCATCCCCGGCTTCTCTGCCCTCCTTTCTCCAGGGACACTTTCACCCAAGTGTCCAAGGCCAATCTCACCCACGTGGTTGCTGCGATTTCCCTCTACGTCACTCGGGGTCTTCCTTTCAATCCATCACTTGGTGAGGCAGTCTACACAAATGAAGTAACTTAGGTGGTGTTATGGACTGAATTGTGTCCCTCCGAAGTTCATATTGCGAAGCCTTAGCCCCCAGTGTGGCAGCATGTTGAGACAGGGTTAAATGAGGTCATCAGGGGTTCCCTAATCCAACAGGACTGGTTTCCTTATAAAAAGAGGAAACAATACCAGAGCTCTCTTGCTCTCTCTCTCTCCACACACCCCCAGAAGAAAGACCAGGTGGGGACACAGCGAGAGAGTGGCCATCTACAAGCCAGGAAGAGAGGTCTCACCAGAAACCAGCCTAGCTGGCATCTCAATCTGGGACTTCCAGCCTCCAGAACTGAGAAAAAAATGTCTTGTTTAAGCTCCCCAGTCTGTGGTGATCTGCAACCTGAGCTGACTAATACAGATGGGGAGCATGAGAGGTGTGGGTTACAGAAGAAATGCTATGCGAGCTGAAGAGGAGGACTGTATGACAGCACGTGAGAACCCAGGTGTAGAGGATCTCGGGCAGCCTTCTGAGTTCTCCTACGTCCAAGACCATTTTGGGTATCCGTGCCTCCTTCTCCGGAACGCTGGGCTTCTCCGGACTCACCCTCGATCTTCTCGCCTGCAGGCTACACACGCTCCCTTGGTGATCTCCCTGTCTCCCACTCTGTGCTGATGACCAGCTATCTGTGTCTCAAGCACAGCCCCTGTCCCCCGCTCCCAGCCAGTGTCTCCAGCTGCTTACTAGGAGTCCCCATTAATATTGAATAATTTTCAATATTTCACTATTGAAAACTCAACGCATCCAAAACACTCTAGAGTCCCGAAGAAGCTGCCTTGGGCTGATTGCCAGCTGGGTACTTGGTACCACCACCCAGCTGGTGAACCAGGCGAAAAGCACCAGATCATCCTTGAATGTTACCGCCTTCTATGTATGTGTCCTTAATGTCTTTGGTCCTCCCCGGTTCAGTCCACCCCATGCCACTCTCCCTGAGGTGGGACAATTGTGATGCCCTCTCTTTAGTGTTATTCTGTGCTCTAATTCATTCCCCACCGGTGACGGTGGTGGAGATTGATGTAAACGGGCTGGATTGAAGCTTAGAGTTCCGACGATGCATTCAAAATGTCCTTGTCTTAAAGACCATCTTTGGGGATTCATCTGTGTAGATTGTTCCTGTCTCTCTTCTCTCAACCTCTTCGATTGATTTCTTAAAAGTGGTACAAGCCTGCTTTGCTATGGAAGGTGGCATGCTTTCTTAGATGCACTGGGCTATGAAGAGGAGAACTAGTGACTTCTAAACCTTAGGGAGAAATGTGATTCTCTTTGCCGTCTTAGGTTTACCATTTTTCAAAGTCATAGTGTTAAAATCTATAACACTAACAACACTGGGTGGTAAGCACAGAGCAAGCAGGTGCTCTGAGAGCCACTGTGCTTGGTCTCTCTAATGGGGTCCATAGCCTCTTCTGTTGCCTGGCCACGGGGGTGCCCTTAGCTCCATGTGGCTCACAGGGTTAAAACCAGAGGACCTTATTAGGATTTGGGGCCAAAGCCTCATGAGTAATACATAGTGCATGCATGTCTGACCTTATCCACGAGGCATTTATCAACTCTGGAAAGCTGAGTGACAGTTCGTGGGAATTAAAAACACCAAAGCCATCTCAAGTCATGAAATAAAAATCTGGATGACTCTAGTGTAAGAGCTGTGAATCAGCAAGGTCAGCAGTGCATCTTCTGGCAGGGCTCTGCATTTGTGGATTTGCCCTGTGCCTGGAGATGGCCCATGACTCAGAGACCAGTCGCCCAACACCCCCCCCCCAATTGCCTCGTCAACCCAAGCTGTGGCGAAGGCCACAAGACTCCTCCCAAATTTTCTTCCTGGTGCCAGTAAGTGCATTTTTCTATTTCTTTGCCTTTCTGACAGGCCTGCCTGACTCTTGATCCCCTGAAAAGGCTCTCCTTTTCCAATATGTTCTCTGGACATTTTTGGTAGAAACATGACAAATTTCACATTCCATTCAGCCAAATAATAAATGGATGAGTCAGAAACAAAACTGAATTTTTTTAATTGAAGTATAGTTGATTTACAATATTGTGATAGTTTCAGGTGTACAGCATAGCGATTCAGTACTTTTACAGGTTACATTAAGATAATGCCTATAATTCCCTGTGCTTTACAGTAAATCCTTGTTGCTTATCTATTTTATATATAGTAGTGTGTATCTGTTAATCTCATACCCCTAGTTTGTCCCTCTCCCACTTCCTCTCCCCTTTGGTAACCACAAGTTTGTTTTCTATATCTGTGAATCTATTTGTCTTTGCATATATATTCATTTGTATTATTTTTTTAATTCCACATGTAAGTGATATCATACAGTATTTATCTTTGTCTGACTTATTTCACTAAGCATAATATTCTCTAGGTTCATCCATGTTGCTGCAAATGACAGAATTTCATTCTTTTTAATGGCTGAGTAGTATTCCATTGTATATATATACATGCCACATCTTCTTAAGCCAATTGTCTGTTTATGAGCACAGGCTGTTTCCATGTCTTGCCTATTGTAAATAGTGTTGCTATGAACATTGGGGTGCGTGTATCTTTTCAAATTTGAATTTTCATCTTTTCCAAATATATGCCCAGGAGTGGGGTTGCTGGATCATATGGTAGTTCTATTTTTAGTTTTTTCAGGAACCTCCATACTGTTCTCCGTAGTGGCTACACCAATTGACATTCCCACCAACAGCGTACGAGGGTTCCCTTTTCTCCACATCCGTGCCAACATTTGTCGTTTGTAGACTTTCTGATGAAATATTGCACTTACTTTGAAGGCACTGTTGAATTATTTTCACTGTGTATGTAGTGCTTTGATTTGGCAGAAAAACTGGTTTCAGAGAAATGTGTCAAAGTGTCTTGTGACAATTTCCTAATTGTACAAGAAGGTAATCTGTGTGAGAAGCCTGGTGAGAGCACAGCATTGCCAGCAGAGTCTCAGGACCTTTTCAGAGCCAGGCTTCCTCCTGGGTGGGTTTGGATGGTCAACCACAGCACGGCCGACACTGAAGTCTATCTTAGCAGGATAGATTATCACGTCTGTGCTGAATCTAGGTTTGATTAGATTACATCATGTGACAGAAAGGATATCAAGAAATGGAAAAGTGGAAAACAGCAGTTCTAATCCTTACTTCTAGGGTCCATGTGAAAATGCGCAGTAAACACTGGGCAGAGTTACGGTAAAGAGATTAGCAACTCCCAAAACTCAGTCTTTCCACACAAGACCTAAGTCCCTAGTTTCTTTTTTGGAACTTCCCACAGGATTAAGATAATTTGTCTAATACAGATGGCCAACAGGCACATGAAAAGATGGTCTACATCTCTAATTATTAGAGAAATGCAAATCAAAACTACAATGAGGTACCACCTCACTCTGGTCAGAATGGCCATCAATAAAAAGTCTACAAATAACAAATGCTGGAGAGGGTGTGGAGAAAAGGGAACCCTCCTGCACTGTTGGTGGGAATGTAAACTGATACAGCCACTGTGGAGAACAGTATGGAGGTTCCTCAAAAAACTAAAAATAGTGTTGCCACATGATCCAGCAATTCCACTTCTGGGCATATATACAGACAAAACGATAATTAGAAAAGATAAATGCACCCCTGTGTTCATAGCAGCACTATTTACAATAGCCAACACTTAGAAACAACCTAAATGTCCATCAACAGATGAATGGATAAAGAAGATGTGAGATATATATACACACACAATTGAATATTATTCAGCCTAAAAAAGAATGAAATAATTCCATTTGCATGGATGGACCTAGAGATTATCATACTAAGGGAAGTAAATCAGAAAGAGAAAGACAAAAACCTTATGTGAAATCACTTATGAATTCACTTATATATGAAATCACTTATATATATATATATATATGTGGAATCTAATATATGACACAAATGAACTTATCTACGAAACAGAAACAGACTCACAGAAGTAGAGAGCAGACTTGTGGTTGCCAAGGGGGAGGGGAGTGGGGGAGGGTTGGAGTGAGAGTTTGGGATTAGCAGAAGCAAAATATATATAGAATGGATAAACAACAAGGTCCTACTGTATAGCACAGGGAAGTATATTCAATATCCTGTGAAAAATCATAATGGAAAAGAATATGAAAAAGAAAAAATATATATATGTATGTCTGAATCACTTTGCTGTACACCACAAACTTACACAACATTGTAAATCAATTATACTTCTGATTTTTTTTAAAAAGATAATTCGCCTGGTTCCTTCCATTTAGAATTTTTTTCATGTAGAAGAAATAGAACCTAATAGATCATGATAAGTTAAAAAAATTAGTATTCATTTTCTCCAATTTTTCTCCTCTTATTCTTTTTCTCTCTTCCTCTCTCTCTCCTTCCCTTCTTCTCGCCCCTCTCCCTTCCTCCCTATTTCACTCTCTCATTTTATTTTTTATGGAGATTTAACATGAAGCGAACTAATCTTAGTGTAGCTCTTCACTAATGTTAGTGAGGTTTTACATATATATACAAGTGTGGGTACATCCACCCAGATCAAAATTTAGAAGAGCGCCCAGAAATTTTCCGTATGCATCATCCCAGTCAATAATCAACCTCTCCCCCCAACCCACCAATGGGTAATCATTTTTCTAACATCTATCACCATTCATTAGTTTTGTCTTTTAAACATTGAAATCATGGAATTTTTTTCTGCGTTTTCTTTTTTTCTTCTCAACATAAAGACTGCAAGATTCATCCATGTGTGAGCTATATCAATGGTATATACCACAAGTATATCAGTATTTAACTTCTCCATTCTTGATGGACGTGTAAGTTGTCTTCAGTTTTTGGTTATTATAAATAAAGCACATATGAACATTTATGTTCATGACTTTTGGAGGAAATAGTTACTCATTTTTCTTGGGTAAGAGGAAATGAACTTTCAAGGCATGAACTTTCCACTCCCTTCTAAGAGGGTAAATGAGAAGCAATAGCACCAAAAGCAGTATTGCATCTAGGGAAACCACCGACACTAATGCCAGTATGAGGTACCGGAAGGAACCAGGGGCAGGGATTCTTATCACACCCCATTTCACTACCAGTTAGACCTTGCAGAGTCCTGTGGCCCCTGGAGAATGTGCACCATCGAGACGTAACCAGGTGGTGACTCCAGCTGCAGCTGCCCAGGTGTGTTATGGCAGAGTCTGCAGAACTTGATCATCTTGACTTTCCACAAAACAACACACAGCTCCATCTCCAAAATGAAATTCAAGTCACCATACTTCATACCCCTACCACGAAAAGAGAGGCACAATGCTTAGGAGGCAAACCTGCTTTAAATCGCAGTCAAAGATATTAGTCATAACTACCATTCAGTAAATCTATGCCTTGCCAGGCCCTGTATTAGGAGTAGGACAGCATTTACCTTTACAATGACAACTTTATTTGCCCCATTTACCCCATTTTGTGGATTAAAGCCATGTTCATAAAAGCTAACGTGTTCAGGGTCTCACAACTAAAAGTTGTTTTAATTGACTCAGCCTGAACTCCCAGCACTGACTTGAGATCTTTGAGGGCAGGAAGGATGTCTAACAATAATTATAACAACTGTGACTATCATATTTCTACAAAGAAGAAAAGAAAGGAAAATCTTTAAACCTAACAATCTATACTTCTCTGCATTCCTATTTTATTTGCAGAACTCACAGAAGAGTGGAAAAGACAGAGAAGTACCGACTACCAGGGAGTTTGATCAACCCTAGAATGGAAGTGTAACGCAATAGCTCAGAGAACATAGAGAATCATCTCTCAATCCCTGAGAGCCATTGGGTCTTCCAAAGAGAGATGTTTGAACTTGGCTTTGAAGGTGGACTATTCTTTCAGTAAGCACAGTAAAGAAGGTGGCAGGTACTGACAAATTCTAAGGGTCAGCGTGAGCAAGGGTATAGAGGTACAGGAGAAAGTCTACAGAGATGATATTCAAAGACTGGTAAGCAGAGGGTGTGTGGCCCAGTGGAGTTGGGAAGGGTTTGTGTTGGGAGTGACAAAAGGAAAAGTAGGTTGGGAAGAAAGTACAAAGTGTCCTGAATGTCTTGCTAAGTAAGGAGTCTATTCAATAAAGAGGAAATGAAGAATAAGGCATGCAAACAGAGTGAGTTTCAGTTAAGTAGTTATGGAGATGTTTACACACACACCCCTGACATTTCAACAAACACTGGATTAGTCAGCATAGGCTAGTTTGTACTTGATAACAAATAAGCCTAATATGTCTGTGGCTTAACAGAACAAAATTTTACTAATCACATAAAAGTGAGTTACAGGTCTGGGCAGTCACCTTCCAAGCAGTGACGCTTAAATCCAAGCAGCTTCCAAAGTGTGGGCCTGTCACCCCAGCACAGGACTTCCACAGGCGGCACAACAGGCAAGAGCTCTTGACTGCCACAGGTCAGAAGTGACATCTGGTAATTCTGCTCACAGCCTGCCAGCTTGAAGCAGTAGCAGGGCACCAACTACCTGCAAAGGAGCTGAGAGGCAGAGTCTTCCTGTGGCCAGCAAGGGGTGAAGAACGGGGTATAATGGAGCGTTAGCGATCTCTACGACAAACACTGAGGAGTTAAATTTTTATTTGGTTCAGTCACTGCTGAAATGACTATCAATGTCAAACGTTTCTTTCCTTATAATTTTAATTTGTGGTTTTGGTTTCAGAACAAATCCTGCTTTTCACATATTTTGCAATTTAATTCCTTGGGTTAGAGAGTGGCCTTTGTTTACTGTTCACTTGGAAGGAAAGAAGTATTTTTGAACTGTAATTATGTTGATTTAGTAGTCACACTGTTAAATTTTAAAAATTGAAACATTCTAAAAAAAAAATCTTGCCATGTGGTGCAGATTGCAGATTCCAGTGGGCTTTGCACAGAGAATCTCAATACACAGAATATAGCTCCTCTGTATCTGCAGCCTCCGCCTTTAATTCAGCCCACGTGTCCCTGTACCATACACTCACCTGTCTGTGAGGCGAGCGGTGAACACCCCTGCTGCTTTCTCCCTCCTCCAGCTGAGGTGTTTGTCCCTTGGTGCCCTGCCCAACTGGAGCCCAGAAGTACACTTAGCTGCTGAGTCCAATCCAGCTTCCATGGTTGCCTGTCCAGGCCTTCGGCTTGGCTTGGCTCTACCTACACTCCCAAATTTTGGAAGGATCTGCCAGTGCCCCCCTAGGATTCTACCCAAGCTGGTCACCTGATCGCCACATTAAGTTCGTTTGGAAGCCAGATTTACTTGCATTCATCAACAGACTCCAGGTCAGTGTGGGGAGTTCAGAGTAACAGTCAACACTCCAGGGAGGCTGGAGGAGAAGGACTAAGTACACATCCATGACCAGTGCCGGGAGGGCTTCCAGTGCGTGACTCATCCCTGTTGTTCTAAAAGAACCCAGCTCTGAGCTCCCCTTGAAGAAGGTTGGCCAGCACACCCATGACACTCATTCGATCTCCCTTGGGATTCCCACTGGCTGGTTGAAAAACCAAGCCCGGGGCTCACATGCTTCTGAATAGGTGTGGTTCTTCCCTCTTGATCATGGTATCTTTACCACCTGTCCTTGTTCAAAGTCAGCCCTTCATCCTGCCCAAGGATGGTGAGGGAAGACCCAATTTGATGCATCGCCACCATCCCAGAGTTCCTCTGCTTAATGGCAGATGCCACAGGCATTCTCTGCAAAGCCCAGGAGTAGCAGGTGGATGTCCAGGACTGTGGAGCCCACCTCGCCGGTTCCTCTCCTGCCCAGGAAAGCCCACTTGCCAAGTGTCTGGCTGTGCCTTCCCTTATTTGAAACCCACCAAAGCCTCCTCCGACTGGATCCTTCTTAATTCCCTGAAGGGTCCGATAGCCCTGGAAAACAGAGAAACAGAGGAGTAGTTCTCACCTCCACCAGTGATGGCCAAGGGCTGCTTCTTAAGGGAAGGGCCATGAAAACCCAGGTTGAGTTTGTGTGCCCTGTTGTTTTAACTCCTGCTCATCCCACCTCATTTCCCTGCACCAGGAAAGAAGTCAAAACGATAAGACTCAGCGCCTTTTACTGAGTGCCTTTCATGCACCAAACACATTTATCAGTGTAATATCCGGAATCTTCACAAATGCCCTAAAAGCATTCCCAAGTCACAGATAGGAGAAAAGCTGCTGAACCAGTCTTGGTTCAGAGCTCACACTCAGGCCTCCCCCACCAGACAGGGCCTCAGGGCCTAGGGCACCAGAACCCGCGGCCAGGCTGCACCTACAAAACAAGGCAACACCTAGTACTTCTGAAGTGCTGGGAGCCTCCATCACTGATACTTTACACAGCAAATGCAGACAATAATCCTTCTATTAGTTGGTTCTCCAGAGAAACAGAACCCATAGGAGAGAGAGAGGGAGAGAGATTTTAAGGAATTTGTTCATGTGTTTGTGGGGTCTGGAGAGTCTGCAGTTTGCAGGGCAGGCCGGCAGGTTGCAAATTTAAATGAGTTGAAGTTGCAGCCGTGAATGTGAGAAACTGAAGGAGGGTTTTTAATCTTGCAGTCTTGAGGTAGAACTCCTTCTTTGGGCAACTTTGCTCTGTCTTTGCTCTGAAGAACTTCAGACTGATTGGATGAAGCCCACCCACGTTATGAAGGGTTATTTGCTTTACTTTCAAGTCAGTTGATTGGAAATGTCAATCACATCTTGAAATACCTTTCCAGCAACATCTAGACAGGAGTCTGAGCAAATTATTGGGCACTGTGGCCTGGCCAAGCTGACACATAAACTTAACCATCGCTGTTCCTATATTCAGTGCAATACAGGGTTGAAAGTGATTTTCTGCTCAAGGTGGCTTCCCCTGACAAATGCAGGAACTGCCTGGAGTGTCACTCAGTCCCAGGTGCCAGATGAAGCCCGAGGTGAGACCTGTCCAGGGGGCTCCAACCCCACACCAGGCCCCGCCAGCTGTCCCCGCTCAAGGACAAGCTGAGGACACCCTCCCTTTGCTGGCTTTCAACTCTGAGATTTATTTTTCTTTCAATTTGTTTGTTTTTGTTTCCTAATCTTTGAGGATATATTTATTCTGTTTTAAAAATACTTAAGCCCTTGTAACTCTGCCATGTTTCATAAATTCCGTGTTTCTGATTTATGCTGTTTTTAATTGCTTTCCTTTTGCATTCTTATCCTTTTACCATCCATCTTCCTAATCTTCAAGTTTGCCGATTTTACTTTTTTCCTTTTTTTTTTTTACTATCTCAAAAAGATAGTAAAAGACCAGTGGTCTTTTCATGTTCATCAGCTTTTCTTTATAATTATTTTATATTCATTTAGTTCTTTTTCAGCCCCACAGGTATTTTTCCTTCCCTCCGTCTCCTAATCCTTTTTCATTCATGATGGCTTTCTAGGCTAATTTTCTGTTTCACTAGTTTTAGTCATTTTTCTTTGCTTTTGTGAAGATGTTTGTTTAGCTGATTCTTATTTTAATTTAGTTGTCTTAACTTTTCTTCCTTTTTGTCATTTGTTTCAGAGTTTTCATTTTACCCACTCAATTTTTAAAGCATTTTTGTTTTAATGATTCTTTTCTCCACCTTTCATTGCCCTCTTGGCATTTCTTTTTACTATTTATTTTCACGTCTGTCATCTCGTGAGCACTGGGACCGGAGTTTGACGGGGCCCTCCTCCGGGTAAGAATCACGGCACAGGCACTGACACAACCTGCATTTGCTTTTTTCTGTATTTTTCCAACTTAAATTTGCCCTGTATTTTATACTTTGTACTCATCTTAAGTCACAGATATATATCCTCATGGAAATAGGCGAAGTGTGGCCATGAAGACTGTCGAAGAAACCACGACAAAAGTAGACTAGCTGGGGCAGTGTTTGTCAGAAGGGGTTTGGGGAGCATCTGCCTCAGGACCACCTGGGGAGGATGCCAAACACAGCTCTGCCTACGCCAGAACCTTCTTCAGAATTTCCCCAGACGATCTGCATGCACATAAAGCTCAAGACCCACAGACTCGAGGTCCCTGGTTTAAAGGACTCTTCTTCCTTCCAGCTGGCCTTCTGTCTTCCCATCTGTCTCCACCCAGAGTCCCCCACTTCACTCGGTCCCCCTGCAGCATGGGCATCTCTTTTCCAGGACATTCCAGGTCTTGGCCCTGCAGAGGGGCTTCTGAACCACTGAGGGTGTCATTTGGTCTGATCCCCACCCCTGGAAAAAGCTGGACACCTGAACTCCCATCCATTCAAGTCCATAGCCTGCGATGGGGGAGCAGGAGTGGCTCAGATGCCCACAGGGTGGAGAGCCCGAGGGAGAGGCCGGCGGTGGGGAGGGCAGCCTCCTGCAGACCTCCCGGCTACTCTCCAAGTCCCAGCAGACGAGGCAGGCAAGTGAAGATGTGGCCAGGATGAACGCGGAACTTATGCAGATGTGGGGGCACCCCTAAACCCTGACCCAGGCTGAAGCGCTTCCAGAAGTGCGAGCAGACCCTGCTCCAACTGCACGGGCACCTGGGCCCATGGCAAGGCCGCGTCCTCGAGCCTTCAAGCCCCATCTGGGTCGGGAGCCACATTGGGCTCCTCATGGGGAGCCGATGGTATAAAATACGTGCCAAGAATGTACTATTTGAACAAAAGGGAGAGGAGGTGAGACAAAATACCCAGGAAGAGACCTTTCTTCCTCAAATTCTAAACTTCCTCAACAACCATGATGTGGGGAATCTCCCTAATTCTCCGTAATCTGGTTGTCACTTCCCAGCCCCTGTCAAAGTGGACCTGTCTTAAAGGTGAATAATCTTATATCCCTGTGGTAGTTTGCTAGTGCAGCCATAACAAATACCACAGAGAAATGTGTTCTCTCACAGTCCTGGAGCTGGAAGTCCAAGATCAAGGTGTAGGCAAGGCTGGTTTCTCCCAGGGCCTCTCTCCTTGGCATGTAGACGGTCGTCTTCTCCCTGTGTCCTCACATGGTCATCCCGCCGTTCATGTCTGTGTCCTGAACTCTTCTTATAAGGACACCAGTCCTATGGGATTAGGACTCCACTTTACCTTCATCACCTCTTTAAAGACCCTGTCTCCAAACAGAGTCACATTCTGAGGTCCTGGAGGTTACGACTTCAACAAATGAATTGGGGGGGACATGATTCGGCCCATAACAATTGCCAAACGCAAACTCATGGGGCACGTTCTCTGCCAACTCAGTGTGACTGCAGCTCCCGGAGAGTCTGGGGCGTCACTGTGAGTGGGTGTCATGCTCAGCCCTGGGACCCCTATGAGGAGTCTCCTGGAGCCCGCCTGGCCCCTCCTACAGGTACTTTGCTTCCTTCTCTGTCTCCCTTCCCTCGGCTGGTTCCACTCTGCTGGCCTTCTCTGCAGCCCTGGACTCCTCCCTCCTTCTTATCCCGGTTGTGATTATCTCAGAAGTCTCGTTTTCTGCTTTCATGTTTTCTTGAGTCTTCTATTATAAAATTCCAGGCCAATAACCTACAGGGAAAAAAATGATCCCTAACCAGAAACCCTGTTGAAACAGCATACAGTATTCAATTGTCCTGTGAAAAAGTGATCATTACGTGAAAAATAGTTTTCAGGTAAAACTCAGTTTGAGTTTCTCACCAGTTGAACATAAATGAAAATAAAACAAAAATGACAAGGTCACATTTTCCAAATGAACAGAATAATTTTGCAGCAGGAAACATCTGAACACATGCAACTGAAATTCACAGCAGTCTTGAAATCCAGCACCAGGTAACATAGGTGGTAACCCAGAGTGTCACGTCTAGCCTGCTATCCCTAGACGTTTTTGCTTATCGTATTTGGAAATTCATTCCCTCCAGCCTTTTCTAAGGAGACCAAGAATAATGTTGCCATTTCAGAAATTCAGTATTAGGGCTTAGTTTCTTATTTCTGGACAGGTGGGCAATGTCTTCATTTCTGTCCTTCCCTCTCCGCCGCACTGTGGTTCTCCAGAACCCCTGTGATTTCACTGGTCTTCAGTGCTTGTCCTAACCCCTGGTTAGTCATGATTCAAGCATTTTATTCGTACAGTACACCCACAGTATTGAGATATTTGTGGCAAAGAAAAGTTGCTACTTGCTAAGATCAAACATCTTGTAAGCGTTGATGGGGAGGGAAGTTGCGAGGCAATCGTGATCAAGAAAACTGCAGGAATCCTAAGGACTCAACTGGTGGAGGCGGCATGGTCCAGGTGATGGGGCCTTCCAGCTCTGGCAACAGACGCCTGGGAGAGCATCCTTTCCTCTCTCCCTGTTGTGTTGCCTAGTTAGTTAACCTCTCTGAGCCTTGGTTTCCCCAACTATGTGTTCATAATAACCTGTACCTCATGACTTCTGATGGGGGGGAGAGACGAAAGTGTACAGACAGTGCCGAAAGCAGAATCTTCACATTGCGGCTGCTCAACAATCCCCTCATCCCACCACCAATTTCAAAAGAAAGTCGGTTTTGGGTAAAAAAGACATGGTCTGTGCATACAGTGGAATACCTCCGAGCCTTCAAAAAGAAGCCAGGGGGCTTCCCTGGTGGCGCAGTGGTTGAGAGTCTGCCTGCTAATGCAGGGGACACGGGTTCGAGCCCTGGTCTGGGAAGATCCCACATGCCACGGAGCAGCTGGGCCCGTGAACCACAATTGCTGAGCCTGCGCGTCTGGAGCCTGTGCCCCGCAACGGGAGGGGCCGCGATAGAGAAAGGCCCGCGCACCGCGATGAAGAGCGGCCCCCGCTTGCCGCAACTGGAGAAAGCCCTCGCACGAACCGAAGACCCAATACAGACAAAAATAATAAATAAATAAATAAATAAATAAAAAAGAAAATCCTTTAAAAAAAAAAAGAAGCCAGGGACTTCCCTGGTGGTGCAGTGGTTAAGAATCCGCCTGCCAATACAGGGAACACGGATCGATCCCCAGTCCCGGAAGATCCCACGTGCCACGGAGCAACTAAGCCCGTGCGCCACAGCTACTGAGCCTGCGCTCTAGAGCCCGCGAGCCACAACTACTGAGCCTGCGCTCTAGAGCCCGCGAGCCACAACTACTGAGCCTGCGCTCTAGAGCCCGCGAGCCACAACTACTGAGCCTGCGCTCTAGAGCCCGCGCGCCACAACTACTGAGCCTGCACGCGTAGAGCCCGTGCTCCGCAGCAAGAGAAGCCACTGCAATGAGAGGCCCGCGCACCGCAACGAAGAGTAGCCCCCGCTCGCCGCAACCAGACAAAGCCCGTGCACGGCAACGAAGACCCAACGCAGCCAAAAATAAATAAATAAAAAATAAATAAATTTATGTTTTAAAAAGAAGGAGGAGAGGCCAATTCTGCCATAGGCAACCACAGAGATGAACTTGAAGGATGTGACATTAAGTGAAATAAACCAGCCACAGAAAGACAGATACCTCATGATTCACTTCTATGAGGAAGCTAAGATAGTCAAAGTCATAGGATCGAAGAGCAGAGTTGTGGCTGCCAGGAGGGAGGGGGAGATGGGGAGTTATTAATCATCGGGCATAAAGTTTTCAGTCAAGCAAGGTGGGTACGTTCTAGAGATCGTCTGTGCAACTTTGTGCCTATAGCCCACTGGACTGGACTGCACACGTAAACATTCGTCAGGGGGTAGATCTCAGGTGAAGTGTTCTTGCAGCAGTAAAATAAAATTTAAGAGAGAACGAGACAGAGAGCTAGAGATGGCTGTGTGTCTCCAGGCTGTGCGCTTGTTTCTCCCAGGGGCTTTCTCTCTAACTAGGTCAGTCTCCCTGCTTCTTCCCACTCCTATTCCCTGTTCCTCCAGTGTTGCCAATGTCCCAGCATGCTTACTGCCACGCCTGACCCAGTTACAGCGCTCGGCCGTCCTCTCCACAGAGCCAGCCTTGGCCCCAGGGGACTTGCATCGCCTGAGCCTCCGCTCTGGGTACCCAGCGCCTCAGCTCCTTACATGACAGTGCAGAGACACAGCGAGGCCGTTACTCGTGCCACTCACCTCCACCCCTGCCTCTCCACCCTGACATCCATGAGGCAACTTGACCACAGGCAGCTGTAACACATCATGGTTATTTGCAGCAAGACAGAAGCCTGCCCCAAACCACTGATTTCTAGGAACCTCAGTTTAGATTCCAAGAATAATATTTGTGGCAGACACCATGACGATGCCACGATCGCTGGAAGCTGCATGGCCTTGCAGCTCACGAGGCAGTGCCGAGGTTTCTACGTGCTGTCCCTAATTAGGTTCAGCCCCTTCTACCATTTAGTAAATTATTTTTATGGTGAGTGTCAGAGCTAGCTGTACTCTGGAAAAATGCTTCTTCTCTAATTCTGGCTCTCGCTCCAACATAAGCCCCCAGTCTCCACCTTCTGTGAACCACTTTAGGAAAGGCGGATTGTCCAGGGATGGGAAAGTGAATCTGCTTCTGTCCATGATCGGTCGTTTCTATAGGACCGAAGCAGAGGAGGGGATTTTCTGTCTTAGAATCACAGAACGGGCTCCATTATTTGAGCCTTCCTTGTGAAGTCTTGTCATCAGGAACAAGAATATTAACACATTATTCAATAAACATGTATTATGTACCTCCAGGTTACTTGCTGGATCTTAAGACCCTTCCCTTGTTCTAGCAGATTTTAAGAGAATAAAATAATGAGCAGAGGAGACCTTAATGTATGTAAGAATTAGGTATATGCTAAAGGATCCATTAGAAAAAAATGGGTTATGGACCATTTTACATTAGGAAAATGACTCGTAGTTTGCAGCCAAAAATGATAATAATAATAATAAGTTCTTATCTCATATATCTATCAAAATAAATTTCCAACAGAGTCAAAAATTAAAGCTAGCATTTGCTATAAAAGATATTACTTTTCTGTTGGGCAAAGGACTTGCTAATACAAAACATTAAAGTAAATTAAAGTGGAAACAAAATGACAGATTGCACATTATAAGAGTTTTAAGCATCTTTATATACCATACTTGAAAATACAAAAAACTTTCTTGAAAAATATATATGCTATTGGTATATCAGAAAATAGAACCCTGATCATGTGGAGAAATCTCGAATAAAATTTATCACAGGCTCATATTCCAAAACATAAGCACGAGCACGCAGGCATGTGATATGAACCAACAGTCAGCAGGGAAGAAAATACAGAAAGTAATAAAAATATGAATAAATTATCCTGCAGCTATTTCCTCTGCATGTGACACCATCCCTCCTTTCTCCATTGAACTTCTACTCACCTTCACAGACTCTGTGATCATTATCATCCCTGTGAGTATTCCTCTGCCTCCCTTGGGGCCCCATAGCTTTGTACCAGCTACTGCTACTTTATCGTATCTGGTTATTTAGCAAAGATTTAATGAGGATGTCCTAGGTGATGCTCTTTTAGGCACAGGGCTCAAGAGTAAATCAGAGAGATGTGATTCCTAGCTTCCTGGAGCATACTTTTTTATTACAAAGGATGCACGTGTGTATGTCCAGACTGAATCCTTTCAGGACCTGAATCCCATCTCATTTATCTATGCCATCATATCCCTACTGCCTACGTACTACCTGAGACATAATAGATAGTAATTTGCTGATGAATTAACTCACAGCTAGTTCACTGTCCTATAAGTACAGTGTCCTATAAATGTGTTTCTAAGCAGAAATATAAGCTGAGGTATAAACAGAAAAATTTTGTTAACAGTGTACTAATAACAGTAAAATAAGAACAAACTAAATGTATGTTGTAGTTAGTTTCCAAAGACAGTCACCAATGTTTCATGCCTCACTGTATTTACATCCCTATGTACTCATCTCCCAAATGAATGAGACTGAAGTGGTGTATGGGACTCCCAAAGCTAAATCACAAGGAGAATTGGAGATTCCACCTCAGTCTCTTAGAAGGTGGATTCTTGGAGAACCCTGCTGCCATATCCGAAGTCTGGCCATCCTGAGACCACCATGATGTGAGAAAGCCCAAGCAGCCACACGTGAGGCTGAAAGGAGAGGAAATGATGCTTGGTCATTCCCCAGCTGTCCCAGTCAGCCCCACTGAGGTGCCAGACATAGGGTGAACCTCCTTCTACACCTAGCCCCATTGAACCTCTGGATGATGCCAGCCCAAGTCACCATCTAAGCAACAGCATCTGAGATTTCAAGTACGAACACACCCAACTGAATGCAGTCATCCCATAAAACTATGAGAGTTTTTTTTTTCTTTTGAGCCACTACATTTTGGGTTGTTATGTAGTAGAAAATCAGAACAGTATCCATCTACCAGATAGCATAGCATGCAGCATCTTAAATGATAGTTACAATAAGTTTTCAAATGCCTAGAAAATGCTTTGGGTATATTATTAACTCAAATATGCAGACATTAATTGCATTGTCAATATGATCTCAACTACATAAAGAAAAAAATTAGAAAAATAATGGAAGGAAATTTGCGACCATGTTAACGATGATTGTCTCTGGGTAGCAAAATTATGAGTAACTTATATTCTTGTTTTTTTTTTTTTAACTTTCTACAATTAGCATGAGATTCTTTAATAAGCATCGGAGAAGAAAACAAGCAAAGGTTTTGTTTTCAATACAGAATCAATGACTCAAAGAAATATCCCTGGCTTTACATGTTTTGGACCTAAATGTCAAAGAAGCACCTGCTCTCTTTCTAAAAACAGTCATGGAAGAGATGGTCACAGTGTTCCTTGTACCTGTTTTAATGGGCAGCACTTTGTACTGATAAAGATATTTTATTTCCATAGGGATACATCCAGTTTATTTTTGTTCTATACTAATCAGATTAGTTTCTACCCAAATCAGAAGGACTCTGACGCAAGTTTAACTTCTGATTCTTTCCTCAAAGCATTTCCATCTTCCTTGCCTTGAAACTCTTTTTTTTTTTTTTTATTTAACTGAGGTATAATTCATGTACCATGAAAACCACCCTTTGAAAGTATACAATCTAGTGATTTTAGCATATTCACAAAGTTGTACAACCAGCACTACTATCTAATTCTGGAACATTTTTATCACTCCAAAAAGAAACATCATGTCCACTAACAGTTTCTTCCCATCCCTCACCCCAACCCCTGGAAGTCACTAATCTAATATCTCTCTCTCTGGTCTTTCCTATTCTGAACATTTCACATAAATGGAATCATACAAGATTCAGCCTTTTGTGTCTGACTTCTTTCACTTAACATAGTGTTTTCAAGGTTCATCTATGTTGGAGCATGTATGAGTAACTCATTCCTTTTTCTTGGCTGAATAATATTCCGTTTTCTAAATATACTACATTGTTTAATCCACTTTGATTGATAGACATTCTGGTTGTTTTCACTTTAGGCTATAATGAATAATGCTGCTATGAATGTTCATGTACAAGACTTTGTATGAACGCATGAGTTCAACTTTCTTGCATATATACCTAGGAATGGAATTTCTGGGTCATATGGTAACTGTATTTTAACTTTTCGAGGATCTGCCAGACTTCTTTCCAAAGTGCCTGCACCATTTTACATTACCACCAGCAATTGATGAGGGTCCAATTTCTCCACGTCCTCATAAACCTTAGTTATTATTTGTCTTTTTTATTCCAGCCATCTTAGAGGATGTGTGGTGGTATCTCACTGCAATTTAGATTTGCATTTTCTTAATGACTAATGATGTTGAGCAGCTTTTCATGTGTTTATTGGTCATTAGAATTTCTTCTTTAGAGAAATGTCTTTTCAAATCCTTCGCCCATTTTTTTTTAAGATGTTTAATTTTATTTATTTATTTATTTTGGCTGCCTTGGGTCTTCGTTGTTGCGTGTGGGCTTTCTCTAGTTGTGGCGAGCGGGGGCTACCCTTCGCTGCGATATGTGGGCTTCTCCTTGCGGTGGCTTCTCTTGTTGCAGAGCACGGGCTCCAGGCACGCAGGCTTCAGTAGTTGTGGCACACGGGCTCTAGAGCACGGGTTCCGTAGTTGTGATGCACAGGCTTAGTTGCTCCACGGCATGTTGGATCTTCCTGGACCAGGGCTCGAACCCGTGTCCCCTGCATTGGCATCCTTTGCCCACTTTTAATTGGGCTATTTGTCTCTTTATCATTGTGTTTTAAGGGTTCTTTGTATATCCTGGACACTAGCTCCTTATCAGATGTATGATTTGCAGATATTTTCTCCCATTATGTGAGTTGTCTTTTCACCTTCTTGAGAGTGTCCTTTGAAGCACAAAAGTGTTTAAGTTTGATGAAGTCCGATGTATGCACTGTTCTTGCTGCTTGTGCTTTTGGTGTCATATCTAAGAAACCATTTCCTAATTCAAGGTCACTAAGATTTATGCCTATGTTTTCTTCTAAGAGTTTTATAGCTTTACCTCTTATATTTAGGTCTTCGATCCATTTTGAGTTAATTTTTGTGTGAGGAAGAGCCTCAACTTAATTATTTTGTATACGATATCTGGTTGCCCCAGCACCGTTTGTTGAAAAGACTATTTTTTCCTCCATTAAATTGTATTGTCACTGTTGTTGAAAATCAATTTTATGGGTTTATTTCTGGAATCTCATATCTATTCCATTGATCTATATGTCTCTCCTTATGTCAGTACCAAACGGTCTTGGTCACCGTACCTTTGTAGTAAGTTTTAAAATTGGGAATAGTGAGTCCTCTGACTTTGTTTTTCCTTTTTAAGATTGTTTGGCTATTCCGGGTTGCTTGCATTTCCCTATAAACTCTTTGATTAGCTTGCCAGTATATGCTAAGGAAAAAAAGGCAGCTATGATTTTAATAGGGATTGTATTGACTGAGTTGATCAATTTGGGAAGTTTTGCCATCTTGACAATATCAAGCTTTCTTTTCTTTTTTTTTTTTTTGACAATATCAAGTTTTCTAATCCACAAACTCAAGAGGTCTTTCCATTTATTTAGATCTCCTTTACTTTCTTTCAATGATGTTTTGCAGTGTTCATGTACAAGTCTTGCATTTTCTGTTAGATTTATTCAGGAATATTTTATTCATGTTTATGTTATTGTAAATGGAATTGTTTTCTTAAATCCAATTTTGGATCGTTCATTGATAATATAAAAATACCATTTATTTTTGTACATTTACTCTGTATCTTACAACCTGGCTGAATGTGCTGTAATTGTTTTTGTGTATGTCTTCAGACATTCTACATACAAGATCATGTCATCTGTAAAGTAAGGTAGTTTCTCTTCTCTCTTTATAATCTAGATGCCCTTTTCTCCCTTTTATGAGCAGAGTTTCATCCTGGTGTTTATTCATTCCTGATTGAAACAAGAAGAACACCCTCTAACTTACACAGTGCTTAGAGTAAAGCCATATTCCCCTTGTGGAAGTCAGGACAAGTCACAGTCTTAGGGTGCCCACACATCTTTGATCCTGAGTCACCACACCCCAAGCCTGTTCTTCAGCTGACCTCACTTATAGAATTGGGCTTCTAGGCTGGTCTTCTTCCTCTTTAAGACTTAAGTTTGGACCTCTGTCTTGTAATTCAGCAGATGCCTGGCCTCAACCCCTGGAAGGGGTAGAATGGAGAGGACTTTCATCCTTGTATCTGCTGGGTGGTCTCTTGCTGCCTTTAGATTTTCCAGGGCCACAGACTCTACTTATCTAGTCAGAAATGCCAAGTTACTTCCTCAGCACCACCCACATCTCGGGTGATGGCAGAACTCAGACTCGGACACAACCATCTCATACCAAGAGCAGAGGTGTTCCTATGATGCACTTCTCCTCCCTCTGGACCACCTCCTTAGGACAGGAGCCAGCCTCTCTGGGACCATCCCAGAGCAAGAGACAGTAGACTGTGTAGTGGAAAGGGGGAGGGGAAACTCTGCATGTTTAGAAAATATTTCAAGTAGAGGAGAGGCGAGGAAAGGGGGAGATATCCAAAAAGAGTTGAACAGCTGTTTAGAGTCAAGGCACTTTTACACACTTGAATTCATATAATTAATACATGGGGAGTAGAGTTGTATCCTTTTTATGAGTGGTGAAAATGAGATTGACAATTTTTAAATAACTTGCTCAAAAATCACAGATCTGGGTTTAAAATTAAATAAATTCTCTCTTCACATCCACCTGACTCCAGGACCTGGGTTATTCGCTGTTGTACCACTAGGTGTGACTTGCCCAGATATTAGTAATAAATGCATTTCAAACCACTAATTACCAGGTGACATGAAACTTAGATCTTGGGAAGTTGTTTTGTGTGTGGTATGTTGAGGTGTCCCTATCAGGTCTTGTCCCTAGACTTTGGCTAATGAATGAAATCGAGAACCAGTGAACTGAGAATGAGCCTCTTTTTTTCAGGAACCTGTGGATGTACCAAAAAGGTACAGACATGCTCCAGTGATGGGAGCGTGGACTCAGGGCAAACAGCCTTGAGGACAACTCCTAGCTCTGCCTCTTACTCGCCCTGCAAATGTGGGCAAGTCACTTACCTCCTTAGATTCCACTCCCCCAAGCAACACAGTGTGCGTCAGGAGACCTACTTTACTATTTGTCTGGAGGACTAGCCCAAGCTTCCCAGACATCAAGCTACATAGGCAGTAAACCCCACGTCCTTAACTCTACTCCCGGGGGTACCAGAGACTGTCTAACCCCTACCCCTACACACACACATACACACACACACACACACTGTATTCCTGGCCGGGGTGTCCTCCATCCTTCCTTACAAATTCAGGCTGGAGTCCTCCCAGCTGGTCCAGGGCTGCAGCTGAACTGCCCTCACTGCATGTCCCACCGGGCACTCTCCCCTCCCTGGGGCATCTGCAGGGGACATAGGGGTCAGCTGAAGCCTGTGCCAGACCATGCCTGCCCCCTGCAGGGGAGAGAATGCCCACTTCTCCACCCCAGGTGACACCTCGGGGCCTGATCCCGATGCCTTGCAGAGTTCTCAGGGACAGAGCCCTCCCCGTTTTCTCCTCATGGCCTTCCCGTCCCCAGGATCCTAGTAGCAGTGCCCAGGACGTGGGCTGGGGGACCCGTTCCAGGGACAGATGCCACGCTGCACGCAGAACTGCCCGGCCCCCAGGCCAGTCCCGTCAGCCTGGCTTCCTCTATTGCCAGCAAGATGTTCCCCCAACTGCCCCTGCGGCCCATCCTGAGATAGAGCCAGCTAGAGAGAGAGATGAGGCAATGTCCTCGGTCCTGAAAAACCACAGCAGCTCTGAGTCCAGGACAAACAGCAGTAGGGAGCCCCTGGCCCCGACCCACGGGGGTGCTCCCGGCAAGCAGACTGCAGCCGCTCAACAATCACCTCCATAAATGACCCAACCGTGACCGCCCATGCCCTGCTCCTGCCAGGGACACCAGGCACCAGCAAAGGCTCCGTCTCTGGGGACAAGGTTTCCAGTCCCGAAGGCGGTGATTCATCTCCCACTGACCCGCCCTCGGGACAAACCGGGCTCCGGCGGGTGGCTATTAGTGGCTGAACTGGGTCACCCAAGAGCGGTAGCGGGCAGCTCCCTAGGGCCACGGGGCCAGCTTGCCTGGGACAGAATGGAGTGGGGGGTGCTTAATAAATGAAAGCACAGTGTGTCTTTTTATTCCTTTTTCTGTCACTTCTCTCCCTACGTTTTCATTCAGGCCTTTGCTGTGGGGTATAGGTTGGAAGTTGGCCAAGTCAACTTAAAAGTTAGAAGAAGACACAGTACATGGAGAATGATCCAGTGCTTGTCAAAAATATATAAGGTGTATGGAATATTATCCAGCCTTTAAAAGGAAGGAAACTCTGACACGTACTCCAAGACAGACGAATCTTGAGGACATTATGCTAAGTGAAGTAAGCCTGTCACAAAGGGACCAATACTGTACGATTCCACTTATATGAGATATCTGGAGTGTCAGACTCATAGAGACAGGAAGTGTAGGAGGGTGGGTGTCAGGGGCTGGGGGAAGTTTAATGTTTAGCATGTTTGATGAGTTTCAGTTTGGGAAGATGAGAAAGTTCTGTGTGTAGATAGGTAATGGTGATGTTGACACAACAATGTGAATGTACTTAATGCCCCTGAACTTACACTTGAACATGGTTAAGGTGGGAAATGTTCCATTAGGTATGTGTCACACAATTTAAAATACCATCTAGGAAATCTAAGCAGAGAGAAAAATAAATCACACATAAGAAAAATATATACATACATAATGTATCTACACCAAATATTAATAACAGATAATCTCTGGTTAGTAGGTTTATAGGGGATCTTTATCCTTCTGTATTTTCTGAGGCTTTTTAATTTGCATGTATTATCTTTAAAATTAGAAAAAATAATAGCTCTTTCGAAGAAGCACTTTTAAAAGTGTTTGTTGTGCGTTGAGCTTGTCTTTAAACATGTGCTCACTGGTTGGGAGACAGAAATGCCAGAGAGGCTGGCCGGTGGGTGATTGACCAGGAGCCCGGGGACCCTCCTGCCCTGCTTGCTCCCTAAGCACCAGGACAACCCCCATCCAGCCCACCCCCTCCCCCCAGAGCCCTCTTTTACCTCTCCCCCCACTGCCTCCTGTCACTTGCTTCTGGGCCACAGGTATGTAAGGTAAGACTCCCATCCACACCTGGGCCTCCAGGCGTTTAATCTCCTCCCTCTGGAACTGGAACTCGGAACTCGGGGAAGAGGAGTCACAGCCCACCCGCCGGCCTGCCCCACCTCCTCCACCCCCATCAGCACCACTTCTCAGCCTGCTGTAGAGTGGAGGCCTCCCGCCTTGCCCTCTTGGTCATCATCGAGTCCTCTCCAACAGCCCTGACCCCTGCCTCGACGGGGAAAGCCGCCTAAAGGCCACCAGCACGAGCCTGGCACGCCGGGGTCTTCCTCCCCCTCCCATGCCCTCTGCTGCCGTCTCCTCTCTTCTAGCCCTACACTCGCCATCACCTCTTAGGACCGTCATCAGGGTTGAACAAGGCGATGCCTGCGCAGTATTTGGCATGAAGGAAGAGCTCAGGAACGTTTGGACACAATCCATGCCCCCCAAGCTACCAGCACACGACTTTGGCAAACTGCCACTTCTTCACATGGGCCCAGAAGGCCCACGGACGTTAGAGATGCAGGGGGCACAGCAGGTGTGGAACGGGGCCCTGTCCGCGGTGAGCGCCGTCGAGTTAGAGGACATAGCCAGCGGCGGCTCACGGAGAGAAGGTGTCCCCAGAGAGTCTCAGGCGGTTCGTCTAACCCAGAAGGAAGGAGATGTTGTCAAAGCCGCTGGCCCTCCATGGGTAGGTGGGCAGTGGAGTGAGACGGGGAAGCCAGAGTGGCCGAGATGGGGAGGGGGCGGAGGCGGGACCCCACAGCTAGAACTGCCGCCCTCCCATCCCACTCACGGGACAAAACCAGTGGGCCTCCATGGACCACAGGATGGACACTAGGCCCTTACAAGATGGCCCTGCGTGCTCCTTGCCTCCCTAGGGATTAAAGTCGCGTCATTTCCTCATATGAGCTCAGGGTGAGGAAACATGGGCCAGTTCAACACGGACTCCACACCCCAGCATGTGCATGTATTTGTGTGTGCATGCACTTGCGTATGCAAGTGACTGTATGAAGGTGTGTGTGTCTATGCAGGCACGTGTGTGCACATGTGTGTCCGTAAGTACGCATATGCGTCAAATTCCGTACAGCTCTACTTGGAAAGGCTGTGGGTATCAGGTCGTGGTGTTATGACCTGCACACCTTGTGCTTGAGCCACATCTCCCTACTTACACGGAATTTGGATTTTACCCCCAAATTTGTCTCTGACCCCTTGGCCCCCTGCAAAGCCCACACTCAAGCTCCTCCTCTTCTCTCTCCCTGGAAATCGCACCAGGCTGCCAAGCTCCCCGTGCCCAGGACACCACTTTGGCTCGGTCAGACCACCCTGACCTTCACCTTGTCCAGTTCTAAATTGGGTGGAGATTTAGCCACCTTCTTGGAATGTTCCATCTCCTCTTTTCTATCTGTCCCATTGTATCCATGCTGGGATGTGGGAGAAGTCTGTGATCAGACCACACCGGTTAGGAAGTCTCACACTGGAGAAGCTGGAATTTGGTTTCATGATCCAGTGAAGAACACTTGGGATTTTGCAACATACATTAAATCTTCATATACAATAAACCAAATCTAGCACTTGTTCCATCGTGGGAGCTGGGTCACTTTCATCCCTCCATAAACTTGCAAAACCATCAGGTGCATTGTCACATGTGAAAAGACCAGTGCCCTCCAGTCTGGCCTCGAGGAACATGAAGCCTTCTTTCAGGCTTCTATCTGTCTGTATATTTTACTCATTTCACTTTTTTTAAAATCAAGCAGTTCACCCCCTGATAATTCATCCAGCATAAGATGCCTTTTCTAAAGGCAGGCAGCTGTCCGGCATGGGAGGAAGACCACAGTACAAAAATCAGGAGATGTGGGTTCATAACTAGACCAGCCCATTCACTGCACAGGCTTCTGTTTCTTCATCAATTTGAAGTGGGTTGGACCCCACAATCTCAGGGTACTCACTGGACCCTATGGCCATCTGAGGCCTGGGATGGGCCTGGCAGAAGCCAAACAACATGTTGGAGCCGGTGTTTAGAGACTAGGGCTTCACAGGGTGTAGGCATCCATTGACATGGTTAGAAACAGGAGAAGCCACCGGGTGGCGATCAAGGCAGGCCTAGGAGAGGCTGAGGCCAAGCTGGGAAAGTTAGAGACCTGAGGACAGACAGAGGTTGTGAGAGGGAGTCAAAGCAAAAACTCGGAGATTCATAAACTCGGAAAGGGTGCACACAGTGAGCACAAAGCCTGGGGCATTTCCTTCAACTGGGCTGGAAGCTGAGAGATCCCTCTGCTGAGATTCTGGCCTCGTGGTGTCTTGAAAGAAATTGGCTTGGTCGAGGCACGAGCATTTTGAAAGTTTATGCCTCCCTCATGTGAGTATGTAACATACAAGGAAACAGAACTCAATGAAAAGCATAATTTAAATTGATTTCCAACTCCAATCAATCCTGAAGGAACTGATTGACAAGTATACATCTATCCAAAACCAAAACACAAAGAATAAACAAAAAAGGGGAAAAATCCATGAAGTCCAGCAGTGACACCAATCATCTCTTAAAGGAAATGGTCCAGTGTTCACAGGAAAACCTGTTGCTACCGCTATAATGAGCAGCCAGAAGGGCTTCAGCATGGTGGAGAAATGACCTCGGGGTGTCCTGACCCATGCCCCAGATTACGTGACGACCAGAGGACCACCTGTGCCCAGGAAATAGAACAAAGATCAAAGAAATGCACAAAATTAAAGCCAGGAAGCCAGCTTCATTTGCAAAAAGTCTAACATTTGGGTTCTTGAGGGACAACACCATCAGAAACAAACTATCAGGAGAGTCTGTGTATAATGATGGTTCAGCTGGCTACTCCAACCAGGGGAAAAGGACACTTCAAACATGAGAGAGAAAACAATAGGAAAAAAGACAAAAAGCAATTGTTTTTGTTTTTCATAACTATATTGTCCATAAATCAGTTTATGGGCTGATGTTAATCTCAAACAGGCTCTGCCACTGAGAGCTCATAAGCCATGCACAAAACTTGAGAATTTCCATCAAGTCTTCCACATGGCCACTCATATCTGTAAGAATATCTGTAGGAGTACAGAGAACTTGTGTGATTTTTTAAAATTCTAATATATTTTGAAAGTAATTAACCAGCTCAGAGAACGAAAAGACCTTTCATTAGCTCAAAACTTAGTAAGCACAGGGGAAAAAATCAAACATTTTTCCTACCCTCCCTTTATGAACCAGATAAGCATTGGGTAAGCAAACAGTAGATCAAGGAAGAACCTCTTTGAAAAAGTATTCCAACTAAGAAATGATAAGTGCTGTAATTAGAGTATCTTCAAATTGTAACTCCCAATGAACTGATGAATCTAGGTATTTAGCATCTAAATCTGTAAACATCACAAAAAGAGATAAGCTGATATTATGAGCTGTGTGATTAATGAATCGAGCACTATCTATTGTCTTGGTAAAGACATCCAACCGAAATCTGGATAATGCAGCCCCTGGGTCCATTCGGAAAGCAGAAAATACGGAGGTCTGTTGAACTGCACCATGAGTGTGCAATCAGGAAAACAGAGACTGTGGGAAACTCTACAGGTCAACAACCCAGATTCTTCTACAAATAAATTGCAGGAATAAGAAGAAATGGAAGGGAACAACAAGGTCCTACAGTATACCACAGGGAACTATATCCAATATCCTGTGATAAACCATAATGGAAAAGAATATGAAAAAGAATGTGTGTGTGTATATATATATATATGTATATATATATATATATATATATATATATATATATATATACATATATGACTGAGTCACTTTGCGTACAGCAGTAATCAACACAACATTGTAATTCAACTATACTTCAATAAAAAATACATTTGAAAAAAGAAATGGGGGGGATCAGCATATTAGAAGACACTTCAAACATATAAAATTTTTTTAATGTACAGGACTAAACAACAGTGTCTGGGGATGCTGTATTTGGAGGAAAAACTGCAACAGAATGGTGGATAGTGGTTACTTATTGAAGGAGGAGTTGTAACTAGAAAAACATGTGGATGTGTCTGGGGTGCTGAGACAGGGCTATTTATTGGCCTGGGTGGTGATCATAAGGGTATTTGCCTTACAACAGCTTATGAATCCACATATTTGGGGTTGTTTTTTTTGGTGGTTTTATGTATTTGTGTTTTATTTTACAATTAAAATGTTAAAATAAGGTACTGATGTACTCATGTCATCTCTCCATCCTTTACCAGGACAGGAATCTTTCAGTAATTTCCCTTAAGCTTCACAATAGAGTTTACCCACCTCACCTTCATCTAAAATAACTATTATAACTGTAGTGGATGAGTGCTCCTGTGTCTGCCCCACCCAAACTCAACTCTCCTTCTTGCCTCAGAGAAACACCCGCTTCTGCTAAGCAGCAATGCTTATTTTGTGTGACTTCACCCTCTGATCAGACTAAGAGCTGGGTTGAATTACTCTCCTTGAATTTTTTGGACATGGTCTGTTAGCATAAATTAGCCTGTTGTACTTGAGCTGGGACTATGTGATATTCATAAAAAGAAACTAAAGAATCCCAACTCATGGAGTGTTCTCGTTCCAGCCTGCCTTTCCAGGCTCACTTGTTTTCACACCTCAGCTTGCAGCCTGTACTTCACTCACAGCCAATCAACTTGCCCCTCCACGATGCTACTGTGCCCTCGTAATTCCATCGCTTGCACTTGTATTACCTGCCTGCTGGAATGCCAGCCTTCCTTTTGACTCTGGAAGCTTCTTATTCATCCTTCAAGGCAGAACTAACTGCTTTGTGTGTCTGGGAAGTCTCTGCTGATTTTGCAGACTGTCTCCAGCCCCTGTTCTCTGCCTTTCTAGCAGGTAGTGGGAGACTACATTTTATTTTTCACACTGAGTTGATCACTGTGTGCTTACTTTTCTGACAGCCCCACCTAGCATGAGTGCATTGAGGGCTGGAACTATGTGTGTTTATCTCAGACCACTGCACACACACTATAACGTTTGTAACATTTGTTATATTATATTACATTACAATAACATTTGTAACATTTGTTACATTACATTACATTTGCTACAGTAACATTCTCCATAACATTTATAACAAAACAGAACAAAAAAGCCTCTTAACTAGCATGTGATTTTCTAAAGTCAGATCCAAATACCTGTTTGGGTTCTTTAGCTATTCCATAATTATTCTGGATCTCTCTCACACTCACTTTTGTCTCTTAGAGATTTCCCAACTCTTCAGGAATGGAACATCCTGAACTTCACGGAATTTGAAAGTTCTGGCACAATAATATCCTCTCCAAGGCCTCACATCCTCGTCTAGCCTAGATTTCACACGGGAATAATGATGTCAGATTTCATGGAAGTCAGTAGCATGCTCAGGAAACTGCTTCATTTATGGTTGTGGCGGTGTTTATCCCAGTTTTTAGGGGCCTTCTGTGCTCTCCCATCATGTTGACCTGGGTCTCCACTACCGTGGCCGTGTGGGAAAGACTTAGGCTCAGAACCACAACAGAAACCTGCACAGGTATCGTTGCCGCATGACATCACAGAAAGGCACAGGGCTGCAGGTCAAAAGGGAAGATTCACATCAGACTCCAGCAGGTATAAGCTACATAATTTGGAGAAGCTGATTAAGGCTGTCAAACTTCAGTTTTCTCCTGTAGGTAGCAGGAGCCAATCATACCAGGAAAGCAGGGCAGCAGGGATGATACAATCGATCCATGTTCTCTGTAAGGACGATGTACTCTCCAGCTCCTGCTCAGAATCTCAACCTCAGACTCAGCACAGTTCAAGGGGTGACATTTTAAACAGGATTGGGACACTCAAACACTTTTCCTTTTCCCAGTTTCTCACCCGCCACTCACAGATTTCCTTAGATGACCATTTGCAGTTGTCTTCACACCCTTCCTCATCCCATCAGGTAGACACAGTGTAAGGACTCATCAGAAAGTGGGCATCCTGACACTTACCCCTCCATTTGACAATGATAGACATGGTCAGATTACAGTAACTTTCTAATGATGGAGAAACAACCCCCAATCTAGCTGTTGAATACCAAACTCCAAGAAGCTAAAAGACTATCTAGTTTCCCTAGAGCTCAAAGAAATGCAAAGGAGATGAACAATGGGTGTCATTTTTAACAACCATAGTTGCAGAGTTTTTATGATACTCTCAGTGCAGATAAGGAATCGTTCCAATAGAATACACCATTGTATGTCAAAACCTCCTTTCTAGAAATATACTTAACAAAATGTTTCAAGAGATTTTAAATGTTCAGATCCCTCAACACACTAGATTTACCTTTTAAAACATAGTCTAAGGGATAATTGTAGATGCAAAAAAAGACATAAGTAGAAGTCTGTTCTTACACCATTACTTAGAATCATAAAACATCTAGAGGCGACATAGTCAAGCATCAAAGGAGTGACAAAAATGATGTGACATTCAGCCAATTAAATTAAATTTTAAAGAAAATGTGATAATAGGATCATTCATAATATTACCAATTAGTAAAAATTAGAGTACAAAATTTTACTAGTAAGGTCTCAATCTTTCTGTGTGTGGATGTCTGTAAAATTTGGTTGGACCTTAATTAGTTCTAGAAAGTATTTCTGGACTTTGCAGGTACATAAAATACAACAAAATTATAAGAATTAAAAGTGAGGCAAAAGAAGAAAGAAAAACAAATAGCACAAGGAATGAGAGGGGAAAACGTTCATATGAAAAATATACAAAGGATAGGCAACAGACTTTGCCATACATTTTCTAGCAGCCAATGAATTATGGGAAGTTTCTTAGTATCGGATTTAGAGTCAAAAATACGCACTGAAAACCAACCAGGATAAATTATACCAGCACCGTAAACCATAGCTTTCTCTTAATGATGAGATTTCAAGCAAATTTTAAAAAATATTTTCTGAAACACCTACAGTGAACTTGTAACACTTTTAAAATCATGCACATGTATTATAAATAATACAAATACTGTGGAAGTAATTATGCAAAAATGTTGAGTTGCCTCTGAAGAGAGTGGGATTAGGGTACTTTTTCCCTCTTTTTCCGTCTCCTTCTCTAATAAAACTTTCTAAAATGAACCAATAGGAATGAGGACAGCTGAGGAGATGCCCACAGAGGACTGAAGAAAAAAGTGAATGCAGTTCTTTCCAAAGACATGCAAATTACAAGCAATCTGGGACCACCTACCGACATATGGACTTCTTTGTTATAGGAGGCCATAGATTCCCATATATTTAAAGCAGTTTTTAGCCATATATCTATTAACTGCAGCCAAATGCATCTTAACTGACTTACTCCACAAGCTTTGCTACTACCATGTTCCTCATGAGAGTGATCTCTTGTTTAGCGTGGTTTTCTCCTACACTGACTTATTTTGTACTGTCTTATGGTCAATTGCAATTACACAAATGATTCATTCATTCTCCTTATTTAAATATAAAATAGTGTTGATAAAGCCAACTGACCATCATTCTTCATCCCATTTACCTCTCTTCTAAATCCTTACCCCCAGAGGTAATCACTGGAAACAGTTAGGTGTGTATTCTTACAGACATTTTTCTTTATGTCTACAAAGCTGTATGAACTCTATACTCACATGCTGGTAAGCTCAAAGTCTACAATATGTATTACTCTTCAACTTTTTTTTCATAAGGACATGTCTTGGAGATTAGAATATATAGATCTCCCTTGGTCTTTTTAAATGCTACATAAAGTTCCATGGTAAAATGCAGCTTTATCCTATTGTGTTAGTTCCATTTCTTTTCTTCTGAAATTCTTTCTGATAAAAGTTCTCAACGTGTACCCACTTTCTCCACCTGACTAATTTATTTAAAGCAAATCTGAGACATCATATAACTTCACCTTTAAATGTTTCAGTATGGGTCCATAAAATTAAGAACTCTTCGTATATAACTATGACGCCATTATCATGTCTATTACACATTAACAATTTTTGATATCATGAAATAACAAGTCAGTGTTAAAATTTCTCTGTACTATATCCATTTTTTTTTTTTTTTACACTTTGTATGAGTCAGGACATAAAGGACAGACACATTGTATTTAGTTGATGTATCTCCTACTTTTAATCTATAGTGTGCCCTCTCTCTTTTTTATTTTTGCCTTTTATTTGCGAAGAACCCCAGGCTTTGTACTGTATTGTTTTGTGGTTTTGTTTCTATGTGATGGATTTGGCTGAGAGCATCCCCCCTGGTGTTGCAGAACATGTTCCTCTGTCTTTCATTTTTTTCTGTAAACTGATAGTTAGCTCTAGATGCTTGAATATACAGGGTTAAGTTTTTGGCAAGAACGCTTCATGTGCTGTACTGTCTGCTTCCTGTTGCATCACAGCAGGGAGCACATGTCAGGTTGACTCTCAGTTTCTGTGTTATGGTTGAAAAGTGTTATCAACCTAATCCATTCTTTATTGAGTTTTTACCTAATGGTTTTCATAACCAATTGATCCATCCATCTAATTCTATGATTACTTCTTCAGTTATCTGCTAGAAATCTATATTGTTTCCAACTTTTTTGTGATTACAGATATGTTACAATGGACATAGTAGAAAGTTCCCCTTTGTGCATATGTGCAAATGCTGTTCTAGGGCAGAAAGCTGCAGGATGGAGCAAAACATACATGGTATCTGTCGTCATGGAAGAGGCAGCAGAAAAAGGACATGAAACAGCACCTAACCTAATTTAGGTAGGGAGAGTGTCTAGAGAAGACCTCACCAAGAAAACAAAATTTAGTTGGAAATAAGAAGTCCATTTAGCAGTTAACAAGAGTGGAGAGAAAGGGGGAAACCCTACAGGCAGAGGACAAGAAAAATGTTTTTGAAAATGAGAGATTTAAATTCTCAGTAAGAAACCTAAAGTAGTTTCCAGTAGAGAGGAGAAGAATGGTTGCTATAAAATAGGATAGATGCTGTCATGCAAATGTGCATGGAGTGCAGATAGAACATAGTGCAGAGCTACCCCAATTCTCAGGGACTGGAGAAGGCAATGCATCTGGGCAATGCAGAAAGAGTTCATTAGTAAGAGGGAAGAGGAAAATGTCTTCCAGAAAAAGAGAACAGTGAATATAAAGATCCCAGAGCCTAAAAGAAGATTATGGAGGCAGAGACTGTCAGAATAAAGAGAAAGATAAAACCCAACTACACACTGGCTACAGGAAACGCCCTTTAAATAGAATGATATGGATAGGTTAAAGCAAAAGAATAAACAAAGGTATACCATGCAAACTCTATAATAATATATATACTCTCACACATATTTAAAGCCAATACAAAATAGACACTGAGAACATCAACAGCATCAAAATAATCATAAAAGCAAATGAAATGTCATTCCAGGTGCTATACCCCGATGATGATCATTACTTGAGAGGATTAAATACACAAAAAGACCAAGTTTCCCCTCTGTGTCCTTTATATATTAGCAATTACCTAGGTGTAGTGGTCTCTGAACATGCTCTGTGCCACATGAGAGGCATTTACATCTTTTGTCTGGTTGAGAACTTATGGTCTCACCTCCCTAAACGTCCATGTCCTTGCACCTTCCTGAGGTTTTGTCACCAAAGACCCGTTGACAGGGAACAAAACCAGGAGGTCAATTCTCTGGGATGTACCCTCTGGGATACAGGTTCCTCCTGCCACCGGCTTCTCCCAGGCCCTGAGACTCTTCTTAAACCCCATCATCCTTTCAGGTTTTTCACACATTTTGTCAGTCTAATAGAGACACTGAATCATTAGCAACTAAAGAGACTAGTTATCTTTTTCTAGAGGAAATGGGGTTTAATTTTCAAATAGTCTCAGAATGTAATTGGAAATATTTGCATTGCATTCTTCTAGTGAAGAAGAAGAAGAAGAAGAAGAAGAAGAAGAAGAAGAAGAAGAAGAAGAAGAAGAAGAAGAAGAAGAAGAAGAAGAAGGAGGAGGAGGAGGAGGAGGAGGAGGAGGAGGAGGAGGAGGAGGAGGGGCAGGAGGAGGAGGGGCAGGAGGAGGAGGGGCAGGAGGAGGAGGAGGAGGAGGAGGGGGAGGAGGAGGAGGGGCAGGAGGAGGAGGAGGAGGAAGAGGAGGAGAGAGAAGAAGAGAAGGGAGAGGAGGAAGAAAGAGTTAGTAACTACATTTCCACATTAAATTTAAACATTTGTATCCTGTAGAAAATGCTTTCTGAATGTTGATTTTAATCGTATGTATAGACTGTGGTACAAGACCTAAAATTTAGACTCATCCTTTTGTACCACCTTGACATCTGGTGAAATTGGAAAGCTTGTACACGGACTAATTGCAAGTCCCCCCTCCCCACTTTGCTCCTGTGGATAAGACTCTCTAGCCAAAAACCCTTATCACAGGGACCAAGCACAGTGCCTGCTTGTCCCTGAACAGCAAATTTCAATTCCATGCCAGCTCCCAGAATTATTCAAGCAAGTCAATCACATCCTGCCTTGGCAACCAGGGGGCACCTCATCCTCTTGATACTACAAGGCTCACTCCAGAGCCCCTGTCTGTTGATTCTGTTTCCAAGTAGAACCACTGTGTGGTCCCATGTGATGTGCAGTGTCCTCCCTGAGCTGTGAGCATATGTGACTAACAAACTGCTGTTCATCTCATCTGTCCAGTATCAAGTGTCATGTGTTTGGCCATCCCCATACCGGGGTGGGAAATCCTCCCTCTACAATGGGATAAAGGAGAAAAGATCAACACAGAGAGAACCAGAGGAATAATGATTGCTGCATCTTAAACCACATTAGTATTTGCTTTTCCAGACACTCAATTCCAAAAGTAGTGATGTCTCCTGCTTAAGGGGTCCCAGAGTGAGATACATCTGTCTGGTGGCAAAGCTCAGGTGATTGATTCCATTGGTTTATAGCTCTGGGAATCCTTAGAGCACTGTCAGTATAGATCATCGTATCTATTCTTTGTCCACATTTTGTATAAAGTGTCTTTATAGATTTCATTTCATTCTCACAAGTTACATCGCTTCTTCTGAGGACACAGATACTTAGAGAAGTTGTGACTTCTCAAAGTCACAGTGCTAATAAATGGCAGACAATGGAATCAAACATGGGGTTCTGGTCCCAAAACAGACTTTTATCTACACCACAGAAAAAAAGCAATGTCATTTCTGAAACAAATACCCTACACATGCTTAATTTAGCTGAAAACTACTCATAATTATAAGGTCCATTTGGCCTTTCCATTTTCCACCTGTCATGCAGTGCTTGTCATATGAGGAAGAGTTGACAAACTAAGGCAATTTAATCTGGAGCAGAGAAGTCTCAGAAAGGACAGCATAGATGTATTTGAACATCTAAAGACCAATCACAGAAAGAGGTTTAGATTTGTTCTCCCTAGCTAACCAAACCAGAAGGATTGAAGACTAACTGGTTATTGTTCTCAGAAACAAATATTAGCCCCATTCTGTCTAAATAAGTCTAAGTTAGCTAAGATTTATTAATCATTCTAGAGTCAGTAATATTTATAAATATTAGCTGTCATTACTATTATTTTTAAAAATAGTTTTGGAGCACCAACCGTTTGCCAAATACTGTTCTAAACAGTATTTTTAGGATTTAGGATTTAGTATCTCACTTAATCCTCTCAACATCTCTGAGAGGTATCACTTCCATTGATCCACCTTAGTAGCTTACAGTATTATTAATTAGTATTAATATTCACACTAGAATGATTATTAGCTAAAAATCCATACAGGACCTGTAAGTATTGTTCATTTCTGTCTTATGAGGTGAATGGTCCTAGTTTGATGGGGCAGCTCTGCCATCCTCAGCATGGGGCTTCTGTTTGGGTTTATCTCCACTTCCCAGTTAATGAGAAAAAGAGAAAAGAAAGAGTGAAATGAAAATAAGCCAAAAAAACTTAAGTTAAAACTGTCAATATTTGATGATATGATCATTTACATAGAAAATATAAGAGGATCAATAAATTACAGAAAAAAGTAAGCAAATTTAACAAAGTTTCTGGATATAAGATTAATATATAAAATGTAATAGCATTTCTCCACACTCTAATTTTTAATGCAGAAAATATAATGGAAAATAAGCTACAGACTCAAATGGAATCTGTTTAATGGAAAATAAGCTACAGATTCAAAACACCAACCAAAATGTAATAAAGTAGATGTATTTTAATCCAATCAAGAGGTTGATGAGAAAAGTGCTGAATTAGAAAGACGGTATAGAGTCTTGCAGTGAGAGAAGGGAATTTTCTCTTATAAAAATTTTAGTCAAATATATTCTTTTGACCTATGATTAAGGTATACAATATGCTGCTCCAATGGTGCCAGTATTCATTATGATATGAAAAAACTTCCCAGTATTTCATGGGAGCAGACAAATCTCCTGCAATTACTGCTGTCATGGCTACTGATTACGATAGGTAGCATGGGACAAGGGGAGGGGGCAGAGGATTGCTCTGATGGCAATGACTTTAAGGTAAAAAATATCTAAAAATTTGGACAAAACTGAGAGCCAGAAAACTGGTCTGGTCTTAACTTATCCACAAACAAACCTTTGTAACTTTGAACAAAACACTTCACCTTTCCATCCAGCTCCAAAATTTTATAAATTTATGATTTTCTCTATAACATTTATAATGGTGAGTCAAAACACACATTTGTTTTCCAGAGAAAGCTCCAAACAGTGACACAACCACGTTCCAAAGAGCAGGCCATCAAGCGAATGAGAAACTACTAAAAGTCACATTCTAGGATGAGTGATGATCAAACTGCAATAATGACACTCTGTCTTCTCATTCTGCCCAATCTGCTCGATAAAATCAGAGGCAGTTGTACAAGTAGGGACCCTGAGCAGCAAGAAAAGATCAGCATGGTCCTTTGACCTTTGTTCTCTGCTTATCCACTCATCCAAGAGTCCAAAGAACAAAGCAAGAGGAGTCAAGGGATTTGGAGAAGTTTATTTTTCCATAAACCAAGTGATTATTGTGATGTGAGGTGTTGAAATTTCATGGGAGGCTATATTTGTAGTATTTCCCTCCAGAATAACAAGTGCCAACTCTTGAGAATGAGAGAAGTCTGAACAGATTCCCAGGCTATTCCAATATATTCAAAGTTGGGATTTTCTTGGGCAGATTAGAACTGTTCTAGGTAGAACACGCGTTCATGGGCAGTCAGATGTTCATGTGATTTCTATCCTAATATGGTGAACAGAAATCTCCCTGGAAGGCTTTCTATCATCTCTTCTGATATATTTATATCCAGGAAGCAATGGCTTAAAAACAAGAACTGAATGTACTGATTACAACAGAAGTAAATCTTCTCACTAGAAATAAACAAGACTATCAAGTACCTTAAAGAAGCTAAAGCAAATACATTGTTTAGTCCATGCCATGTGCCAAGCAAATGGTGCTAGGTGCTTCACACATGTTATCTAATTTAACACTCATGATCATCCAGGGAAGTAAGGATATTACTTTCATTTGATACAGGAAGAAGGAGAGACTTGGGACACCCCACTGGCTCAGATGTCATGTCTGATATTAGCCCTACTGCAAATGTGTGCCTTTGACTGCTAGGAGACCTGGGAGAGCATAGAAGAGATCAACCCAATTGCATTACTTGGGAGAAGACAGGTCAGCTGCCATCATTCATTTATTAACTCATTCAACACAAAGTTGTGAAGCACTGATAACATCAGTGCTTCCCAGACTGTGGTGTGCATGTGAAATGTCCGGGGAAGTGACTACAGTGGCCAGCCGGGGCAGGGCCTAATCATTTGCATTTAACAAGCTTCTAGGTGATGCCAATGTTTAGGGTGCATGGGTCACATTTTGAGTAGTAAGTGCTAGCTGGCCAGCCCTAGGGAGGCTAGACAGAAAACAAAAATGAGTAAGACATAGTCCTTGACCTTGACGTACTCACAAGTCTAACAGAGAAAGACGCAAGAGGCAAATATATCCACTGAAGTGCCAGACTCTTCAGGAAACCCCACGCCTTCTGGGGTGAGAGGTAGAAAAGACGTCATTAAGGAGGCTTTGGAACTGAGCTTGAGACAAGAGGAACTGTTTTCTCAGAGTGAGGCTGGGGTGAAGTTCATTCTGGGGAGGCAACAGGGTGAGCTAAGGGACAGCAAGCGCACAGAAACCCATTTTAAACGCAGTGCTAAAAACAGCACTAATCATAAGAAAGCCTGAATCCACAATCCCAGATTAACACTGAGAAAAATATCAGACAAATTCAAAATTAAGGGACATTCAATGAGACACCCGACCAGTGCTCCTCAAACTGTCAAGATCTAGAAAAAGGAAAGACTGACATGCTGTCAGAGACCAGAGGAGACCAGGGAGAGATGATGACCAAAGGCTATGTGGCATCTGGGACTGGATTCTGGAGCAATAAAACAGAATGTTAGTAGTAAAACTAGTGAATTCCGAGTAATCAACTTTTCCATTGATCTGAAGTTATTCCAAAATTAAATGTTTACTTTAAAATTTTTAAATTAGGAAAAGTAGACTCAGAACAAAGAGAATGACCAGAAATGAATATGGACCCAACACAAGGATAACAAACGATTCACCAAGAAGATATAGTAATCCTAAATACAGATGCAGCTAACAACAGGCTCCAAATACATAAAGTGAAAATTGATATAACTGAAAAGAGAAATAGACAAATCCACAATTATACTTGGAAACTTCCACACTCTACTCTTAATCCTCAATTGAAAAAGGAGACAGAAATTCAGCAAGGATATAAAAGATTTTTAAAAAACACTATCAAAAACTTGACTGAATTGAAATTTATAGGACAATTCACTTCACAAAGCAGAATACACATTCTAAAGCACAAGGAACATTCACCAAGATAAAATATATCCAGCCTCATAAAACTAACACTGACAAGTGTAAAAAATTTGAATCATATATATTATGTTCTCTAACAAAAATGGAATTACCCTAGAAGTCAAAAACAAAAAGAAATCTGGAAAAATTCCCCAAATATCTGGAAACTAAATCATACACTTCTAAAGAGCACATGGGTCAAAACAGAAGTCTCCAGAGAAATTAGAACCAATTTTGAATTTAACAAAAATGAAAATACAACATATAAATATTTTGTATATAATTATACAGGGAAATTTATAGCATTAAATGCTTATAATAGAAAAGAAGAAAGATCTTAAGTTAGTAATATAAACTTCTACCTTAAAAATCTAGAAAAGAAAAATCAAAATAAACCCAAATCAGGCGGAAGGAAGGAAATAATAAGAACAGAAATCAATGATATTAAAAAACAGCAAAACAATAGAGAAAATCAATGGAACAAAAACTTGTTCTTTGGAAAGATCAATAAAACTCTAACAAGAACAACAAAGAAATTAAGAAGACACAAATTACAAATATCAGAAATGAAAGAGGGGATATCACTCAGAACACACAAATAAAAAAAGGGTAATAATGAAATGCAAGGATCATCTCTTTGCCTATACATTAGATTGCCTATACTTAGATGAAATGGACCAATTCCTTGAAAAACAAAAACTACCAAAACTCACTCAAGAAGAAGTAACTTGAATAATTCTACACTTATTAAAGAAATTACACTTTTTGTATAAAATTTTCCAATCTGTATAGAAAATTCTTAGGACTCCACAAAAACAAACAAACAAACAACAAAAACCTGTCTGAACTAAATCAGCTTTCTTACCCATGTCACAGGAGACAAGATCAATAAATAAAAGTCAATTGCTTTTCTATATATTAACAATGAATAATCTGAAAATGAAACTAAGAAAATAATTTTATCTACAACAGCATTTACAATAGCATCCAAAAGAATAAATTTAAATTGTACACTGAAAACTATAAAACATTGCTGAAAGAAATTTAATATCTAAATAAATAGAAAGACATCCGTGTCCATGGAAGACACGATATTGTTCAAGATGGCAGTTCTCCCTAAACTGGTCTTTAGATGTAATCCAATTCCTATCAAAATCTCAGCAGGCTTGCAATTGACAAACTAGCCCAATGTATAAGGAAATGCACAGAATCTAGAATAATTAAATAATCTTGGACACCTGAGATGTAACTGACCTGCTGTCAGGATTAAATATTGTACATAATGACCCATCAGAATACCATCTCCTTATTATGATACTTCATCAAAACTAACAGAATATGTCTAGATTCACTTGGCTTATTTATGTCAGTAGATAAATGACAGCTAGGAACTCAAGCCCAGAAATAGCACATATAAAACCCCAGTATGTGCCACTCCAGGATTTGAAGCTTCAGGGCTCTAAACACTATGCCTCTGCTACTTTCAAGGATCTTCTCCACCATATGTGTGTCTGCTTATAAAGCAGAAGAAAGTCGGAAAGACCTGGGGGGCTGGATGGAACCCGGATGGGAAACAGGGAAAACTGAAGACTAAAAACACCAGAACAAGAGCCTGAGGAACAGGACTTAACCTGCAAGGCCAGGTTGATGGCAGAGCCAAAGCTTCAAGTTATAAACAAAATGGGAACATGAGCGGTGGCTGAGATTGGGGACCAAGGAGTCCCGGGGCTACATCGAGCCCGCCTCCAGGGGAGACTGTGGTCCAGGGTCCTATTAATTTGTGCTCAGTGTACGGTGCTGAAATAGAGGCCCAAGAGGACAGTCTCAGGCTGGACACTGTCCGTGCTGACTGCTCTGGTCACTTCTCTGAGGTCCTAAGCCCACAGCTTTTAAATGCACAGGGAAGAAAAGTTTTAAATCCAGAAATGAAAGCATTGTCTACATGCACACGCATACACCCACACACAGGTATACATGTGTGTATAGTAGGATTTAGAGAGTTTGCCAGGTCTCAGGGTGATTCTGGGATTCACTTGGTCAAGGCCTTAGGTAAGAATCCAAAATCGCTGTGGTGAGTGGCCTCAGGGAAAAACAGATGTTGCCAGAAAGCAAAGCAGGGGGCCCTGGGAAGGGAGAGCGCAGTGTGAAGACGGCCAGCCGCCCTTGCCCCAGGTGCCACTGGAGCGTGTTGCAGACAGGTTTATGTATTCTGCACTGTTTTTTTGGCTTTGGCTCTAATGCCATCGAATTTTATTACAAGGGCTGCTTCCCCCGCCCAAAAAAAAATTGTCTCCTGGGGAGCAATGGGGCTGATCCTTCCAAAGTCTGAATTATGTACACAGTAGATAACATTTCAGTTTTTCTTTCTTACTTATAACCCCCAGGCATCAGTTAACTGTATTTCTCCAAGTCCCCAACCCTGTAGGGTCACACTCTTGGAGCACTGAAATGGAAATGACTCAATGCCTTGTCTCCCAAGTTCATCGGGGAACTCCATCCATCCCTTCCCCACCCACCCACCTGCACACCTGGGGACACGCACTGCCCCTGGTGTCCTCTGCTCTGCTCCTGTCAACTCAGACCCTTTGGTTCCACAGCGGCCACCAGCACGAGGCTGTTGCCTGGGAAACAGTTATCCGGAGGGGAGTGGCCTCTGGAGGGGGCCTATCCCCTCAGAGCATCACAAAGAGCTCCAGCTGAAGGTCAGGAACGCGCTGTGGGGAGCCACTCCCAGGGCACTTTTCCTGCAGGACCTCCCTCCCAGCTGTCTTCAGCTTTCTCGGTCCCCAGAGCCTCGCCATTTCCCTACTGTTCTGTGCAGAACAACTCACACTCCAGTCCCTCCAGGGCTCATGCTGGGCTACCTTCCAAGACCTTCAACTCCCGGGGGAGGGGGGGTAGGGGGTGCTTTTTCTATAAAGTGGGATATAATCAAGCCATTTACATTTTACTTACATCAGAAAAGGGGTATCTTAACTCTTCCAAAGATTAACAACTTAAAAAAGATCTCCCCAGGCTCCGGTTAGATGCAAAGTGCTCAGAGGAAGGGTGTTCAAAATTAAGTGGGAGGTGAAGCGTCTGACCAATGGAGAAAGAGATCAGGAAGGTGAGAAAGATGTAGGGGAATCCTGAGCTGAGGAATGGGGCTGCCTTAACGTGACAGGTGATCCTTGCAGGTTGTCAGCAGGACACCATTCATATTCTGGCCGAGGGCACTTCTCACCCCGACTGCTCTGACCTCAGCTGCCTTCTCCCCAGGATCTCAGGCTATTCCCAAGGGCAGACTCCTGCCAGACACTGCCCACTGTCAGTGCCAGACTCTCCGTCCTCAAAGAAGCGCTGGGAGACTTCCCCCTGCCACCTGTGTCTTAGGTGCCTGGGGTCAAGTCCCCCAGCAAGGTGCCTGGGCACCAGATGATTTCCTTGTTTGTGGAGACAGCACTATTAGCTCAGACTCCTGCCTTTGTCTCCCATGTGCTGCCAGGTGGGGAGAGAGAGCTCCAGGCTCCAACCCCTAACAGCCCAGACCCTTTAGCTGTGCCACACCCGCTTCTCTTTATAATGAATTTTCTCTCTGGGGCTCCCCATTCAGTCTTTTCTTTTTTAACTTATCATCTGTAAGACTCAGGATCTTTATTATGCTGTAAATAACAGATAATCTCAACTCTAGAAGCTTAAGCAAGTTAGGAGTTTGTAGAACTCCAGAAGTCAATGGCATCATTAAAGAACGATGCCCCCTCTCTCTCTTGCCACAGGATCATCAGTGGGCACGGTAATGACCGTGTGCATAGTGTGGCCATGACACCTCCAGGCATCACACCCTCTTACAACCTGGGAGAGGGGCAGGTGGGCACAAGGCCGTAGGCGTAGGTAGACCAGGCGTCCCCACTAGAAAGCTTTTCTGAATCCCACCCACAGGCTTTGTCTTGCATCCTACGGCCCAGAACGAGGTCACAAGTCATCCACAGTAGCAAGGGGAGCCGAGAAGGCAGCTATTCCGGCCTCCAACGTTGTAGACAGAAGAAGGCAAGACAAGAGAATGCTGTAAATGGAAGAGCAGGTCTAAGTGAGCTGCCTCGGGGATGTTGGGCTTCTGACCACATGAGGACCATCCCGTTCATATCAAGTCAGGGAGAGGGGAGTTCTGGGCACTGGCATCTACCAGCAGATCCAGGCCCATCAGCAGACCCAGGCCCTCTTATGTTTGTTAAACTGTGAATGCATCTGTGCTGTCTTCCCCTTGACAAGAACGAGTTTTGGCATTTTGACGGTGCTGTGAAGAGTTGAATTGCCACTCCTCACCTCTCCTAGAGAAGCTAATATTCTAAAACAGAACACACAAGAGAAATGCAAGGAGAGGAACAACTATAGGAAATATGCATCACCCCCCATGCCTGTAATCTCATTTAGATGTTCTCCATCACAACAGATAGCCTTCCCGGTAGACCAGGCCGGGGCAGAGCAGTGGGCAGATGCCACTGCCAGGGGCTGAGCTCTGCTTCTGAGCAAACCCACGGGGAGGAGCGGCACCAGACCCAAAGCATCCCCTCTCACAAGTCACTGGAGCCCGGAGCTACCCCCTCAGCATGTTACCTGCTGGGTAGCACTGGGCCGGCCAGGGCAGAATGGCTGCAGGAGACCCCTGCTTGGCAGCCCAGAGAGACAGATTCTAGAACAAGCTGCAGACCCTGCGATTTAGGGAGAATCCCTGAGCTCCCTGATCAGCAATGCTAGAAATATAGAGTCTCCCTGGGTAGTTGCAGTTTAATGAGATGGTGTAGGGCACACGGGCAACAAAGACTCCTATAAAATACTGTGCTAAAATCCTGTAACTTGGCACACATGAATATACAGGATAGTTTGTGGTTGCATTTTTGTATTTACTCATCACTCACTTTTATAAAATGATCCTTAGCCAGATTGTCACATCCTCTTATTCATCATCTCCAGATGTTTTCCTTTGTTTGGTTTCTAATGGTTATTCTGAAATTGTTGTTACAATTGACCTCTTTTTGTTGATTTTCAGAAGATCCTCGATTAAAAAAAAAAAAAAAGTCTAGGAAAGTTGCATGTGTCCCAAACTGAGATGAGCCGTTATTTCCAAATTTGTTATTTGTAAATGTGGTTTTTTCTCTCTTTCCTAAGCTTTTCCCAAGGGGTTACGTTGTTCCAGATCTTTCCAGCATTTGGAATAGAGTTGAGTTGCACACTTAACATTCTTCTTTAATTATGAAGTTGAAATAAACATCAGTAGATGCCAGATCCAATTGCTGATGGGGACAAAAGTGCATGGGCCAATGGGGAAAGGAGTGTCGATCCTTCTGAAATAAAAATGATGGATGGTCCACGTTATCACCCTTTGAAGGAAGGACAAGGGAGAGAGAGTTTCCATTTTGGCAGTTTCTTTGTTTACAAAAAAAAGGAAGGTAGGAGAGGCCCGGGTTCCCACAAGCCCTCACAATGTTTTGCAACTTCCTTGAAAAGCTACTAGGGAACCAAGGCCTCCGCTCCCAGCTGACAGTTGGTGAGGCGATGGCATCCTGGTGCCACAAGAAGACCGAGCACTGGCTCTGGGCTCCCTCTGGGGTGCTGCCTGGCAGAAGCACATGGGTGGCCAGGTGCCAGAGAAACTGTCTTCAACCATCAGTCTTACCGTGTTTCTTCTCTAGTTACAGCACTCTGGGGCGTCTCCATGCTCCACAGGTGGGATTCCAGGCTCTCCTATTTCTCCAGCTTCATCCCATCTCGGCCACTGCCCTGCAACCCTGACTCATCCCTTGTGCTTTAACACCCATGGCTGCTCTACTGAAATCATCTCCCCTCTCTCCCACAGGGAGGACATTGGTCTTCCCTTTGGTCACCTCCCCTAGGGTCAGTGGAACCCTGCCTCCCTCTGTTCAGGCAGGCTCCCCATTGCTGGGTAACTCTTATGGGCAGAATTGTGGCCCCTCCCACCAAATTCATAGGGCAAACCCCTAACATCCAATGTGACTGTATTTGGATATGGGGCCTTTAAGGAGGTAATTAAGGTTCAATGAGATCATGAGGGTGGGGCCCTAACCCAGTAAGACTGATGTCCTTATAAGAAGAGAGAGAGCAGAGAAGTGAAACCGCAGAACGTGTTTCAGGACTGAGCAGAGCATAAGTTCTTCTGTCTCAGCACAGAAAGAAGTCAGGGAGAAGTTGAGTGACAGGTAAGGAAAGAGTTTATTAGTATAGGACGCTTGTGAGAGATACAAGCGGGCAGGCAAGGGAGTTCCACCCGGAAACCTGGGTGGGCTACATTTTTATAATCAAAGGAAAAATGGGGAGGGGAAGAAGACCACCTTCTTCCTCATTTTTGAGTGGATGTCAAGCTTTTGTCATCAGTTCCTCCTCCACATCGGGCAGGGGAGTTTCCTTGTCCCTACCTGGTCAAACCAGGACTGTCATGGTGCTACGGAAATGAGCAAAAAGGCAGTAACATATACTAAAATGTGGTAAATCTTCTCAAGTTTCAGTCACCTTTCCCCTATATTTCTGCTCTGAGTACATGAAGAAAAAGCTCCTTCTCAAGGATCATTAACTTGCTGACTTCCATGGGCAGGATGTAGGTCTCATTGCACCATCGTTTTATTGTTTTGGCCATGTCTCGTGCTTCTGTTGCATGGTTTTATTGCCAAGCAAGTCTGCATGGTTTGTTGTTAAACAAGCCTGCTTTCCTGAATGATCATTAACTTACAGGGTCTCCCAGAATTTTTCTCTACCTATGATCCCCTGGTGGGATTAACTATTTAATCACCTACGTTGTCTCTTTACTCTGTCCCTATCCTAAGCACACACAGAGAAATGGCCATGTGAGGACACAGCAAGAGGATGGCCATCTGCAAGGGAAGAAGCTTCAGGAGAAACCAACCCTGCCACTTGGTCTCAGACTTCCAGCTATGAGACCCATGAGAAGACACATGTCTGTTATTTAAGCCCCTCGGCCCATGGTGCTCTGTGATGGCAGCCAAGCTAACACAAAACTGTCTGACTCTCAGATCCGTGGTGGCCCCTCCTGACCATGGAAGAGGACATTAGGAGGCCCAGTGTGGGCAGGCCCTGTGCAAACTGGAGAAAAACCAGTAAGAAGCAAAGCCAACTACACCCGCAGGAGTTTACTTTCTTTAAGGGAAAACACAGCAAACAAAGGAACATAATCGGGATCTTAGGGAGTGATAAGACCTAGACAGGGAAACGAAGTAGAGTTCAGGGATGGGGTGATGTAGGTGCTGCTTTAGTCACATTTATTCCAACATTTACCTGACACCCCCCGTGTGCCAGGGATCCCCCTGGGTGTTGGGAAAACAAAGGTGAACAAACAGCTTCTCTCAGAGATGGCCATCGAGGGATGGGGAATTCCTGCCAGCCTTCCTCAGTTGCCCCAGAAGTTCTGGCAGTGACCATCAGGGCCCGTCTGGGACTCCTCTTCATACTCACAAACCTTGATTAAACTGACAGCACTGTTGTGTTTGATTTTTTATTTTCCTTTCCCTTTCTTCCCCCACGATTAAATCTTTTTAATCGAGTGGCCTCAGGCGTTCGTTCTCCACTGACAATATTCAGGATTAGGACTGGAGAAACTGTGGAAGATGAATCCATTTCCCCATGAGTTTTCTGAAGTCTAAAATAAAGAATTTTCTATATCCTAGCAGACACTTCTTTCTTTTATTTATTTTTTGAAGGGTACAGAACTAACTTAAGAAAATAACGTTTGCTTATAGTCAAAGGAAAAAAACAAAAGCTTTTCCAATGTATAATCATCTGATTTAATTTTCAAAGCACCTGTATGTTTATGGGGTCCTAGATGGTGGGTGAGCACGGGCTGTGCTCACGAGGACATCAGAAGTGACTGCTGGGATGACTGACGGATGTGGGCTGTGGTCACTTGGAATCAAGCTCCATGAGGGCAGCACAATTCAAAATAAATTTGGAGGAAAAATATTGGCTCTGAGCTACTTAGTAGCCAATGCAAATATATACATAATCGGCTATAAAATGCACCAAGAGTGACCCGCCTGGTCTCAAAACAGTCACTGACTCCAGGGACTAAGAAGACTGGTTTGGGTTCTGCCCTGGTACCCAGGACCCATTCTCCCCTCTTCTCATCCATCTGATTCCAATAGGGCGGCCTCGGGCCTGGCCAATCAGAACAATCCTCTGACCCCAAGGGGGGTCCAGAAAGGGTGACCCCGATCTGACTCAACAAGAAGCCTAGAGACTGGTCACTCAGAGTGAAGGAAGTCAGAAAGAGAAAAACAAATATCATGTATTAATGCATATATGTGGAATCTAGAAAAATGGTACAGATGAACCGGTTTGCAAGGCAGAAATAGAGACACAGATGTAGAGAACAAACGTATGGACACCAAAGGGGGCAAATCGGGGGTGGGAGGGGTCGTGGTGGGATGAATTGGGAGATTGGGATTGACATACATACAGTAATGTGTATAAAATAGATAACTAATAAGAACCTGCTGTATAAAAAATTAATTAATTAAATTAAATTAAAAAACAATAAAACAAGAAGCAAAGAGACTTTGGACTCCCGGGAAAAGCGATTCTCACTTGGGGGAAGCTCGATGCTGAGAAAATGCAGGCTGGGCTGCCGTGCCGGCCGTCAGGCTCGCAGTGGGAGGCCCGAGAGGGGACGGGGTCAGTGCAGAGAAGGCAAGGCCCCCTTGAGACGCCCAGCGTGGAGGCTGGGTCATTAACTCCTGGTCAGACCTGCAAAAGCAGAAAAACTTTGGCGTGGGGTGAGCCTCTGCTTTTGTTTTTGTACCTCTGGCTTTCTTTTGTGTTCTTTTCTCAGCCTGGCTGAGGTAGGGTTTTTGCCCTCGGCACCTAAAAGACCATGTGGGAACCTGTATTCTTGTCCCAGTGAGTTGGCCCTGCTCATGCAAGGGGACCGTGACCCCTGGCCCACGACCACGTGCGGGTCAGTGCCCGGCCTCTTAGATGCTGTGTGCTTCCCGGCCTTGGGCGGCACTCTCCTCCTGTGACTTGCCAGGAATGACAGGATGGGAGCAGGTGTGACACGGGACTGACTCATGCCGTTGGAGGTGTTCATTCGCCTTGCTGTTCCGGGGCCTCCTTTTCCATCTGCTGTGAGAACGGGATGTCCCAGATCCGAGTAAAGAGGGAGGCCCCGTCCCTGACTGAGGATGCAGAATAGCCATGGACCAGGGCCACGAGGATGAAGCCACTATCACGGCTGACCTGCAGCTGGGAAGACAGAGCCGCAGGCCCTGGGGACGTGGAGCGTGAGAAGTTTGCTTCTGCTGAGCAGCGGCCTTTGCTGGCTTCTGTCGTGTCCACTGATGGCAGTCGAGGAACACAGCATCCTGACCCGACCCGGGTAAACCCTGACTCCTAGCAGCCCCTGACAACCCGGTCCGCTCGGGCACCCCTCGCAGCTGCCCAGAAAGCCAGGTGGCCTGGCCGTCCTGGGAAGGTGCCTCAGTCCTGGCAGTCGCCCCCCACCCTGGAAGGAGTGACATCAGAACTGACGCCACGGGCTGCGTCACCGGTCACAGAAACAGCCTGTATAAAACAGATCCTTGAAACTGGCCAAACCTTTTCCCTTGCTCGGGCCAGCTCCAGGTTTTTATCACCTGACAGAAAGTTCTACCACCTTAAAACGTGCACTTGTTCAGGAAAATACCACAGACTGGTGGCTTTCAAGAAATATCTGTTTTCTGAGTAAAGAGAAGAGAGGGTAGAAAACATGAAGAAAAAAAAAGTCTGTTATGGTAGGGTAAGAAAAAGTAGGAGTCATCCCTTTTTATGGCTCACTGGGGAATGCCGTGATTTTGAAGAACTGTCAAGTTCCACAGAGCCAAGCCACCATATTTAATGGAATTTGGTTCATTATGAGAAATACGGTGCATGCATAAAAGAGAGAAACAATTTGCCCTAAAATGGAATTGAATACGCTGAGGAACTCAGAGGTTTGTGGACAGTCCACTCCGGGGCTCCTCCACGTCCCTCACTGCCTTGGGGTTGAGTGACACTGTGATTTATAACAAGAATATATATATATATATATTCTTATTTGGGTTTTGTCCCCATTTCTGGCACAGAGCTCCTAAAAACTTCGGAACTTCCTAAGTGAGGAAATCAATAAGGGTGTCTTTTGTTATGTTAACGAGGTGATTTTGGAAAGCTTTGGGGCATGGGAGATGGTTGCCAGTGGCTCCAACCCTGTGATTAGAAGGTTAGAATTTTCAGTCCCACCTCCCTTGACCTCCAGGGAATCAATCAATCTATTGGCCAATAGCCAATGATTTAGTCAATCCTGCCTATGTGAAGAAGCCTCCAGAAAAGCCCAGAAAGCCAGGGTTCAGGGAGCTTCCCAGTTGGTGACCAGGTGGAGATTTGGGGAGAGTGGGTTGCCTGGAGAGAGCATGAAAGCTCCACGCCCCTCCCCATGCCACACACACACGCACGCACGCATGCACAAACGCGTGCGTGCGCCAACTGGGTGCAGAACTTTAAGTTGCCACGCACACCTTCACGTAAATTCTCCCTACACATCGAGGAGTGTGAGAGCACACATCCCAGATCAAGTAGTCCGAACTTCACCTTCTACAGATGAGGACCGAGGGAACCCGTGTGTAAGCCCCTCCGTCAGGTCAGTGGTCCAGCTGGAGCTGCTACACCTCACAGGCAGCAACTCACAAAGACCCCATTGTTCTCCCGTGAGGTGGCCATTGAGCAGTACTGCCCCTAGGACTGATGCTGAGCCCTTGTCTTGACCTGGACCTTGTCAAGGTCTTGCTGGGTTTTCGGGATTTGAGTCCCATGTGCAACCTGCTGGGTGGAGAATGCCACGGTGGGGGCGGCTGAGGTGTAGAGCAGCCCCAAGGGGGGCTTTGGTAGTAAAAGTACTACCTTATTTCAGAAACAATTGATGAAATAAAATTCATGTTTTATGGCAAGATGAAAAAAAATTAAACATAAATTTTTCTTTGCCCCTTTGGGCCTCCTCCCTCCCCTTTGGTGTGTATTGTGCATCTGCATTAACCGGAACCCCTCAGGAGAGAACCTTCCTTCTTAATCTTGTAAGGGGCCATGGTGACCCATGACCCACCACTCGCTTTGTACGTGTAGATCTGCATCGTGTAAACTGCCGATAATGCATTATTTAGTGTTCAGCCCTCTGTCTCAAAAACTTACATAACTGTGCTTTGACCTCTAATGGGCAGAACAGTTCCTGGAGCTTTCTGAGAGGCTGTTCCCGGGGTTATAATCCTCAGTTTGGCTCAAATAAAATTTTCCATTTATTTCTTAGATCTACTGATTTTTTCGTTGACTCAAGAAAGGGTGACGTCATGTGAGAGAAATGAAGAGGAAACCCCAAGAGTCGGCAGGGCCAGGGCCTCCCAGCCCCCAGGGACAGGGGACCGGGAGAGTGTCCCCGGTGCAGGATGGATGGCCCAGCGTAAGGGTTGGAAGGAGCTGCCATCTGGAAGTCACCCAGCCCAGCCCGCTGGGAGAGAGACACTCTCCCAAGAACTGAACCCACAGCTGGCCGGCACCCAGGGGCAGGGCTCAAATTCTCACCCTTGCCATGGCAACCCCCCGCCAGAAATACGAAAGTAAAACCTGATTTGGAGTCAATGCGCAGCACACCACCCAAGTAGAGGCCCCATGACATGATCCCACAGGGAGATGGCCAAGCCCAGACCCACCTGGGAGGGGACACTCCACCAGAAGAGGGACTCAGAGAGAGCATTCAGGTTGTCAGAGGCCATGAAACACAGCCTGGGCCCCAGGGACTGGGGGAGACGACACCCAGGAAAGCAGAGATCACAGAGCAACGGAGCTAGTGCCTCTGAAAGGGCCAAGGGTTGAGGGGAAAGATCTGCCTCCACAGGACGGGGCCAGGCGGGATGCAGAACAGGATCCAGGGGATCGCAGATCGTCAGACACGGTCATTGGATAGAAACAGAGCAGACAGCGTAGAGACAGGCACCAGGGTCCATTTACAAGAGGATGGAAGGACGGACCCAGGAAAGAGAGTACAGCGCGATGAAAGGGTCAAAGGCGCAGGGGAAGGCGGGGGGCAGGGGAGGAGAAGGAGAAGCCCAGCTCCAGGTCCCAGCGGTCCCAGAAGAGAACAACTCATTACACTGAGTCACTGGTGTCCCACTTCCCTCACCGGACAGGGCTCTGTGTCATCCTCCTTGTGTCCCCAGCGCCTGGCAGAGAGCAGGCACAAACGGCCTTCTGGGAGGTGTCTGAGGGGGCACTGAATAGCATCAGCCGAGGGAAGCCTTCTGGTCTCAGAGGAACAGCTGTCTATGGAGGGGCCGGAGGACAAAGGCCGCAGCGGGCCCTCACGGTGGGGGACAGAGGGAGAGCTCCCCCGCCGGGGGCGGACCCACCCAAGGGAAGCGAGGTCAATTTTGAGGGTGATGGGGCTGTAGGTACTAGCTAGTCCCATCTCCAGCCACTGTCAGCATGTCCCCCTCCCTTGGCAGGAACAGAGGCTCAGGGTCACCCTACCAGCTGGGGGCAGGGTCCTCCCTGGTACCCAGCCCCGGAGACAGCTTCTGCTTCTAGTAACATCTCATACAACTTCGCTGAAAGGTCAGGAGCATGATTTATTCCTCCCCTAACGCTGAGGAGGCTGGCCCCTCTCATCCTTCAGTCCAGGTCTCCTGGGAGCAGGAAAGGGCACCAGTAACACTCACGCTGGGACCACAGGCATGAAGCAGGCAGCCCTGGGCTGGCTGAGCCAGAGGGCGGGCACCACTTCGGATCCACGACCTTTTGCTTCAAGGGTGCCCGACTGCCTGCGTCAGTTCTTTCCCACCCCGTCCAGGCAGCCTCTTCTGCTAACAGACAACTTGCACCTTGCTCCGCTGTCCCACTGCTAAAATAGAGTCCAGCCTGCCCGTCTGAAGAAGACCCATCTTCACCTTCTTCCCTGCGATAGCATCAGGCTTCAGACACCCCAGCCCCTCCCCATCTCCAGGTGTGATAGCCACGACTCTGGCAGTGGGGCAGCTGGCGGCAATGGGGTACTCGGCTCTGGAACCCCACTTAGGGGACTTCCCAGGCGGTCCAGTGGTTAGGACTCTGGGCTTCCACTGCCGGGGCCCTGGTTCAATCCCTGGTCAGGGAACTAAGATCCTGTAAGCCTCGTGGCGCAGCCAAAAAAAAAAAACCCACTTAGAGAATGCCACCTTCCTCAAAGCCTTGCTCCTTCCATGGCCACCCGGACAAGGCTCCCTGGGTCACCAGGACAGTCGGCAGGGTCTGCGGATCTCCCGGCTCCATGCTCACAAACTTGAGGATTTCAGCCCCGCGCCCCATCAGAAACAAAATGCCCCCTTCCCATGCGCTCAGCAAGCCTCCGCGAAGGTGACCTGCTGTGTTGTTGCTTTTCTTGGACACCCACTCTCTCACCAGCACTGTCTCAACGAGCGTCCTCAGAGGACAGGAGAGACATTGTCTACCAGCTAATGGATGCCCTGGAAGGGGAGAAGGGGCCCGTTCCCTCCCTCCCTCCTTTCCCACTTGCCTTCCTTCACCCCCCCCTTCCTCCACTCTCTTCTCCTCCTCTTCTTCTGGCCTCCTGATGCCCTAAATGCCAGGGACCCTGCTGGCTGTTTGACATTTAACTGGCATCAAGCCATGGCGCCTGTGCCCAGGAAGCTCCGACGTGGGCAGCGTGAGTCAGCCTGCCCCCCAGGGCTCCCTGCTGGGGGGCTGGAGTCGGGCCCAAGGCGGCAGCTGCCTTGCAACCTAGGCACCCCTCAGCTGCGGCCCCAGTTAGGGTTACCAGAGCCAGCAAGTAAGAGTTCAGCAGGCCCAGTCAGACTCAAAGTTAAATGAGCAGCAAATCCTGTTTAGTGTAAATGTGTCCCAAACACTGCATGGGACATACTTACCCCACCCTAGTGCAGTGTCACAGTGGCCTTCGTTCATCAAGAGAATTCTCTTCCTTTACACAGAGAGATCTGAGGTCCAAAGTGGTGGAGCTTGTAGCCTGCAGATTAATATTCCGTTTTCACTTCCAGGTCCATGTGGGACATTCACTGAGACCACAGTCTGGGTGAAACCTCACAACACCGTCCTGAGAAGAGCTGGCTCCTGACATTTTCTTGAATGGTGTCCAAAAAGGCTCTGTAAGCTCTGAGTTCTTCTATAAAGCTCAGTGATCACCAACCAGAGAATAATTCCAAAATGTTAAAGAAAAGTTTAATTACAGTTTGAAAAATGAACCGCTCCCCCCCCAGAGATGATCATCATTTTTACATCCATGTTCCTTCTTTCCTCCCTTCTTATTGTAGACAAGCAGACCAGGAACCAATAACACTAGCACTGCCTAGGCAGTCCTCACTCATCATTACAATTTTAGACTTAAGAGAAGTGAGAAATTAAGCAACTCATCCAACGGAACGCAGCTGGGGATGAAGGTGATGGAAGTGAGTGGCAGGCCCAGTACCCAGTGACCGTGACATACATAAGCATTGGGAACACCTGTCTGTCTTGCTCTTTTCACTGTACCCTCTTCATGGTCCATCTTTCTTCTCCTCCTCTCCCTCTCCTCCTCCAAATAACTAGTCTTATACATCCTCTTAAAATAAGCCAAGCATCTGTGCTTACATTTTAGTGACATCATCTTATCACATCCACCAGAAACACTGACTTATCACATGTTCCAGGTAAGGAAACCGGTTCCAAGAGGTTTGCCCAAGGTCACAGAGAGCGAGAAAGTGGCAGAGTTGCAATCAAATTATCCCACATCTGAAATCTGTGGTCTCTCCACCATGTTGCACTACCTTTCAAAAGACTATCAAAACCCACTTATTTGTGGCCATTGTCTTTTTATTGTGGTAAAATTAACAAGTTTAACCATTTTTAAGTGTACAGTTCAGTGGCATTTAGTACATTCACAATGTTGTGTAACTAGCACCACTCTCTAGTTTCAGAATTTTTTATATCACCGAAAAAAGAAATCTCATGCCCATTAAGCAGTGACTCTCTATTTCCCCCAGCCCCAGCCCTTACCAGCACTGGCCCAATTTCTGTCTCTGTGGATTTGCCCATTCTGCACACTTCCTATGAATACAGTTCTACAATATGTGATCTTTTATATCTGGCTTCTTTTACTAACATAATGTTTTTGAAGCTCAAGCACATTGTAGCACGTGCCGGTACTTCATGCGTTTTTAGGGCTTAATGATATTCCACTGTATGAACATATGACTTTTTTAAAAAATTTATTTATTTTTGTCTGTGTTGGGTCTTCGTTGCTGCGCACGGGCTTTCTCTAGTTGTGGCGAGTGGGGGCTACTCTTCGTTGCAGTGCGTGGGTTTCTCATTGCAGTGGCTTCTCTTGTTGTGGAGCACGGGCTCTAGTCGTGCGGGCTTCAGTAGTTGCAACACGCAGCCTCAGTAGTTGTGGCTCGTGGGCTCTAGAGCACAGGCTCAGTAGTTGTGGTGCATGGGCTTAGTTGCTCCGAGGCATGTGGGATCTTCCCAGATCAGGGCCCGAACCCGTGTCCCCTGCATTGGCAGGTGGATTCTTAACCACTGTGCCACCGGGAAGTCCAACATATGACATTTTTTTATCCATTCTCTGGTCGATGGACATTTGAGTCATTTCCACCTTTTCACTATTGTAAATAGTGCTGCTGTGAACATTCATGAACAAGTTTTTTCTTCCGTATCTGTTTTCATATCCTTGGGGTATAGACCCAGGAGTGGAACAGCTGAGTCATGAGGAAATTTGAGGGCAATGGAAATGTTGTCACACTGGATTGTGGTGATGGTTGCACAGCTGATGTAAATGTGATAGAAGTCATTGAACACATACTTAAATTGAGTGAATATTATCATATGTACATTATATCTCAGTAAAAGCGCTAAAACACTGTTACACAGTTTTAAGAATGCTCATTTTAATTGGGATATAATATTTCATCAAACGGATGTACCATATTTTACTAAACAATTATTGAACTATGGAATAAGTCATGAGAGTATTTTCAAACTTTCACTTTTTTAACTACCTCAACCAACATCTTTGTTCATAAAGCTTTTACTCATACCCATGTTCTAATGATTTCGTTAGGGTTGAATCCCAGAAGTGGAACATGGGACAAATGGAATGCCCACTGTCATGGCTCTTGCTGTGTATTCACACTTCTTTTTGTTTAACATTAAAAGTTAAAGGTTATGTGTAACATGTCAGGTTAAAAACAGTCAGTATAGAGGTGGATGGAAACATGTCACATATGTTAAAAATTCAGGAATTCAGAAACGTATTAAAACAAACAAAACCCTGCTTGTTCACCTTTGGAGGATTCTAAGAAATAAATTCATTCTGAAAACTAAAAATAAAAAGGGAGGGGGGAGCCAAGTATTTATTCTGATTTTCCTGTAAAAGCTGTACTTTAGGGTCATAAAATGATTCCAGTAAATGGCTAAGGTAAGTAGTCATTTTGATCTTGGCTGGCCTCCGCCTATAGCGGCTTGAAGCAGGACTTCGGGTCCCAGCCAGAGACTGAGGTTGCACTGAGTCAGTGAAAACACCAAATCGTAGCCACTAGACCAGTGGTCAGCGACAAGGGCCCTAGCCCTTCCGTTTTGCAGAAAAGAATTCCCACGAAGACAGAAAGTAGTGAAACAAGTAACGTGTTAATTAGGAGGGAAAAAAAGAGGAGAGTACGTGTGGCGAGACACATGGGCGGACTCAGAGAGAGAGAGTCGCGCCTTCGTGGTAGTTTGAGTCACTTTTATGGGGCATTTCTTCCGGGTTTCCTTTGACCTGATTTTGCTCTGCCTGGTTCTGAGTCCATATTTGGTATATCTCAGGGTCCTCCCATGTGTGCGCTTGCACCTCTTAGTCACAATGGATTCTAGCGCAGAGGCCTATGGGTAGGTTGACATCACTTACTATGGGGTGGCACCCCCTCCCTTTTTGACCTCCAAGGAGCCTTTCTGCACATGTGTAGTCGGGGAGGTCTCCTTGGCTTCGAGAATGAAGATTATGTGGTCTTTTATCTCTTATCTGGGCAGGGCCCAGCCTCCTCCATCATCCTGCTTTTATGGAGTTTCTGCTATTATGGAGTTTCTGTCCACAGAGGAGAAGCTGTTCAGCCTGGGGCCCATCTATCTCCTGCCTCAATTCTAGCTAGTACATGCAGAAGAGAAAAATAGAATATCCCCATTGTGTGACCCCCCCTAGGTGACCGTAATGCGGGGTCTTTACTTGTAAAAGGAATGATCTCAAGTGTTCTGGGCAGTGGTTTTTACACAAGAACCAGAAGACAGGCGGCAGGGCGGCACCCAGAAGACACTCCGTGGGAGTCCTGGCAAACAGAAGCGGCTCAGAGGAGCCATCAGAACTCAACTGGATGACTCAAGATAAGCCATCTGGTTTAGCAGAAGTCCTCGTGGGGGATTGTCAGACCTCCAGAGATTACAGCATGGGGTCCTCGCCCGCAAAGCCATCCACCGTGAGCTGGTGAAGGAACGGGTGATGTCCCAAAGGACAGCCAGGCTAGGGCCAGGTCACAGGGTTCATGTGTCCCGGGAAAGGACCGTCTTCACTCAGAGAGAGGGAATCAAAGAACAGAGAGGGGAGGCGGGGTGCCGCAGCCCAGGCCCATTCCTGACCCTGCCCTGCTAGGGTGGGGCGATCGTCCTCCTGCCTGCGGCATCAGACCGTCTGCTTGCGCTGACATGTGAAGCAGCTGGGCCGGGCAGGCGCCCACTGGGGTCCTTACAAATGACCTTACAGGGAAAGGAAGCCTTAGTTGCACAGCAAGCCCTCTGCAGGTTCACGACCTCAGTCACTGCGTACAGAACGCTCCCCTTCTGCTTCGGTACTTAAAACTCAGGACACGTCACGGGAATCGCTTTTCTTCCCCGTTTCTGCAGAGGTGGGGAGGATGGCGGGGGCGATGTGAGCCCCCCAGGACGGCGCGGGGGCCCCCAGCTGCCTGACCTCCCCTGTGGGATGGAGACGCCTTGTGCAATTCCGCGAGTTAATCGTGCAAAGCGCCGGCACGTGCCCGGGCCCGAGAAAGCTCTGTGGAGGACCCCGCCACCTTCTCCTTCCGCCGAGCGGGCGCCCGCGGGGTTCAGGCGGGGCTGAGGGCTCCTTAGGGTTCCCGTCTATTTCGGAGGACGAAGCCCTCCCCCCGCCAAGCATCCCGTTTCCCCGGCCCTGAGGTCCCTTTGGAGCCCCCTCCCCTCCCCGGAAGGCTCTTCACAAGGCTGGACTACGGAGCCAGTGCTCAGGACCGAGGGGGCCGTCCGCGGACCCCCGCCCCTCCGCGCGATCTCCCTCCCGAGCTGCCCCCAGGCCCCGCCCCCGTCCCCCGCGCAGACCACCCACCCCTCCCCCCGCCCCGCGCGAGGCTCGGTTGGCGCGCGCCCCCTGCAGGCGCTCCGGGACCCTGCGCAGACCCGGCACGGAGGCTTTTTCCTTAATATAGAGCTTTTTTAGCATTACAGCCGATTCTGAAAATACGCCCCACCCCCCAAAAAAAGACACCCCCTCCAACTACAGCTACAGCTATCATTTTGTGCTTTTCTCTCAAGCCTTTCTTCCACGGTATTTGTGCTTCCACATATGACAGCAATGACAGGAAAGGTCCCACAGGCAGCAGTCGGCCAGGTGTGGACACCGGACAGTGGTTGCGAAGTGCAGGCTCTGTGCGCCGCTCCTCACACCCCTGCCCGGCAGCGGGAGGGTCCTGGGGTCCTAGGTGACCCTCCCCGCCTGCTGGCTGCTGAGGAGCTGGAGGCCCTGACACTCTGTGGTCCCTGTGCGTCCTGGCCCGCCGTGGTCACCAACCTGCAGGGGCTTGAGGGTGATACGGAAGACCTCCGACGCACACACACATGCATACACACATATATACACAGCAAACATGCACACACTCACACATTCTCTATCGAGCAGACCCTCCTCCAGAATGCCTGGGCCCAGTGAGGAGAACGACGGACAGGGCTGCAGCCCTCTGAGCCTGGGGGCACAATCCCCTCCAGGAGGAGAGACTTCCACAAAGCCGGGAAGAGAAGGTGTCTTCCGACAGCAGTGCTTGCAGCCTGGCACAGCTCCTGCTATTGGGAGCACAGAGGGTCCTCCAAGACACAGAGACCAAAGGTCAGCGATCGCCTTAACTTCCACCTTCTCACCCTAGTAAACGTCTGTATTTGTACAAAGCACAGGCGTCCCTTGTCTTATACCTTGGCCTGGAGAGGCGTGCCTCTGTCACCTCCCTGGGTGAGGGTGCCCCATAAAGCGGGAGGGAGAGGAAGGGGGCGGGAGGGCTGCAGACGGCAGCGTGGGGAGCGGTGCTCAGGCTGTAACCATCCTCTGGATGATCTGGGCTCTGCTGGCCACTACTCTCTGAGCCGCCTTCAGGTCCTCAGCCCTGCAGTGGGGCTTACCTCTGAAAATCCATCTCAGTGGGGTGTTTTGAAGACTGGAGGAGATAATGCCTGGCACAGAGTAAATGCTAAATAAAGTTTAAAGACTAATATTCTCAGAAAACTCATGGGCCTCTGTCCAGAAATGAGGCCTAATATCCTGTATTTATTTTCATTTACATACAGTGAAATCTCTCTCTTGTTGATGTACAGTTCTGTGAGTTTTCCCAAGCGTGTAGAGTCACATAACCACCGCCACGAGATATGGAACAGCTCCAACCACCTCCCAAACCTCCCTCGTCACCCTGTTCCCCACCCCTAACCTGGCGTGTTCTCCCTCCTGTAGTTCTGCCTTTCCCAGAAGGTCACGGTCATACAGTGTGTAGCCTTGAGTCTGGCTTCTTTCACTCGCCATAGCTTTTCTGAGATTCATTCAAGTTGCTGAGTGTACCGACAACTGTTCCTTTTTTGCTGAATACATTCCTTCACGTGGGTGTGACACAGCTTGTTACCCCCTTGTTACCAGTCTAAGGACGTTGGGTTGTTTCTAGGTTTTGGCAATTACGAATAAAGCTGCTCTAAACATTCACGTATAAGTTTTTGTGCATAGGTAAGCTTTCCCTTCCATTGGGTAAATGCCTAAGAGTAGGATCGGTGGGTTATATGGTAAGTGCATGTTTTAAGTGTATAAGAAATGTTTCCTAAGTGGTTGCATGCCTTTTACGTTCGTACCAGCAATGGGTAGGAGGTCCTCCCATGCCCTCACTTGGTCTCCTCGGCATTTTTTAAATTTGACCACTCTAAGAGAGATGCAATCATATCTCATTGTGGTTTTAATTTGCACGTTCCTAGCGACTAATGATGTTGAGATGATTTTCTTGTGCTGATTTGCCATTTGTATCTCTTCTTGGTAAAGTTTCTGTTCAAATCTTTCCCCATTTTTTCCCAGCCTTCACTTTTATATGTAACTATGTCCATTTTCCACATACGTTTTCCTGCTTTCCTTTGGATAACTGGATGGATAATAGGCCCATCTAAGAGACTGAGCATATGTAAAGTGCAAACACATGTTCATGTTTGATCATATGCCAGGAGATCTTGTAATTCTGCTTCCTTACCAAGGGGGCGAGCCGACGCCCTGGAGGCGCACTCACACAGCGAGTCAGTACCCCTCAGATATTTCACACTGGTTGTCTCTGCCTTTCCACTCAACTGGGCCTGGTAGAAGAGGGAGGCGAGTACTCCCGGTGTGACCCCCATGCTCCAACTCCTAGGAAGCAGGTTTGGGGACTTGTCATACCTGACGTCTTGTAACAGGAGAGATGACAACGATGACACTGACGTTGATGATAGGGATGGTGACGATGAAGATGATGAGGGTGACGATGAAGATGACGAGGGGACGATGATGATGACGAAGATGCTGGTGGTGTCGGTAACGGTGGCGATGATGGTGATCGCTAAGTTCCAGGCTCTGTACTGGTTCTTCTTGTACAAAACCTCGTTCCATCTTCACTGCAACCACTTGAAGAAATGGAGCCTGAGGCCCGTGATCACACTGTGGGGACTGAGCAGCCCGACCGCACCCACGTGCAGAGCAGTGGAAAGCGGGGAGATTCATCAGCGCACGCCTCTGAGACGCTGCAGCGCTCTGCCAACCAGAGCCGCCATTCCTCTTTAAGCCATTCCTGTTTAAAGTTAAAACACTTTCAATGCACTTCCTTGCTTTGCTTTCTCTTTGTCCTTAAATGCGATGGGGGGACTTCCCTGGTGGCACAGTGGTTAAGAATTTGCCTGCCAATGTAGGGGGCACGAGTTCAAGCCCTGGTCCGGGAAGATCCCACATCCCGCCGTGGAGCAACTAAGCCCGCGAGCCGCAACTACTGAGCTGTGTACCACAACTACTGAAGCCCGCATGCCTAGAGCCTGTGCTTTGCAACAAGACAGGCCACCGCAATGAGCAGCCTGCGCTCCGCAACGAGGAGTAGCCCCTGCTCGCGGCAACTAGAGAAAACCCGTGTGCAGCAATGAAGACCCAACGCAGGAAAAAAACAAAAAAAAAGCAATGAGATCAGCAACTGTGCCTTCACTACACTTATTTGGTTGGCCCCTCTCCACCATCCAGAGAGGCGATTTTCTTGGTATTTCCATCTTACAGACAAGGAAAGTCTTCCCCTCCGTCACCCTGCTCCTCTGCCTCCCAGGACTGCCAGGTCCCGGGCCCTGTGTGTGCAGCACACCTGCTGGGATAGACACGTCTTCTTGCCTGTCACCTGCCCGCCAAGGCCAAGCAGACGTGGAGCAAGCAGGGCACATGGGGTCATAGCACAGCAGCCTGACTTGTGTCTTTCTTTTTTCTTCATGTCAGCTCAGGGGCAGCAGGCACTTGAAGCTTCAGGCAGACCCAGTGACTACTCTGGTCACGTTTATGCATAAAATGTCACTCTTGCTTGTGGAAAGATCCAGCTGGTGTTGAGGACGTGCAGGGCCTTGTAAGAATTCAAGTTTCCAACCTAGCTCAGAGTTGTTTACCTTCCCCCAGGATTCGTTGCTGGGCCCTCAGGAGGAGCCTGGTGGGGGGGGGGTGGGGAAGAGGGAAGAGAGTGAAAAGGTGCTCGTAGCTGGGCTCTGAGCTCCCCGCGGCCTTCTGCGGGGTCTTCACGGCCCGGATGCCCCACTGCCCTGCCCCTCTCTGGACCTGGGCGAAAGTTCTCTCTTTCGGAAATCACTGCCACCCTCCTTGGCCCCGATAAATCCGGGCCACCTCCAGCTTCTCCTTGTTCAGACCTGTCCCTCTGGCCGCTGAGGTACGTGCAAGGTTGAAGGCTCTCTCCTGGCCACAGGTCTCCTCCTGCAGCAAAACCTGCAGCCCAGGCACGAGCCCACCCACCTTCTGGTCAAGCCCGAGCCTCTGCTAAATTCTCCCCAGTCTCCTCTTCACCGTCATCAAGGTCTGCCGCCCCCAGTTTCCCAATGACAAAAGGCTGGCCAAAAACACATCAGACCTGGCTTGAAGCAGTGGTGCCCACCTGTGTGCCCCCAGGAGGTCCTACCTGCTGAGGTTGGATTTCTTAATCTTCCCCTCCTGTCTCTCAGCTTCCCTTCCCCCACCCAGGTGTTCCCGCCCCCGGTTCACTTCGCTGCACAGGCCGCCCGAGGGCTCCCATGTCACAACGGAGGAGGCTGGCCCTGCAGTTACAGGTTCGTCCTCTGGAGGCGCTTCGTATTTCCCAGCTGGAGAGTGTTGGTCAGAGAAAGCACATCTGCACTTGGTTAGCAAGTCCAGGCCTTGGAGGCAGCTGCCTCGGGTGGCGTGGCAGGGCCACAGCGGCTCCTGTGCTCTCAGGCTTGGTTCCCTGGCTCTCTCCACGCAGGGATGCTTGGATCGCTCTCCATTTCTCCCAGGGCTCTCACGTTTGTCTTTAGTCTTCTAGATTCTTTCTGCTTTTACTTTTATAACAGCTTTATTGAGCTACAATGCACACACTACACACTTCACCCATTTGAAGTGTAAGATCCAATGGTTTCTCGTATCTTCACCACAATTCACTGTCAACACCATCAATTTTAGAACATTTTCAACACCTCGTAAAGGAGGTTTCTTTTGTTTTCATTCCTGGTATTTCTTTATACCTGTGCTCAGATGGCAAGGATGGCTGGGAGGTGGGTGGAGGGCAGAAAGGCCGGCAGGTGGGGCAGGAGGGAAAGATGGCCCTCTCCTTCCTGCAGGAGCTTTGCTGGGTCAGCTCCTACTCGTGCTGAGACAGGGAGACCACCAGACCACCACGTTAGTCACTCCGGGACAGAAACCTTCTCAACTCCAGCAGTTTGAGGCTCAGCCTGGCGTTCTTTCTTTAAGCCAGTGCAGCACATCTGCCCTTACTTGGAAAAGTTTTCCCACCCTTATTGTAGGGGGTCACTGCTACAATGGATAATGCCTCACTTTTTGTACAGTGGGTCTCAACTTTAATCCACAAATACCATCAATCGGCCTATCAAGGATAAAAGACTCTAATAATATTTTTTAAGACAACTATAGCTATGATTAAGTTCCCTACAGAATTGCTGTTCTAAACTGTTTACATGGATTCACTCATTTAATTCTCAGGACGACCGTGTCATGTAGGCACTATTACTCTTCCCATCTGACAGAGAAAGCTGGTCTGGTCAAGTAGTTTGTCAAAGTCACACAGTGAATAGGCAGAAGAGCCAAAATTTGAAGCCAGACAACCCGGCTACAGCATCCACGCTCCTCTTATTAAGACAATCTATTTTCCATTCCACACGCTCTCCATTTGTAGGTTAACAGCCAGCAGACACCGCGCTGGTCTTTGCAGTTTTGCCTGCTGTAGTAAGCGATGCTGCCACCAGGGGGAGATGCTGCCCACGATATACTCAGCCACCACCAGATTCAGCACAAATCCTGGGGGACTGCGGGTATCACTTCAGCTAGAACCCTCCTGTCCAAATGGAATGCAAAGTGCAGAAGGAGGGAAGCAGTTCACGGAGATTGT